>NC_045950.1:8306459-8931459 GCF_004382195.2 Drosophila sechellia | reverse complement strand
CGTAAGCCCACTAACTGCATTGTTGCAACATGGCTCCAAAGAAGGTGGGGGGTGAGGGAGGGCGTCCATCGCAAGTGGGGCAAATGTGTGCAAAAAATATGCCAAAAATGACGCCTAACGCACCGAAAAAAGCGCTGTAAGCTATGCATTTTACTATTTTTGTTCCATCCATAAATATACAAGGGGTGAGGCAGGTTCCGGGGTCAGCTGAATGGAATGTGCGCTTGGCTGAGCAAAGGGAGGGGGAGGGGGAAATTGGTGGAAAAGCAGGGGGCACGAGTAACGACTGCAAGGGGGTGCAACAGTCTGCCATTGTTGGCACTTGCCGAGGCTGCGTTGCAATTTGCCATATTTTCATACCCTTGCAAGGAGTTTTGAAATGGCAAACGTGCATTTGGTGAACTAGAATAATATATGTGTCTGGAAATAAGAGTTATTATAATCTATAGTGTTAGGATATATTACTAAAAAACTGCTGAAGTAAATGGACATCTACCACAGAAAGTAATAGCTCAATCCAACAATAAGTTCATAGATTAACCTATTCTATTCATTGAAGTATCTTAACTAGTTCTTAACTAGTTTTCATAGCTGCTTCCTACATATTTCAATATTAATATTAAACAATTAATGTATGTTCTCCAATTATCACTAAGGGCATATAGTAGTTATCCAAGTGTATTCCCATCTTCGGGTCTCCCAATCGCGCACTTCCTATTATTTCGATGTCGTTTTCGGTTTTACTTTTTAATGTAGTGCTGGCAGCGAACGTTGGCAGAGAAGGCAGAGAACAAGCCGGAGCTGCTAGCCAGCCCCTTTGTGGTGGCCATCATCAATGGATGTGGCTGCATAATCAAGCGGTGGCCACATGCACATCCATGCCACACATGCATGGGACATACAACTTGCCCTTGCCATCCGGCCGAACTGTTTGCATATTTTGAGTGGACGCAGTTTAGTTTTTAATTTGATGCCTTTGTTTGTTGTCATTCTGTTCTAGCTTGTTGCACACGTGCAGTGGGATGGGGCATTGCACCTGGGAGTGGTGGCTGCCGCCATTTGCATGGCACTCCGGCACACCCCCAGTCCCCCACCAAGTCGACCCCTTTGCCCTCGTGTCCATGCCACCACCCCACAGAGCATTTGTTTCATTGTCGCCCGTTATATTGTTGGCTTTTATGCAGGGAAATGTGGCTGGAAATGGCAGCGAATGGCTCACGTTATGGTCAGCATATTAAGGTAATGGCCTGGAAAGTCTGCCGGTGCTCTCCAGTTCACTCCCTGAATTGGTATTAAATGTGAGCGTGGCACGACTCGAATGGAGTTCAAATTTCATTCCACTCATATTCGATGGGGATTTCAACGGGTGCTTCCCATTGAAGGCTCTTTTGAGGTCTCGTCCAGGTGCTAAAAGCAGGTACTCTATGCGATTTGATGGGCGACTAGCATTGTTCCTTCCAATTGCACTTATACTAAAAACAAATCACTTTATGTAATAACCAACTGGGTTGTAACACCTCGCTGCAGAATAAAATATAAGGTTGGCACTACTGCTCATAAATCATTAATGAAAAAATAGTTATTGTTATAGTATTGCCCACTATACCATATGAAACTTATATAAAGTTTAAATATTTTACAGTTTATAACAAAATTTTGCTTGTATAATCTCCATACAGATTCCAAAAGTAAGTGGTACAGGAATTCGAAAAATGCGCCTCTAGTAATTCAACTCACTTTAAAACACATTTATTTTAATGAGTATCTGAAATTGGATTCAACAATCAATGCCGGAATGCGGGAGCAGGTGTCTCTTATCTGCCCATTGACCAGTTCGTGGCCTTTCTGGCCAGGCAGATGATGAGGGCTCATAAAGTTTAAGGCATTGTTGATTCTGCCCAGTGTGCATACGAGATGAGTACCTGAGCCGAGGACAGGTTCCGCTCATGCGGCATGCAACCAAGGAGCACGCAACGACGCACGCGATATATTTCCAGCCCAGGCGACAGTTTTGTGCCTTCGAATGTATCTGGCCAAAAAAAACAACGATCGACAAGAACGCTGCGCAGGCGCAGTTCCAAACTGAACACTAATCATCTGAATGACAACGGCTGCAACAGCTGAGGTAAGTTGGCCGGCCGGCCAGTCAGTCAGGAAGCACCGAAAGAAGACTTCCAAACCGGCTGCAGCCGCTAACGGCAGGTGCAAAAAATTTACCACTCGAACGAAAATTTCCTACCTGATTTAATCTACCGCTGTTGCTGCTGCTGCTGTTGCTGCCGCTGTTGTTCCCTTTTTCCCTTTTTACTGTTGCAGCGGCTGGTGTTGCTGGTGTTGCTGCTGTGCCAAGGCTTCGCTACGTGTTGTTTCATCAACTTGTTGCCTGCATGCTCCGCTGATCACACACACACTCTGGCACAGCGACAGGCACACACACTCGCAGATACTTTTGCTATCACTCAAGGCTGTTGCTGCACGGCTGCCTCCGTTTTAGCCATCCACTTCGGTGGCTTTTTCTTGGCAACACCAACGCACTAGCGCACCAACGCACCAGCGCTGTTTGTGGTCTCCTTGTCACTGCATTCGCACGCTCTTCGCGGAGAGAGTGAATGGAGAGGAGGGAGAAAGAGGCGGCGAGGATGCAGGGGAATGCACACATTGACAGACCATAAAAACAATCCCTAGAAGCCATCAACCGAATGAGGGCTAATGCTGCCATTGACCACCATAAGGCAATCAAAAAGCAGTTGCACTGGAATGTGAATGGACCATTAGATACCCTAAATTGGTCTTATGTTATACTTTATTTATAACATATAAAATCTATATAGCCAATATTTCATTGCCGTATTTATTCAAGATATACCACAACAAATAATCTAAAATAAATATATTGCGTTAGGTTGGTAAAGTTCAAATTCATTCAAATCGAAATAAAAGTGATTCTGACTTGTTTTCATAGCCCAAAAATAGTTAAAAACAATATTCTGCACCCCCAACCCTTTAAAACCATGAGTATTTCTTACAAAAAGAAAACATCCTAGTGAGACGAAGCGTAGAAGCATCGAACCGGCTGCGACAGCTGCAGACTCAGATGCAGATACAGATACAACTACCAGATACATCAACATCCCGCAAGCGGAGCTAAACGGAGCACCAGGACAGCGAGCACAAGGACACATCGGCGCAGAAGGAAGCGAGGAGGGGTGAGGAGAAGAGAGGAAAAGAGGGGCGACTTCCTAGAGCCCTTTGTGACTTCACAGCTGTCGTTGCGGCGTACTTCCCCTCCCCCGCTGCAATCAACAGATTTTGGTTTTCGGATTTCGGCTTTCAGCCACTTGGCCGAACCATATTAATGGGCAGGCCAAAGGACCTAGCTGCAACAGTTGCAGCTCCTTTCGTCCCTATGCCTATGCACCATATCCGATCGCCCAGCCTGCAGGAGGGCAAATAATGACGAAAGACAGGCGAACGCGTTTTTGGTGTGCATCGAAGGTGGCAGGACGTGCAGCTGGCAGGCTCCTCGGGGCATTCATTGTCCTGCTCATCCTCGGTACTACGCATTTGCCATGCACCCTAATAACGGATCCTGGAGCATGTCAGATTTGCAAGTGATGAACTGTGTTAACTGAAAATTGACAGGCGGCCCATTGAGAGCAGGGCAGCGGCCCTTTTGTTCGCAATTTTAGGCAAGTATTCAAGGAAATTCAAAGAATTTTCAAGACACCTAATTGTTGGAGGGTGTGAGGTGAATTGTTGGAGGGTGTGAGGTGAATTTTCTGGAGGTATAGCAATTTAAAACCTAACCTTGCCTTAATATAAGAAAATAACGAACGGACAAGGAAATTCCAGGAATTTGTTAAGAAAATTATTTTCGGAGAGTAATTTAAAATTCAAAAACATGTAAATGTTATGTTATTCATAAATACCATCCATTTTTAATAGTAAAACATATCAGATGTGATTGTAATAAAATCGTGGTGGAAACAATTGTTATAGTTTATTTATTTGCTGTATGTTCTGAACTATACATTATTTTTTCGAAAACAATATCAACATCTTTACCAATTACGCGCAAAAATATGTTAATATTATATGTTAATATTTTTGCGCGTAATTGGTAAAGATGTTGATATTGTTTTCGAAAAAATAATGTATAGTTCAGAACATACAGCAAATAAATAAACTATAACAATTGTTTCCACCTTTTGTACGATGTCACAAAAGCAGAGAATCAATTATAAATAACTTTTTAAAAAATAAACAGTAAATGTGAACACATTTCAGTAAGTCTTTTCCGTGGCCCACATTTCGACCTTGTGGAGTTTCCCACACACTTTAAAGTTTTCATCGCCATTCATTACCCTTAAATGAAGGTAAATTGAGGACAATGACAATCAGTCGAGGAGAAAATTCCAGGGAAAAGGACTCACGAGGCTGGCGGCATTTAAGCTGTTGGCAGTTTTACAGCTCGGAGCGTTTAAATCACGACCCAGCTGAACTCAAAAAAAAAAAAAACAGAACAAAAACAGCGAAAAACATTGCGAAAGAGTTAATAACAAGCTGTAAACAATGCCTCACCCGCCGACTCCTCAATCCCAGCAATTTTCGACGAAATATTGTGAACAAAAAATCAGAAAAAAAGGAAAAAAATTGGGAAGGACGACAGGCAAGCAAAAAATTCTCAGCTGCTCCCGATGCTGTGTCCAATGCACAGATGTCGCTCAGATTACGAACTTAATTGCCCCAGTGCAGGATATGAAACCCCAAGCCCAAGCTCAGGCCAAAACCAAACCAAACCAAAGCGAAACCCATTCCAATTGCAAAACACTGCACAATAAAAAGCGGAATTCAGAGTGCAGCAAAAAAAAAAAAACATAGCACAGGACTAGCCCAAAACTGCAGGCCAGAAAGAACGGCAAAACTGGCCCAAATGTCAGGGTCTCCCCAGCATTGAATGCGAAACATTTCAGTTAACCTCTGTTCGAGACCTCTGCCTTAAAAAAAGAAACCCCCCTTCTACATATGTGGGAATGTTGCGGGAAGAAGGGCTTTTGCATTTTTAAAGTTTTAGTCTGGACCGAAATCGGAATCAGAATCGGGCCAATTGATATGGAGCTACAATCGTAATTCCCCTGAAATGTTGCAGTTAATAATTGTGGCTTTTAAGGGGCAATGATTTCTGCTACATTGGCTTTTATAAAATCTAGATTACTTGCAGCAGATAAACAAATATTTTTTTATTTAAAAAGAATAGTATTTTAAGCTGCATATCGTGAGCTCGCCTTCCTTAAATCTTCCTGCATTTAAGCTTAAGCATGGTTTAAATTTTGGAATCTATCGATTTTCATTTTATATTTAATTTTATGTAATAAATACCCCCAGCGGTTTTTCCATCTCGCAAAAACTTCCCCCTTTAAAAGTTGCGTTCTATTTGCGGCACTTTTACGGCGTGAAAGCCCCTTTATTGAACCAATTTTACCCGAGAAGAAAACTCGACTTGCTTTTGGCTTAAAGCCCTTTATTTTGTGAGGGTCTTATCGGCATTTGCGGCCTGCTTCAATGACTCCTTTGCACTCGAACCTGCATTCGGGCATTGTTTCGGCCACGTAAATCTTTTCAATTTGAATCAACCTAAGCGTTTGTCATTTTGACTAATGGCTTATCAAACACAAACGCAAACAAACGGGCCCACAAGGCCAAAAAAGAAAGAAAAAAAGAATCTTTGACAAAATTTATTGTATCGTAAATTACGCATAAGAAAGAAAAGTTACAGCACTAGCGAAAAAGGGCAGGCGGCATGTAAAAGCTGGTAGAAGGCTAAACTTTGCTAGCTTACAGCTCGTAAATTCTTTCGAGAATTTATGCAAACTTTCGTTCCTCATGACGATTGCCCGGGGGCATTGTCTCAGCTCCTTAGCTCCTCAGCTCCACAGTTTCGAAATCCGGAGGTGATTCGCTGCAGGAATGCCCCTAATGACCCCCAGCCAGCGGGGTCATGCACACGTATTTAGTGAACCTTTTTCGGAGCGTCATTATAAATTAACAATGGCCAGGCGCAAATTTTTCAGCGTGCAACGACACCAAAATATAAAAAAAAGAAGAAAAAACAGAAATACCACGACACAGAAATACAAAAAACATACAGAGCGCAAAATGATGGAGCGTTTAGCGCTACTCGAACAATAAAAGTCGCCGGCTGAGGAAAAGGAGCTGGCTCCGAGGGGCAGGAGCTGGTCCAAAGGATGGAGCCTGGCCTAAGGATTACAAAAGTTTCCGTTGTTGTTTGCCCACCCACCTTGTTGCTGCATTGTGTCAACTGGTCGCTACACTTAGTCCTTCTCCGTGGATTCGTGGGATCCACCGTCTCCGAATCCTCCCACAAACACCCCTCCCTCCGGTGGGCATATGAAACATTTTCTTTGGGACAAGGAAATATGAATTGCGTGCCAAAGAACAAAAAGCAGCTAAGGACGAAAGAAAAGTTTCGCTCAGCTTTGTTTCGCTGTTTTCTGTTCTTTTTGTGACTGCTTTTCCAGCTTGTTTTTCGGATGACTAATGCATTGAGAGAAAAAAGCAACATCGAAATGTTTCTGCTTATTACAAATCTTAATCTTAAAACTTAAGCTAAAAAAAGACATACAAAGAGAATATTTGACATTACAAGCAACTTGAATCGATTTCATTTTCTTGAATTTGGATCCAAACATCTAGATTTTCAATAGAATAACAATATATGTATAACTTCATAACAGTTTGAAGAAATATAATTATAAAATAGCCCAGTAGCTTAATATAGCTAACCGTACGAAGTTTTCTATTAAACTTACAGTTTAATAGTATTTTAGTATTTTAGTATAGTATTTAGTGATTAGTATAGTAATCAGTATTTTATTGCAATTCACATAAAAATTTTTCCCAGTGCAGTCTCGCTCTTATTGTTTTTCTGCCTTCGTGTGCTATTTTGGAGCTCTGCTGCTGGCTCTGCTTTTTGTTTGTGATTTATTTATTTTGTTGTTTGCCGCTTTGTTGTCACTTTACGCTTTTATTGTGCCACCCATTCACCCACCCACCCACCTTGCGGCCCACATCGCGTATACGCCTCGTTGTGTACCGCTAAGCAAGAAATCATAAAGTTAAACTTTTCTTATTACCCCCAATCGAGGACCTTCGGTGCGGTGCGGGCGTATCATTACAGCCACTCGAGAGCCACTAAGCCGCTGGGATAATGAGGAGTCGCCGGCTGCTTGGCTGTGATGCCATGGTCTTAACCAGGTAACAAGATAACCCCGGACCAGACCCTTCATCCATTCGAAGTCAAATCATAAGCCGGAAATCGTTATACATATCACCTGCTGCCAACTACCGCAGGAAGCGAAGGAAACAAATGCCAGGATCGGAGCGAAATGGGAAATGTGTGGTGTGTTTGTTTGAGGTGTCCCCTTCAGCCCCCTCCTGCCCCCTGCCACCGTATCCGTTCGATTTCGCTAAAAAGCAATGCGGCCGAGGATAACGACTCTCGGCACCAGGACTCTGAATTCTGGATTCCGCATTCCCGACAGTCAGTCAGCTGCCGCCAGGTCGTTTCGGTCGGTTCAGTTTGGTTCAGTTGGTTCAGTTGGTCTGAGCGTCTTGTTTCCGTTTGCAAATAAAACATATGCTTACGCCTCCTCCTTTTTTTCCCATCCTGGCATCTTTCCCCTTTTGCGCTTTCTGCTCCTTTGGTTTGCATTCACTTCGTTTCTGCATATTTCCTGTATTTATTTCAATGGCTTAAGGGCCCGGCAAGGATTCAGCTCCTCCATCCAGCCATCCATCCAGCCATCCATCCAGCCATCCATTCGTCCATCAAGCCATCCAGCCATCCATTCGTCCATCCATTCATCCGGAGCTCACTGTCAAGTGGCTTGATTTTTATTTATTTTTAATTATGAAAAATTGTAAGGAAAATATTGCGTTGTGGAAACAAAGGCAGAACGGAATTGACACAGAAATCACTTTTTGTTGACACTGAACTTTTGATTTATGCGTAAGGTGGGCCCCAGGGGGGTGGGAGGCGGTGAAGTGTTCGCCGGGGGTGCGGGGCGACCGCACATGCCACGCCAACTTCATCAGTTGAAATCAGTGTGTGCAAGCTGGCAATATTGCAGATTGTGCGCCATTCAGAGATGCGAACAGAGATTCTGCTGTTTAATAAAAATATTATGTATAATATTCGTCATAGGAGGTGACTTTAACGCCAAGCACACTTGGTGGGGTTCCAGAGTATGCAATCCAAAAGGACGCGCGCTATGCAGGCAGGTTCTCTCCCGCAACCTCAATTGCCACGGAACTGGGACGCCAACATACTGGCCCACTGACCCTGCAAAAACTCCAGACATCTTGGACTTTGCGATCTCTGGCGGCCTGGACCCGGCAAGAATCCAGACCAGGGAGGTGGAAGACCTTCTCTCGGACCATAGTGCCATTGCCGTTTCGGTCTACGCCTCAGCCATGTTGAGATCCGCGGGTAAAAAGTTAATCTTCAAAACGTCCGACATCAGCAAATACCACCACTGGCTGAACAACTCGACAGTCACTAATCCACCATTGGATACCCCTGAACTTATAGATGCGGCCGTTGTGAACCTCACCTCGCAAATTCAGGAGGCAGCAACTTATGCTGCTCCAAGGTTCTCTAACCAAACGAGGGACAGAAGTAGAGACGTCCACTTTTGGAATCCTCGGGTTAATGAGCTCAAGTCAGAGAAAAGGCGTCTCCGACGGGTTTGGTTCCTCTCCAGGAACCCTAGAGACAAAACAGCTCTCAACAGAGCCACCAAGGAGCTGAAGGAAACTCTGGTCAGGCTAAGGAAGGAGGCCCTCGACAGCTTTGTTGGTAATCTCGCGCCGGGTGATCCCCACCACAACCTGTGGAATGTTACCAAGCGCATCAAGAGGCCACTGAAGAGGATCCCGCCCATCAGAAGACAAGACAACTCATGGTGCAGAACTGAGACCGAAAGAGCCAACGCATTCGCCGAGCACTTGGAGGAAGTCTTCACACCAGCCAATCGATGTTCCCCAAATGAAGCAGCCGAAACAGCCAGGCTCCTGTCAGAACCTCTCTTTGACTCCGAGTCGATACCCCAGGCCACGGAAGAGGAAATCAGCAATTTAATAGCGGCAATGGGTAACCACAAGGCTCCAGGCGATGATGCCATCAATGCCATTGCTTTAAAGCTCCTCCCCCCTATTAGCAAGTCACTAATCACGACCATAATAAATAAGTGCTTGCAATTGGGGCACTTCCCTTCATCATGGAAACGCGCCGAAGTAGTTATGATCCTGAAGCCTGGTAAACACGAAGCCAATCCCGCCTCCTACCGCCCGATCAGCCTACTACCAGTACTCTCCAAGATACTCGAAAGAGTATTTTTGACCAGAGTATTGCCGGTGATTGAGGAGGCTGGTCTGATCCCTGATCACCAGTTTGGCTTTAGGCGCCGCCACGGGACACCAGAGCAAGGCCACCGAGTAGCGCAATATATCCTGGACGCCTTTGAGAATAAGAAATACTGCCTAGCAGTAATGCTGGACATTAAGCAAGCCTTTGATCGTGTTTGGCACCCCGGTCTCCTCCTAAAGCTCAAAAACGGCCTGCCCCAGCCATATTTCAAGTTCTTAAAATCGTTCCTGGAGGGCAGAAGATTCGCCGTCAGGTGTGGAGAAACGCGCTCAGACGTCAAAGAAGCCCGTGCAGGAGTTCCCCAAGGAAGCGTTCTCGGTCCGCTCCTCTACAACGCGTATACGGCTGACCTGCCGGTGATACCGAGCCAGTACATTATGGCAGCCACTTACGCCGATGATACTGCGTTCCTAACAACAGCAGATACCCCAGCAGAGGCCTCCCAGACTATGCAGGAGCAACTAGATCTACTGAACACGTGGCACACGAGATGGAATATATCGGTAAACAGCGACAAGTCAACCGCTACCACCTTCGCAACTAGACGCGGCACTTGCCCACCAGTTAGTTTCAACGGGTTCCCAATCCCAGAGGTAGCCAATCCAAATTATCTTGGCTTTACACTGGACAGGAGACTTACATGGAGACCACACCTGCTAAAGAAGCGGAAACAGGCGGAGAACCGAGTCCGTGAATTCTACTGGCTGATGGGCAGACAATCTAAGCTACCGACTTCCACTAAGCTCCTTATCTACAAAGCGATCATAAGGCCAATCTGGACGTATGGCATTCAACTGTGGGGCACTGCATCGAAAAGTAACATCAACATTATCCAGACATTCGAAAACAAAACGCTCCGCACAGTCACAAACGCTCACCCTTTCCACGATAATGCCACTATACACGAGGTCCTCAGCTTCCCCTGGGTGAAGGATGAGATTAAGAAAAGCAGCAGGCAGTACATGCAGAGGCTTCAAGACCACCCAAACAACCTGGCACAAGACCTGATGGACACCAGTCAACGCACCAGGAGGCTGCACCGATCACACCCTTTGGACCTCTCTGGGATTAGACACGCAAATTAAATTAAATTATACACATACATTATTATATACTTCATACATACAATATCGACAGTTATTGTATAGTTTCGCAACAATTTATGTAATCAATTAATTCTCTACCGTTAAGTTTAGTCATCAAATTTAATGATTGTCCGCGAAGGACAGTTTTAAATTAATATATCCAAAAAAAAAAAAAATATATCATAAGAACCATAAGAAAATTTACCTATACTAGACATATTATAATGTATTGGTAGTGCGACTTAGAGATTTGAAAGACTATCTTAAGCATTTCAAAGAAAGGATTGGTTTAAATGCAGTATGTTGTGGAACTGATTATGTTTCCATCGATTATATTAACAAACCTGAACTTTAAGATAATAATAATAATACTACCATAACAAATCATTATTTATAAGATCAGTTGAAAAGAGCTAACTTATGCTATATCACACATGCCACAAGTTAATTGATTTGAAACTTGAAAACTTTTGGTAAGATGTATCTAACTTTTCTAAAACTTAAAGCTTGAGATTGTTTTTTTCAGTCTGTAGCAAAGTTCATCCTATTATTTATTATATTCAACTTTTTTTTTGGGCTATAAGTATTATTTGGCATTTTGCCTTACACCTGGTGCTGCCCCGCGGCATCACTGATGTCAACCCGCAACCCCGACCGCCCATACACACGCACTGCTGAGCAGGCAAAGGATGCCAGGAGCGGAAAGCTGGGATCGGCATGGTTGGGATGGATGGCGGAGGCGGCGAGCCGGCAGCCAGGACATGCAGGACCGCATTGTCCTGTCAGCGTCATTGCGAATGAAATATGAACAGGAGCCCTGTGAAAAGTGCGGACACTGAACGCCAGCCAGTTCGTGTTGTTCATTTCCAGGATTGCGGCACACACCTTGCAATGGAACCAACCCGCCCCGCCCCCTTGCTCCGCCCCCTCTGACGTTCTTGAATGCGTTGGGACGGCAGGCGGCAAATTGCATGCGGTGCCGGGCATGGAATCATTTAAAATGTTTCATCCGAAATGAATCGAGTCCGCCGCCGGCCACTCTGGTTTTTCCGCCTCCTCATTTGTTTTGGCAACCGCAATTTAAACGTCGACAGCCTGGACAGCGGGGCGTGGCGTTGAAAAGTGGGCGGTGGTGAGTGGGCGGCTGGGAGCTGGTAAAAAAGGATTGCAGCCATACGACTGAATTATGGTCGAAGTGGACAGTGTAAATCGCTATTTAGCCAGCGGCATCCGAGGGATTGGCTCAATTAGTGTGCCATCGCGGAGCGGTTAATGTCATTCAAGTCAGTCGTCGTGGATTTTTGCCAATTTAAAGCGGGCTTTCATTTTTCGCTTATTATATTTCATACTCTTTTCATACTTAATTTTTCGTTGTTTTCATTCCGCCTTTATTGCCGTCCGCACGCAAAAAGTTCCACTTCGTTAAGCAAAAAAACGGCCAAGCGGGAATTTTATTGGGGTGCCAAAAGGACTTGACTTGTCATGTTTTTCCAGGGGGTCTCGCCGGATGGAAGGGGGAGAATCAGTGGGAGTTGGGGGAAAAACCGGGAGGTTACGCACACAGCAAACACGCAGACAGTGTAAACTCTGCTGGTCTAGCGTTCAGTACAGTCAATTTCTTGTTTGGCTTTCCCCGTCTTAGCAATTTTCCCCGGAATCCCACCTCCTCCTCATCCTCATCCTGAAAGTCCTGTCACCCCATTTGTTGCTTGGAGTTACTAGGAAAACTGCTCGTGATGTCCATAAAATTGTTACGAAATAAAATCAATATAATGTGCAAGTTATTCTCATCAAATTTAAAGAGCTTGTTATTCAATTTTCGATTTGACGATGAATTAATTCCAAATAGAAAAGGAAAATGGAAATGTATTTCTGGGGTTTCTAAGGCAAATGTGTAACTGTATTTTGGCTGCATTAATGTTTTTCATTTTGATTTAATACAATTTTAATATTTTATGTCATCAGTGAAGAGGTCGAAAGGCTCTTTGATCATTAAAAGGAGATGATGGGCTTAACATTAAAGCTATTATTTGGTTTTATAACATTAATAAAAATGTAATATATTTAATATGAATAAAGGACTAAATGTTTTGTATTTCATCAGACCACTGTTAATTACCGATTAAAAGTGAAAAATGTGAATTTAAACCTTAAGCTCACATTGCCATTTAATGAGCGCATCAAATTATTTATCTGCAACATTTTCGTGCAATATCCATCTGTATCTACGTAAATATGTATCTTAACTGGCCATAAAAAATTGTCCCTGCCAGACTGCACAGTTTAAAATGATTTTTATGTGATAATCACCCCGTTTAATGGACAACCATCTGCCGTACAAACACTTTCGTCTGCTTTCCAATTTGTATTTTTTGCGGCTAGAGTTTCATGTGGCAGATCCTATCGCTGAATCCAACGGGTGCTCTTAATTAAAATGGAGAAAAAAGCGGACCCAGGAGGAGCTGGCAGATCGCATGGCCAGGAGCAAAAGGAGCAACCCCTAGCCAGGCGAATAGGAGCAGCTGCTCCCCGGAGCATTGCTTTTGACTTGCTTGAATCCGTACAAAAGTCCCCCTTTTTTTTTTGTTGTTGTTCGGTCGGTCGGGGCAAGCAGATGCGCCTGGTGGCTTCATTAAAATTAACAAAACTTAATTGCAGCTTTCGTGGCACGAAACATGCTACAAATGCGTGTTCCAATCTGTTTGATGGTCTGCTGCTGGCCAGCAGAAAGGGGAGCCCTGCACCTGCTGGTGATGATCGTCGGGGCTGGCTGCCAAACAGTTTGATATATTGCCCCTGGGGTTGATCCTGATCCCCAGATCCTGGGCAGATTGCAGCTGCAATCGGGCAAACGCATATAAAGCGAAACATATATTTGTTGCAGCAACCTCCACTAAGCTAGACTATTTACACCTGTGGTATTGCTTTTATTTATGATGTCACCTCGCCTGAATACTGAAAACTATTTTTTGGCACCGAGATAAGCTTGTCCCACCTTCTCTGGCAAAATAGAAATAACCTGTACTTAGTGCCTTGTTAACTTGGCCAATGTCGTTTACCTGTCGATGGCCGTAATTTTAGCTGCAATTTTGAACTTTTGGCATGTCGACATTTGCATGCCACCACGCCCCCAAACAATTACCCCAAAGTGTAGCCAAAGTTCATGGGGCAACGGCGGAAATTCAATTCCTTCGGCCAACTGACATTTGTCGCCGTTTGGCGGGGGCAGTGGCCAAAAGTCGGGCAACTTTCGCCAAACTGCCATCAATTTCGGTGGTCAGCCGGGCAATTAATTGGGGTGCCAATGTAAGCCCCACTTGGGCTTCCCTCTCTCTCCGATCCGAAATCATATTCATAAATTGCGGGGTCACAGTTGTGGCCAACTATTAAACATAGCAGCAGGCAGCTCCAGCAGCATGAGCAGCAGGAGCACCCTGCCACCTTGTGTGTGGTCACTGGTCGAGTGTCGGTGGTCGACGGTCTGCGGTATCGATATCCTGCCACCAACAGCAGGAGCAGCAGGACAATGGCAGTTGGTGTGCCATTTGTTTGAAGTGTGCCTGCGATAAGCGTCTCTTGGCCAGTTGGTCAGCGGCGGTCGGGCGATCTCATCCGATCCGATCCCAATACGTTCCCATACCGCAGCGATCCGGTTTCAAAACAAAAGTTTATGGTTACACTTAAAGCTCAACCATGTGGATGATGATTAAACGTTGGCTGTGCAGGGAAGGAGTGACTCCGACCCATAAGCAGCAAGACCGCTCGCATAATTCCCGCATTAATGATGTCGATTTCAATAAAAACAGCCAACATTTTATGCTCCAGCGAGCGCATTTTAATGCGAAACTCAAACATACACGAGATAAAATAAATATAACTCATACGCCCCGTGTGCACTGGCCGGGAACCTTCGTAGCCGTAGCCAGGAGCCAGAAGCCACCAGCAGTCGGCTGGAGTCCTTCGTACTCCCAGGGGCAGTAAAAGCAGCAGCTGTCGGGCGATATATGCACTCCGCGCCGCAGCGGAGCAATGCGTGACCAATCCGAAAGGGGTCGCAAATACTGGCCAACTTCCATGCAAACTGCTGCAGACACTGCACCAAATGCACTCAGCGAAATAGAGCAGGTAGTTTAAAAAGTTAGCAATTATATTGTTTACTTTGAGATAGAGATTGGCTATCAAAAGTTGATAATATCTCCTTGTAAATAAGTTAGTTAAGACAAGAGCAATCAAGGTCGAATATCAAATGATAAATTAAGCATATTATATAGTATATTCAATTTAACATTGAAAACCCTTTGAATTTCTAGCAGTGCATTTATAGGAAGAGCCGTGCAAAGCGAACTGGCAAAAGTCCGTTGAGTCCATTATATAAATGCTCTTTTAATAATAGCTTGGCTGGCGGTAAATGGTGTCGCACTCGCCGTCCCTGTCGCACCGTGTTGCCCTCTCTTTCTCAAGTATTTGCATTCTGCATAATGTGCACTGACCCAGTGTAATTTAGATAAGCGGATAAGCCCGGTCCAGAGTAAACTAATTAAGGATTACACGTCGGCCATATGCGTTTATGGTTTTTGCACACGTTTTTTTTTCCATCCCGCCGGCCGTCAATCAATCAATCAATCAATCAATGTAGATCAGATCAATTAGTGCCATTAATTCGACATTAATCATGGAGAGCTGCAAAACATTAGCCCTGTTCGCCGTTAGTTTTATCAGCTGTCTGCTTTAGTTTTACCAGCTGTAGAAGAGGAAGATACCGCTTGCCGCCAAATCCGAGAATAAATATTTAAGTATTTGCTACATGCTCATTTTTAAAGTGCATATTGTTTATTTTACCCCCCTTTCACCGGCTGCACGTAGAATATATTGCTTAAATAGGTCATTAATGCTAAGATTTTATATACATTAATTAGTTGATCGAATCGTAAATGGAAATGGATTAAGATTAAGTGAAGGAGTTTTGAACATCCACCATTATTGTTAATTTAAGCTACAAATCTGAATTCTGATTAATATTAGTACTTTATTGTAAAATATGTAATAAGCTTTTGGTAAGATAGTCATGAATGCAAGTGAATAAATGACGCTAATATTCATACTCCTCTACCATTTCATGTTGGCGAGTAGCGAGAAGCAAGTACCATTTTCTCTAAGTGTAAATCAAACATCCCCTCCCCGCTTATCCTTTCCTCAAACGAAATATCCTGGTCCGATTCACAAACACGTGACGCTTTTCTCCGCCTGCCCAGCTCGCCCACTTGATTCCTCCTCCCCATCACTGGGGGGCTTCCCCAACTCGGCAAAGTGAATGACTGGGTGAGTGGGTGAGTGAGTGAGTGAGTGACTGGCAGAGTGAGCGACTGCGAGAGTGAGTGAATGATGGCTGGTGACCAGTTCATGGTTCAATGACAAGCAACTTTCCGTTTGCGTGTGCTCGTCCGCCGCTCCCTTCTGCCTCGTTTCATTCGTTCCATTCGTCCTGTTCTGTTTTGTTTTGTGTGTGCTAACTGACTGAATCCCCCAGATCTGCACACGCCCCAACCGCCGCCCACTTGGCCAGCGGCTATTTGTCTGCGGTTTTGGCACTGCCACACCCCCAACCCACCCGAATCACCCACCCACCTGACTGGCCATCTTTATTTCGCTCTGCCCTGCTTTCTGCCCTCGCAATCGTTTAATTATGTACAACATTTTGGTCCGTCGGCAGGGGGGGGAGCTTATGTACTCGGGGGGGATTGGCCACAGGACAATTACTGAATTTGCGACACAATTCGCGGACAAATGTTAAATGTCATATCATACTTGTTGGCTTGAATTTTTGATTTACCAAAGTCATGCTGCGCTTTCCTGGAACGATATATACGTATACATTACCGCTAATTTACCACGACATTAAAAAGGGATTTGAAACAAATTAATTGTACGACTGGAATTGTGGCTAAAATTCTATTAGAGTAGCATTACATTTCATATTTAAATCTGATGCGCTGATCATATCTTAAATTCTCTAAAAGTTGGGCTTGTCATTGAAATGCAAACCAAACTTTGTAAGCAAAGTATTTATCTATGAATTCTGCAGATACATTTTCATCTATGTGTGATTTTAAATACGGACGGACAGACGGACGAACGGACAGGGCCAGATCGAATCTACAAATATACTTTACATGTTTGGAAAAGCATTCTTCTACCTGTTACATACTTTTCAACGAATATAGCATACCCTTTTACCCTACGCGTAACGGGTATAAAAATAAGTAAAACTTGTAGATACACAAGCATAAACTCCCATTGAAACTTGTTCCCTCCCTTTTTTCCAATAATGACGGCGGTGGCAAACCCTCGATTTCACTTGGAGCTGCAAATAAATCTAATCTGAAGAGTACTTATGGACAATATTGACTCACAAGGGTTCCCATTGTTGTCGATTAACCAGTTCCGCAGCTACATTTCTAATTGCAATCGTGATATAAGTTGAGAACGACAAGTTCGAAACATCAACATGGTTTCGATTGGGTTTGTATTGAAATCGGAGCTGTGTAATTATCGGAAAAGATATTATTCGAATTGGATCGTGTAAACATAACACTACCGATTTATGTTATGTGCCTGGGGCTGCTCGTATAACAAAGCGTTTGCATAATGAGTTGGCCGTTTTATGGGCCCTATAACCTTTGCCCCTTGCCACTTGCCACGTGACGCAAAAGTGTGTTGGGCAATAAAGGTCGGTCGAGTTTTTCCGGGAAATGGAAGGGAAGAAAGAGGTGGTGGTGCAGAGGGAGGTGAAGTTGGAGGTGGAGGCGATTTAGACAAAGTTAATTGAAAATGGCTAAGGTACGGCAAACGAATTCCTTCGGCAGCTTTGGCATTTTATTTGCAGCCATATTTGATTACGGGCTCCTTTTCATATCAGGTGTCAAAGGCTTTTCCGGAAGCCATCGCCTCTTGCCGGGAACTTTTTAGCATTTCCATGTCAAAGCATCGCTGGAAAAGCCATTGAGACCCGTTTCGTCGGCTGCAGACATTGCATCAGTTTCCCCTCAAATGCATCTTCGAGTGGGGACATCTGGAGGAGTTGCGTGGTGGCAAAGGGATGGCAAAGGGACGGCAAAGGGACGGCGAAGGGACGAGACAAGGATAAAAAGCATCCTGGCAGGTCGGCTGCTCTCTGCGGCGGACACGTGAAACCATCATCAATCTGGAAGCACTGGCAACGACAGTTTTAACGACTTCTTGCGGATTACTTCAAACAAAATAACCACTTTGTAGTAGGAATTTTATGTTGGCCCGGTTGGTGTTGATGGCTTTGGCTTCTGCAAAGGAGCGAAGATATTCCGCTGCATTTGGCCAAAGTTTTGCTGCGTGCCGCAAAGTTTATCCATCCCCTCGGTATCCGAGAATCCCCAATCCCATGACCATGGGATACGCAGGGCAAATTGCAGGACCTCGACTCCTGCAAAAGCAACAGCCTCATGAGACGGGCATATAAATATTTATTGATACTGCAGCCACGTGGCATAATTTGCCTATGCCATAACCAAAGTGCAGTAATTTTGCCTGGACAAAATCCCATCTTCCATCCCGCCTCTCGGTGCATTTTCTCAGCTTTTTAAGGAGGAGAGAAACTATTAAATAAGTGCTTGTGTGTTGTCAAAACAATCTTAGGCTCCCTAATTCAATTTCCCACAGGAGAGTCTTCTAAAAATGTCTGCTGAAGCAAAATCAATTCAATTATTACTTTCCTTTATGCTTGTTTATGTTTTAAACAAAGCGTACAAGCACAGTAAAATATTGTTCATTGGTTCAATAGCATCCAAAGTAAATATATAAAGCAATTTCATAAAATGGAAATACTTCAGAAGTACATAGATACATTTTTATAAAAAATCGTTCAAAGAATATGTCACTTTAATTCAAGAGTTAATTAACAATAAAAAATATAGAATATTTTTGTGTATACAGCAACTTTTCTCTTTATTATACGCAATCAGCTAATCTGCACTGTTTATAAATAAAATCATTTTACAAGAAAATTTGAATGTTCACATTATAATTAAAAATGATTTATTTATTTTTCACAGCATCTGCGCCCAAGCTGGTACAGACCAAGCTCTAGTCGAAAATGCCCTCCTCGGCAGCCTTCTTGACCAGAGATTTAAGACCAGCGGTGACCTCGAGACCCACCTCGGTGATCTGGTTGGAGGGCAGGAAGAATCCGAAGGTGCCCTTGTCACGCAGTTCCACCGTGCAGGTGAATGGGATTTTCTTCACGCCATAGGCCCAATCCTTGGCAGCTCCCGAAACGACATCTATACGAGGTGGTGCATCATGAAAGTCATTAAGTCTTACTAGATACTCCCTACTAATTTAGATAAACCTACAGTTCAGCAGACCACTAGCTCCATAGGTGAAGGTGGAACCATAGACATCAGCGGCAGCATCGGAGAATGCAGCGGCAATGCGCTTCATCTGCTCGTAGTTGGGCGGGAACTCGGTGTTGGAGTGACCGTAGGGCAGGAGGACATACTGTCCGTAGGCGTGGTAGGCCATGTAGGACCGAATGTAGCCATCCTCAAAGGAGCTCACAAAGTTCTGCAGCGAGATGATCTCCACCTCAGTGTTGGGCTTTTCACCACCGAACCAGTGATCGCAGGGCTCATCGATGTTCCAGCCAGCACCTTCAAATAATTTATTATTAATAATCAGCGGGGATTGGAGAATAGGGTAATTGTTAGACCATACCTCCCCAGTGGTAGTCAAAGTTGCGGTTCATGTCGATGCCGTAGCAATCTCCAGATTCGTTGCGGTATCCGTTGGGACGACGGTTCTTGCGCCACAAACGCTCCACCTCGTGGGTGTAAACGAAGCCATCCGGGTTCACCATGGGCACCACAATCCAATCGTACTCCTCGCTCAGACGCTGCATTTCCGGATCCTCGGAGTTGATCAACTGGTTCAGCAGGAAGGTGACGGTGGCCGACGAGATCCACTCCATGGCATGGATGTTGCCCTCCAGGAAGATGGCCTTGTTGCCCGAACGCTTCGACAACCTAATGCTCTTGATGTCGCGACCCTCGTAGGACTGTCCAATAACCTTGCACTCCAGGAAATCGTGGGCAGCACACTCCTGATCGAGCCAATCGTAAATGGTGTCCAGGGTGTGGTAGGTCTCCCACTCCATCTGGGAATCGTCGCCAACAGATGATTCATCTATCAATCTGCAAGGATTCAAGTGTAGGTTTTTGTAATGTTATAACTCATCTGAGAATCAAGCACTCACTTCTGCAGATCGTCGACAATCACTTCGTAAACAATCTCGAGGAATTTGAGGGTCTTCTCGAGGGCTCTGTGGAACAAGGGACCAACGATTACATTGTATTTGTTTCCAACAGCACCCAGTTCGTTGAGGAAGTGCACCTATAAATTGGGTCAAATCATGACATGGTTTTACAGAAAGGAAAAATTTAAAATGTACTTACAGAGATGTGCTCGTGAATCTTCTTGAGCTCCTCCATCTGCAAGTTCGTCTCAATGGTCAGCTGATAGATACGGAAGTGGTCGTAGCGCGCGGCCATGCGACCACCAGGTGCGGACTTGGCCGCAACCATGGCCACAAGGGCTATCAGAAGGATTGGTAGTTTCATTTCAAAGGTTGGGTGTCTTGAACGTTGCAGCGTTCACTGTGAGGAGTCCCATCCTAGTCGTGGTTTTTATTAGCTCCATGAGTGGCCACTCAAACGGAACGTTATCTAATGGCGATAGGGGATCAGTCATCTGGCGTGTGTCTCCTCCGATCTAATCGCCCATCCAACCTACCACAAAGTAGCTCTGGACTTTGTCATCCGAACCAGACGTGTCTAAAGGTGCTTCCTACACAAGAAAATTTAATTAAATTAATTGTAAAATAGAACCAAGATATTTCGATCTTGCCAAATAAACTTATCCCGAAATATGACCACATTTTTTGTGTTGTATTGTTTTCGAAAGAGCAAAGTGTATACGTTATGTATGCACATATGTAACTTAATTAAAATTTAACTAATATGATCAATTTCTTAAGTTCATGTAAAAACTTATATCGAATATCCAAGCCATTTTTCTAGATACTAGTTTAAATCACAATAAACTGGTATACAATTTTTCTCGGTGAACTTCCTTTAATAAAGTCAGCGGAGTCAAATTTGTAAGTGAAATCAAGCACCGAGTGTGGAGGCACTCGCCTTATCAGGCTAGTTCAATTAATTAAATACTCCTCCAGGCGTCTGCGCGTGAAGGAGCACTTCGAGAAGCGTTTGTAGACTGCACTGGCGAACTGAAGATCTTCAAGTGACAGATTGGGTGGGGAGGAAACGCCGTCAAACATTCGATTGTGACAACATTCATTCGTTCAATCTTACTATTTAAGCAGTTCAGTTATTGCTGGTAATTCCAGAAATTAATCATGACACTGAGCCTAATCTGTGATGTTCCTTTCCTTCCCTTTGAGTAAGCCACTTAAAATGTTTCGGTGTTATCAATTTGTTTTTAATGTTTTTTTTTTTTATGTAAAATTATAACTGCATTGTCACAAACTGAAATATGACGCCAGTAGAAGATTGTGAGCAAATGTGACCCAATTAGTGAACTACACCTTTACAAAAATATTTAACACTGGCTTTAAACAATTACGAAAAGGAATTATATTGCTGGCATATTATTGCTTTATCAGCTACTACCTTAAATGCTTAAAGTTTGATTATTTCAACAACCCTTGATAGTCAAATTAAATTATAAATTTTTAGTCATAATGCTTTACTATACAGGTAAAGGATTAAAAATGTATTTTAAAACTGCCAGTTATTTGAAAATAACGAAATTATGAAACAGAGTAGCCACCATGTTTGAATTTGTCATACTTCATTCGCATACGTTCACACTGACAGAATATATCGTTTGAATTAAAGAAAAATCGTGCTAAGCGACAGTCACACTCGCATCCGCCATATTTCTTTTCTTCGTTTCCGGTAGGTGTGTGTACTCCGCATTTTTTCACTTAGATTAAGTTTTAGCCGAAATATCCGTGAATCAGCGCCTTAAATTATGTAAAATATCATAGTTAAGAGTTAGAGCTACGGGGGTAGCGAATTACCGATTTTCCAATTGAACTTGAAAAATCGATGACAGCTGACCCCCGCCAAGACTCATCGCTGAGCATTTGAACCGGCACCAGATGTTTTACCCTTAGCTTAATTGGTACTATTTGCAAAGCAATTACCTAACCTCGTGTTGTCCACTCGTTTCCAGACAGATTAAAATGCCCGAACTGACCGAAATCAAGAGCGAGGCTGCTCCCTCCACCTCCGCTGAGGCGAAACCCGAGGACGTCCGCGTCGAGGATGATGGCAGCGATAGCGACTCCGATGGTGGCATGCCCGGTCTTGAGGAGGCTGTAGCGGCCACCACACAGCTGGGTGGTGGAGCCACCGGTCTGCCCATCGACCTCGTCTCTAAGGCCAAGCAATCGCGCGGCGAGAAGAAGGCCAGGAAGATCATGCTGAAGCTGGGACTCAAGCAGATCCAGGGCGTCAACCGCGTGACGATCAGGAAGTCAAAGAACATCCTGTTCGTGATCAACAACCCGGATGTGTACAAGAACCCCCACAGCGATACCTACATCGTGTTCGGTGAGGCCAAGATCGAGGATCTGTCGCAACAGGCCCAGGTGGCTGCCGCCGAGAAGTTCAAGGCCCCGGAGGCTGCTGGTGCTGCCGACAGCGTGGGCGCCACCACGTCGGTGGCCCCGATTGCCGAGGAAGACGAGGAGGATGTCGATGACACCGGCGTGGATGATAAGGATATCGAGCTGGTCATCACGCAGGCCAACACGACGAGGGCCAAGGCGATCAAGGCCCTGAAGAACAACAACAATGACATCGTCAACGCCATCATGGAGCTGACTATGCTCTAGAGCGGGCTTCAGCGTTTGCTGCACTCCTGATTTTGTTGTTTACCCGCCTTTCGATAATACTGACCCAAATGTTGTGCATTTGCCCCTCAAGGGCAGCATGTTACACCACCAGTCGAACATTTAATTATTTTTCAAAAGATTGCGTCTTAATAAAAGCGAATTATTACCAATCAAATACGATTGCGTGTATTTTTCGACTAGTTTCGGTTTTCCACTAGGGTGTCTTTGCTTGCCATGCTAACCGAATTCGATTAAGTATAGATTGAGGTTCCAGGTTAAGTACTTTGAGATTAGGGACTGGCACATAAGGGATTCTATTATGTATTAGCTATTACGTTCAGGTTGCAGCCAGCTTGAGGACGCGGGCCTGACTGCGCGAGGAAAGGCGAATATCCGCTGGACCCTGCATCCAGGGTTCGCCATCCGCCTGCATTGGCACGGTTTCCTTGACTTGTAGCTAAAGAAGATTCTGGGTTAATAAATATTCGGTTGCATTAGTGCAGAGCTTACCCTTATTTGCTTGGCTTGGCCAATTCGCACAGGTTTGCTTATATTGCACTGCAGTTGGGCAATGTGGAAAGAGGAAACAATGCCAAACACCTCCATCATACCATCGGAGATGGAGTTTACGATGCGCACTTCCCCATTGGCGTTGCTTAGTTCGCAGAGCTTGCAGCCAGCTCCCCATGAGTCGATATTTAGGAACACCAGCGCCTGCAGTTCAGGCAGTTGCACTGGCTTGTTGTCCAGATACAAGGTCAGCTTCTCCTCGATGTGTTCGCAGCCAGGTTGCATCACCTGTTGCGTACCGAAGGTAAAGTACAGCAGCTGTCGAGGACGATACATTAGTTAAGGTTAAGTGAGCACACTAAATTGTAGCCTACCTTATTGAATATTCGACTGCTGAGCAGATAGAATCGAGATTCGCGCGTCTTGTGGAAGTTGTAAGTGATGTACGCATCCACACCTACACTGAAATAGTTGTACACATGAATCGTCTTCGTGGGATGCC
The DNA here is from genome assembly GCF_004382195.2 of Drosophila sechellia. Classification (NCBI taxonomy): domain Eukaryota; kingdom Metazoa; phylum Arthropoda; class Insecta; order Diptera; family Drosophilidae; genus Drosophila; species Drosophila sechellia. The sequence continues at coordinate 8,907,964 of NC_045950.1, read as the reverse complement.
TCTGAATGGGCAGTCGATAGTGCAGTTTCTCTATTTGCAGGTCATAGCGGTCGAGATTCACGGAGCGGGCTCGCCGTATGCTTCTAAGGATCTTCACCGGATCGAGAACAGAGGGCGGCTCTGCTCCCCAGCCCAGAACTCGCGACAAATCGTTGCCGGTGCCCAGCGGCATGATGGCCACCGAGGGCTGGGGTTTGATATTCAGCGTGTAGATTGTATTGAGCACCCAACCGATGGTGCCATCGCCGCCGGCAACCAGTATGCGACACGGGCGAGGACTGGCTTTGGCGGCCCACTGCAGGGCGTCCTGCGGACCCCTCGAGCCCAGTTCCATCACCTGCAGTGGATGCAGGTAACCGCGCAGCAGGGACAACACATTGGCACCCGTGCTGCTGCCCGACTTGGTGTTGGCGATCACAATAAGCGGCTCCCAGTTCTCTATGTCTGGCGGGGTAATGCTGGCCAAGTGGAGCCGCATCGAGTCTCTGGTTCGGGCGGCCACAAAGCAGTAGGGCGGGAAGATCATGTCCTTGAACTCGCCCAAGTCGCAGGCTTCCTTGGAGTCAGCGCGGGTGTAGCAATCGTTATGGTAGCACCGCTGACACCAGGCACATCGCCATCCGTATAATCCCGGATCGGTGCTGACATGGTGATCCACCTCCTCGTTGCAGTCGGCACAATGCACTCCCATAGGCAGATTCCCATGCACCCACAAGTGCCGCACGGTGGACTCGTTGCGCAACCACTTATCCTTGCACCGGTACTCCCTGTCCGCCCTCCGCTGGCAAGGGGGCGTGGCATGGGTGCACAGGCCGCAGCAGTCGCAAAATAGTCCTGCGGAAGGGGTTAGCAGGATCTCGCACACGTTGCAGAAGCAGGCCTAGAATGAACGGCATGTATCCTATGGTATCTCTTTCGCGGCAAGTGAATCCGCTCACCTGTTCCAAGACTTTTATTGATTTCCAGCTGTGACGTGTTTTGAAGGTGCTCACAAAGTCCTCGGAAAGCAGGCTGCGGCAGAAGGCAAAGAGGATACTGAGGGCCAGCAAGGATCCAATCAGCGCCTCCACGCTCAACTCGATAGTGCCTATGTCCATGGTCCACGCAGATACGGCCCAATTACGCTAAATATCCTGGTAATTTGGCATATTCACAAATCGTTTGTGTTTGCCCCATCGACCAGTGTGGCCGCTTGAAAGACGACAAGAAACATCTCCGACCTCAATTAAAAACACTTTTCAAGAATAAGCACTAATGCGTAATGTCGATAGGCGGTGACCCTAGTATTTAAATTCTGTACGTTTCCAACACTGTTTGTCAACTCAACCTAACAAATCAGCTGTGTGTTTGGCGTGTGGAAAAAGTTTGATTGGGAACAAATCGAACGTTTTTTAAAAAAATCTAGCCAACATGAAGGTTATCTACAACACCCTGTTCAAGCGCACCTCCACCTACGCAGTGGCCATCATCGCGTCGGCCTTTTTCTTCGAGCGCGCTCTCGATGTCACGTCGGTTGCGATTTTCGAGGGCATCAACAAAGGCGTAAGTATGATCCTCTTATGTAAGCAAAGTTTCCTTGCCAAATCTCAAGATTTCCCCGCTTTGCAGAAACTCTGGAAGGACATTAAGGGCAAATACGAATAAATCAACATGATTCGTTGTAATTAGCAATAATAATCAACGTTTATTTTAAACGAAACGAAAACTAAGTGTGGTTTCTTTGGGCTATTTTGACTTGGGTGCCTCCAGTACTTCCAGTGCTTCTTCCGACACCTCCCAGGGCTTTTCATGCCTCTTCTCATCCCAGGGCTGCTCGTTGGGCAGACGAGAGGGTTCCGTGAAGGACACCCCATTATCCTGAATGGTTTTGAGCAGCTTCTGCAGCTTGCTACCCGGTACCGCCTCCACGTTGCAGGTCATTTCCGTGATCCCAGACTGCAGGCAGCGGTGTGCGAGCACTCTGCCGAGATTTACAAACGCAGATGTGTCGTTGGTCTTGTACAAATGCTGTTTAATGGCCCATTCCGAGGTGCTGGCACTCAGTATGGTTCCATTCTCGAAGTGCTTGACATCGGCGCTGACGTAGCGGCCACTGGCGTTGATCTCCAAAGTGTGCCAGTAGGATCGACCGGGTTTCTCCAGATGATAGCCGCCCGGCTTGTAGGCAATGCGTAATCTTTCCAAGTTCCGTGGATTCCGGTTGATCACGTATTCAGTGCTGGCTTGCGGGGTTGTTAATTCCTTGATTTTGTGCAGGACACGGGCGGAGGTGAGGGGGCGAGCGCTGCGAGACATTTTTGCAATGGAAACCCGGAAAAAGCTCGCTTTTAATTGATATTTATGTGGATATTACAAAACCACGATAAAATATTTTGAGCTGCCCTCAGTGTTACCAGACTGCCAGAACTAAGTGTGAGTAAACGATTTATTGGTGTTGTAAAATGTCTAAACATCAGTTGGATGTAAATGGCAAAAAACAGCTGCTTTGGCTTGGTTTATCCTCAAATTTTCTAGTTTCTTTAGATTCGATTGGCCTTGGAACTTTCGCCGCTCCCCACCACAATAACGCCCCCTTCAGACATGCGCCAAGTGAGCACGGCGCCTCCTGCCCGTACGCCCATGAGATTGCTGCTGAGGTGAAGAAGTGGCGGTTGGGTGAAGAAGCAAGCAGTGCGCGCGTCCCAAATTGCAAAGTGAATTTTATTCGGCCCACAAAAGCCGGTTATGTAAAGAACGTATAGGCAAAATATCTGCACACATATCTTACTCGTAAAATTAAGAACTTGTGGAAATGTTGATGGTCGTGTGTTCCAATTTAAGGCGTCCCGGGCACGTGGGCGCCGCATCTGCAGCGCGAAATATAAACTGGCTGATCAGCGGAGGATATACACCGCCGATCCGGGCAGTGGCGCGGGTAAGCTTAATTATAGCAATTAACCCTGAAAATTTTCACCCAAATCAGGCAATAAATATAAACAAAATCAGGCCATCGCTTTCTCCTTATTTTCACCACGTTTCAGAACTGACCACTAGTTCCAATCCCACCAATGGTGGCGGGAAAATTTAAATTAGCCATTGCTAAAAGATTTAGGTATCAATTGGTTAGGCGCTTTAACTTCTGAAGAGAAATTGCTTTTTATGATCACTTCATTATAAATACTCCAAAGACACAGTAAATTGGGGAATTATCATTTTAATGTTTTTAACTCTCTTGGAATATAAGAGTACTTTATTTTAAAATATTTGTTGATGAGTTTCTACGTTCGTTAGCCTATACCTAACAAAGGTAAACAAAGGCACCTATTATCTAGAAAAATAATACAGATTGAGCAACTGATAGGAACACTGTTCAAACTCACCACCGTGCACAAAGCACCAGAGCCCAAACCCACCACGATGGGCGCAGAAATTTAAATGCTTATCATATCAAACCGAACCAGCGTGATCATTATGCACGGAAGCGCTCGGCTAAGCACTTTTGCTAACTGATAAAGATAGTTTCACAATCTCTAGTCGACCACTTGACTGTTGCCTCACTACTTCTACTTTGGGGCCCTTTCCTTTGCTCATTCTCGCTTTGTCTCTCTTTGTTTGGGTCAAACGCCCTCGTTTTGTGCGTGCTTTTGCTTTAGAGCTTGTTGCACTTGGCGATTTTAGTGGAGACGAAAATCAGTTACGCTCGAAAGTTCCCGCCGTCCGGATGCGAAAGATTCTCAGGTGCCCAATGTAATACATCTCGCACCGAGTGAAGGTCGCCATAGATCTCTGACGACGTGAGTTTTTCCTGCATTATTATTCGCGCGAAAATGCAGTGCGGTGTCTCGCAGCAGCAGATTTTCAGTGCGCATGCTGCTAACCTGTAGCACAAAGGCGGCTTTTGCGGGGGTTGTTGAGTTAGACGAACAGTTGACAAAGGAATAATTCAAATAGAAATCAAAATGCGTAACTCTGAGAGGCGTTTGGATAGATACAAGCACAAAAGGAAACTATTCTTGGGCACGATAAGATTGAAGACTATCCATGGTCAGCAGTGGGATTTGTTGTGTGCACTTGGTGGCCGTCGGTAATTCAACTTCCGCCCTTATCTCGTTTCCACAGCAGTACGTCCAAGCTCCGGAGGCGCGGCCAGTGCCCGATGAGCGCTATCCGGGCAGCCAGCAGGATAGGAAGGATATCGCCACCCAGACCGTGCGGAGCAGCAAGCCCAAGGACCTGCGACCGCCTACGCCTCCATCGCCGTCCCAGACCCTAAACTCCTCTACCCTTCCGCCCCCAATGTCCGACCAGGATGCTGATCCCAACCTGGATGTGGCCACCGGCGTGGCGATGCCATACAACATCGACTGGATATTCCCTAGGCTAAGGAACCCCTCGAAGTTCTGGTACGTGGTCAGCCAGTTCGTCGTCTCCGCCGTTGGAATCTTCAGCAAGGTTGTGCTGAGTGAGTATCTAGCCGGCAGAGCCGACCTTACCAAACAACTGGCCCAAAGGCACGTTTATTTTTGGCCAAGAGATGCGGCGTTTGCTCGGAGAGCTCATGCCCCTGACCGTGAATGCGAAACCGAATACGTCAGCGAGTCTCTCGATTGATAAACGATGTGTGCGGATGCTGGCGATCTCGTTCAACGAGGTCAAACGTGTGCCGTGTTGTTAATTGGCGCCCCCCGCCACAATTATGCAAATGCTGAACTTTCGCCTCTCTCTTTCGATTTGCAGTGTTATTGAATAAACCCCGCGTCTACAACAAGGAGCGACTGATCCAGCTGATAACGAAGCGACCCAAGGGCGTTCCCCTGGTCACCGTGTCCAACCATTACTCCTGCTTCGACGATCCTGGGCTGTGGGGCTGCCTTCCCCTGGGAATCGTCTGCAACACCTATAAAATTCGCTGGTCGATGGCCGCCCACGACATTTGCTTCACCAACAAGCTGCACTCGCTCTTCTTCATGTTTGGTAGGTATTTCATTGCGTATTTCCTGGTTTGAGGAGGCCACAATAAAACGAGCCATCATTCTTTCCATCCGCAGGCAAGTGCATACCAGTTGTGCGTGGCATCGGCGTCTACCAGGATGCCATCAACCTGTGCATCGAGAAGGCCGCACTGGGCCATTGGATCCATGTGTTTCCCGAAGGCAAGGTGAACATGGAGAAGGAGGAGCTGCGACTCAAGTGGGGAGTGGGCAGGATCATCTACGAGTCGCCAAAGATTCCCATCATTCTTCCCATGTGGCACGAGGGCATGGACGAACTGTTGCCCAATGTGGAGCCCTATGTGATACAGCGGGGAAAGCAGGTGACGCTGAATGTGGGCCAACCTTTGGACCTTAACGACTTTATTCTGGACCTTAAAAAGCGACAAGTGCCAGAGCCAACGGCGCGGAAGCTTATCACAGACAAAATCCAGGAAGCCTTTCGGGTAATAGTAATTTTCCAATTAAAATTTATATTTTTTAACATGCAGTTTCTTTTTACATTACATTTTTTTACAGGACTTGCGGGCGGAGACAGAGAAATTGCACCGAGAGCGCAACTAGAACGTGATCATGGAAGAGCATAGCGGCAGACATTTGTAATAATATTTATTTGTATAGTATTAAGCCTAAAATGAACCCTCGAAGACCTTTTGATCCATTTATTATAAATATAATTATTTCCGTGTATTGCGATTAGTTCTTCATGATGTTATTGCTGGATAGGAACTATAAGTAAATCAGTGTGCATTATTAGTATAAATATACTATTGAAACTTATTTGAACCGAGGGAATAAATAGTATAATATAAAAAAGAGTATATCTTCAAATAAATGTGATTAACAAACTTGACAATGGTGCGATTAATATCGTTTTGAATAATTGGGCAATGTTATCAGCCACTCAGCTGTTTAATAATCCGTTATAATCGGTGACCATGTGGAGTTCTTAAAAACTTGCGGATGGCTGAAAAATGGGAGACCTTTTATTGAACACACCGAAAAGAAAGCAGCTGCTCAAGGATGGTGCACCCGTACCCACTAGGTGTCAGGTACTCGGACGTGGAGCCTACGGCACCGTTTTTAAAGCTATTTACAGAGGTAAGCACTAAAACTAAATCCTTTGTAGATAATTTTCTATATATAATTTAGATCGCTCCGTTGCTGTTAAGATAATTCGAGCCCAGGCAGCCTCAACTTTGCACAATGAGTCTCATTTGCTGAATCTGGAGCACCGGAACATTGTACGCCTTCTTAAGCTGGAGATCGCCGCAGATTTCGGCTTGGTCATCATGGAATGTCCGAGGGGACAAAGTCTGCAGAGGATCGTTGATACTTTGGCTCTACCACTGATGCACAGGGTCTTGTATGACACTTTATCCCCCCTAAATACTTTGTAATTAACCATGATCTTCTTAGAATAACTCTGGATGTGGTTGCTGCCCTGAGATACTGTCATTCCCAAAACGTATTACATCTGGATGTAAAGCCAACCAATATATTGGTTGCCCTGGGAACAAAGTCTTCGGGTTCTGGCAATTCCTCAAAGATCAAAGTGAAGCGAAGCTACATTTGCAAACTCTGCGATTTCGGCTCCTCTATCGAGGTGGGCGAATTTTGTGCTTGGCAGGAGCCAACCGCTCCCAAAGGAACCCTGAGATACATGTCTCCAGAAGCGCTACGATCGGATACCCTAACCGAAGCCTCCGATATCTACTCCCTGGGCATTACAATGTGGCAACTGCAAGCGCGTAGATTGCCCTATCACACGCTTGATTGCAATGAGACCATAGCCTACCAGGTGGTCAAGCACGAACTGCGTCCGGACAACTATCATCAACTAAAGATTCTGGCTTTGGACTCGCCCATTGACTGCGATTGGGATTTGGCCCATGAAAGCACCGCCAACGTGATCTGCAGAAGGGCAAATACCTCGGCGCGCCGTAATCTAACCCTCGATCCATCTTACACCGTCGGCCGTGATCTGAAAAAGAAGCGCCGCCGGAACCGATTAGCACTCCACTTTGATAGTCCGGCGCCGGAGGGCAGTGTGTGCTCGGAAAGCGCTTACTCCCAACTATACAAGAGCTGCTGGGTCAGCGCCCCGGAATCACGATTGAGTTCTATCCAGCTGAAGCATGAGCTGGAATTCATTCTCTGTCATAGCACCTAGGTGGTAGTCTAAGTGATCGTGTGTGTTTGCATTTTATGTTATTGATTCCGTAGTACATACCCGTATTTATGTAAGATTTTACCAACCCGCCGCGATAAACGATTTTCGAGAGGCGTGGCCTCTGGTTAGGTCAATAATCCATTTTTCTGTAACTTCTTTTTGTTTATTTTGTACTCGCTACGCTAAGAAAATACATTTATAATGTTCATACGAGCTTATGTCTAGGTTCCCTCCTCACGATCATAGTGCGTTCTGTTCTATATAGTGTAAGTATGTATATATGCTTAGGAATCAGGCTGCTGCGATGAAGTAGTCGGTGGCAGCAGTCCGGAGGAGCTAACTACGGTTGAAGAAGAGCTTGTCATTATCATAATCATTAGCTTTAAGAACGACTGCTATGTACAGTTTATTGTTATGGTTGTCGTCTAATTAATCGCTTAGAAACCGTATATATATATATATCGTATCTATATATATATATATATATATGCATCATATACTGCATCGTAAACACTTTGAAATATTTCACCCTTAAATGCAAATTTTCAACTGCTGTTGTGTCTGAGGAGCACTAATCCGGATTAGCTTATGTGGTTAACTCTAACCAAGTCCTACGAATACACTCGACTTGTGCGGAAGACTACAGTTTTGGTTCACCTACTACGTGACCATAGCTAATAATGGTTTGAATTCGGTTTGAAGTCATTCAAAATGTCCCATTATATGTAGTTAGTATAACCCGCTGATTTGGATGCTGCAACCGCTGCTCTACAAAATATATGTGGTATAGAGCAGGGCGAGCTGTTCGGTTTTTTTCTTTCGATTTTCTATCTCATAGGGGGAACAGTTGGCAGTGCCGCTTACAAAGTAAAACATCTTCCAAAAATTTACAATATACATAAATACTCGTATTCGTACGTACAAAACGCGCCTGCTCATCCTGGCCGTCATCTCTTAATGCTTGTGTAACTCTCGGTTCTGTTTTGTTTTGTTTGAATATATCACAATTTAGTCTTTTTAAATCTTTAAATATTTGTTAGCTTGACGATTATTGATTTGAGATTAAGCAGTGCTCGTATAGATCCTAACTGGCGTAGGATCTTCGCACGGGAACTGGTGGAGGAATCTTCGATTTTCGCTGCTGCTGTTGTTGCTGTGGCTGCTGACCCGGTGACCTTTGCTGTGGCGACTGCGGCGAGGGGGAGGAGGGCGAGGGCGAGCAGGAGGAGGACATCGAGGAGGACGAGGACACCGACGAATGGATGCTCGTTGGAATTCTGGTGGGCTGCGCCTTGGGCAGGCAACTCTTTGTCGGCTCCGTTGACTTGGCTGCCTTCTGGAAATCGAAATCCAAAAGTGTATATTATTCATCATAGCATTACTTTATGAATCCTTTACCTTTTTGGGCGAGACAGCCATCGGTGGATGAACCGGTGATGTTACCCTCTTCCAGCCATTGCTTCTGCGCCAGGAGCTGGCCGTCGGAGGCGTAGAAGCCTGCCTCAGCAGCATCCGCTCCTTCAGTTTGGTAACCATTCCAGGCGCCGGTGGCACCACCTCTTTGGCCAACTTGTTCATCATGGCACAGCTGATGCTATCGCTGCGCACCACGGTGGACTCCAGTTCGCGGCGTTGATTGTGTCTCAGGATGCAACTGGGTTCCTGGTCCTCTAGCACCGATTTGGATTTCACCAGGACGTGCGGCGGTCGACGTAGTTCACTCTTGATGATCTGAGCAATGCACTGCTGCTCATCCAGTGGCTTCATTGGCGTGCTGCTGACAATCATGGGCACATCCTCGATTTCAATGTCGCTTACCCTCCGCCGGCACTCGTCGATAACCGCGTAGTCCGGTTCCTCATCCTTCTTTGCCTGGCTGGTGGAAAGTTCGTCCGTTTCGCTGGAGGAGCAACTGGTCAACTGGGCCCTTCCCGCCTCGCTGGGCGTGGGACTGATTCTGCCAGCAGGACCCACCTGGCTCTCTGAGATACTGGAATCCTCGCAATCATCGTCGTCCTCATCCTCGTCATCCGTCTCACCCTCTAAGTATGAGTAAAGACTGCGCGAGGAATTCGAACGGATGTTAACCAGTTTGTAGAAGTCGTTGGTAAAGTCCGTGCAGGCCACCTCCTCGTCCTCGGAGTAAACAATCTGAAATTTGGGGCAGTTATTAGAAGTAACCCAGAAGAAATATATATGTATCCCTCATTACCTTCTGCTGCAGCAGCTGGGTAATACCATCGGCCACTGAATCCGTTTCCACGGTGGTGGAGTTGATAAAGTCGCTAGATGGCCACAGCCAGTCATGATCCCTCTTCCTCCGCTGCTGCTGGAGATGAGGGTGATGTGGATCCCGCTCGTCGTCAAACGTCATCACCGCCAGTTCCTCCTGCGACATGCTCCAGTCCTCCATTTCTGTAGAACAGGGTTCGGCAGGCAGGAGCCACTGTTCCGGTTCCTCGGGCAGATCTTCCAGGTGCCCATTCGAAGGTTGCGGCTGGCCACTGCTCATGGTGCAGTAGCCTTCATCCCTGCCCTTCACCGGACTGGCGGACAGAGCGGCATTCTGCGCCTCCAGATCTCGAACCCGGCCCTTCAGCATGCTCACCTCCTCCCGGAGATTATCTTCTGCCACAATGGCGTCCACCACCTTGCGCATCACATCATCCAGACAGTGCTCATACTGACGGATGCGGGTGAGCAAGGATCGATTCTCCTGCTGCATCGATTGGAGCAGGCTCTCCTGGCGAGCAAAGCGCGTCTGCAATGGAATCAATGACCAAAATGAACTTTAGTTATGCGGTCTTGAATCAGTGTTTACCCCGATTATATTTGTATCTCATTTCAATGGCATATGTTGATCTGATTTATAATCTGTTTGGTTTTCCCTAAGATAACATACATGAAAATGAAACATGTATGAAAGCTTCTTTTTTATCTATGAATAGGTTAGTTAGATATGAAAAGTTAGTTTTAGATAAGATGTTAATGTAACCATATGGGTTATAACACCATTATTACAATGGAAGTATATGTGATATAGAATTATAAATTCGTATTATAATGGTGCAATTATAAAACCTGATAATGATAAATATAAACTTGTAGCAATGTTTTTAATGGCGAAGTTCATACTATCGAGATTTTTATTGAATACACAAAGTTGGAAAAACGATCTATCCAGTGGGGGATTGAAACCTGTGTTGAGAAAGGGCCAACTGATTAGATCGAGTATTTATCAAGTGCTGGGGGCAACCTTCGCCCCATGACAGCTGCCCTGATGAGGGTCACTCGCTGGCTAACACGGCTCCTCATCCATCAACCGGCTCTTTTTCTTTTTTGTGTATGTAAGTGCTAAGTGAGCAGTAGTTACAAGACCCCCTCCATCCCGGCTGGTAACAAATATCCAATCTCGATCAAAGCCAACTTGTTAACTGGCCCGAAGGTCACATGCTCAGACGTTGGACGTGAAAACCTTGGGCTTCATTAGCGGGGCCTTACAAGATTGGTCGAGATTTTGGCTGGCGGGGCAAATGAGATTGCCGCCAGAAAGGGAAAGCATTTTCCACTTCACCCCCCTCGCCGACGGAAAATGGTAATGAAAAGCTGCCACTAGGGCGCAGTGAAGCGTCTCTAATGCCGACGCTCAATCAATTCGGGCAAAAAATGTAATGTGCCGGGCCAGAAGTATGCTCCAACAAAGTCTCGTCGAAGAGGAAGACTCCAGTACTCTGGTACTCCGGTTACTCCGTCCGGATAAAAGACAATTTGTATGCGCCGGAATGGCAGCGAGGGGAGAGATTGTTCTTAAAAATGAATTTATGCGTTTATTTATGACTTGACTCGGAGGGAACTCCCTCCCGCTATCCCCCGACCTTCCCCCCGCCCGCCAGGAAACTCGCGCTGTGCAAATTGATTTTCCACATGCTGCGCGGCTCCGTGCGGAAAAGCCCCTCCCCACTGCCAACAACCCCAGCCCATTTCCATCCGATACATACCTGCAGTGCCTTGTGATCCCGACATGTCTGCATTTGCTTGCGTTCTTTGGATTTCATAATGCGATTCATGCTGCGGATTGCAAAGGAAAAGCGAAAAAAAGAGGACAAATATAGAAATGCATAAATGAAAACGAGTTGCGAAAATCATCGCAAATGCAGAGAGTTTCGAGTATTGATTACTTATTTGTGACTGACTGAATGGCAAAAATGATTCTATTTGTTGTGCTGTGGGTAAAAGATAACAAACAAAGCATAAATAAATGTGTGTAAACAAAAATGTATGACTTTAAAATATTTATATTATTTCAAATGAGTCAAAAATAAAATATTATGTGTATATAATTCTGGAATAGTAAAGTATATAAAAGACTCAACTTTAATAAACTCATCTACTTTAAAAATAGTAGTAGTAGCTACATGAAATGCGTATAAGTAATCACTAATCGAAATTCTCTGCCGAATTGTGTTGAAAACAAAACGTTTGCCATAAACAATCTGCATGGAAATTAGCAGCTAATGGCGGTCATAAAGAAAGAAAGGGCCAAAAGTGGAGTTCAATCTCGGCCTAGACCAGAACTTTGCACCATTTCCAAGTCGCGGTAATTGCGTATTCGGGCCGGCAGAGGGCGCTGCTGAGGGTTCGGTGATTGATGGGTTTCGCGGGTAAGCGCTTCCTTCTTCATCCTCCAACCTCCAGCTCCAACTCCGGATTCTTGGCAATTTGGAAAATTGCATTCGCCGTACCACCGTGCTTAACTTGTTCTGTGCGTAATGGCCAAAAAGGGGCCAAGGGTGGGCGTGGCCAGTCACGAGTTTTGGTATGAGTTATTTACGTACGCTTTGCCAAAAGCAGCGCGAAAACTACTTCGAAAATTGCCGGCTAGACGAATTAAATAAATATTTGGCCGGTACTTGGCCATACGCTAAATGGAGCTTGACTCCACCAATAGAAACGGGCAAAGTTCTGGCCTATAGCCCATCCAGCACACACCACTCCCTTCTTTCCTCATTTCCCACACGATCCGAACGCGTGTTCTTATCGCTCTTAACAATTTAACCTATTTGTCACTTACTTCTCAATTTGTTCGCGCAATTCCTTCTCGAACGTAGGCGACCCGCATTGGCTCTGTAAAAAGTGCAATTGACCAGGGCACGGCGGAAAAAAAGAATGAAATGGAAAAAAAACATTAAATAAAATGCGAAGGAAATTAAACACAATGAATTAGTGCACTCGCTGGCGCTGATTAAGAACGACAATTTAATTGTCCATATCACAGTGCCAATCAGCAGCGTTTTACAAGCTAATGGACAGCGACAAAGGATCCGAATCGCCGAGGGGTTGGTTGGGAATCCGAGGGGCAACGTGCCGCAGATACATTAGAACTTGGATGCATGCAACACCATAAATCACCGGAGTCAACAACCCAGACCCCCGGCTACAATTTCTCCACACTTTTCCCCCCGCGTCAACGGTAATCGATAAAGAATTACATCACGACTTTTTCATCTGTGTGACGTGACGATAAAACACACAGCCAGCCAAACGCAGACGGTTTGTTATAAATTGTTTGCCTTAGTGCTAACAAAATGAATGACAAACGCCACAACATTTACGGATTCAAGTGTAAATGAATCGTTGAATATCGCACTATTGAAGTGCCAACACAAGTCCGAGATTACAGCACATGGAGATACATATATGTAGTTGCAGATAGCCGATACTATATAGATAGATAGCAGTCGATGCTGTTTGCTCAGCCGAGAGTTTTCCGAGAAATCCCAACTTCCTTGTGGCTTGCGAGCTGAATTCTTTGCCGCCCCAGCTATTTATCAAATTAATTATGCACAGACCTGCTTCAGATTCCCAAAATTCCCGGTAGAAAGAACTCTTCGCTCCACTTGGTTACGAATTCCTGGGCTCGAGCTGCAAGTCTTTTGTAGCTCCAACAAATTTTACAGGCAGAGAAATCGATTTAAGTTTCTATTAAGTTTCCCTTTGTTTAACAGGGAATAAGTATCTTCAAAATACGTAATAATTCACTTTTGAAAAATGTTCTTATACTAGAAATCATAGTCTTTAGTCTATATAGTCTATATAAGAGTATTGGAAAGAACCCTCTTTACTGTCATAACTGTTGCAAGATTTGATTGTTACTACGACATATTACTGTATCTAAGTTGTCAAATGCGAATTTAATATTTATTAGCCACATCAAACTCTTTTTATTGTCATTCCTTGGCTTGCAGCTTCTGAAGTCAGCAACAATTTAATATATTTCTAAATTTCTTTATTGTGTAGTGAAATATGCCGAAAACGCTTTCATCTGCAACAGCGGCCAAAAAAAAGGAAGCCATAATAGAAGCGGCTAGAAGGGGTGGCAGTGGGAGCAGAGGGAGCGATAAAACGCAGCAGCACGCGCCAATAAAGAAGTCGCCCGGCAACCAAACACCACCCACCCACAACCCCCTCATTACACCCCTTGCCCAGCAGCCATTAAAGAGGCACCCGGAATTACAAATATATGCAATAATTTTTATTAATTCGCCTCCATGCATGAGACGCGCGCCGACCAATATGAAAATGCCCCCACCTTGCAGGAAAATACGAAAATTGTGGGCAACAGCAGGCGGCAGCCGTTGGAAAAGCGCTGGATGGTGGGGAGAGAGGGGGCTGGCTGGCGGAAAATGGGGATCCCCAGACTGATTGCCGTCCTCAGGCGCCACTTGTGCCGTCGAATGGCGAGGAATGATGAACGTGTTAATAAAATTAGAGAGCCAAAGCGTTTGGGCCACTCGCAGGCGCAGCCCCAAGATTTTCCCACCCAAGTCGCTATTTCGGGCAACTGGTGCGCCTGTCGGCAGCTGTTGGCCACTGCACCACCTCCCAGCCACCCCCCAGCCACCCAAAAGTCCCCACTCCCTTTTCACATTTCCCATTCAAGAAGCGACGCGCATAAATATTCATTGTGAATTTCCCCCATAAAAGCGGCAGGAATGGAGGGACGGGCGGCGAAAGCGGTGCCGACAGCGGAGCTTATTGATGAAGTTATAAAATCAGACATGAATTCTTTATTAATTAATCGTCGAACCCCACGGTACCCAAAAACTTTTGGCTACCAAGGCAGCCGGAGAGGTTCAAAACCCCAGCTAAGCACAGGTTTCAATTAGCATGCGGCTTGCAACACGCCGAGGGTGGCCCAAAAAATGATTTAAGGGGTTCAGCGACTACACACTGCCCTCCGCACCCAAAAAACAGAAATTAACAAAACAAATCCCGGCAACATGTTGCACCCGTGTCCCGGGGATAAAAAAGAGCCCACCAGCCGGTGGATTGGAAACGAGCCAGGATTTGCGAGGGGTGGCACATCATACGGCCATTTGCACCCGCAAACGCACTTCCGTAAGATGTCCGGACAACCCCACAGACTTAAGCTTTAATTTACACAGGAAAAAGCAAACAACATACTTTTCTTAGCAGACTAAAGGTGGGGTTGTACTGAAAGTTAGACCAATCTAATCACGCTAATCCCTAAAACTAAATGTAGTAGTCAAATACAGAAATTTAAATAACTCTTTACTGAAACTAGACTTAAGCATGCATTTTTCCCTCTGTGTACAAATAACAAGATAGCAAATTGTTTAATACTCTCCTGCTTGTAGTAACCCCCTTATCTTTAGTGCTATCCTATCCCATAAAAATCATTCATTGTCCTGACAGGGGAAGTTTATTAAAGGACGAAATTCCACGCGTGTTCGCAACGATCGCTCTGAAAATCCGAGTTGGGATTACGCTGAACCCCCGTTTTCAACAAAAAGGAAAAATATGAACACGCTTATTATTAATTAACATGCAGATTGAACGGTGGGTGGCCTGCATCCATTTTGAATGATGATTTAAAAATCCTCAACAATGGACTCTTACCATCGTTGGTCCTCGTTATTATTACAGTTTATTCCATGTCGAATGAGATTACTCTGGTGAGTCCTTAAGTTGTTTTCCTTCTGCCGGTAGACAAACTTTAAGGAACTTTCGCGACCACAAAACCGTAACAACAGCCGAGCTGGAGTCCGAAAAACTGTCTGGCTGGGGAGCCAATGGGTTGGGGAGATTGCTCGTCCCCAAAGTGGAATAAATTTCGGCAAAAAGCAAACAACGTAGCTCAAATTAGAAGAAAAAGATATAATTTCCAGGAAATGAAAAAAGGAAAAAATACTTTAAAAAAACACGCGACCGTTGGCGAACATTTGTGCTGTTCCCGAATGCCGGCGAAACAATGATAAAAAGGACTGAAAGGAGCAGGGAACTGCGAAAACAACCCTCGGTTGCAGCTCCTTTGGAAATTCAGAGAGAGAACGAGAGAGACTGGCGAATTCGCCGCATTTCAACGAGAGAACAGCTGCTGGGAACCTGCTTGCGCCCCCTCTCACTTCCGCCAACCACTCCGATCAGCTGCAACTGCCGGCAAAACAGCACCCTATCGACCTATCACCCGCCCACCCCTCGTTTCCCCAGCCAACGAAATGCGATGTTTTTTGATGTATTACTCCGAATTCGAGTCACTCGAATTGGCCGTTTTTAATTTAATGAACCGCGACTGCGGGAGTGGCAGCGAGATGGGCAAACAATAAAATAAACATTTCGCAGATGCGAGTCAGAGGAACAACCCTATATCTATACCAAATATATATGTGTATATATGTATATATATACTGGAACTGGTGGTGATCCATTCCGATTGTGAATTTCTCGTCCGCTGCGTTCGTCAAATGCAAACACTACAAACGTCACTTGAGCAAGACGAAGAGAGAAGTGAAATAAATACACTGAGCGAAAAGCAGCACTGCACTAGACCCATTTATCATATACAAACATACATTACCCTACGAATATGCTCTCAATTGAGCAAGAAATCGCTTTATGCAGAACTACATTCATATATAGTTGTATCAATGGTATTATATGGTATTATACGTAGCCTTATGTACATATATTTTCTGAATTAGAACCTTAAACAAAACTACTTTCTGCCAGTGTAGGTTAGTGAGTGGGAGGGGCGAAGCAATTCCCATGCCTTTAAAAAAATTTCGCGAAAAATTAATTGCATTGCACTTTTTTGTCAAGGGTTCCGTGGAGTCGACCTCCCCATATGCCTTATAGTGGTGGTAGTTCCGAAATTCACCGCGCGAAGAGGGGGCGTATGAATCATCCCGTTGGCTTTGGGCTTAGCCATAAAAAACTGAGCGTGGAAAAGGGTGGCTTCTATGCATTAATGGGCACTAGTTGTAAGTATGTGCAACCATATTACACTGCAGAGTGGCTATGACCTACCCTAAATTTATGGCTATATATTCAGTTATGTACATAACTCTAGTTCCGGACCAGGATCCGCGACCGGGTGGTTGCCATCGCACTGCGAATGGCTGGAGGTGGTGCACCAGCAGCAGCAGCGAAGTCGGCGGTGGTGCCTTTATTTCCGAGTGAGTAAACCATCAAACGCTTGCGACAAAATTATTAGCAATTCAAAGGCACAAGAAGAAGACTACGAACGATGATGCTGATGATGATTAAGATGGTGGGTGGTGGTAGCGAAGCAGGGACAATCTACTGATGTGGATAATAAAAAGTGCCCATGCTGCGACTTCTTCGCCTCCATCGTGCTCCTGGCCTCACTTCGCTCAACTTCGATGGCCCTTGTAAGCGAGGCAAGTGCCACTCAAGAGACATCGTCCGAGACCAGGACCACGCCCCCTTCTTGACAGTTGACAGCGACAGTTTTTCTTTGGCCTTTATTGCTTCGCAGTACAGTGGAGCTTCTGCCAGCGGCCCACTCGAGCTGAACCGAAATGAAGTGGTATTACCATCACAAAAGTACTCTCCTAGTGTAAATGGCCAAAGGGAAATGTTCAAGACTTAAAATTCAATTAAATTAACATGTTTGCTTAAACAAGCATATATTGCAAAGAATATCCCCTTTTGGGTATCAACTAAGGAGAGCTCACTGTAACGTATTCTCCTTGCCCCCTTCTCCACAAGCTCTCCCATTTTCTAAAGCTGAATGCAGCTGAGCTTATTAAAGGCGCATATTTCCAAGGGCAGGGGGACGGCGGGCGGGTGGAGAAAGTGGGGGTGGTGATGTAAAGAACCGAAAGACTGGAGGGGCTGGTCTGCCATGGAATTAAGAATTGAGCACGTGCTGGTGGCGAAAGTTGTGCATTGTGCATCTTCGCACCCTGCCAGCTGGTCTTAAATCAACTTTTCATTAGCACATGCCAATCCATTCAGATTTGGCTTGTTGATCTGTCGCCTGATTAAAGGCAAACAAATAAACAAGACTTCCGTTTAGTCATCTGCCTTCTCCGTCTGTTTGCCAGCATTTCGTACAACAAACACAAATATTTGAGGGCCCAATGGATTAAATGTCGTGTTGCCATGTGCCCTGTTTTACGGACAAGGGCTCAGCTGTTGTAACAAGAAAGAAATTGGGATTGCTAAAAAAAGGCAACTGTGAGCAATTTGGGCGGGATGAAGATGGAAGACTTGGGAGCCGCAGCCTAGCAACCAAAGTTCCGCCTACGAAACCCTTTGAAGGACGACTTTCTTATCAATTAGGTGGCCATAATCGCAGAGCTCTTGTCTTGGGAATCAATTACGCTAAAGTAAGTCCACACTCTACTTGCCAACGAAATGAGAAACTGTTGGGAGCGATGATGATGAAAGTGGGTCCGGAAATGGAATTGCGATTGGGAGCGAGAATGATGATGATGATGATGGGGATAGCATGCCGAATCGGAAGATGGATATTCATTGAATCGTGCCATTTATTGCATGCCACATGGCCAACAAGCTGCCTAAGTCTGCCCTCCACCCTCTAACTCCTCCCTCCTATGCCACCCACTTTTCCACATCGGGAACCGAAAAAAGAATTCTGCAACATTCACACTTTTGGTGGCCCGACTTGTCAATGGATTGCCAACTCCCTCCCCGCTATGTACACTGTACTTAAAAAGTAGTCAATTCATATGAAAGTATTTATATCATTTGGGGGTATTAAAAATAGAAACATTTTAAATGATTGAAATTCTAAATATTATATTTTCAATGCTTAAATTATTTGTTATTTGATATACTGAACTCAATAGGTTCGGGCAGTCTTCTTCAATCTTCTGGTTCGGAATATAAGCCCATTATTTTTCTCAGTGCGCACTCCTCCCATTTCCATTGAGCCACTGATATGCCAATAACAATAAAGAACACACACATACTGATACACATACACACCCATACAGTCTCATTGTGGGGGAGGGACTCTTTGACTAAGTGAAAACGAAGGACAGTGGCAAGAAGACAGTGGAGTGGAGCGGGGAAAGGGGCAGCGAGCATAGTTAATCGTTATTTACAGACAGATAAAGTGCAGAAATATTGCCAAAGGAGCTGGAAGTTGGGACAGCGCAACGGTAGCTCATGTATCCACTCCGCCCACAGTCCCACACTCCTGCCAAAACTCCTTGTGGTGCAAGGAAAAGAAAGAGCAGCATTCGTGTGTGTCCGTGCACTGGAAAAAATATAATGAATACCAGCTAAGGATTTAAATGTTTAATAATGTATTTAAAGCCTTTAGTCATATAATTATATATACAGCAATCTGAATAGTAATTTTGTTCACTTTTAAGGTATATCATCACGAAACTTGTTTCCTGTTTAAACCCTAATTTTCTCCGAGTGCAGTAATCGGATTCCCGTGGTCCACGTTTGCAGCCTGGCGAGATGATAAGGCGGAGAATGGGCGGTCGGGGGCAACTGGCACAGCCGCACTCGTAAATTGTGCTGTGAGCTGGGCCGCCTGCCAGAAGCAGGGAAAAGCATAGAAAATCAGGCAATGGCCAGAACGGGCCAAAAACATAGCAGAAAGCACTTTTCCACTTTTCCACTTTTCCTCTCGACGCGCTTTGTCTACGCCGCTTCCTGTGAAAATCAGGAACAGAAGGCGGCGGTTGGCCATTTGGCTGCGGAAATCGTTGGCCAAAAAATGTGTGTGGGCGTGGGCGCGGATGGGATGCCAGTGAGGATGCGGAGGCCACACGCTGCTCCTTTTCACACCATAAACTCGCAGCAGTTAACTCGTTTTGGGGGCTCTGGCTCTGGCCATGGCTCGTTCTGCTCCTTTTTCTCTGTTATCAAATTCAATTACCTAAAGCCGGAAATGCGTATGCCAAACCAAGCTCCTTCCGCCGGAAAGTTCCGGCCATTAAACTTTCTTTTGGGCCGACCAGGGGCATCCTCCCCGGCCATTGTGATGACAGTTTAGATTGTGATTTGCCATTGAGAGGAGCTTTGATCGAGTGGACCGAAGGTAATAAACATTCGGAATTTCCTATCCCCGGCTTTTTCCAAGACGTAGTTACTTATTTTATGTGAGTTTATCTTGGCCAATTTGCATGTGAGTTCGAGGAAGTTTTGGCGAACATGAGCTGATAGATTTGCTAACAAAAATCTATATCATTTGCCTGTTTCCTGTTTATAATATTAAAGTTTAATTTGTACTAAAGTAGGGCGTGTCCAGCGTGGTCCTAACATATCTCCATGCCTCAATGGCCTTCTGCTCCTGCTGTCGTATAATTTGATGTCGGTACATATGCATGTAATTTAAGCTTGTAACTTTTAATTGCCCGTCCAGGCGACCTTGTTGGCCAGCCTGACCGCATAAACCGCACAGAGCGCAAACGACTGAACACGATTAATGACCCCCATGTCCATCTAGACCCGGAAGACCCCACCGCCCCCCACCGCCGGAGACCCCAGTGGCCCGAATGAAAATCTCTCACACGCTGACCGCACAGGAAATTAAAATGCTTGGGGAACGGGCCCAACTCCGAACCCAACTCCGGCGACATCGAATTCAAAGTTATTTCGAGAGCAATGTCCGGGCCGGGTAATAACATCTCGGAGTCGCTGGGGCTGGATATGGAGATGGTATGCATGTACATAGATGGATCGATGGCTGGATGAATGGATGGATACACTTCCGTGGGAGTACTCACTTTCTGGAACTGCTCCTGCAAACGCAGCAGAGCGCCTTCAACTTCAATCATCCGCTTCTCAAACACATCCTGCAAGAACAACAAAACAGAAAAACCAAAAACTCAGGAAGCAGCACAAGAAGGCTAAATGCTATGGCTAAGTTCCCAAAAACGAAAGGTTAAAGCTAGCTGAATACGCGTATGTGCATGGGTGTATCTCCAAGATATATCTCCATGTATATATATATATATGTACATAGATGTATATGGCCAGTGAACCAATGGAGTTTTCGGATGTGAGTGTGTGATTTTGAGGCGATTTCAGTGCTTTCCTGTTTTAAAGATACTTCTAAAATTTAAATTGATTAATTTCAGCTGAGCCGAATATGCAAGCAACACCAAACTAAACTTATATTCACCATCAGTAGCCGTTTGTTTGAATATAGCAATTAAAGTTGTTAAAGCATGACTAAGTGCGCTTAATTTAATAATAATAAATACAAATGTGTAACCTTATAACAAAACAAATGTTACAGCTTATAACAGCATCTTTTAAATACAACTGGACCGCAACTAATTACAAAGCAATAAGCTTATGAAGAGTGCAAAAGCGAGTAATTTATCACTTCCAATGAGTAGATACTTTTTCTAGTATCTTTCTGCGATGACAACACTATTAGCAGCCAAGCGATAAAAATAGTTATAACAGCTCGAAAAAATGGAAAAGCAATTGAAATTAATTTACGATCTTGTCGCAGCAACAGCAACGAAAACAGAAAACAGATTCGAGGTGTAAAAAGCAAATCGTTGAACTCTTTTGGATTCGGTCTCGATTTTCCCAGTGAATGCAGCAGTGCATTGCAATCGGACCAAAGTAAAACACAATGAGTTTCAACTTAATCCGCACGCGATGAGGAGAAGGTCTCGGGCAGGTGAAAAAGTGGCCAAAGGGGGCAAAAGTGGGGACAGGTGGGCAGGTTGCAGGTGTGCATGGCCAATAATTCACCGAGAGCAAGGCTGACATGCCACAGAAGAACGGTGGCACCGAAAGCCGACTTTTCGAGCTGAAATCGATGAGGAAAAGCCCCCGAAAGATCAACTACTTAGTGCACTATTTACTCGCCACGATTTTTATGTACTTTTACATACTGGTATATATGACGTGGAGTCATCGCAGGAAATGGAAATGGCAATTTCAAAGTTTTCCCCTGCCTAAAAATGGCCAGCAAATGTTTCTTGGCTCGAACAGTCAGCGCACAAAAATCACAAAAAACAAAACAGCAACTAATGTGATAGCCGCCGCCGCTCGTAAAACAGCAGTTTGCTTTTTTCGATTTTTTTGTCTTGTGTTTTTCGCTGCCTTTTTGTTTTGTTAAACACTTAATATTAGTTGTGGAAGTTGTAAAAATAATTTTTATAGCTTGAGGAAAATGGGTTGCGTTGTCTTTTGAAGCACGGGTTTTTGGCCTTTTTGCGCAATAGACAAATTGATTTTTGTTGTTCTGCCGTAACGAGAGAGAATTTATAAAGATTACGATCCGAGCGTGATTATGAATGGCCAAAAGTGTTAGTGTTGGCCAACTAGGCGGGAATGAACACCATGATTTGTGGCAGGAAATTATCCAGTCTCGAGGTGGAGCTGCCAGTCTTACACAGTGAGAAAAAGCTGACATCTAGACTAATGAGTACTCTAGTTTAACCTTCAAAAGGTATTAAAAAATTGATGATTTTTTCCTATAAGTTAGTAAGTATCTTAAGCCATTTTAAAGAATCCATCGCACTAAATAGTTGGTAGTAAATGTATATCTGGTTATGCAGATACATATTCCATGCTTTTCGAGAATCCCAGCCAATCCTTGGCCAGCTGATTTCTCGAAAGTATTAATTCCGCACTTCGACGCATTTTCTGTGTAAACAAATATAGCAGAAGTAGTAGGTACACACATATCCATATGCTAATGCAGGCAATGAAATGGAGACGGCGACAACAATGCCAGCCCATAGACTTCTATTCCAGCTGGCGAAACTGTGCGCATGTGCAGCTGGAGGAGCTGGAGAATCAGAGCCAGAAGCTGCAGCTCCAGCGGGATGCGGGGCCAGTCTGGGCAAACACAGCAAATAAATAGCTGGCAGTTCGTTGAACCCTCCTCAATCACTCGTCGCCAGTGCGAAACTGCACAGTTGCAGCAGCAACTGCAACAGCAACTGCGGCAGCAACTTCAAAAAGCACGGCAGCAAGTTATGGGGAGAGAACGTGACTGGGTTCTGATGACAGCCATGGATGCAGTGCATCGGATCCATTGTGTGTGCGCAAATAATCGAGATGCCATTTGGCAAATTTGCCGGGAGTGGGTGTCTGTCGCTGGGCAACTGGGCAGCTGGTCTGTTCGATGGACTCGGAGCTTGGTAATCGAGACACGCAGACTCTGGAGCGGATTCGTGGGTTCAATTAGCGGGAGCCGTGACTTCTGCCAGGCTGGGCAGACTGACTCTCCAGTGGATTCTGGGAAGCATTACCGCGTCAACTGCCATTTACATGGAGCAGTTACCGCGTTCCCGCCTGGCTTGGCTCACCCGGCTCATTTGCAGCCGCTTATGGACCATCCAGGCACATCCACAGGCCGTAACTACCATAAATCAACTGCAGCGGCTGCGCATGCGCCATACTTAGTGCTATTAAAACGTCACGGAAGTCGGAACGTGAGCAGCAGCGAGAATCTGAAATTCGAATGCCATGGAGCCAACATATGGCATCGCGGTACAATCGATCCATGGGAAAGCCTAGACCAGTCCCTAGGCTTGAACGCGATCAATTAGGCTGAGAAATTTCGGTGGAGAAATTGTGGCGAAATTGGACAGAAATTGCCGGTAAGTGAGCGGCAGAAGACGCAAAAGTTGGCGTGACCCGACCCCGCGGAGTTGCCGGCATTCCGGAGACTCGCATGTCAAGAGGTCATTTGGCCCACGAGAAGTCCTTCATCAATCTGTGCAACGCCGCTGCGATGTGTCTCGAATGGCACGTTAACGAGTTCAAGTGGCTCAAACTTAAAAAAAAAGACGAGTTCAAAGGTGTTTGCCTCGCCAAGAGTCTCGTTTGCATGCCGCACTTTGTGAACATTTTTCACACGCCAACAATGGAAAGCGAGCTGCTCTTTTTTGCTTTCCCCAGCAACTGCCCAAAAATTGGGTTAACAAAAAGCAGAAAAAAACTGAAAACACCAGAGCCGAAGGTTAGTCGATGGCGGGTAAGTAATAGCTATGTACGGGGACTATGATTTGATTCGAGCTGATTGTTTGTAATTGGATGGGTCTACGTCTATCCCAAAAGCGCTACGTGCCTCCGCTCAAACCCAAAAGCCGGGAGTTACCAGATACCAAGGGGACTAGTGGCTAATTATGGTGCCAAGAACTCACCTTATCACAGCCGCCGGATCCGGAGATCGAGCTCCCGTGCCGCTCCAGGGGCAGAGTTCCCGCCTCCGATTCCACGGGCGTTCTCGGCTGGTGGACCAACTGAATCCTGCCCTGCGAGATCTGTATGTAGTTCGGAGGTGGTGGCATACTATCGAGCACATCCTCCTTGTCGTCCTCATCGCAGTCCTTCTCGTTTTGCCTGCAAACACAAAGAATAAAATGAGTATAATGCTTGATTCTTAGGTATTAACTCTTGTAGCTGATTGCCCAACCGAATCTCCACTAATTATTCACTTTATTCAAACTCCAAAGTGGTTGCATTGTTGGCATATTTCTCGTAGATTGCCCCATAAAGAAGTGTCAAAATATTTCCTATTGTTCACATCGCTTATCGGAAAACTCCGAAAAACGAAACAAGAGGCAAATTTATTGCACAATGCGCAGATATAAACCAAACCAAGTATAGTAAATATAGGCTAAGCGAAACTATGTGCCTCTACATAAATTGATATGTCCGATAGTTGCAACCAACCAAGAAATTAAAGCAAAACTATAAAATGACTGGGATTTGTATAGCTTTTTTTTAGTGCTAATAAAATATCACATCGTTTTAGGCTAGCAGCTTAAGTATGGGGATGGAGTAGCCCATGTTTACTGTAACTCCAATTGATGGGGGCTACCACCTTGAGGCCATTTCTGACACGACCCAAATAGACTGCGACAGAGATATCAATTGTGTTGGTGACTCGGGTGTGCAAAGTGCATGGTGGTGCATGGGATCACCTGCTGCTTTTTCGGGGCCTTCGGGGGAACTCGGATATGTGGTGTGCCTGCCTGCCCATTGGATGCCGTGGTATCCTCAGCATCCCCAGTGCTAACGACGAAAAGTCGCTCGTTATTTCCAATTGAATTTGCAGCTAAGTGCAAATAATTCGATAAAATTGCCACTCGGAGGCATTCGAGTGGGCAAACACACACCACACACACTGGCCAAAAAGTGGAAAATCGAATGAAAAAAACTACGAAATCACCATGAGGCCAAAATGCTTTCGGCTTGCCAGCTTGTCTACGTTCACATCTAACCCAAACTCCAGCCCCCTCAACCCGCTCAGCTAGCTCAGCATCATGGCTTTTAGCTCTTTTAGCCCGGTCCAGCTGCAATCCAGTTTTACACACTCTAACTATCGAGTTGCAGTTGAATAAATGGCCGCAGAAAATAAAAAAAGAGTTGCAAACAATCTTACAAGCTAATCGCACAAAATGTTTCGTTTCGTGTTTGACGTTGACACCGGGACAAGTGGGCAGTGGCCAGTGGACAGTGGACGGTACCGATGGATACACAAATATGGCCAAATATATGCTATGCCCAGCATATCGGTGTCCATATCGCGCGTATCGCTTTTCCAGCACTCGCAGCATTCTGCTGCCCACGTGCCGCATAGAATTTCCATCCGTCTTTGATTTATTGGCATCGAATAAAGCAATCAAAATCAATTTAACTGTTATCAAGCTGGCCATTGGCAGTTGGTAATTAAGTGAGACGCCAAGTAGCGCATCGCGTGCAAGTGCGTCAGCCATCTGAAAGTCATCCGCAGACTGGCAGTCATCATTCTGCCGCGTTTGCGTTAGATGCAAACCTAATTAGTCGAGTCAAAAGGCCAGCTAATGACATTACAGGGCTTTAATTAAAGTACCCCTAACCGCACACCACCCGCCATCGCTTTCTCCATTCCTCGATGCCTCGATTCCATCCCATCAGCCGATCAATTGACAGTGAAATAGTGACGAAGGCGGCAAGGTGCAGAGTGCAACGTTGCACTTTAGGCGGACCAATTTAGCACTGACTCATCCAGCTTATGTGTGCACAAAATGCACTGCGAGAAAAACGGGGAAAGTAAGGGAATGTGGAAGTAAACTGAGAAAAAGACTCTAAAAGCTATGTTAAATGGGTAAGCTAGCAATCACATAGAAAATATATATATTTAATATTGAGCATACATTAAATATTTAATCGTAAGATCCTTAATTTAGAGCTTCTACGATGCAGTTTGTCATATACCTAATACATACCTAATACCTAATACAAGTTAGTTAGTATTTTGGCAATAGATTATCTTTTAGTAAGATGCAAACAAGTTTACACATAACAACACATATTTCTCTAAATAATTTCATATAGTGTGTGTACCCATTTCTTTCGCGCAGTGTACGTATTCAGTAGCCATAAGTTACGCACAAGTTTTGCTTGAATTTGCATTTCTATCGAAGTGCTCACCGCCGAGTGTGCGAATGATAGCTCCCGGAGGGGGGATTGTTCCGGCACGGCTATAGCTTTCCGATTCCCTATCCAGCGGTCATTCGGCTAAACCCCCAATCCCCGTTCCCCGTTCCCCACTCCAAAATCGCCAATCCCCGCCTTGTTCTTTTTCTGCCTTTGTGGCACATTCGTTTACTGATTATGCGTTTTTATGCGACGACCATAAATTTCCGCTGTCGCTGCTCCCGTCCGTTTACTCTGCGCCCTCCGTCACTCCACAGATATACACCATATATCCCCATCCAATCCAGACTGAGTCGCCGGCTGTCCAGCGCTTATCACTCGGCCACTGCAGTTGGCATAAAAATAAATATTGCACAAATGCGTATAAAAAGTAAATAAAATCGGGCAAAGTAGCCGTCGCGCGGCGTTTTATACGACCTACAAATAAGCCGCATAAGGCGCTTACTACCGCTTCCGCCCCGCACTCACCCCCCTCCAACTCACCCACTCCGATTTACTGACCGGGACGTCGTCGGAATCCCGTGCTGTCTTTTCAGAGCGATTTGAGGGGCATAATTATGCGAACAGTGTAATTGAGGGCTGCTCACGCCGATAAGCCAAGGGGCATAATTGTGGTCTCGGGAATCGCGAGATAAGGAGCCATGAGCTTAAGCGGATTCCTCGGTGATGAGTGACCCACTGAGTGGTCACTTTTGCCCCACGCTTAATCACGCGGGTAACAAAGTGAGACATCATGAATTTCCAATCGTTTTTCATATAAAAAACTGTTTTTTTTTGCCAAGGTATAAGAGAACTTTATAGTTGAGATTAAAGACCTTCGTATAGAGCTATTTAAATTCAATGAGCACAATCTAAAAGTAGGTATTTTTGGCCACGTTTATTATTCGAGTCATGCACCTACTTAGTTGATCATTTTGCTCTGCCTACTGACGTCCGCTAAACGCTCAATTTGCATTAAACACACCGAATTATTAAACAGCAACTGCAAAGTGCATGTGGGAATATTTGCACACATGCTGTTATGAATTTTCCTTTTCCAGCGATTATATGTGTGTGTGTGTTGACAATGAGGTCGCCAGAGCAAATAACTTACAGTACTCTGCAGTAATTGCCATAATTTTCGACTGCCATTCGAACACACGGCTATGCCCCAAAACCCCCCTCCCCATCACCCACCATGAACTCTCCGCCGCCCCCATTCCTGTCATGAATATTGAAAATCGAAGTTAAAGTTGAACCGCCCAACTGTCCAGCTGTCCATGTGCCTGAATGTCCAACCGCCATGGAGCCTCCACTGCTCCACTACTTGTGGGGGTGCCCACTGACATGGGCGTGGGCCGGAAAAAAGAAACTATAACTGAAATCGAAACAGAAACACACACTGACCACACGCAGATGAAGCTGCAGCTTCACATACAGTGAAGCCTCTAGAGGGCGGATATGCCATATGCACTACCGAGCTTTAGCTTCAAAACATGCTTGATCATCAGCATAACTTATGAAATTTTAGCAAGAAAAGAAATATACCTGCTTACTGAAAAGCCCATTTAATTAGCCAAGAAAAATGAAGAATAGTTTCGAAATAAGTTTTTCAAAAATAGACCCAAGTTTCGGAAAAAAGCTTTCATTTATCCAGTATCGAAATTAAAGTGAAAAGCATTCTGTACTTCAAAATTCAGACCATTTGTTCTATAACAGCACACCCCAAATATTAATTTTGAAGTACTACCCCACTTAATACATTCCGTTTAGAGACTTTGCTCTGTGGCAACGATCCGAACTGATAGAATAGTGCAATCTTGCAACTTGTAGAGCACAGCACTACTGTTTGTCGAAGCGCTGGAGTTTTCCGTTTATTGAATTGCATAATTTATGAGTCTCGAGATCGATTTTAATCGTTGCTGTTGTATCTCACGGCCTTATATGGCCAGTAGTCAGTCGGTGGGATAGAACAATGTGCTAGGGGGCGTGTTGGTGCTGTATGCATTCACCGTTACATGCACATACAGATAAAGATACAGATACAGGCACTTATGCATGCATGTGTACATATGTTCTTGTGTTAATTTATTCATGAGCTGGCGAGCGGACTAAGCTTCCGTTATAAATCCGCGCTTAGTGCACTTTCTGCTCCGCTGCACAGTGGGTGCTGCATCTCACTCCCACACTCGCCCATCTCATTCGCACTCGCACTGCCACGTTTGTTTGCTCGCCAAAGGGCCCTCGTCTTCGGCTCACATGTAACCCATTTCGCAGAGTTGAAACAAATCCAAATCCAGCAAAGCAGCCCAAATAGGCGTGCCGCCTGCCTGTCCCTCATCCTCTCCACTCAGAAGTTTGCTCTAGAACGAGGTCTTCATTCAGGTCTGTCAACTGCGGATATTTTCACGTCGGATCTGGCCACATATCTTGCGCCATTTAAACAGGGGGAGATCTTTATTTGGGCGGTATTTGTTAATGGTAGGTTGTCATAGATAACACAATAAATAGTTCTGTTAAGTTGAACATGCTGCAATGGTAATTGTACTGTACGATATCTTAGATTTCTCTATGAAATTATATTAATTACATATTTATTTTAGTATAACCCATTATTACTAGACATAAAACATTGACGTTACGTATATCATCTGCAAACTGGTGTGATAATACTGTTTAAAGGATTAATTGTCAAAAGTATCTCTACTCATTATATACAATACTAGATACAAGTGATATGACTGTTTTTTAGTTCTTCAAGCTAGATATTTCCCGTCACCACTATCTCTATTCTGCCCCTTGAATGTGTATTTTGCCAGTTGACAAAGTATGGCCCAAAGTGTTGGGCAAAGTCAAACAAGAGGCCAAAACTGGGTGCATCTGCATGCGCATCTGTGCGTGTGCACGGGGCTTTTGGGTTCAGCTAGTCGTCAGCTAAGTAGTTATGGCATTGTTTCCCACCGCTGCTCCAAAACTGCTCCGTGGGCGTGATGAGAAATGCGAGTAGTTGGCCCTTCTCATTTCAACACCCTCCTCGCCCGCTGTTATCGATGCGCCCGAGTTGATGACCCAAATCTGGAGGTGCATGTGTGTATATCGACGCTACGGCTCTTATTTTGATCCCCAAGTGATACTGAGCCCACACTGGAAATTTGCATAATTTGACGACAAGTCGAGTTGAGGATTTATTATACACGCTTCATATGAGCCAAGCCGAATATGGCTAAAAAGCGGGCTGGCGATAAGCATCATATAATTGTGCCGAGCAGGAAATTACGACGACATAATTGAGTGCCATGTTGCCGAATCGAAATGAGATCGCTGTAAAGTAGACACCCGAATCCACGGGTTTCTCCCCTCTCCCGGGGGGGCATTATTCTGCCTACATCGGCAGTTCGAAGGTACAATGAATATGGGAAAGAGGCGCCAAGGGCCAAAAAACGAAAAAGCTAAAAGCCGCAGCCATATACACATCTGCTGGTCTGTGTAAATATTTATGCAAATATAAACAAGGGCCGAATGGCTGCCATGTAAATACAATGCTACTGCCAAATGCAATAGATTAAAGCCATCCAGAGACAGGCCTGTGTCACGTTCCATTCCGGGAATCAGGGAGCCAAGGAACCAGGAATCCAATGAGCCAGGAGCCTCCAACACGAAACGGAAGTCAAGTGGACACTTGCTGCTTACCTGGCCAAACACCTGGGACCTCCGCTGATTGACAGGCGCGAGCCGATGGTGGTGGCCACTGCATTTGCATATCGAGAAAGGCACTCGAAAAATAAAGGCAACTTGCAAAAACTATTTGCAACACTAACATAACTCATGGCTTAAACCAAACATATAGTTACAGCAGAGTTTAAAAATTCAAATACTCAAAAACAGTTTTCTTAATCAGTACAATTACTTTTCTACTAAAAAAAACCACATACTTTTAAAATTACTTACTGCTACTTAAAATCATGTTTTTTTTTTTAACTTTTTAATCACTTATTGTATAAAATAGCAAGTTTCATTTTAACATTTGCATATTTAACACATTTTATTGGGCTTTCGAGTGGTTGAGCATGTTAGTTAATTGTATTCAGTAAACGAAAAACACAGCCAACTATAAGTTTGCATTAGTTATTGCTTCTGCTGTTGACTGCCAATCGAATTTGTTCAAGTTGTTAATCACTTTGCATCGGCGAATGCAACCCTCTGAATTTCACGTAATTTCTACGAATTTTTCTCAGTGCAGGCGGCGGCGGCTCCCTGCCTCCAAAAGGAAGCCGTCTAGGTGCAGCCGTCTGTTTGGAAAGTTATTTGCATGCCACGCTTTAAGCGGAGCCGCTCCTCAACTCTCGGGTGCTTTGCATGCAGATTTGTGATTGGCACTTGGCCAAGCGGAAGCGATCAGTATCGCTCTCACTTCAAGGACAATGGCACGTTAATTGCGTGGAGCAGAGGGCGGAGGCAGCCCGATATTGTCGAATTGTTAGCCAGCACAACACCACCACCGCGCACCCTAATGACCCATAAACACTGGCTCAATAGGCCATATCCGCTGTCGTTGGCCAGATAACGCACCTCCACCCGGGGGCCACCTGTCGCCCCAGTGCCCCTTTTTGCCCAAAACGGGCACATGTATAACGAAGGCCTGGCCTGCGGGCAATAAACACACGTATCCACACACATAAACTCTATTTATCAACAAACATTTTCGCTGGCCCCACTACAACAATGGCACCTAGTTGGCTGTAAAACACCAGGTCGTGTCGGTTGGTTTGGGGCTGGGTCTTGCGTTCGCTCTGGGGTTCATTTGGGGAGCCCCACCCATCAACCCATCAACCCATCCACCCAACTACCTATGAACCCAACGACGACGACCAAACCCAAAAAACAGACTTGCGTTTAAAGCGAACGTTAGGGGCAAACTTTTAATTAGAAAGCAAGTACGGTCAGCTGGAAAATGGCTGGGGAGCAGTGGCAAATACGGAAACTATGCACGGGAATATTTCATTATGTGTATGCGAAGTTCACATGTACATTGTACATATCGGTGCACTGAGAGAAATGGCGGGACTCCAAAATGTAAGTAATTATTATTATAACTACAAGCTGATATATTAAAAAATTAAAATTATTCATTAGCAAAAGTTTTGATCAACTGAAGATACTTATTATTTCATTTGTATCCAGCATTAAAGAATCTATTGTTACTATTGTTTTTATGAGTTTCTTTTTTTTCGGTGCATGCGTGTTTGACTGGTGGCAGTGACTTTTCCGAGCCAGCGAACTCTGCATGTTTAGGCCCAATAACGGAATTGAACGCACAATGGTTGGCAATCAAGCGAGTTGCGATGGGGTAGGTTAGGGTCATTCCACGCATCAGGGATTGGCTTGGGGCGCTGTGGCTGTTGTGCCATGTGGCACGATGCCGATCCGAATGGCCGCCCCCAAATCCCCATTCCCAGATGATAAATCGCAGGCTGACATCTCCATTGCATCTGTATCTGCATTCTGCATGTGTCAGCCGCTCATTAAAAAGGTATTCATCATTATGGCGACCGCCGTTGTAGTTGTCGCACCCAAAGTGAAAATGCCGCCAAGATCTTTTTGCGGCGGCGTGTTTGCTGTCAAAATCCGCTCCAACAGGGGGACAAATGTGGGGCCCCTCAGATGTTTTCATTAATTTCAATGGGGGCAAGGTACAACGACTTTAAGACCGAAATGATCGATGTTTATGAAGAGTATATCTTTGGGATTTTCGCAACACGCAAACATAGCTTTATGAACTGATGGTTTGGCATTTTAGGATTATAAATCGCTTAACTAATTCAAGGCAGCGATAGTAATCCCAAGTAATGATCGTTTGATTGATTTTATAAATCATGCTAGGTGCAAATGCAACATTTCCTGGTAGTTGAAAAGGTTATACCACTACTTCCAAGTCAATTTCGCGACTTGATCGTTTAGCGAAGTATTTATGTTTGATTTATAGCCAAATATAGATGCCAAGGTGCCTATTTAATGGAATTAAGCAAAACAAGCTTATGGCGTTAAACGTGTTCGTATGCAAATCTAAAGTGTAGTCTAGTCAAAGTCTAACGTTTGAATATAGTATAAATGCTAGAAATAAACGTGATGGCAATCGTAATAAGGGAAATAACATTGTGCAGTTTGTACATCATATTTTCCTTCATTCCGAATGATATTCATTTTGTTTCTTATGCTCATATAAAATCACAACGGGATTGAAAGAACTTAAAACCTTTTAGTAACTATCAAGTTACTTATTTTTGTTGTAAGAGTATGTCGCTTTCGCTGTGAACTTGGCCATATGCGGCATGTATCGAAATTGTGAAATTGTTCAATAATTTTCCTTTTTCTCGTCCCGTCACTGTTGTCATCTTTGGCCCCTTTTCGAGATGAGATGGGATGCGTTATGCGATATGTGCGCCACTTTGGCTTATGATGGAATTGACACTTCAGTTTCTGTGACACACGAAGTGCGGGACGCCCATCAAAAACAGACCCGGGGCTCAGATACATAAGCATAATTCCCCAACCCATCCATCCAGACCCGAGTAGAAATAGAGAGATGCGAGATAGTGGAGGCAGACGCACTTGAAATGCATAAAATGGCATTTTCTTTTGTGTGTGCAATGAATGCTCGTGTGCTTTTGCCTCTTTAGTGGTGTTTTTTCTTCGAGTGGAGTGGGAGTTTGGATTTTTACGGCCAAGTGATGTTGGAGTCTTTAGATGCGTTTGCTAGTGCTAATGGCGCATTTATGACCACAGGGTTGCAATCGCAAAACTCAGGGTTGTGTGTGTGTGGTCTATCAGTCGATCAATTTGTCCTCTCATCACTTGGCATAATAAACTCTAACCCCAATCACATGCATATGCAGCTTTTGTAACAGCTGAATAAACCCCTGCGTAAATTGTTTTATCATCACGAAAAGTATCAGTTTGGATTTCCGCTAATTGCCAAAGAGCGGAGCCCTGAAGTTTGCCTTGGTTTCATTTTCATTTTCATTTTATGCCTTTTCTTTTGTGTGTAATCTAAGCTGGAAAACGGCGGGGGCACTCTACGAGTATATAGCCTACTTAACTGTAAGTTCCCACTGCCTCACGCTTTGTTGCACCACATTTCCTTTAACCCATAAAAACCAGGCACATGCGCAGCGTCGAGATGTAAAAGATACATCTGATACGGCGGGCAAAAGGCGGAAAACAATGGGAACAGGGCGAAATGAGTTTGAAATTGAGAACGTATGAAGAAACTGCCGGCGGATATATCGTTGTATGTTAGTTCTTATTGTTGTTGCCGGCGTTACTCTTGTGGGTCGCACGAATCTTCCTCCCGTATCAATCATAATTAGGAGGCCAGTTTAATGTTTTCCCGACTCTCCAGCGCACACTGGCATTAATCCCAATGACTTTAGCTTTTACGCTCGTGAGAATCCATCCTTATCGTATCTTAGGCATACACAGAAAAAATTATTAAGATATATAAAACTTATGAAAAGGGGACGAATT
Source organism: Drosophila sechellia (assembly GCF_004382195.2). Taxonomy (NCBI): domain Eukaryota; kingdom Metazoa; phylum Arthropoda; class Insecta; order Diptera; family Drosophilidae; genus Drosophila; species Drosophila sechellia. The sequence continues at coordinate 8,874,607 of NC_045950.1, read as the reverse complement.
TAAAACAATTTATAAGCTGAAAGCTACAAATTAGTAGTTAATTATGTGGATTTTTAAAGATTCTTTGTTCAAAACAATAATACTTTTAATTTTGAAATACAAAAAGTAAATAAATTTGTGCATAATAAAAAGTCAAGGAATTTTAAAAACAATCAAGCTTCTACCAGGTTGATTTTTTGGTTAATTACTAAGAGGTTTGAATAAATAACTGAAAGGTCATAAGTCGTAACAAAGTTCAAGAGAAAATATCAAGAATTTCATCAAATCATTTAAACCCACACAGAGAATTTTTTAAGACTTCTGCTTAAGACTCCCAAAATAAACCGCCTTAAATCTGAATCTTAATCAGAAGTTTAATGTGGTTTTTATTTTCTTCGAGTGTTCTGCATGCAGCTGCACTTGCCTCCATCCGACTTTTGGAGCTCACATCCCGGCACATCAAATGTTTAGTGCTTAATAAAGTGTGTTATGTCTTTTGTGTAATTATTTTTAGCTTTAGTCGCGCTTGAATGCCACGTTAGGAAAGAGGGGGGTTTGGAAGGGGGGCAAAGGCTTTACAGGCGTTTCTAAACGAACATCGTATCGTGTGTGGGCCCCCAAAAGACACAGAGATCTTAAAGGTTTGGGGCCAAGCTCCGAAAAAACACCCCTTCCACTTGGCTTTATGCTTATGTATCTGCTAGATACATTTGTATATAGCCATGTTATGTAAATGCGAGACTTCCACCTACAAGGTGCTTTGGGCTTTTGCGTTTCTATTTGCACAGGTGTTTTTAGCACCTGGGTTCATGGCTGCCTGATGTGTTTGGGGCATTAGTTATCATCATCGTACGCCTCCGGGGGGGGCGTGTCACCGGTAAGTGCTAAAAGGCATTCGACTGCACTTTTCTGTAATAATTAGCACATCATGACTTGTAAATAAAGGCCACCAGTGCTTCGTGGGACAATCACTACGTGCTCCACATAAAATCTAACCACTCTAGATTATCTGAACACTAACTATCTAATAATCTACAGGATTTCCTGAAGTTAACTTAATTTTTAACGATTTTGACCTATGAAAGCAATGATATACTTCCAAAATCTGGCCAAACATTAATTATTTAGTTATTTATCTTAAATTTCATCAACTATTTCTAACACAGCTTTTATTACAACTTACGTACAAAGATAAATTACCCTTTTTTGAACATAAACTTTGTCTATGCAAAAACTTCGATAGTTTAGCGGAAACTTTCGTTTGTTTTCCCATCGCGATTGCTTTTCCCACGAAAATCATTTGGCAGATGGCTTTTTGATTGCTCTGGCTGCTAATTTTTTGGAGAGGTAATGGCCCGCAAGGCAATCTCGAAATTCGAATCGCATCGAAGCGTAATTCAATTTTCGCTTTAGGCCAAACGAAACCGGTCCACAAGATGCTAGCCATCAGCGATCGGCAATCAGCTAATAATAAAGATTTTAAACTAATTGGCTCATTTAACGCAGAAAAAAATCATTATAATAATAATGACGATGACTGATAACTGCTCGCTCGCAAAATCATGGCCTTCGGAAAACTGAAGAGGGAGTGTATCGCAAGTCGCCAGAAATTAATTAGGTATACAAAAGTAAGTTTTGCCACTGCAACGTTCCTTTACTCGCCCATTTTTGTCAGCAATTTTGCAAATTGAAAAGGTTTCCCCAACGCCCCCAACCCCACGACTTCATCCCCCCCTCGACCAATGACCTTTATCGCGAAAGTCATTAACGAAGGAATTGGGGCATGGCAGGGAAAAGCAGTCGAAGTCGAAGGACGACCAAGAAGGACAGCATTGATAAAGTGGAAGGAAACACATAAAAGCTGCTGGACATAATCGTCTCCAGGGGCAAATGGGGAGGGACTACACTCAGAGAAAATGTCATACAATTCCAAGAAACATAGCTAAGTGGCTTGTATTACGAATGTGGTTATTTAAAAATAAAAATTCAATACAAAAACAATGTGATAAACGTTTGAAAGAACGAGACAAAATTAAATGAATAATATTTGTTTTTTTGTTTAAGCTTTTTTTCATATTATAAATTAACTATGCATAATCGGAGCCATTTAATTTGTTTCTATTTGAATCGAAAATTATATCAATTTTCGTCTGGGAATTAACATTAAATTAGAGAAAATTTGAAGACAGAAGAAGATCTTATTTTAGATATGTTCTTATTTTACTTGGATTATTCACTGTGTAATTTTCCCAGTGTGCTGGAATTTTCTTGGTGACTTACTTGCGTGCCAGGCGTTTCCTTATTCCCGCGAACATTTTGGCTTCTCCTTGGTCCGCTCGCCTTTATCCGCTTTTATGTCCGTACTAATGTTGTATTGTAAATTAAATTGCCGATTTCCGGGGGCTATCTTTTCCGCTCCCGACGACGACGAAAAAAAAGGGCAGCAACGGAGTACGGCGACACTTAAAATTAATTAAAAAAGCAGCAAAAAGGCGCAAACGCAATTGTCGCGCAGCTTCACTTCATGTACGCGTACTTGTTGTTTTTCCGATTGTTTTTGTTCATTTGGCGAGTTGTTGTTTGTGTTGCTATTGTTGCTGTGGCGATTGGCAGCTTTTGGACGCCTCATTGCAAGAGGTGGGCCAGACAAACACAAACCAGCTAGCAGCAAACAAATGGGGAAAAACAGAAACACAAACCGAAATGAAAATCAATTAGCCAAAGTGGGCAGCTGCAACTGTTCGCCGGAGATTTGTTTCTATATACGCGGACGGATTGTAGATTGTGCAATCCGTAATTCGAAGTGCGTAACTCGAAATTCGTAATTCGTAGTTCCTAATAATCCTCAGCTGCGATCGCGATCGAGCATTTCCATTTCCCAACGCACAAACACTTTCAATGCACCAAAAGATATTTTCATTCACATTCACTTCATTTGCGCTCCACGTTGACAAACTCCTCGTGGTTTTGGTCTTCTATCTTTCGCTGTGGGGCGCTGAAATGAGAAAAGGAGAAATTCACACATTATTTTCAAATTTATTACCCCTTCATCTGTATCAACAAGCTGCCAAATGAAAGAGGGGCATTTCGGTAGGGTCACATAAGCGATTTATATAATTGACGTGTCGAGTGACAAATTCGAAGCATTCGCCTCCAACAAGTCGCATCGAATCGGATTTTAGGTTTCGACTTTTGAGGAGTTACAGCATCAGCCAGCAGTGTCGTAATTCTTGCCGGGCAAAACTTGGAATTCGAATTTACTACACTTATTCGTTATGCTATGAAACCACAAATGGTAAATTAATAGAATATATACAATGCTGACAGGGTCACGTTTTCGTTTATTGCCAATTCATGTACACAAGAGTACTATCAACGATTTGGGTAACAATTGTTGTTCAATTTTAGAACTATGATCAAATTAAAGCCCAATTTAAAACACATATATATAGAACTAACATAAAAGCAAAGCTTAAAAACATCTCAGAATGTGAACTTGCATTCATACAAAGCTTTCTTAATTCGTATTCAAGCTAACACGTTTAGAACGTCTATAGATATTCCAAATCTGGATGTGCAAATACTTAATGGTGCATACCTGTAGCAATTAGTGCTTATTAATGAACAGAGCAGATACTTAGCTTGAAAACTTTTAATGATGTTTCGGGTCTAACGATATTGGCAATTAAACGCCGCAAAAACCTTCTTAAACCATTTGGCTGGAAAACAACTGTTACTGTGCGAAGGCATTTGGTGGCCCAGCCCGCAGAAGTGAAGAAGCGAAGATTTATGGTCTGTGAATTTGATGGAATCAAGGGAGATTTGCAGCAGAAAGGCCGGAGTCTGCTGGCGTTTGGAGAATGGGAATGTCTGGCCATTCGGATGGATGCCCACTGATAAGGCGGCCGTGCGATCTGCGCCGGAACAGAACGGGGAACATCAATCATGGCCTCAATCTGTGTGTGACCCCCATCCATTTTGGCCAGAACGGATGCAGATGTAATTATGGCCCAGTGCTCCCCGTTCTTTTGGGCCCCCTTTTCCAGTGCTAATGGCGTATTCGGTTACAGTATTCGGCCCTGCACTTGGCTCACATACGAATTTTCGGAGTGCAGAAGCGGCAACAGATGGAGCTGCAGCTACACTCAGCCATGCATGACAAAGAACATGGTTGTTTTCTATGTTTTTCAGTGTTTTTCACTGTTTTCCCCGCTTTTCCAACCAGCTTGCCAGCGAGAGCGTGAAGGAAGCAAAACGCACCAACTTGAAGCTTCTCACGCACGCGTTGGCATTCGTATCTGTATCTGTATCTGAGACTGTGCATCTGCCAGTGGAGTACTAAATACTGTATCTATTGAAGATTGCAACACGTAGTATCACGGTTTCTCTCAACGCACGGAGAGAAAAGACTACACGCTTTAATATATTGATAAGATTGGGTTTATCAATTCATCAATACATCAATATACAAATAATAATTTGGTATACCTCATATTTGAAATTATGATAAAAAGCGGATATGTATTATTATTGTATTCATTCGATAAGATAAGTAATATTTTAAATGCATTTTTAGGCATTTTTTTGCCATATATATTATGTTTTCGATGTAGAAGTTAGTGATAGCACTATTTTCTACCGTGTCGCCCTTGTTATGCTTTATGTTCTGCACTTGGCTGTGCCGCTATTTTGGGTCGTTCCCCCTTTTTTTACGCTTTTCCCTTTCAGCCCTCCTATCCCGGTTTCCCGCTTTCCCATCTGCCCATTTTCCCCTGAATGAACAACGGAAACCTGCCGCATACGATACGCCTCAGCGAGCGTGCAATTACCACCGCAAAACAGTGCTTCTGGATCCGGATCCCAATACGAATACGAATTCGAATCGGAGTCCATTCTCCACCATCTAAATATCATAGGTTTCTCAAACTCAAAAATAGTGCAATCTCGCCGGCAAGTGGAACTCTTCTGATTTATGGCCCATTGTATCCGACAGATACAAAACGCTTTTACCAACACTCGAGGCCCACAAGTGGCTGCCGTTGCAGTTTGTGCCCCTTCTCCTCCTCCTCCTCCTCCACCCCTCTCCCAAATGCCCTCGTTTACTGATTACTTTGCACTCTTCAGCAAGTGAAATCCAAGACTCAACGCCCACAGATTGAACAACAAAGAGTTGCTCAAATTTTATTGGGGGACGGACTTAAGTGCAGGGGGAAAGTGTCACCCACATGGCACAGTCTCGAGATTAGAGAACAATCCCCGCTCAACTGGCTAAGGAATTCGCCAGATTGCCTTTGTTGACCCAAAGCTAAAGTAATGGAAATGATTTCTTAATAGAATTCACTTAGTTTGGTCCACAGTAGTTTATTAGGTGCAACCACATAAGCATGACTAATAAACACACACATGAATTTATTAAAATCTTTATTAAAATATTATTTTTTATAAGTAATCTTAAAGTCATTTTATAAAAACATACAGAAGTAATAAAATTACTAGTTTTGTAACTATTAATGCTTTCTGAACATATATGTAATATGATTAAGCAAAACTATGCAGTGACAAACCAATTTAAGAAGGCAACTTTAAGAATAAGACCCAAATAAAAACACTCTTGTGACGATAAAGTGCACAGATTTGTTGCCAAATTTAGCTGAGAATCTTTTTTTTTCTTTTTTTTTATTTCTGCTGGCAGATGAAATAAAAAATGAGGCAAGAAAACTGCGACGAGCAAATGTGCGAAATAAAAATTTCATAACGTGAAATTAGCGCACATAACTCGAATGCAAATGCAATTTGGGCACGTCGCCGCTTGTGGGCTGCCAGGGGGGGTTGGTTATGCAAGGGGTGAGGGGGCTGGTGGGTGGCATGGAGAGGGGGGGAGTGCAACAACTGAGCCAACTGATGCCGCCGATGACGAGTCGCTGATGGGGAATATGGCTGGCTGAGTGCGGTTCGAGTTGCTTGGCTGCCCATAAACGGAGCAGCAGCTGCATGGCAGAACTCCTTTTCCTCCCTTTTCCCCAATATCCCCCTTTTCCGTCCCCCTTTTCCGCCTTTGAGAAGATCTTGGGCAACGGGACTTATAATTAAACATAAACCCGGCGGATCCGCAGACTCAGCGACTCGCCAACGGCACGCATAAGTCCATTTATGCCAATATGCGAAAGATGGGCAAATGGGTAAGGAAATAAAGTGCTGTGCTCGGCGAGCAAGGCTCCTCCTTTCCATTTGGTTAAACTTTTTTGCATTCCAACGACAGGGAATGTGTCGCCAAGTTGGCTACCTCACAGTCCCGCGAAAATCGTATCGAGAAATGAGAGCGCAAAATAAACAAATCATAAATCTGTGAAAAATATGTTTTATGGCTGTGTACATGACCGCGACCACCCAAAAATATGCCTGATCTCTGGGCGAATATAAGATTCTATCGTATCGCTGCGCTTCGCTGTGTATCCCACAGATGCGCAGATACATTTTGTGCTGCGTGTTTTGAAGATGTCAGCATTTTTTGAAACTAGATTTTTGTGTGTGTCCAATTAGAGTGAAAAATGGCTGTGTAAATAAATGTTCGCCCCATTCACTTGTTTGTTTTTCACCACCATTTTGATGGTTAATCGAGTGAAATGCAATCAAATTTACATTCCCTGACAAACTGCCACGTAAACTATTCGCCCCCCGCCCCCCTTTCAAGTGCTGGCTCTGGCCATAATAAATGCCAATAAAAGTTCACATTTAACCCATAAAACTCCGATCGGGGAATTGCTGCCCGTACCTCTTGGTTCCCTTTTTTCTGGCTTCAGCTCAATTTCAACTTTTATTGAAGTGCCAGCGCAGGTGGGGTAGGTGAAAAAACAACTACGGAAATCCTCTCGATGACAGGTGTAAGGGCGGGAAATACAGGTGTGTTTGCGAATGGGAAGCAGGAATGGCAACCAGGAAGCACTTGAATGTGCTAAATCCCATTTTTGCCATCCAATTAAAATGCTGTATTTGCCAATCTACTTTGGATTAGATTGGCATTACTGATGGAAATGCTTTTGGGAATGAGGTTTAATTACTTGGGATGAGATGCCGTGCCAAATGAATAGTTCTTTGTCAATATTCCAATCTTTAAGATAATTTAGCTTTGATCAGAAGGGTTTTACTCGCCTCTAGATTGATGTTTAATTAATAGGAGTGCCAGTTGAGAACGTTTTTGTCAATATGCTATTTCTGAATCTGACATAAACAATCAGGTATGTATCGTTATTTACTCTGTGTGTTTTGTCCACCTTTACAATTACCTTTCATTGAGCCGAATTCATGGTGCTCCCATTCCAAAATCACAACTTGGTATGCTCCTCTTTTTATGAGTTTGTCGAACCCGGCTATCTCCACTGAAGCTCCATAGATTTATAGCTTTGCAAAGCACTGTAGGCCAGCCACATATATCTATGTTCACTATCTGCAGCCTGTCGAGCCCAATCAATTGATGGAAAATTGTTCCCGACTAAGCCAAAGTCTCAATTGTAAACCGTCGCGGAAATGTAAACACATTTATGCTGGGCAAACATTTTTCGCGCTTCCTGCTTTCTAGTGTCTCGGTGGGTAGCAGCGCCACCCACTTCCCCACCCACTGACCTCGATGTTGTAAATCTCTGGGTGGCTTTATCTTGAGCTCTGCGTTTCTATGGACTGCGGCAGTCAGTAGAAACTATGCCAAGGCGAGAGGCATTCCGGCATTCGCGGGGGCCTTCCATGAGCGTATTACGAGCGTATATGCGTGGATTCTGGCCAGATTAGCCGGAGATAAGGCCCGGCGAAATTGCGAAGGCAGTCATAAAATTTGGAAGCGGAAGCCTCATTATTTGCTTGGGTAATTAGCGCAAATTGCAGCCGCATAAGCCGGCTCAAAAGATTGAGTGAATGTGAATGGTGGACACAAAGTAATTGTATTAAGTAGCAAATTGAATAATGAAATGAAATAACCAATTAAGAGCCAGAGCCCCAGGAAGTGGCCAAAACCGAAAAAAAAGCAACCGCAAGGCAAACAAAAGCACATATGACACCATCACCATCAGCATTGGCATTTTATTTAACTTTAGCTCAAGCTTTGCCACCATCATTGACTAAAAACGTACGAGTATACATATAGTTATGGTATAGTAAACCAGTTACCGGTTTCAAAGACTCGCAGGCGACAAAAGTTCTGTTGCCAAAAATTAAAAAGCCAATTCGGGGGTTTCGGGGAAGGTGTTGCCAAGTAGGATGTGGCCGCTGTTTGTGTTATGAATCTGAATTTCTGAATCAGAACCAGTTCGGCAAGTTGCTGGCTAACACAGCGAACTACGGCGGGGGCCAACAAAGGCTTAGATACGAGTGAAAAGATACTACGACCACTTTGTGTGGAAAAGATGCAGACAGAGCGTGTGTTGATTTCAATTGTTGACCGTAAAATGGGCTCGAGAAAAGGTGTCAAGCCAACCTTGCCCTGCTTGAAATTCATATAAAACTCAAATTTAAATGCGAAGAAACAACATAAAACGAATTACCATAAAATGCGAAACGTGCCCTAAACCAAACTTTGGAGCAGCACCAAGCCGACGAAAAAGCGGAAAAAATTAGTGCGTGCCTGCAAATGGTTTGCCATGAGATTGGGCCCCGTGGAATTGCGAAGAGTCAACAACTACTGTGCTCCCATATACCCATATCTCCATCACGCTGCTCCTGCTCTGCCTCAAGGAATTTATGATATGAGCCCAAATGAGATATGGTTATGGCTGATGTGTTTGCGTTTGTCAACCCGAATAGGCAGACAGTTGGGCAGACTGTGCGACCCTGGCAGAGAAGTTAGGTAGTTAAGATATACAACTGGGATAGCGCCACCACCTACGGGTAACCTCCCACCCCATTAACTTGGCCCAAACCAACCCCAACCCCCGCTACCCTCTACCCTCTGCCACATGCGTATGCAAATGCCAGCTTATGTGGAGCAGCAACCCTAGCTGTGGCTTTATTTATTTGCCAGCGACACGAGAAGTCACTCTCTCTACGTTTCAGTTCCTCTTTTTTCGATGAATTCCTGTGGTTCTGTTGACAGCAACATTTCTGCAGTAAATGCTTCTTTTCTATATATTCTAGTTCGGCTTAATCCCAACTCGACCAACTCTTTACCGCATTTTTCACAATTTATTTGTTTTCATATATATATATATTTCATATGACTTTGTGGCTTTGTGGCAGAACAATGGCTTGTTTTTGGGCAACTAAATATTTTCATCTGCTCTTGCTTTCATTCATCCTCTAAATCATTGTTGTCAACACACATTTCTGAATTTATTCCGTTCCATTTAATTGAGTTTAAATGTAAGCTTCTGTTAAATGCACATCGTTGACCAGTGCCAATAGCATTTAATAGAATAATAAATCAAGATATTATTTTCTACAATTTTACTTTGAATTCATAACCATTTCATTATATATAGAATTATCTACTGTAGCTTCACACCTTTCGCATTTGCGGTGGATTTCTGTGGCAGACAATTGCAGCCTAATTTCATTTGAGTTTAAACTGAATTTTCGCAGAAACTCTTTTCCCCAGCCTGTGCTTGCCGTCTTCATTCATTATGCAAATCAAATAATTTTGTACATGTGTAACTATGTTTCCTAAAAAAAAACACGCACACCTTTTCGGACGCAGGCGCACCTTTCTGCTTCCGGTTTTTGTGGCGGCAGCACGTGCGTGAAAATTGCGCCAGTTGGTTTTTTTTTGGGGGGGGAAGGGGTAGGACCCAAACCCATTATGATTGTTGTGGCAACAGTCGTAATTAAAATGCTAGAAATTACAGTCACAGCCACGTCTGCGGTGCTGACTTTTTCGTACAGAGTTTTTTTTATGGCCATCGGCGCCTAGGTTGCATAATTCCAAGGTTTGGAGAAGAGTTCTCCCCCTCATTTCGCTGAGTTCGTCACTTTTGCTTCTTGTTTTGGGCGAATGCTTGTGCAATGAACCATCAGCATTTCGCTTAGTCGGCTTGGGGAGTATTCATTAATAATTTCCAGTGAACAAATGCGGCCCTAATCTTATCAGAAATGCGTTTTCCGAATGGTTGGGATGGCGGAGGCACCCCACTTCTTCCACTTTCCATTACTCATTGAGCCATTAGGGTTGCGAAATGGCTTTCGAACCGAAAGTCGGTGGCAATTCGAGCCGCAATTCCACGATTCCATTCCCATTGGGATTATTAATTGAATCAATGACAAACCAAAATTCAATAAACAATAACCAGGGGAGCCCTTATCGATGGGGCGCCATGTGGCGTATGCGCAATAATATTACGCATACGCTCCCATAAAGTTGTGCAAGCCATCGAAATGGTAGGGAGGGAAAGGGAAGGGGTATGAATTAGAATTCAGGAACACTATTTCCTTTCCGCAAGAAGTCAAGAGCGTATAGGCGTATTGCCTGCCAATCGTTATCGTTATCGCCGCGGCTATCAGACAGAGATAGCATCGATGACACTGATAATTGACGGCAATCATTGAGCAATTGACAAGTTCATTTAAGGGACAGAGCAAATAAACACAACAAAAATCTTAGAGCGGCGCCTATAGCTGCTCAAATTAACATATTGGTGGTCGGTTGACAAGGGGAAGAGGTGACAGGGTATCGCTGATAACTACAGTGAAACTTCTTTAAACCATCTACTATCACAGTGAAATCTAAATTATGATGGTTTTAAGTTACGAAAATGGGTGTTTTATTATTGTAACCGCTTTAGAAATATATTCATTAAAAATGTGTTTTATTATAGACATAATAAAACTTGTTTATGATGAGCAAAGTTGAACAATCATTAGAAATGACACATCTTTGAAATATCCTAATTTTTTATTGTGAAGTGATAATAATGATACCGATAATGTAAATAGAAGTACTTAAGTTGAAAGATAGCTCAAAGGCTTTTAACAACAAAGTTATAGTTGAAAAGTATTGACATACAATTTCCAAAACGATTACTAATCCATAATCCTAATCATTGATTAACATTAATAAATGATTTAAGTCTTTAATTTTGGTATCATCAAAGTTCAAGCCAAAGAAGTTTGACTGTGCCTGAAGTGAAAACGATGGAATGGGGGGCAGTGCGAGATAATTACATGTAAATGGGCTTTGTCGCCTGTTGTTATCAGGCATTTCGGAGTGGTTCAAAGGGTGGAACTCATTAAGTCTGGCCGCAGTCATTGAACTTGGGCGATAGGAACTCACTCTTCTGCAGCATCTGCTTCTTGTGCGAGGCTCCTCCGTTTCGCCGGAAAATCACAATTCGCTATCCTGCTGCCACTTTTGCATTGCCATTCGAATTTCCCATTTCTTTCTGGACCAAAAGCACCGACACAAACAAAAACGACGGCGGCAGCAGGTGTGTTGTTGTTTCTTTTGGCTTCTGCTTTGTTTGTTTGTTGTTTGTTTAGCTGTCGGCCTTTGCTTTGCACTTTTCTGCACTCTCTTTTTGTCGCTGTTCGCAGCTGTCAACGCACCAAACGCGCAAAATTATGAGCAGAACGCGCACACATGCTCGTATTCGTATTTTTTACAAGTTGCACACCCACATATGCATTCGCAAACAACAACAAACGACGCCGGCGAAAAGTTTGAATTGAAAACGCAGCGAACGCGGACCGGAAAACGAAGTGAACCGCGCACGGCGAAGTTTCGTTAACGACTGAATGATATTCGGACTTATACTCACTCGTGCAGCGACGCTGTTAACCGTCGCTGTTATTAACAGCGCTTCAATTCGCCGCAACAGCTGATTGAGAGGAGAGAGAAGTTGCCGGCAAAAAAAATGCGTATAAGCTGAAACTGGAAAACTGCATTTCATATTTCTTTGTAGAAGAGTGCATAACAGTGCTATAGTTTTAGAAGAGAGTATAAGACGGTACTTGCGGCTTAAAAGCAATAACTTTAAAGCCAAGCTAAGTTTCATAGCACTGATTAGCTGCAAAAAAGTAACCGCTCTTTGTTCTCTCTGAAGGATAATTATTTTTCTAGCCTCTTTTTTTCCCATAATCCCAAGACATAATCAAATCATTTAGCCAAAAACTTATTCAAAACTCACAATAGCGACACGCTCAAGTGCCCACAATTCGTGGCTAAAAAGGGGGTTGGCTGGAAAAGGGGGTGGGCAGCTGGGCGCAGGACCCTTGCATTGTTGTACACAATCCATCATTATCGCATAGACTTCCGCTCAAAAAGGAAACGCTGGGCGTGCCAACAGTGCATTTACATTTGCGCCCGTCTTTGCACTCGAAAAATTCAAGAACAAGATGTTTTTTCATTTTAGATCGATTAAATAATGAGAAAGTAATATGAGCAGTTAAATGGATAGAAATTTAAAACTGATGTACAATGTACATATTTTTAGGATTAAAAAAAAAAAATGCTTCAAAAAATAAATAGCGTAAATTCAACTAACTTTATTACATCCTTGATTTTTTCCAATTAAAAAAAATGCCCACTAATGATTTCCTAACTTCAAGTAAATTGCTGAAATGTAACCCAAGATCTTTGTTTTTTCCCCACTGATTGCGTTGCGGCCTTTCAGTCTTGGATCGTCCTTCTTGCAACACTCACACACACACTCACTGACGCACACAATTACAGCCTTCAAACACAGATACACCCAGACACGCAAATTGCCGGGTCGTGAGCACGTGTCTGGCAGCCTTCGCTGGGGATTACAGTCGAGTCGAGTCGAGGCGAGTCGTTCAGTGAAAGTGAGCCGCCAGGATCCACAGGACTCAGTCAGTTGGTCGTCGTCTGGTCTGGCCAACACCACCCCCGTCCAACGTTGTTTCCCCTCCAAAAAATGTTGCATTCGCCAGCAGTTTTCTATAATTCGTGTTGGCCCTCTATGGGGGTTGACTTGACGGTTTTTCCTCTTTTTTAGCTTATTTTTGTTGTGGCGGCTGCGGTTTATGCAAATTAGCAAAGTTAACATTTGCCAAATTGTCGAAAATTTCATTTGGCCAGCTCATCCTGCTGAAGGACTATTTGTTTGCTTTTGCAGGGCAGACATATAAACAAAAGCATATCAGTTACATAAAACATGTGAGAAGGTTTAGCTTGTGTCATTGAATTTAATATCCTTTTAAAAGTGATTTTAAATTCGTTTAATATAATAATTCCAGATCGATTAGTATATAGAATAAAAGATATAATTTTGATTCTAGTATGAGAAATATACATAACTCTGTTTGACAATTTAAGTTGCTATTTTTCTGTTCACCATATGTATTTTTCTCCTCCTACATTTTGAACATTTTAGGCTTATGTAATTAAGAATATATTAGACTTTAAACACTCTAAAATTGAAATATTTTGCAGGAGATTACTTTACTCTAAGCATCAAAATCCACAAGTGGAAGCAGCCTAGCATGCGGAAATGGGAAATGCGAAAAGCGCAAAGAGAGAGCTGCGAAATCAAAGCATTTTCGGATTCTTTTGATCAGCAATGTGCTAGGATATAGATGTGACGCCCCTCAAAGTTGCTGCCCCGCCCCAGAACTCCCTGTTTTCCCGACTTTATTAAGGCAGATCTTCGGTTGTCAGTCCGCCAAGTGACAAAATGCACCTGCACATGAGTTTTTCCCCAAAACGAAATGAGGGGAGGGGTGCGGGAAAAGCGGAGTGGGATGAGCTGGGCGCAGCTATCTATCATAATTAGATTTCGTTCTGTGCTGAAATGTCGTAACGGCAACGAAATGCGTGCACATAAATTAAGTGTGGAGTTCTTTCCAGACCGCACTTTTCCCATTTCCCTCCCCCACACACACACACGCACACAGCAAATAGAGCGCCTAATAGGATTTCATTTAATTTCCGCCGCCCAAGGATTTTCCTAATGAGTTTTTTAACCTGCCCAGCGGAGATTTCCATCCTGGTTGGGGGCCCAAACAGCGCCCAAGTGAGCAGTATCCAGCATATTTGAATAGAAACGAAACGTTTGGATCAGGTGGAGGAGGCGCATCCCGGCATAAACACGACTTTGGTTTGATAAACACGGTTCCAAAAAAGGACCAGGATTCTGTTTATCCTTTGTCTGGTTGTCTCGGATATAGCCACTCTGTTGCCTGTCGTTCTTGTTGCTCCGTCTTGGTGCAGATGTTGCCGTTGGGTTTAGCGAACTTAGCTTGGCATTTTCTTTGTGTCTGTCCCTCCATTTTCCCGACCCCACCATTTCCACAATCCCCCGTGGAATGTCGGAGACAATGGAATCGGCCAAGTGAATTGCCCTGGGAGCGCAATTTTTCACTGTATTTTCTGTATTTTCGGTGTGAAATTTATGCTGCACTTGGCTAATTTAATGCCATTTTTCCACAACATAAACGGGAAAGGGGTGCAATTAAATGCAGAAGGAACTGATATGATTTGTGTCGCCATTTGCATAAATTAGCATACAATGCGTGTACTGGCACTTAACCATAATTAGATAAATACACTTATGCTGCCACCGTTTGTACAGGTAATTAAATGCAATCCGAGACAGGTGTCTTTCACATAACTATATGTATGATACAAATGTATGGGCTGAAAGTTCATTAAGTTCAAAAACCCTAAAACTTGAAGTGAAAGAAAGAAGCAGAAAGTTTTCAAATCAGCTCGTTAGTGTGGGAATAATTGCTTTTCAATTGATTTTATGCCAACTTCATTTGATTAAAATAATTCGTAACGTCAGTTTGTTAACTGCCCAATTTTATTTAAATTCATAAAAAATTTACTTTACCTTTAAACAGTATTCTGTTCAGAAAATTTAATTCAATAACAGACACGCATTGATTTCCCAATCAACGAATTCGTTGAACTATACAAATGTGTCTGAATGTAAGCACATATCCATTCATCAGAATTTCCTTTTGAAATTTAATTATAAATGCCTTTCGTTGAGCAAAAAAAAAAAATTTGAAAAAAAGTGTAATTTTTACTGAATGATAAAGGGATTAAATTCCAAAATATGGATACAAACGGAACTAGCCTTTTTTTGCATATTGAAATCATTTGAATGAATGGCTTTTAGATCCCAAAACAATTTATGGCTTTTAGAAGAGTAACGAATTCTCCACCCCCTCGCCAACTGCGCAGTAAATTCAATCAGTGCTGGGCACTCCAATAAATGGCGAATCCTTTCGCTTATATTTGAATATTTGACATTTTTTGGGGGAGAAACGAGCACTTCAATCATCCCCCTTTTGGCCCCTGAAGTCATCATAATGTGCACAAGATTATGAATTCATTTATAATAATTTAGTTTGAGTTATGCGCGAAACACTGAAACTCACTCAGCTCGGAATCCCATAATGAGCATATTCTATTAGTCGCGTTTGTGTTCCACCCTTAAGTTCTCGGGGTTGGAAATTATCAAAGCCCGAATCCTGGACACATGTTGCATTCAAATGTCTCCTTTCGCCGGAGTCTGGGTAATGCCGTGTTGTGACAAACCCCAAATCGCCCAAACTGACGGACGGGGAATCCCTTTGAAGCTGATAAACATTTGCACCCGCAACCACCGAAAGCGACAAAAACAACAACTGATATTTTGGGGGCAGGAGTGCTCGACTGCATCACCATCATCATCCGACGGACAGGCAGACAGGCAGCCAGACATTCGAAAGGATATGCCAGGAAGTCGCTCGGACGGGCATCAAAAAGCTTTGCCCAACTCCCCCTGATTTCCATGGCTTTCCCTTTTTCATTTCTTTTTTTTTGGGCATTGATAACTGACACGCAGTTGAAACTGAAAACACGGTAGATGTATTTGCTTAGCATAATGGATTTGAGGCACTCGGTGTTTCGGTACTCGTATAATTGAAAATCGAATCAAATCGCGTGAAATTTAATCAACTTAAGAACCCTGGAAACTCGAGAGCCAACTTCAATGCGGATCGGGTTCACAACTCCCCAGGCGAGCGAGCGAGGAAATGGAAAAATTAGCACAAATCCATGTGATAAACTGGCTACTCTTTGCTTTGAATCGAGTTACTCCACAAAAGCCCCCGCCGAACCGGGAGCTCCACCTCAACGGCAGGAGGATTGGCGAGTGCGGTGGAGGCCACTAAGCGCACAGGAAGCCCGTCGGAACGGATGCCGCAGCTCCGGCCATCTGAACTCTAGACTCTAATGCACGATTAATGCCCAAACCCAGACGCACTGCCTCCACCTCCATATGCGACGTGCATTTCCTAGTAACGACAGGAGAGCTTCGATAATAGGAATTAATTGATATACATTTTCAATAGTGTTTTCAAATAAATTCAGATATGAAGATTTAAAACTTATTAAAATAAAAATGTGTAGTATTTGGTAGATATAGTATTCTTTCTCCTAGCAAAAAATTTATTTTTCAAATTCAAGCTGCAGAAGTCCCACTGTACTTGACTTCAGATGGAGGCGATGTCGTGGGCGAGTGTCGATGGCATGTCCATTTTCAGAAATTAAGCCCTGTAAGCGGCTTTCATGGGACTTTGCCCACGACACTCGCCCATCTGGCCACTTGGGCCATGTGGAGCTATGTGTGCTTTGCCACTGGAAGGGGAAACCGAATGGAGTTGAAGTCACTTTCGTTGACGACCCTTTATTTGATACCATCAAAGTCATCAACAGTGCAGTATACAGTGTTCTGTAAGCAGATTTGTCACTTCTTCACTTGTTGGCGCGACGACGGCAGTTGCCAAAGACGCGCAGGTGTTTGCTCCGGATGAGCTCCCTGGCTTCCCACTGGCTCAGCTCGTAGATCTCCTTCTCCAGTTGCTGGATCTGGGCTGCTATGGCCGCCGGCGGGAGGAGACTTAGTTCTGGAGAAAGTTTTGTAGGTATTTATGAACTTATCACCTCGGGAAACCACTCACCATACATCTTGCGCAGGTCGTTCTGCCTTTCCGCATCCTGTTCCCTGGCTGCCTCCTGTTCCTTGTCGTTTTGCTCGTCCATCTCGTCGATGTTGGAGTCCACTTGCTTTTGATCCCGCTGACCTTCTTCGTCGCTTTCCCCATTGGAACTGCCCCTCTCCATCTTTTCCAACTCGAACTCGATTGGGTCCTCCTCCAAAGTGTACTCCTCATCTCTGGGACTTTCCCGCTTAATGGACTTCGTAACTTTTTTCATATTTCAGCTAAATTATTAAGTTTTCAATAGGCTCCCTTGTTGTTTGTTGAAGTAAGGCTGTGCCAGCGTGAAATCGCCTAATTGAGCTTACCACCGTGCTAATAGAATATATCAAAACAGAAGGGACCCAAGAAATTAGCTTTTATACACCACCTTTCGCTGGAATGACAGGTTTAAAATCCAGAATACAAAGCCACCCTTGGCGAAAGTTTTCCAACGCCTAATGAGCTGTACGAAATTAATTGTCACCGCAGGAGGGTTGCCACCTTCAAAACGAATGCGTAATGTGCAAATTTCCAGGAGTTGCCAGTGTTGCAGACAAGGTCAACGAGTGAAGCCCTGCAAGAACTGAATACCGGCCATTAGATCGCGTTTTTCAAAGGACTCGGCTTCTTGTAAACAATCCATAGCAGGCGTTTTGCATCCCCCAGAAAGGAATCACCTCTTCAGGCCAAGCAACTTTATTTACAGGGGTGTATGATCAACATTTTTGTAAAGGGGATTTTTAGTATTATAATAATGAATAATGATACATTTTAGTATTATAATAATGAATAATTGTATGATGGTAAATTCAAGAACTTACTTTTACTTATAGATTTAAATAATAATAGTATTTAAATGCTTACCAATCTTGGGGTACTTGAACCCCCAAAGCCCCTCTTTGCACTCACAACTTCTTTGTCCTTGTCGCACGTGTCCGTTTGCTTCGGTGGCGGCTTAGCAGCCGAAGGACATGGCCATGGAGTATGTGTCCTGATGGTGACAAAGGGACGCGTGCTCATTATTCCCCCTGTCCAGCCGCGTATTCCGTCTGCTTTTGTAGCTGCTTTATGGCCAAAGTTTTCGGGCAAAGTATCGTTTATAGCCGGGTCCGCTGCTCATGCAAATTGAACAAGTTAAACTTTTGAAGGGGTCGCGTTCGCCCCACCCCCAGACTCTCCAGAAGCGTTTTCCCCAGGGTGGCTGGCGTCTGTGTAAACAGTGTTTGCACCGCGCAATGGACCCCATTACGCTGCAGTTTATTTGCAAGGATTCGGCCTGCCAGCCCGTGTTATCATCCATGCGGCACGTGCCACTCGCAGGGGGGAATGGAATGAAGTATGTCTGCTGCTGACTTTGATTTGTTCAAATCGCTGCCTAATGGATGTTAACATGATGCAAAACAAAAAACATACCAAAGTTGTATCTATATCTATAAATATTTACAAAAAAAAAGGTTTTTCATTTGCATGTTTTTCTGAGAATGAGACATTTCCCTTAAAGCCGAAATAGAGTGTTATTATTGGCAATGATTTTACATTAGAGCCGTCTGTTTTAGCAACTAGATCTAATCTTGGCAAGTTTCTAAAGTTGGAAATTATCTGTTTATTTAAGTCCATGGTTATTTTTCTCAGTGCTCTTAAAAATACGCAGTTACCACTGTGACAAGAAATCCGCCTGGGGCCAAAGAACCCAAACAAAGAGGCAAAGTAGTAAAATAGTGGCCAAAACAAACAAGCTGGCCAGAAAGAGAAACAGAGACAGTAACCCAGACTAGACTAGACGATTAGTTGGCGGCAGGACATTGTCCCAAATCCAGAATTGACCTCCTCGAATCGAAAAGGGTCCTTTGCCAAAGTGCAGCTGCAATGCATTGGTTCGGATTTGATGCCAAATATTGGCAATTTTAATGAACAACATTCTCGCAGCATTCAGCCATGCAAATGGCCCATTTAATTGGATTAACGCACATTTCCGCTGCGTCGCTGGCCAATTTATCACAGCTTTATGTGTGTTTATGTTTATTTATGCTGCGATTTAATTATGCGCCACAGTTGGAAGTGTGCCATGCGGAGATACAGATACATTTGTGTGGACATGCAGTTGGAGTTGGAGATGCGGATGTCTGCCCCAATGCAATTGCTCTTTCTTTCTTACTCATTGAAGTCGCTGGCTTTCCTTCCTTTCGCGTCTGATTTACTGGCTGATCCATTGTGAACGGCTGTCGATGGCAATCGATACGATCCATACGATCCATACCTTGTATATATACTTTTTAGCACCGACCTCCCGACTCACCGACTCCCCGCCCCACCAGAAATCTAACAGCCTGGTGCGAATATCTGATTCGGGATGAATGCGGGTAATTTGAAGTCTTGTTTGCGGTTCGCTAATTTCATTGCTTCAACGGCGATTGCCGCGATTGTTGTGCATCGATAACCGAAACGAGACGGGTGAAAGTAGCAGCCCATTTTCGGCTAAAAACATATTTTTTGATACTCAAATGTTTTTAGCACAGCGGTGCTCTGGAATTACTATCGGGCGATACTACTTTATAATTGGTCATCAAAGGAAAAGTAAAGTTTAATTGAACCAACGAGAAATACATATTTATGCTCTCGATTGCAGCTACACTTTGATATATGAATATAGGTTATAAGTATAATCTAAAATGTACTATATAACACTATATAACTATATAACATTAAAATTGGACTTTGTATGCTAGTAATTTAAATAGGTTTATCGGAAATATATACATAAGATATAAGAAATACCAGGATATATGTCCTTCAGAAATGCCTTCAAGCCTTCTTAGTATGTCACTTTCATAAAGAGAGAGACATCTCAAATCTGCTTTTCAGTTCAAAAAAGAGTTTCTGAATGAAAGTAGTAACAATAGGATATGTGCAGAGTTGCGCTATTATACGCCAGCAATCTGATTACTTTTCCTGAGCCCCAGGAACTGGGTGGCCTCCCAAGCGAATGAAAGGCCTCTTTTTGCTGTCAAGTTTGATACAGATGAGAAATAGCTTAGGCCCATGAATGGAGCGCTATGCCTGGGGATCCGACGACATGGAAAGTGGAATTGGGGAAAGGCTTCGGCTCCTTCAATGTAGCCAGCGCCGTAGACATTCCATTCCGGATATGGACTAGGAATGGGATCGCCGGACTTGTCGGACACGGTTTAATGTCGTCTGTGCTCGCCGCCGACATATAGTATGAATATTTATAATAGATACTTATCTTGCACCCTTTCGCAGGACAGCGCGTCCGACTTCTTGAATTAGCGGTCGCATTTCTGGCTTATTAATTGCCCGCTTACACGAACGCGAGTCCTGGCCAGAGTGCTTAGTCCTTCCTGCTGCCTCGGTCGCCTGTCACTCGTGTCCTTGGCGACCTGTCGCCACCAAATGCAAATGCAAAACATAAAAGGCATAAATATTAAAAGCCTAATTAATTTCAGGTCGCCAGCACTGAGACTTATATTTTATTACAAAACTGAAACGTCAATAATTGCACGTAGGCCGGTGGCCGCCGCAGGTGTGAATTATTCCAGTTCACCTGCCCTTTTAGTCGCTGGAAGAAGGCAGGTTTGTCACTGGAATATGCTGTAAAAATGACTAAATAATTAAAGCAATTTAGAAGGATTTCTGGAGGAACAGCTGCTGCACGGAAAACTATAATTTTATACACGAAAAACTTACATTGAAATTTCTCAAGCTATTAGCATTTCAGAAGCTAAAAGTATCATTAGAAATGCATTTATTAACTTGGGTATACTGCTCACTGCAGCCCTTTTATTTCACTTAAGTTGCTAATTTTAAAACATTAAATAATTTCTTTCTCTGTAGCTACAAGTTTTGGCGACAAGTGAGAGCAGGAGCTGCAATTAGGCATTCCAGCAGCGCGACTTGCCCTTCCGATTGCCTTTGATTGATGAGCCTAAAATGGGACAGGTAGGATGACAGGGACAGGGACAGGGAGACCTTTGCCAAAGCTCCAACAGGTGGGTCTGGGGCAGTAAAAGTGGAGCTACTTGCCGCACATCTCAGTCCCAGTACCAATCATGTTGCACATACTCAGGCCGCCGGCTTTTCCTTCAGCGCTGCAGGTGCATTTAGTTGAGTCTTTCGATTTCGGTCTTAGCCATTCACCGTTTGTGGCTATCAGCGATATTGATGGATAACGAGTTTGAGTTTGCGGTGCCGGGAAAGTGGGTGAGTGCCAAGTAGCCGGTGGCATCGTAATTCGCTTTTCCCATTAATTGATATGCGACCGTTCCGTCCAGTTGCATTATTCATATGTATATATGAGTCTACGGAGAGAAAATCGTCAGCCATGGCATGCCACGCCAAGTCCAATCCAATTTCGATTTTCCAGCAGTTTTCCTTTCCTTTGATCTGCTGGCCGGGTGATCCCGAGTGTCAGAAACACAGAGATCAGCAGATCCTTTCAAGCGGCATCCGCTTGACAAACTAGGCCCTTTGAAGTATCCAAGTTTCTATGGCAGCTAATTATGGCCGGTAATTGCGGAAAAGCGGAAAAGTGAAAAACACATTTCCCACAATAAACACACTCATCAACCGTGATTTTCGCCAAGTTGTTAAATTCGATGAGACTCACTGGCACTCCATGCTCCATGACTTTTGACCCACATCGCCGGATGACTTCTCGCCTTACCTCGTGGCAAAGAGTCGAAGGAGATGCGTCACAGATTCACGAGTGGAATGGCTAAGTCCAATGGGACTGGAGGCTGAGGCGAAGGATGATTGGCGACCGCCAAGACGATGTCTGCGGCAATCTTTCGGCGGCGCCGCCATTTCGTCTGACCCAGTTTTATATTTCAGGGCAGACAAATTGTCTGCGCGATATGTGCGCTTCGCAGATTGTTTATGATGCTGTTGAACCTTCCTTTAAAGAAGTCGCAGAAAACACATAGTTGAGTCGCAAAAAAAACCTCGAAGGCATGCCAAAGTCCGAATTCAATTATGGCCAATTTGAACGGGGTGAGTAGGCCAACTAATGTAATGGAGATAGAGATAACCACTGAGCATCGCAACACCTTGGCCAATGCCAATTAGTTGGCCTTCTGGCTTCTGCTGTCCTGGCCAAATTTCAATTAACGTCAAGAGCAATCAACGAAACTTTCCACCCAGTTTGTTTGTATCTGACCGGCTGGGGAAAAGTTTGAACCCTGAACTTTGCTGCATTCTGGGCTTTTCAATTATTTAAAAACCGAGAGACCAGCTGCCTGCAAGTTGCATAAGTTAAATGCACTGAAAACCATCAGCCAATCCAATAAATGGAAGCTCCCAATTAGGAGTAAGATATTTACAGGTTACAGGCCTTAGTTACAGTTTTAAACTATTTTGTTATTAAATCCGAAATATTAATTTAATATTTAAGTGCATGGTGTGTCTACATACGAGTATGCTTTATTTTCCGTGCATTAAGTCGAGTTCGGGTTGCAAAACTTGTTAGCCGCATCGCAATTATGACAGAATTAAGTTTTATGCTGTGCCACCGAGGTGACCAACTGTCAGACCCGGCTAATCCGACCCGATCCGCTCCTCATGCCCAGTCCCGATCGACAGCAGTGGCCGGTCCCCAATCCCCGCCAGACAACCGCAAGGCGGCAAAGGAGCGACACAAACCGCACATAAAACTGTCAGGGAGTGTGTTGCGGTGTGTCAATGGCCAGCGAGATGTGGATTCCGATCCATGCCAGCACCACCACCCACGTGCAACACAAATCACTCCGGTGGGTGAATGTGGATGGGTGCATTTGGATGCATATTCGGATATTCGTCCATGTTTGTGCCATTGACTTTGCAACTTTGTTGCGGCTGTGTCGCTCTGTTGCTCTGTTTGTCTGTTTGTCTGTTTGCCAATAAAACAAACAAAGAAGTTTGTCCCCAAACCGGCAGTGTGCGAAAGATACAAAGATACCAGCTGGGTATCCGTATCTGTGTATCTACATTTGCACCGGAAGTGCAACTCAAACAGCGAGACACGAGACAACTTTTTGCTGCAGATCCTTTCCATCAACGTTTCCATATTTTCCTTTTGTCTAGAAAGTTTTCCCACTCAGCTCCACTCCTGTTTTTATCACTGACAAGTGTCAGAAGCAAAAGAGCCATGGAAATTAAAGTTCCATTGGCGGAACCCATCAGCCCACCGACAATCGATGATGAGTGTCATTGGAACATGTAATAAGAAACTAAAGAATCCATTTAAATGGAACAAAATAAATTTATGGAATTTATGAAAGTTTAAGGTATAGATATTACTAAATATTCAGATAAAATTAAGCACACAAGCACTAATTATCTCTTTGTGGGAGTTTTTAAAAATCACATTCCTTAGTTAACCACACTTTAAGTGGTAATAATATCAACATTCCACTGCGCAGACAGTAATATCCAACTGATATTTAGTTATTTCCCCCCTAAACTACTCTGCACGCTCGTTGGCCGTTATTCAACTGGCTGTACGTGATTACTGCCTGATTGCAGGACTAGATAAAAGCAGCAGACCTCGTAATTATGGCCTCAGATCCTTTTTACGCCGCCATCACTGCGCCTTTCTCACTCAATGAAGCGCAATAATTGCGGAGCTTAATGCAAATTCTTAGCCCAAAAGGGCAGCCACGCCCACTTAGCTGGCGTTAGGGGGAGGGCGGAGAAAGTGGTGGTCGGTTAATGCAAGCCGGCACAGTGTATGCAAATGAGTTTCCAATGACTTGCCACGAAAGCGAGGCAAAAACAAAACAAAACAGCACGCAGCAAAACGAAGGATATGACGTTGTGTCGCCTGCTGCACTTGAACTTGCCCATTAACTTGGCCCCATGCGTCTGCCCCATGTCTGCCAATATGCACTAAAAATATATATATATTGACGTACATATCTAGAGATACAAGTGAGTCCGCTGGCGGAGTGAAAGCGTCATAGCCACGTGTATTGTGCTCGGCTTAAGGCATTTTATGCGAAACTTGCGCTTTATTGGATTCTCGGGGTCCGCTCCTTTTAACGCTCAACTTAAAGCGATAAGCGAATTGCAATTTAGGTTCACTGTCTGCCCTCTATTTCCCCTATCGGTGCACTTAAATGCTGTGCGGGAGTGATACTAAAAGCCTCTCCAGTCGGAAGACCAGCAGGCATTGCACATTTACGATACTAAATCACTTAAGCCCGTTTTTGGTTAGCTTTATTTCAAGGAATATGGAAAAACATCAAAGGCTTCCTATATAATATAATTACTTGGCCGTTTAACATATGGGAAAACTCGTCTTTACATTATGAAAATCGTTTAAAGGCCTTCAAGCATTCAAAAGTAAATATTTTAAAAAAGGAGGTGCCGATTAAGGAAATATGTTGAAGCGAAATGGCCTAAGCTTTAAACACAATCCAATAGACTTCGAAAAATTATCAGATTCTCTTTAAATTTTAAAGGCTTTCTTTAAACTTAAAGATATAGGCTTCTTTTTACACAGCGGTTAACTTTCGAGTAAAGGTTTTAAAATTAAAAGCGACCATTTTGGCAGTATTTCATTTTAGTAATTTAATCGTTCATACAGCATTTTTATACCATCATATATATGGACCACAAACCAACCATCCCGAACATAATTTTTAAGGAGGGAAGGTCTTTGAATCACTTTAAAAATTGCAAGTTGGATTTATGCTAGTCATTCGAAATTTTATTTTTCGCGCCTAGTTAAAAAAAGTGGCAGCACACCGTTTTAATTTGGAGATCTGGCATCCTCCGCACATCAGCTGTAATTTGTTTACATTACGTTCTGCTAAGTGTCGTAATTCGGGAAAAGTCGCCAATTTGGAGCAACCTCTTATGATTATACCAAAAATGTCGAGGCATGCTCTGATAGGTACGTTCAAAGGTGTTAGCCATCGGGCGCAGCCACCAATAACCAGGAATCTCGCTCAGGTGGTGGCACGGGCTTCATCGGTCGCAACCTGGCTAACCATTTGACCAAAAAGGGTTACGATGTGACGGTGATCTCCCGCATGCCAGGTGCGAAGCGAATCACCTGGCACGAGCTGGAGAAGAATGGTATTCCCGGAACCGTAAACGCCGTGGTAAATGCCACGGGCCAGAACACATTGGATCCAACGAGACGCTGGACTCCAGGATTCCAGCAGAATGTGTGGAACTCGCGAATCAACTCCTCAAAAACTCTGGCTCAGGCTATTAAGTCGGCACCCCAGGTCACCTCTTTCGTGAATCTATGCGGTGTGAGTCACTATCAACCCTCGGAGTCCAAGGTTTACACCGAGGAGGACCAGGTGCAAGGATTCGACTACATGTCCAGGTTGTGCTTGGCCTGGGAGGAGGCTGCCCACACTGGTAGTGAGCAGGATTGTAAAACCGTAAGTCAATACTGTAGAGCATCTACAATAGGTATAAAAACTTTTCAGGTATAATCCTTTTCAGACCATCCTGCGGTGTGGCGCTGTTGTGGGTCATGGCGGTGGCATGATTCAGTCCATGTGGCTACCGTTTAAGCTTGGCGTGGGAGGTCCATTGGGCAATGGAAAGCAAATAATGCCCTGGATACACCTGCACGATCTGTGCAGCTTGATACAGTACATCATAGAAAAACCAGTGCCAGGAGTGGTCAACGCGGTGGCCCCAGAAATAACCAGCAATTTGGAGTTTAGCAAAGTAAAAAAAAAATCACAGCTTCTTATACAAACACTATAATATGTTATGTTTTTGTCAGGCCTTTGCCAAAGCACTTCATCGCCCGTGTATCTTCGCCGTTCCTGAGTTTGTTGTCCATGCCATCTTTGGACCAGAGCGGGCAGCTCTGGTTTTAAGTGGCGCTAAAGTCAAGCCACAGAAAGCGCTCTCATCCGGATTTAAATTTCAATATCCCAGCGTCAAGGAGGCTGTGACGCAGCTGACCCTCAAAGGATGAACTGAATAGACACCGAATGCTGGTTATACGTATGCTTTGTTCAAAAGCGATCTGTATATTAAATAGATGGTAGTACCAAGCGCAAATTAAAATGAATTTCTGCGATAGTGGGGATTTGTGAATCACGCCCTCCGAAAATAGACCCACTTAATTTGTTTACTCATTAGTCTTGTCCACCAGTATTTCATCATTATTTTGGTACCACATTAAATGTAATCGTTGACTTAATTCGATTTATAAAACGTGTATAAACTTTAATTGCCTGAAGGGGAATCTTTGCGAAACCAACATGTAATCTTGAACTGCAAGCTAAATAACAGCGTGTACCTACAAGGGGATTTCAGAAGAATTATTCAACGTGTGCGAAAGGTAGATAAAGAGATAAATCCGATCCCTTTTGGTGCGTTACTTGCCAATTAATATAATTGCAACCAAAGCTAAATTAATAGCAAAAAAAATTAATTGACTTGCACACGCTGTGAATACGCTATAAAAACCCACATAATCATAATCATACATCAATGGCTTTTTTTTCTGACCGCTCTGGGTGGGTTCTATAAATTGGGGACCCATGTCGGTTGGAGAATCAGTATCGTTTTGAGCCGCCGAACCAAAAAATGCTTTCGATATCGCAGCTATTACTGCTCGTTGTCGGGTTCTGTCTGGTATGATGATGTGTTATCACGCGACTCTAGCCCGGTTATAACTAATCTATTAACAGAATTCAGCCGTCTCGGCTGACGTGGACTGCAGCAAACGGCCATCGTATGTCAATCCCAAAACTTGTTGTACAATGCCGGACTTCGTGTCCGACGAGTTGAAGCAAAAGTGCATCAACTTTGACATGACTCCGCCGCCGCCGTCGGATGGGGAAGCCAGTGGATCCTTTGAGAGCAAGCGTCGTCATCATCATCCGCATCCCCCACCAGTTAGTATTACAGGAATATTGTTCTTGATCATGATAACTTGATTACACTCCCTCCGTTC
Source organism: Drosophila sechellia (assembly GCF_004382195.2). Taxonomy (NCBI): domain Eukaryota; kingdom Metazoa; phylum Arthropoda; class Insecta; order Diptera; family Drosophilidae; genus Drosophila; species Drosophila sechellia. Next base: position 8,847,792 of record NC_045950.1, on the reverse strand, counting down.
AGTGCTTCTTCTCCTGCATCTTTAACGAGACTGGCATCTATCAAAACCGAAAACTGGATGAGGCGAAGCTGAAGAACTATTTGGAGGAGGTGTTCGAGGACAGTTCCGATCTGCAGACCGCTGCCACCCAGGCCTTCACCACGTGTGCCAACAAAGTCGCGGAGTTCGAGGCTAATCTACCTCCTCGTCCTGCTCCATCTCCCCCACCCGGATTCCCAATGTGTCCTCATGATGCTGGTCACCTTATGGGCTGTGTGTTCCGCAATTTGATGAAGAATTGCCCAGACTCAATTCGAAATGATTCCCAGCAGTGTACTGACATAAAAGAGTACTTTACCAACTGCAGGCCACCTCGTGGTCCTCCTCCTTCCGCCGAAGATATGTAAGGCACCCAAGAAATCCTATTTGTCTGAAAACCCGCCATGAATTTACCGCTACCAAGCAGAACTTTTAATATCTTTCAATTTAAGCCAATAAACATCTAAAGCTCAATATGGTTTCACTTTCCTTTCGCCGATTGGAGCATCCTTTATGCCACTTATCACTAGGATGCACGTCTGGGTGTGCAATGAGTTAGAAAATTAGATTTTCCGCGAGGAAATTGCTTATCGCGCGCATGTGCGTGGCTAGAAAACCGTTCCTGCCCAGAAGGGATTCATTTGTGTTTAGTCCTTGAACGTGTTAGGAACATGGCGGAGGAACTGAAAGTATTCTTTGAAGAGTGTCGTGGTCAAGGGTTTTCCGCAAAGGAAATGCTGGCTGTATGTCAACCTTTGATTTGGAGAATCCGTTTGGCTAGAATCAAGAAATGGTGCTTCATCCTATTGCCGCTGGTGTTTATTTATCTGCTTTGGCTATGTAGTGACACCTTTTCTTGGTGGCTAAGTGCTCTGGGTCGATTGGTGCTCATACAGATCCTTCCACTTTGGGATTGGAGGCCCTACTATCAGGCCAAGTGCCTAATACCACGCGATCAAAGTGTCCAAGAGCAGACACCGTCATTGGGTAAAGGGGAGACTTTGTGGCAGAATTGTGCTCTTTGTGAAGGTTTAGGTGAGTTCAGTTCTTTAATTTGCTAATTACCTATATCTTATTTATTTAATTTTCAGAGGGAATAGCCGCCGTTTCCAATGTAAGCTACCCCTCCTTGGAGTCTGAGCACTTAGAACGTGGGCAACCAGTGATTATAACAGACACTGGACTGCAAACGGATGTTCTTCGTCTCCTAAAGCAAATCGAGAAAAAGTCACCTCAGTGGCTAGCCAGTGAACCTTGTGATGTTGCCAGCAATCTGTTGCTGAGGAAACTATTCAACCTAGAGGCGGCTCTGGATAAGATTCATTCATGGCAAGGACAGACATCGAATTCCTGGCACCTTCAACTGAGGAACTGCCAGAAGAAGGCTGTAAAGTCCTCTCGGTTATTCCTGGATCGTCCCTACTACTATCCTCTTCACCTGGCGCCGTATTACTCCAGCTGGCTATTGGCAGTCCATCAGCAAAAGCGAAACCAAGCCGATATATACTTACGTGGCCTGGTGCTCATCCAGCAACTAAGTGGCCACTTTGAGATGGTTCTCCATCCAAAGAAGCCCTGCAATAAAGGAATATGTCCAAGCTTGCGGATGCGACTGAATGCAGGAGAAGGTCTCATCTTTACCACAGATATCTGGAGTCTAAGTTATGGACTGGAGAAACCCCATGGAAAGCAGACCTCCCTGGCTAGCATTTTCGAGATTGACTGGCAGACGTAGAGTGTTTTAGTTGGCCGAAATTGTATTTACACACACAACTAGATACAGACGAATCGAAGCCTAAAGTTATCGGAATTTTCTGGGAGGGAACTGATTCATCTTAGGCCCGGCGGCACTTGGCCTCCACCAACTTTTGCAGCGTGCCCGTCAGGCTGTTGATAGCATCGATCTTCATGCGCTCAATGCGCTCCTGCTGCACCAGCGTCATTTTTTGGATCTGCACCTGTTCGCGCTGTAGATTTCGTTGCAGCTCTATCTTCTCCCGCTCCACCTCCAGTTTTCTTTCAAAATAATCCTTCCACCATATGTCATCGGGAATGCCAGGAGCTTGGTGCGAGCCCATTGGTCGTGCGAGATCGTATAGCTTGCCATTAACTTCCAGATGTTGGCTGCTATCGTTTGTACGTTCCGCCTCCGCAGCTTGATCGCCATCGTACTCCATTTTGGGTTGACGGACCACCTCCGACATGCTGTTGCTATCTTCATCGAACTCATCGTTGGACTTGCTGTCCAGATTCATCTGGGCCTGCAGCAGGACCTGATCCACAGGTGTAATATACGGCTGGCTGTCTTTGGCCGCAGTCTGGGGTGGATGTTGCAGCTGCATTTGGGGTGTTCCAGGCTTTAGGCTCACCGGAGTAGGTTGAAGCTGTAAAGGTTGCTGGGTAATTCCCGGGTTCGTGTTTTGCCCATTTGCAGAATGTGGAACTTGTGGCGCATTTGAAGGCTGTTGTGGCAAGTGCATATCAAAGTCGGCCTTCTTTCCCTGCAGATACTTGAACATCTCTTCGAAGAACTCCCAGTGCACATAGCCGGATACGTATTTTTTGTTCAGATTCTTGTTGTAGGTGATGAGGATGTTATGCCACTTCTTCTGCACTTTTGCGGCGGAGTAGCGAAATCCCAGTCGCTGTAGTTGCCGAGTGCAGTGCAGCCAAAGAGCAGTCCGTTTTTGTCTGTAAGGGAGTTACTTTTACAAAGATGTCTTTACTGTGGAATAATAGCCTTGCTCACCTGCCCTCTGTAAAGCTACCCTCCATGGGACCGCGTATGTGAATCAATGCTCTGGTGGCCTCTGTGGTCCAAGCACGCTCGTAAGGACCACGTCCCACATTATTGCCTGCCCCTGAGGTATCTGCCTCCTCGAGCAAGCAATCATCATCCAGGTCATCCAAATCATCGTCACTTATTTGATAGGCTAAGGAAATAAAAGAAATAAGATACTTTTAATATTGCCCTAGTCTTGAAAAATATAAGAGTTTGCAGATTATAATAATTATATTTAATACCGTTTTATACACTACGAAAATACCTAAGGAAATCGAGATAGTTCTAGCCTTATCTGATTTGGCTTAAGTTCAAAAACTTGTTGCTTTTGGGCAGCAGTGGCATCTCTGGCGCTCTCGCAGCATCCTTTCAGAAATTTCTCTCTCTTTGTTATCGTGCTCTCATTCTCGCTCTCCCGTTTAAGTTACCACCCAACGCCAGGCCAAAAAGCATCCTAGCTATGTCAAAGATGCTAGCTGCTGCTGACATACACCTTTATGATACATACATATATACCTACATATATCCTGATACGTGACGAACACTATGTGCGCAGGTATGTACATATGTCCTTCCACTAAGACTGTACAGACCAACACTTGTGCACTTTCCGGGCAATCACACAATTTTCTATTATGATTTCACAATTGCCAATCGGCAGACTTACGTTCATTATCCTCGACATTATTCCCGTTGCTTGGTGTTTGCCCATTTCCTGCGTTGAGCTGAACTTGAGCCATTGCGGCTGTCAGACTTTTGAAGACAATCTGCTTTTTCTGCCAGAATATGAGCAATTTTAGACCTTTCGCTTGTCAATAGTTTTCTCGTACTAACAGGACAATTTTCGGGCTGCAGCTTCCAGGCGCCGTGAACGTGAATTTCGAGTGCGCCTACTCTCTCGCGCCTTCTCCGCTCCTCTCTCGCTCGCTCTTAGATCTGGAAAAGATGGGAGGCTGCGGCTAGCCGAGGAGTAGTGGTATTAGTTTCCAAGAAATTGGCCTCTAGAATGGGTGGCTGGGCGGTGCAGCGGGCGCTGGAGTGCAGCATCTGCGCACTTTGCACTCTGACTTCGCAGGTCTGTTAGCCGCAGCCACAGCCTCACTGGAATGGCTTTATGTGATTGGAAAGTCTAACCTAAATAGTTCTAGTCCGACTGGATTGAAATATTTGGATCAAGATCTCAATACTATAAACAAGTGTCAGGTTATGAATGAAGGGCCACAGGCGAACGTCTATATTTTAAACCTCTAGTATAGGTTTCTAAACTTTTTCGTCTGAAATGTATACCAATGTACCTGTAATACAATAATAATATGCTTTACAATTATATTTTATTTGTGTAAATCGATAAGCTATCATCAGATCTAAGATTTCATACCTTGATTTAAGTAAAATTTAGTAAGCTAAAGAAAATGTATAAAGTAATTTTATAATTATATTATTCCTTGAGTGCGCACTGTATCACAATTTTCTAACTGGCTTTTTAAAACAGGAACTATCGTTTTATCGATACACCTTCGGTGCTACCAGCTGATAGTCCCGGCATTTTGTTGTGCTAGGTGGCAACTCCAACGCCGCGAATTTGCGCGTGGAACAGAATATATTTGTTATTAAATAATTTTTTATCGTAGTTGTTAAGAAAGGGGGACTAGACAATGCCTGCGGTGGAAAAGAGCGTGATGTGAGTACAGGCAGTGCGACAATATCGAATAATGACTAACTGAAATCCTACGATTTGCCATGTAGCACCGACTGGAAGCGCCTGTGGCCGATGGTCTCGGGAATCCACTATGAGACGCCACAGGATACTGTACGCGAGGAGCTGATGAACGTGGCTTCTGAATTGCAGGCTGGAGTGCTTCAATTTAAGCCCAAGAATGCCTCAAACCTCGAGCTGGGCACGTTGCTCAAAGAGAAAAAGCAGGAAAAGCTGCTGCCCTTCACCGAACGACTGCAGGACCTGTTGGATCTAGAATCCGCCCAATGTTGGGAAATCCTGTGCTACTACCTCACGCAGGAGTACCGTGGATCGGCGAGTCTCCTTACTCAACTGATCTCTACCGAAACGAATATGGCCAAACTGCACGAGGACATACGACATTACTACTCCCTGGAACGCATGGTTGTCCTCAAGATTGTTAAGAATCTTATCGTCTTCCACCGGGTACCGAATCATCCCTATCACAAGGAGTATCGCGCCGTGGTCGAAAAGATAACCATCCCCCGCCTTAGAGATTCATACCTAGACCAACTGGAGAGCTTGATTAGCGAAGTGCCACCCAGGAAGCTAATCGCGGGAGAATGCTTCCACTCTGCGGAACGCTTAGTTGCATGGTCGGAGCGAAACGCTCGTGAGATCAACGAGGTTCTGCACATCCTTCTGGTGCTAGCGGAACACCTGCCCATGGGGTTGGAGCAGATAAAGAGAATATTTGCCGCCTGCAAGCAACACTCCTTCGGAAAGATGCAAAGTTATCTGGATGACACCCAACCTTACCATCAGGAGATTTCTCGAAGCCTTTCATACTCAGAGCTGATGTTGATTCTAAAGTGCCTCGACTTTGAGAAGCCCGAGAAGCACTCGGATCTAATTGAAAAACTTATAGAGGATCTACAGGTGGACATTGCCAGCATGTACCACAGACCAGAGCACGGACCTTTGCTCCTAGCGTGGATGCTGCTTCGCTTGCGAGGCACCAACGATGCCGACGATGCCTCCAGCTTGCTTCGCTGTCGGCAGCTGGGCAAGCGAGCCGTGGATCTTAAGTGTTTTGTCCAACTGCACCTAATTGCCAGGCATTCTATGTTCGCCGATGACTCTATGCTGTCACGCATTGTGCGAAAAACCATATACAACCAGGTTGGATATCTGTGCAACCTCTTTGACGGCGATGGCAGCTGCGCTCGGTATGAGGGCATTTACGAATTGCTCTGCGAACTTGTCTCATGGCCCCACTTAGCTAAAGACTTTTGCAGTCGGGAAGGTCAGTATCATATAACCAAAAGATCTAAACAGAAAAAATTAGTTTCAAACGAACAACTTTATATTTATCTAGATGATGGTCCGTGTTCGCTATACAAAACTCTATTAGAGAACTTCCCCCTAGAATTAACACATCTGTCCAAACTGGCAATGTCACTGACAAAAGCGGGGCAAAGCAACTATGTAAGCCATTACTCGTATACTGAAAGGCATCAGTTTAAATTATTCTACCAATATTTCAGGTCAAGAGTCAAATAGAAGCTTTGCCCATATTGGCTCTTCGTTACGATGAAAGTCAGCACAAACTCAGAGAAGTGGACACAAATGAATTCGAGCTCCTGGCCAGCGTGCAACCATTTCCGCGAATTGATTTTACCATACCCGCAGGAACTAGTTGCACAGCCATCGAACATCCGTCCGGCTGCTTTATGCACTTTCGTGTTCCGGTAAACTACTTTGACGCGCTGCACCACGAAATCAACTGTCTGCTAGGCGAGACGGGTCACATGCATGGTGACTTTGAATCGAGCGAGCGCATACGCAATGTAGAAGCTGGTTTAAGATTTCTGGAAAGTGTTGTGAAGCGCAGTCAATCGATATCCGACATCAGCGCCGAAATGGTGCATCCTACCGAGATGTGCGTTGATCTGCTGCACACGTTCAAAAACGTTCAATGCCCACCAGTTGGACTTTTGTCCAGCTGTCTGAATGTTTGCACTGCGCTGCTGCCGTTGGTAGACGAGGAGATATTTTCACGGATAAGCAACCTACACATCTTGCCGACAGTAAGCCCGCGATCTCAATGCGACTTCAAAATGTATGCCAATGCCAATGGAGTGGGTTTTGAGTCGCGCTTTTTAGGCTCCGTCATTGATAATGTGGAGAAGAAAAGGGAGCGCTACGAATTCTTGCTTTCTTACATTGGGTTCCTGCGAGCGTACTCCAACCTGAAACGGAATCGCCTAATCCAGATGGAGATTCCCGGCCTTATATTCCTGTTAAGGGATGTTTTCCCGCACGTGCACACCTGGCACTTTAACTCTCAAGTGGAGAGAAACAAGATCTACTTCGAGATTCTTAGCTTTATATGCGACATCCTGGACTTGTTTAACACTACTAAAAACCCTAATTGCCAACAAAGCGAACTTTTGGTAAAGGTGTGCGTCTATTCCCTTCTAAATTTGGAAAATGGTCTGATTCTTTTGAGGTAAGAGCTACCGTAACTCCAACCAAGAATAAATTTAAATAATAATTATATTTTAGATTTGTGGGTGTGGGCAATTCTTATGTCCAGTACACCATGGAACTAGAGACAAATTGGATGCAGCAACAAGCTCACGGCTTAATGATGTTGGTCCGTCTATCCATGCGTATCCTGATGCAATTACTGCGCCTTAAGGAAGAGGTATATGGAAACAGTGAAACCCTTTCCCCGCTGGAGGCGTTGATATACACACAACCCAAACAGCGTGATACTCTGCGGATCATACCTACAGTATGCAGTTACATGAGCAACATATTTGATAGATGGCTACCGATTCTGTCTTGCCGCCTGCTGAAAAGAATCGCTCTCCAGTTCAATATGTCTCTCTTGGCCTGTCTGGATATGGAGGCTGATCAAATCCGATTGACGTTTATGCAGAAGTTGCCTGATGAGCTAGAAAGTGATTCCATAAAGATAGCCATCCTTGAGCTGGTGGACGCATGCATTGCCAAGCAACCGGGTGTTACCGAGGCATTTTTCAAGGTTAACTATGACCTTGATAAACGTTCCCGTTCATTTTTCAGTAAGGATTGTGTTCCCAATATTGGCGAGAGTATTGTCACTTATATGAGAGACTTTCTGGACGCCCTTCAAGTGGATCCACTAACCATTCAACAGGCCTTGCCGGCTAAGATCATGACCATCTTCCACTCAATGTGGAAACATAATCTGCAAATGCTAGTGAATGATCTAGTGAAGGATAAACAGTTTTGGCAGAAACTCTGCTCGCCGCTCTTTTCCGAGCTTCAGCCAAATTTACGAATCTACACTCAGCTTCTAAATATTATATCTATTGAAGTCTATACGGGAACTGGAACCGATACCGCTTTGCTTGACGTCCTGAATAAGTTCTTTGAACAGAAATACTTTGGACCTTGGCTTTATTACGTTTTTAACATGCCCAAGGTTCCGGCTGAAAAAAATTCGAGTTCTTCCGACAATTTGCCAGACTGGATCTGTTGCCTGCAGGCTTTTAAGGATCTAATTGTAATTTTGCTAAAGAAACAGCCAAAGTTCGTAACCATACCCGACTCGCAGTTCAAGCTAATGGCGCAGAAGTGTTTGGTTGTCCTGGTTGATCGCTCAAATTATTTGGAGGACATGCGACCGTTCATCATACTGGCTGAACTGTATGTGTTCATCTTACTCGAATTTAAGCACGCGTACACAGACAGTTTAGAGGAGGAACAGAAACTAATGGACCTACTGTTGCAACTGATGAACCGCATCTGCTCCTGCTATGAGGATCAGCACGTAAGGGCCAAGGAGGCATGCCTGGCCATTGTGACCAAGTGCACACATCTATACACAGACCTTCTTATCAGAGACTCGTCTATAGCCTTACGTTTTCTCAACTCAGTCGTAGGCATCATCTGCAGCGAACTGCAGCACATGGAGAACTCGGTGAGCCTGGAAAAATCGCAATGCCTCAATAATTCGGACAGTTCAGACAGCAAGACATCCACCAACTCACTTATTCTCTGTCTGAATTTGCTAAAGGCTGTCGCTACCATATTCCACAACGATGGTCCCGGAAACTGGGATCTGCCATTTGTGTCGGTGCGTTTGTTTCAACGGCTCGTGCGCTGCGTGTCTCGAACCCTTCCATTGTTTAGCAAACAAGTTCTAAGTGTGCAGCTGCTGGATGTGCTCATTGTATTTGCCAAGGGCCACTGTTCCGTTGAGTTTCTGCATTGCGATTTGGGAGAATACTTGTGGCTGAAACTGTTGCCTCCCAGTGAACTTTTGCAGTCAAAACATGAGTTCACTAAGACGACGGCTGCGGATGTAGAAGGTTGGACCGTAGAGCAGTGGTGGCCTGTATACGCCAGAGGTATTGAGCTCGTTACCATCATTTACGAGAAGCACAAGAAGTGCTTTCTACAAGATGTTTTTCAATTTGTGGGCATTCATGCTGTTTTTCTGGAGGATGCATTGTTATTGAGCAAGCAATCCTTGGAACCGTCAGCCATGCACTTAATTAAGGCTGCTGTTAGCTTAGTAGCCAGTTTGACGGAGCACCACAAAGAGTGGAGACAAGACAACGATCTCTCGCTTGCTAACCTAATGGTGGGTTCTGTCTTAGTTGTTCAACTAAATAATATTTTAATCGCTTATCTGAAATCCACAGCGTGCAGTTCAGAGTTTGCTGTGCCACTGCTCATCTTTGTTTCATCAGCAAAAAAATTTAAAGTGTCTTCTGGCTGGTCGACGCTCCCAGCTGGAAATCCTGCGCAGCACAGAGGCTCTAATCGTTGACGATGAACTTATCTCCGCCTGCAATGAGTGAGTTGCCTTGAATAATGGTGTTATACTATACTAAATATTTCCATTTTATAACAGCCTCACGGATATAATAATTTATTGCGTTAAAGCCTTGCTTAGATTCAGTCCGGATTTAATGGAACTACTGTGCTGCAGTGCATATGAGCCCTCCAAACACTCAGTCTTACTAGACGTCAAGTTTGGTGCACCTAAGTTGAACGAAGAGAACTTGACGCTCACATTTGGAATAGTCCTCAACTTGGTAAACATATACGTGAAGGCCTTGAATATGGTATGTATATGCGACATTATAAGTGTGTCCATTCTATTCTCATTCCATTGAAATCATCAGCAAAATCATGGCTTCAGTGAGGTGCCACTAAACTCACTGCCCAACGTGGAGCATTCCGGGGGCAACGATGATGCTGATGTTTGTGTAGGCACCCAAACCAACCGCACCTTCTCCAAATCTCTGACCACTGCATCGATTTCAACCGGAAGCTGTCCAGCCAGTGAGCTGCTCTCCAACATGGACGGCCAGCTTTGTTTGCTTGCCTTGGAGCATCTGCTCATGCTGGTCGCTTCGCAAGCCATCTGTATAATTCGCTCACCGAACCTCGAAACGCTCTGGAAGCAAATCGTGCGTCGGGACATCAACAACGAGCTGTTAATCTTCAACGAGTTCGTGCGCCGCAAGGTGATATTAGACTACAAAGAGAACCGTAGTCCCTGGATACGACGAAAACACGGGCTCTGTAAACTTAAGTGCGTGGACCCAGTGAGGAGTTCAAGCAGTTCTTCCCGCAGCTCAGAAATTGTGCGCCGCAGCAACACAAATAACGAACTGCGTGTTAATGTCGTACGCAGACTGCATCTGCAGCAACAGCAGCGAACTCCTGCACCGCACAACTTTGACATGAGCAGCGATCTGAGTCCCATTGCGGCAATTCAAGATGCAACCATGTCGACGAGCTCGGATCATAGAGATGGCCGAAAGCGTTTGTATCCCGCTCAACAGGCGGGCGACGCCTTCTTGGAGGACGAACTGGCCGCCATCGAACTGCAACACTTTCCCCCGCCCACAGAGCCTGGGTATTGTGAATTGTCGCAGGTTCAAGTGGTGGAGGAGGACTACCTCCATTTGATGTCGGCCCTCTTTAATGTATTGCCCCACTGCGACTGAGCGGCTGGCCCTTCGATTGTAAAGTATTTCATGGATTTATAAATAAAGTATGTAGACATAAAATAAAACAGTGCGGCTAATTTTTGTTATCACAGATAGAATGATTTTTAATAAAACAGTTAATTGAACAAATAACTTTCCATGTAATAAAGGCAATTCCTTGATTCCCAGTGTATAAAACTAATTTGCACTGTTGTGCTAATGACGTCACTGGTTTAGACGGGCCCCCGGCAACGTCATCACCCTCTCTTTTGGGAGAGAACTACCACCATTGGAAGTGGTAGTGTCTCCCCCGCCTTGAAACTCTGCCCCAAATAAACAGAGGCAGAGAGAGAGAGAGCGCGGCTATTTATGCTTACTCACAACCCAAGAATTAATCACCGCTGCTTTGGCCGCCGCCAACGTTTTTTACGGCAGCGTTGAGCTGATTATGAGCTTTCTGCTTTTGGCATTTTAGTACCCAGCGATTGGTAAAAGAGGACGCATGTGCAGACAACGGAGCGGATACGCATCGTGAACGTGAACGAAGACATCAAGTACGAGCATTAAGGTTGACCCTGTTAGGCATCCGATAATCCGTGAATCAGAGAGACCATCGTCGTCATTAGGGCAACCAATTAGCCGAGTCAGTGATTGTGATAATGCTTAAAGGTGTTCCCACGCTAGCCGGTCGAAACCTTCGTCTCCTGACGACCCAGGCACAGGTGCTGGTCCATCAACGCGCCAAGGCGTCCGCCGTCGAGCCCGTCGAGGATTTCGACCAGGATACGGATCTCTTGAAGCGCGCCAAGTTCGGACACACGGGCAAACAGCTGCAGCAGAAAATAATCAATGAGGTAAGTTTCTGAGGAGCATTTGAAACGCGGGGGGTGGTTGGCCGAAAAACAGCTGACTAAGTACGTTTTTTTTGGGCCTAAATTTCGCTCGTCTATTGATTTTTCATGTGCTATCCACAAAAGCGAACGCATAATCCGCACAGATGCGCAGATACTAGCGGAAAGCACAAACAGTTTTGCCAAAATCCCAAAATAGATCTCGAAACTTAAACAAAAACCGAGGTATGGACTCTTGCCTGGAAGTGATTTTGGCATATGACTTTCTTTGCAGCCTGACAACGCTGAATTCTTCGCTGAAGACGCCGGGCATTAGTTTAATTAGATAAATGCCAGGCGCAGCGTGACTGACGCAATATCCAGATAACACACCCACTGTCCTGCCTCTGCCAAAAAAAAAAAAGAAAGAAAAGATAATTGAGTTTATCTTATCGCATCTGTGATTGCGGCGACTAGACTACCGGGCGAACTAATTGTGAAATTATCATGACAAATTTTCGGGGGCTAGGCGCTAATCAGGTGCAAATCAACTGACACACTCATCCTTAATCCCCAAATACCACATGTCACATGTGGAACTCCCAATTCAGCAGCACTCGCTATCAACAAGTTTATTATTTAATGTCAAAAAATCAGACGACGGCGAGACGCTGACCGAGGCATTCAAACAATGATGGCGAGATTGGAAATGGGAGTCGAGATGGTTATAAAAGTCTGTTTATTTATTAATCTTTGGCTCGTGAAACAATCAAACAAATATATATGTACACTCAGAAAAAGGCGTGTTATGTATGAGTTTCATTTTCTTTGATATATGGCTTATTTCCGGCAAGACAATCTTAATCTTATTCATTAGAACTAAAATCTTATCAACATGAAATGATAATTTATGTAACTTTGATAAGGAAAACTTGTCTGTGCTATTTTTAAACTCTATTGTACTTTGTTATGGAGTCTGGTTAAAATTAGGTACTTTCTTATCGGTAGCTTATTACAATCTAATCCCAGACAAGGGACAAAAACCATAAACATCCCACTTTATATCATAAATCGTTTTTATATCAAATCCAACAAATCTTTAAAACGCAGTATATTTTATTTAAAATTTGCTTGTGCATAACTAAGATATTTTTTTACAGTGTATGTGATTCACAGACTCTTGAAGTATTAAAGTCACGCGAAAATAAATAGAGTAAACGTGAGCATGGCAACACAAAAACACACATTTATGAACAAATAAAGTCGGAGGTGGTAAATCAAGCGAAAATAATTATGGATCGGTATAAAGCAGGCGAAGATTTGTCAAAAGTCCATCACTAGTCGAAATGTTTGCGCTGCTTTTGTTGCCATGGGAGAAATAGAAATGAGAGAGCACACATTCATAAATATTTAGCATACCGTGCGTACATATGTACATATTAATATTTTAGCTGCCACAACAGTAAAACCCAGCCCCTTCTCCCTCACTCCCCTTCACGCACATGGTCGCTGGAGAAAAGTGGAGAGGAGGAAAATAAGAGAGTTAGTTTGTTCTTAGGCAAACAAATGGATATTTCATGAACTTTGCCAATTTTATTCAAATAAAGTAAGGTATTTCGCGATTGAAAGAAATATGCAGAAATTAGCGAGGAAGTTTCTAGATCAAATACATTTATTTCTGGGAAATAACCCATTAGGAATAATTGAGAGCGATAAAATGTAAAATATGTATATTTTATGCGCTTATCAGTGACTTAAGGGCCTTCAGTTTAATTTAATTATAGTTTTAAAAGTTTAAAAGTTTATTACAACAATAAATTATATTTAAAGCAGCATACGCGTAAAATCCGTTCGAAAATGGCTTTACTTTAATGTAATCATTATATTGAAAGCCGAACTGCGTAGAAAATAAGCGAACGCTTTGAGAAATGATGAAAAAAAATGATTTCTTGGGTGCACAAGATGGGTTTCTCATATCCCCGGAATACGTTTCCCTCTGATAACTATAATCTGCATTTCCGCGCGAATTGTGCGTCAATGTTCCGTCGGCTTTGGTATCCAAATTCGAAAGGTGCCAAAGTCCCACGCTAATGTGACAGGCCCCTTGAACGGAACTTGTTTGCTCAATATCTTATTCTTTTTATTTTTACGGTGTTGTTTTTGTTGAACGAGATACATATGCGCCACATGACTTTCTTTCGCTTAAATAAGTGTTTAATAATATGCAAATAAGCAGCGAGTGCGAAAAACGCTTAACAATGAAAACAGATTTGGGAGGCAAAGCTTTACCCTTCCAGAGAACAAGAAACGAATTTATGACAGGGATTTGGGCACGTGCAAACAATTTAAGATGTATATTTCCACAAGATTCGCAAGCTAAAGTTGCAATGAGTAGTATATAAAGTTGCTGGAATATTTTCAATCAATTTAATTTGAAAGGAACTGAAGAAAGGCACAAAGACATCTGCTTCGCTGATGTCATGCGGTTAGGTTATCCAATCCAATAGTACTTAGGATCGAAGGCAGGACAGTATTCAGTTACACTAATGAATGATTTCGATTTCTCCAGTAACGAAAATATAAATGCTGTGGGCAAAATAAGTAGGCTATGCCCAATATGTATTCCAAATCAATAATGTGCAATAAGTTGGCATTGCAAATATAAGGCAAAAAAAAAAACAGAAGATCAAAGAATCAAAGAATCAAAGGATTGATTATGAGAGCTATTACCATCCTTGTAAGCACCAAAAGTGTTGCCGATTTTCGGGGATATCACAAATGTTTGGATAGACCAACCCCTTCTTTCTATAAAAGGGGCTCGTGAATGGCGTATGACCATTATTTGCACTTCGAACCAGTTGCGGTATACACTGGATATACCTCTGAAATATGCTAGTACGTGCCATTAAGTTCGATTTTTGACATAACTGGGAAAACGTGATGCGAACAGAGAATTTCCGACCTAAACAATCAGCTGTAATATACGAATATTTTGTACATTTCAGAAAAAACTGCGCGCTCCACCGCTTATGAACTTGGTGTTTGCTAATCGGAAGTTGTCCTTCTACGATACCAGTTCCACGCCCAAGACCAAAGAGGATAATGCCAAGCTGTGAGTACATTATCGAAATTTGACCTCTGACCCTGTACATTTTCACCGTCAATATTACATTCTACACCGCAAAACAATCCAGAGCACATAGCACTTGCACAACTAACTGTATGCAATCATCCAATTGGGATTGCAAAATATTTGATCCACTCATTTGCACCTTGCTCGTCTGTGGTTGCTGTACTTACCCACTATTTCCCACGTGGCCATAACCAAATGGGTCAACAGTTTAGCTGCTGCCAGGCTGCACTTTATGTACCAATGATCCATTTTTAGATCGGCTGCAGTTTGCATTGCTATTTTTAGTTCGGAAAATATTGTTTTGAAAACAACAACCGAAATCGTTGACACACACAATTAACAAACTGTACGGCAAAGTCCAAAGAAATTGCGAAAAATATTTTGATGGCGCTTTTTGGGGTAAACATATTTGCGAGATCCCCTTTTGTTTCAAGTAGAACCGGGGGATATTATGGGGTTCGGTGCTCCGAGTTGGGAGTATCTGCGCCGATACCACGCGCTAATTGCCGGCAATCTCAGGCGCATAGAAATAAATTAACATACGTTTATTAAACGAAGATAAAAATCGAATTCGCTCGCTCTTTTCGGGTCTTCTGAATGATTTACACACATACTCGTATGTATTGGCTTTTGATGTATGATGTTGGCGAACTATAAAACCATTGGCCGTTCGCCGACTGGTCTCATTTGGGCGCCGACGGGCCGCAAGTTTGCACAGTGAAAGAGCAGGATATACCAAATCGAAATGATGGGCGATCGTAGTTGGAACCTGCTGCAGTATGCCACCGAGAAGGCGCCACTCCCACTGGACGGCTACACCGCCGAGGAGGCGGCCGAGTTCAAGGACAGCATCAGGCAGAAGATCGTAGACGATCTGAAGTCCATGACGGGCGAGGAGCTGATAGAGCTGGTCAAGCAGAATGCCGTCAAGGTGGAGGAGGAGAAGGTGGAGATTCCGGCCACGGAACCCCTATCCGGCACCGAAGAGGGCAAGGAACGAGTACAGGATGATGCGGATCTCATAGATGCCGGTATCATAGCCGAAATGGTCGCAGGACTGTGCACCAAAAGCCAGAAGGAGACGTTCATCAAGGTGATAACGAAGTATATCAGGTAAATGTGAATCACCCGGAGACGTGCCCACCGCCTTATCGGAATCAAAGAAACGGGGTTCCGCCGCGTGACGTCCACCTCCTTATCGGTTTCGGAGTGGTGCCCATGTGAATATCGGCTCCATAGAACGCCAGACAATGGCCAGTGCCAGTGCCATTACAATGCTATAAATCCAGTCATATCTACTCCGCGGTTTTGTGTGCTCGTGCGGGCTTTATGTGTGTAGAGAAAAAGGAGTTAATTAATTTATTTTATTGGCAATAACATGATTTAGAAATTAGCACATTCCGGCCCTGCGCTGCTCTTCGTGGCCCGTACTCTCCGCCACCGCTAACAGCTCTCCGATCTCCGGTCGTCTATCCGTATGGCTATCTAAGTGCTGCGTTCGCTGGGAGCAGCAAAAATCACACTTTCCGCTAATGTATAAAATGCCAGCGCGCTTACTGTTGTTCCCATTAAACTTGCAACAGCTCGGCGCTCAAGTCAAGGCGATCCGAGGCGTTCGAAATCCAGTATAGAAAATACAATACGATACAAAACAGCCAAAGACATCGAATATCACGTATACGCCGTGATGGTGCAAACAACTGAAATGGAGGCGCTGAAGCGGCAGAGTGAGGATGGGGAGACCAAGGAGCGGGAGGAGAACTATAGGCGGGGCAAGGAGCAGGAGACCACGGAGACGGCGGCCATCATAGAGGAGATTATCGAGGGCATGTCGCTGCAGAATCGTCGCGGCACCATAGTGCGTACTATTTCCGCGATAATCAGGTAAAAATAGTGCCGGAAAGTGCAGCCCAAGCAGACAGTCAGGGGCAGGGACAAAATACATATATATTCAAAGTATATCAGAGTGGATCGTAAAAATAGACAGTGCACATAACACACCCCATATCTATATGACACACCCACAACCCCCTATATAAGTATATAACTATGCCAAAACGAAAATTGCGTTGATTGACGCTCATTACACGCTCATTTATGGCCAACATATGGAAATCTAACTAACAATTGCTGTCTGATCATCCTGTTTATCACTCTTTTAGCAGTCAGAGACGCCACTATTCGATGCGGCCGTGAGTAATCGATTCAACTGTTCTGTTTTTTGTACACTCCCCCAGTAGAATTTGAATCAGTTGCCATGCTATATACACCATAAACCAAACGATCTCTTAATCAAGCCCAACTCGACTAAATTGGAGTTGATTGTGGTCTGCGCGAAATGATTTCCCGAATTGATAGTTCCGAAAAAAGCCCCAATTAATCAAGTCGGCCAACCATGGAGGAAGATCTATATTTAGAGAAGTCCAACTGGATCTGTGCAGATTTTTTTTTTGGCCGCGCTGCATTTGATGTCTGTGAGCCAATTAGCACTTTGACTTCAGCGCCAGTTGGCTAAAGACAAACCCCCCGTTAAAATTCCGCCTTCCGCTTCTACACCCCTTAGTAGTAACAGTATTTTGTATTTGTGAATTTTTGACTTGCTTTTCCACACACGCATGCTAAAATTCAGTCGGGGATCGCCGCTCAATTAGCAGGTGCCCTAAACCCAATTGCTTTTCTGCGGCTTCGAAACTATTTCGCTAATTTCCCCCCACTAACTGGAATTTCTATATTTCTATTCACAGCCATCGCGAGCAGGAGCAGCGAAATGCGGAGGATGTGCTATTCGACATGTTCGCCAGCGAGGAGACGGGCCTCATCTCGATGGGCAAGTTCCTGGCCGGGCTGAAGACCACCGGTATTCGCCGGAACGATCCGCGAGTGCGAGAACTGATGGACAACTTGAAGAAAGTGCACAAGCTAAATAACTACGAGACGGGTTCTTCGGCGGAAACTCAGCATCTCAATCGGGATACCTTCAAGGCGTAAGTTATTGACTTAGTCATTCCAATCCTAGTTTCGTCATTGTAATCCCTATCGTATTCAGTGTGGTGGCCCCCAATATTGTGCTGATTGCCAAGGCCTTCCGGCAGCAGTTCGTGATCCCCGACTTTACGAGTTTCGTGAAGGACATCGAGGACATTTACAATCGCTGCAAGACCAACACTTTGGGCAAGTTGGCCGACTACATTCCCCAGCTGGCGCGCTACAATCCCGATTCCTGGGGCCTGAGCATCTGCACCATTGATGGTCAGCGCTTCTCCATCGGTGATGTGGATGTGCCCTTCACACTCCAGAGTTGCAGCAAGCCACTGACCTACGCCATTGCCCTGGAGAAACTGGGTCCCAAGGTCGTACACTCGTATGTGGGACAGGAGCCGAGTGGCAGGAACTTCAACGAACTGGTCCTGGATCAGAACAGTAAGTTTGCCTCGATGTGTTATTTATGGCAGTTATATAATTGTATCTCCACAGAAAAGCCACACAATCCAATGATCAACGCTGGTGCCATTCTGACCTGCTCCCTGATGAATGCCCTGGTCAAGCCGGACATGACCTCCGCTGAGATCTTCGACTACACCATGTCCTGGTTCAAGCGGCTGTCCGGCGGGGAGTATATCGGCTTTAATAACGCCGTATTCCTGTCCGAACGCGAGGCTGCCGATAGGAACTACGCCCTGGGCTTCTACATGCGGGAAAACAAGTGCTTCCCCAAGCGCACCAATCTTAAGGAGGTGATGGACTTCTACTTCCAGTGCTGCTCCATGGAGACCAACTGCGAAGCAATGTCCGTGATCGCGGCCAGTTTGGCCAATGGTGGCATCTGCCCCACCACCGAGGAGAAGGTGTTCCGGCCGGAGGTAATCCGGGATGTGCTCTCGATCATGCACTCATGCGGCACATACGACTACTCCGGACAGTTCGCCTTCAAGGTGGGTCTGCCAGCCAAGTCTGGAGTGAGTGGCGGCATGATGCTGGTCATCCCCAACGTAATGGGCATCTTTGCCTGGTCCCCGCCCTTGGATCACTTGGGTAATACAGTGAGAGGACTACAGTTTTGTGAGGAGCTGGTCTCCATGTTCAATTTCCATCGCTACGACAACCTGAAGCATCTGTCCAACAAGAAGGATCCGCGAAAGCATCGCTACGAGACCAAGGGTCTGTCCATCGTGAATCTGCTCTTTTCAGCTGCCAGCGGCGATGTTACGGCCTTGCGGCGTCATCGTCTCTCCGGAATGGATATCACCCTGGCCGACTACGATGGTCGCACTGCCCTCCATTTGGCTGCCTCCGAGGGACACTTGGAGTGCGTCAAGTTCCTGCTGGAACAGTGTCATGTACCCCACAACCCCAAGGATCGCTGGGGAAATCTGCCCGTGGATGAGGCAGAGAACTTCGGCCACAGCCACGTGGTGGAGTTCCTTCGCTCCTGGGCGGAGAAGGCCGACCAGTCCAGCGAGGAGTGCAAGCCAGAGGCTGTGACCAGCAAGACACAAGCGGATGAGGTCAGTTCAAGTTCAAATTCAAGTTCAAGTCCAGGTTCAAGTCCATGTGCAAGTCTGTCGACGGGGGACCTTTTGGGGCAAAATTCAAGGATTCTAAATGACTTTCTCAAGCTGAATTCCAATTTCACCTTCCAGGAAATCTGCAGCACAAGCGACCTGGAGACCAGTCCGACAACCAGTCCCATTCCCACTCCCGTGGAATCCGGATCTAGGCCAGGATCAGGACGTTCCAGCCCGGTGCCATCGGATGCGGGCAGCACGGCGAGCGCCGGCAGCAGCATCGATGACAAAACCAAGCCGGGACTATAAGCGTACAGAGATCCAGGATCCCAGCAGAATCTCTCTGACTAAATTATTCGCACAACATTTTAGTTTATATATGATGTATTAGATTAAAGTTAAGAGTACCCGAAATACCATCAGTTCACGCTGCTTGGTTAGTCCTATATAATTTGTAGTAGTCATCCCACGTGCAAGTCGTGGTCCTTCGAGGCGGATCCACTGCACGAGCGGCATTTGTACTTGTACTTGGTAGCGCTTAGTTAGCCACAAGAATTCCATGTTATCCTACGAAACAATGACAATAATCTTAACGGATATCTAACTTACCCACACAACTGGGGTCTGTGACCCGCCTACATGTATTGCATTCGTACTTGTCAATTGATATTTGTATGCGTTTGAATGTGTATTAAAAATCCCGTTTGAAAAGATCATATGTAACTTCGGATATATTTACTTGATAGCGATTGAATATATACATGTTTAGCTGAAAACGCACAAAATATATGGCATATCGTTACTTAATGGGTCTTTTGTGGTCGGAAGATTTTACATGATGTATAATAATAATAATAAATGAAAGATGTTTACTTACAAATTTTCTAATAAAAAATCGTAATTATACCTTTTTAATCATTGAATTCAAATTTTTAAAATACTTTATATTTTCATTAAATCCTTTTTTAAATGTTGTTTCAAAATTAAATTAAATTATATTGATATTTTTAAGCAAACCAGAAAAATTAGAATTGATTCATTGACAATTGTTAGGGGTTTTTAAATCGATGTATTTAATTCAAACACTTCCATCAATCAATTTATTCTACATTTAATGTAAATAACACGTTCCCCTCTACACGTATTTGCTATAAACTTTAAAAGCCGAACGTATTTTACACGAAGCCAGCAGATACGAAGCTGGATTATAGCACCATTATGGCATGTCGTCGGTTAGTTTTCCCAGTGCCGCATGGCTCAGTTCGTTCGCAGCATTCGTGGAGTTCGGACGTGGGTGTGTTATTGACTCGCAGCGCTTGTGTTCCGTGCCGGTTTGTTTGCGGAGTTTCCATCATCCGTCAGCAGCTCCCTTGCAGGCCGCACCATCTCCGCCGGAGGAGGGATGCACTCCGTTCGCGTTCGGGCAGATGAATTAATTGTGGAAAATTGTTAAATTCCAGCTCGTTGAAGCGGCCGCAAATCCAATTAAGCGCATACCCCATTCGCGTAGAGTTTGTGCATAATAGAGTAATTAAGTTTTCATTGAAAAGGGTTTTTGACACCGCAACGCACACGCCACACGAACTTGGGGTAGGTTCACATTTTGCCGCAAAGACAGCAAATCGAGAGTGGCAAGAACAACAGGAGCATCGTTTCCGTTTCCGCTTTGCTAGCTGGTTTCTCATATAAGAGTGCATAAAACACACAGATTTCGCCAGACCCAAATCGGATTATTAAGTCCCCGCCACAAAAGGATGTCTGTTGTGGGAAGACTAGGCATCCTAGGCAGTCTCCATGCCAACCCATTCCGTCTCCTAGGCCCCGATTTCTGCATTTCCCCCCTCTACATTGACAATCTCTCTGCACAAGTCGCTGCATATCCGGGCCTCGAAATATTTGGAGCCCTTCTTTTGTGAGTGGATTTTTGGCCGCTCGCTTTGTTTGTTTGCTTCATTTGGCGCAGCAACGGGCAGCGTCAGCAGCTGCGGGATTGCATAATGTCCAGCTTCCTCTCCAGAAAGTAGCCCAAAGCGATTGGGGACTGGGAAGTGGGTCTGCCATCTGGGAACAACAAGATCTCAAATCTAATAGGAAATTCTTGATTATTGTTTTGGGGACAAGCACTTAGGAGGTTCGAAAAGCTTTTGAAGCGCCAGCTAATTAGTTCATATTAATTAAAGAACAAATCACACAATGTAGAATTGATAATAGAATTTCATGGTGGGGAAAAACTCAATAATTAACAAAGAAATCTTATTTATTAATTAATAATAATAAATCCAACTGCTTCATATGTTATGCTACCAAGGCAATATTAATGGTTAGAAACATTTTATTTACATGCTTGTTACAAAGTTAAAATAATCTTCAGGATATAATTCAAAGTAATTAACTTTTATAACTTTGAGAACTTCAACTTGCTCGTCAAACGAGTAAATCAAATGACTGAGGGCGAGAGCATATGGTGATTCCAATCAAAACCGAACTGCATGCACCCACAACCCGAACATGTCTCTCTCTCATTTACTAATAATACCCTTAAGTTGGGACCTTTATAATCAGCATAATCCAGGCAGAGGGAATGTCAATCCCCATCGTCCAGTGCCGTGGGAACTGGACACATGTGTGTGTGTGTGGGGATAGGGTCAGTGGGCTATGCAAACGACTCGCAGGAATTTCGAAATGGAGGGGCGGACTGTGGTTGCCGGTTGACTGGTTGACTGGTTGGCTGGGCAAAGGAAGTTGGCTTCGGCATCAGCAAATGCCAGGCATTGATGTGTCCATCAAGTGTCTCTGCATCGGGTTCATCGAACCCCCAAGAACTAGAACGTCCGATAATAATTGATTGGTGGGAAAGCAGGAAAAGGGCGCCGAACGAAAGAACCCACACACATTCGGAGCAGGAGTATCTGAAGTATCTGGAGTATCTGGAGTATCTTCGACTTGACGGGCGACGTGAATCGGAAATTGGCGCTCTCTGCAGAACGCATTCGGACGTGTGATGAGCCAATTTCACACATGGTAGAGGCGGCGGAAAAAATACACGAAATCCGCAAGACAAAAAAAAACAAAAACAGAGAGCGAGCCAAGTGCAATGCCCTGGACTTCAGTTGACGCTGCACTTTTGCCACCTTGTGGAGTCGCCAAAAATAAATGCCAAAAGCCATTTCCACTTCCCGCCATGAAAAGCGACTTCCCCGCTTATAATGCTTGGTTCTCCCCCCATTCGAAAGGCCCATACATTGTACAGAACTATATATATACAGACTTATGGCGGCGCCGCCATTCATCAACAGATGAGACCTACACCCCCTATTATTATGCAGAGTTGCGGATGTGGAATCAGAAACTGAATCTGAATCGGAATCCTGCTGCTGTTCTGTTGTTCTCTCTATTAAAATGCCACATTTAAATGCCGAGCCTCATAAATGTTTCTCTTCTCGCAATGCAGCCAGTCAGCGGAGCAGAGGCATCAAAATTGATTGCTTTCACATGGACACGAACTCGGTGAGCCCCCTCCCGCCGATGGAGGAGGCCATGGACAGGGTCAGCGAGAAGTCGCCCCCGGGTACTCCCAATGGCATCGAGATGCCCCCGCCGCCGGATGAAAAGTGAGTTGAGCCAAAAATAGACCATAAATCTGTGTAAAGTCTGTTGCTTTTAATATTAAAACAGCTCTCATATAGGATGAAGTGTGATATAGATGGTCAAAGATTGCCTGCCACTGAAAATCTTAAGAAAAATTAAGTTAAAAGTTCATCAGTTAAGTAGCCTTACGCTTTGAAGCAATTAGCAATATAGCAATTATATTTCTTAACATGAAGATCCTTTATTGTTACTCTATTTACTTTTAAATATTCTTATAAGAATGTAACTTACATTTTCTCGGTTATATTTTAAAATTCCCAAATTCTCAACCGCTCGACCAATCAATCCCCCATGCCCAGCTAATCAACACAATTTAGTCAACAGATTCGCCAACACATTTGTTTATCAATATTTAAGTAAATTGTGTCACTTATGCATAGCAAATTCGAGGCAGGCACAAGAACATAGAGACCAATTTCCCCGGAGGCCAATTTGGAGCTCATGTCTAGCCGGCAATTGGCCTTGCCCATCACCGATGCGATGCTCATCTGCCGGTTAGAAGCTCTAACTTGGGCTGAGAGATATGTAAAACATGAAAAGACTTAGATAGCCGGCCATTCGTACGCCTGCTTTAATCGATTTTAATGGCACCACGCGGCGTATGTGTAATATTTACATGAAATAGTGCCCGGGCACGTCAGGAATTGCCCCAAAGACTAATTAACAATGACGGTGAACGGCAAATGTCGACGCCTACACACCCTTTCAGGAGGTCGAGTTTATTTTTACGCGCCAATTTCCTAATTCACGTATCCTTGAAAGTCGTAAATTTTATTTTAATGCGACCTCGTTGCAAATCACACAAAGAGCCGGACACATCCTTCCTGTAACCCGTACAGGCCCACAAATTCAACAGTTGATCGCGTGCGCCCAACTCACATAGTAACTGGCCGTAAACATTCCGCCCGGAATTCTCCATTCTCCCACGTCCTTTGGCGTCCAATTTCTGGCACGAAGCTCGGTAAGCTTCAAGTAATTACTGGTATTTTTCCTTCTCTTCCCGAGGACTCAACCTTTTCGCCGCCTCGTTTTCATTTCATTTTCATTTGATTTCCAGTAATTTTTGGGCGAGGTGCCCGAACAATACCCACTTGGCTTATGTGCTCCAAGGAGCCGGAATAATGACCCAAAGTCCGAGGGTGTGTTTGTTGTCTTTGCGGGAAAGTAAGAGTGGGCATGGGCACTGAGGTAGATGAATGTGGATGAGGTTCTCCCTAACTCCCGCTCCACGACCAATTGCTGACCCAGTATTTCGCTGGGAATTAGTGGAAGCTTCGCTTCCATAAATATTTGATTGATACAAGCTGCTGCTGGCAGGTGTTTTGATTGATACTCCCATTTGCTTATTTATTTATAGACACGGAGTATTGTTGACAAACAGGTGTCCACTAATTAGTTTCTGTATGTAGTTAGCAGACTATTTCTGTCTTTACTTAAAGATGAAAAAAGTTTTTTCTTATCACAGTGCCATTTAATTCTGATGACAGTTTCCAGTCAGATGATGAACTGGTCTATCTTTTATCTTAACTTTATTTGCCCCTAATCTTAAGAGCTCAAGTAGCAGCCTTTTAGACCAAAGATTGCATAATACGAGGTCGAGTCGGAAAGAAACCGAGCTATAAATCTCGCTAATTAAAAAAAAGTTAGGTAAATAATTAACACACATTCTTAAATTCAAATTTCTGTTCATGGTTTGCTTCCTTGCTGAGCTGCTCGGTTGATGTCTCGACGACATAGATCCTCCAATGGTTTACTTCTCTGCTTTTACACAAAATTGGTTCCGTTGCCTGCTTAAAAGCTGGGGATCAGTTGATGTCTCGACTAAAGTATCGTTGCGAAGAATGCCCATAGGATCTAAAACCCAGCTCGATTTTTTAGTTCCATAAAGCTTCGAGCAGAAAATTGAAATAAATTTTCAGTTGTCTCTAGCTGATCGCCGCGATCTGATCGTCGTTACACTTCATTTGATAGTAAAATTCAGTGAATTTAATTGAGGATTTTCGTGCGGTTGTTTGTGTTAGTGCGGCTGTTAACAAAAGGAGCTATATAAACAAAAGCATAGATAAATTGAACATAAAAAAAATCACTTTTTTATTTAAAGTGCTTTGTTTATGCCCAACTTGTGTGCCACTTTTCAACATTTTTTGGGTGCCTTTTACACGCTACTTGTGGATCGGCCACTTTCTTTGACTAAAAAGTACTTTTTCGCGTTGTTAAGCGAACATCAAAATTTGCATCTATACAATCCCGCCTTGATTAAATTCGTTGTGAACCTGCGGCCCCTTACATGAGCACATGAATAAATAACGAACCGAATCCGTCACTGTTTTGGGATCGCTTTTCGGCCTTGTGTGATTGACAAATTAACGCATTCAGCTCGATTAGCATCTGTATCCAAACTGGAAAAGTTCTATTAGCGATTAGCGATCCCTTAGCCAGACTTCGGTTCTCAATTGTCTCTCGATTGTGGCATTTTACAGAACAGATATAGAAGCACAATTACGCGGAAAGCGACCTTTAGTTGGGCCATCCCAGATATATTGTATATATATATATATAAACACCTATATAGAGCCGATCCGTGACGCACCGCCCAGCAATTCTACGTCTAGTGGGTGGCGGTGACAGCGTAAGCAAGAAAAACCCAACAAATTTCGGCCCAAATAGCAACACTTGGCTAAATGCGAGATCGCCACTTGGCCAAAATGCCGCGTGGAGGAACGACAACATCGTAAGTCCCAAAATCGAACCAAGAAAACCAACCCCCAGGGCCAGACTTTAAACATAATATAAGCAAATTGCGTGTTGTTCTCGAGTGTATTTATTTAATTTAAACAATTGCCGCTTGTGGAGAAAAGTACTTCGATCGTACAAGGGTACATATGTTAAGTGATAGTGTCAGGTTGTTGTAGCGCGAATTCGATTGTATCTGCAAGATACAATTTCAAGCACACATGTACACATGTATGTCTGCGAGTTCAGCTCGGATTATTGGATCGTACCCGCACTCCCTCGAGAGATCGCTTCAATTAAACAAGCCGCAACATCGACGTCGTCTCTAAACAAATGCCAGACATTGTAATGTATATAGTAACCCCCTGCCGCATCGAATCGTATCAGATCGGTTTGGATCAGACCAGTATATACATATATAGTATGCCGTACGAGTACTTCGTCATAATCAACCCGCAGGATACGCAGAAGTGTGTTGGAGTGTTCGAGTGATTTTCAGCCATGCGTGCGACAGCAAATGTTTTAATTTGCCTCGATCCGCAGACTTTTAATTGTGCATTCCGCGTCAGCTCGTTACTTGTTACATCTGATGGTTTCTTTAATTGAATTGTGCCCTGGCTTCCTGCTACCATTCCTCTGCCACTAGGTTTTCCCATATATTCATCTTTTTAGCGGTAGCATTGCTCCACTTTTATTACTGCACAAGTAAATCAAGCTATAGGCATAATTAGCCTGGTTATATAGAGGCCTTCGCAGAAGCTCTCGTTTCCCTATCATCTGATTAGTACACTTTTTGTAGATCCACTCGCAGTTGGACATCCCGCAGTCATGGTCATCATAATCTCCATCACATGACCGAGATAAGATGTTTTCTAAATTTATCCCACTCCAGTTTCACGAGAAGAGTTTGTTTATCTGCGATAAGAAATGTAAAGGGCTTAGACTTGACTAAACACGTTATATCTGTAAAATATAATAATATTTTAAGCTTGATGCTCGCGGAAAGCAAATTCAATTTGCATATCTTAGATAGGATAAGATAGGATTTAGATTTAGACATTGTTTTCATTAAGTTTTTGGCCAGAATTAAAGTGAGTTTATACATTAAATACATAACATTTAAATCCCATAAATTAAGACATCAAACTTTACTGCTTTTCATTAGGCTTTTCCAACTACTTGCATTTTATAATAATTTTGTAGTCATAAATAATCCCTGAATCAATCGTCGTAGTTTTCTCGGCTTATATTTGCACAAATAATGCATTAATTTGCATTTGCTAAATGACTGCTGGAATTGGCTGATTACGCTGCAAATCCGATGCGCTTTCTCTGTTTTTCCCACCTCCCATTTGCAGTGGGGGTGCCACCTCCAAGTCAATAGCCTCTCATCCACGATGACCCATTAGCCATGTGTGGCTGCACCTAGGCCAAAAACCCGGCTCAATGAGTCTGGCTCAGACTGAGGCTGAAGCTGAGGTTCAGGTTCAGATTCGAATACA
Source organism: Drosophila sechellia (assembly GCF_004382195.2). Lineage (NCBI taxonomy): Eukaryota > Metazoa > Arthropoda > Insecta > Diptera > Drosophilidae > Drosophila > Drosophila sechellia. Next base: position 8,820,964 of record NC_045950.1, on the reverse strand, counting down.
TAAAACAGGTGGCGGCCAAGAAACGAGTTTTCCATAAAACGAAAAGCCTTTAACGAAAATTTCTCAGCGCAGCGGGCAAATGAAAAGTGAAAGAGATACAAATGTGCAGCTAAAAGATACAGATACATTTGCAGACACACCGCACACTGGTGTGGGCTTGTTTTCCAACAATCTGCGGCAAGTGAAATGTGTGTTAAAGCAAACAGCCACTGCAGCCACTAGAGCTTCCCCCCCATCATCATCCCCCTGCAATGTGTTGATAGCTAAATGCCTGCCCCAACCGCACTACCAATCCCAAACCCATAACCATACCCATACCCATTCCCAAGCCCAAACCCAGACGCAGCTGCAGCCACATCGACATCCACACTCGCGTCCACCGCGGCGGAGGAGTGCAACTTGTGTCAGACACTCGTTCATTGACACCGCCATCGGATGCACAGCAAGAAACATGATCAATGATCGTCATTAATCTATTTTAAAGGCAGAAACATTCGTCTATGTGCAAACAGAACGAATTTCTTATCTTCAATTTAAACGATCTCGATCTAATCAGTACATAAATAATTCAATCATCTTTGATGTGAAAGTGTGAAAGAATATTTGTTAGCAAGCTTTTTTGGCACTATGGATATCCGCTATGCTTAATCCCTTGAATTGTTTTTTAACTATAATTTTATTTATTTGATTTTACTTCTGAATATAAATAGCTTATAAATTTAATAAATTTAATGCATGACAACTCATATAACCCACAGAATGAATTTAGCCCTCCTGACAACTGACAGCGCATATAAATCGCCTTTTTTATTTTTATTTTTGAAAATCTATTAAGAAAATCACATCAAGAAATGATCAAGCCCTTGTCTACAATATAAACGATGTTTAAATGGAAAATACCCGATCCCGAATTATAAGATCATATTTTAAAAAATTCAATTTTAGATTTCATAAAAATTAAACGATCGAATATATTTAGCAATCCCAGTTGAGAGTCCACGCATTTTCTCCGAGTGCCTCCGATCTTTGGGCACTCAGTGCCACGCCGATCTCGCTCCGCCGTGTCCGATGCGGCAAGTCCGTTGCAGTTGCAATCCGCGGATAGTGTGGCATGTAAATTGGAGCAGCATCGACGGTGCCCCATGGCATTATCTTCACAATGCAGTGATGCAAGTGTCGTGAAAGCGAGAGCGATGTCTGGTAATTCGATTCGCTTTTGCTTTCATTATCACAACAGGGGGCTCGCACTATTAATTTAAATAATCGCTTTGTTTACACTCGATACTTTGTTGCGCCAATGGATTTCGGAATTTCAAACGAAACCAAGGAGCTGCACTTGGCGATGATTAGGCGGTTGGTTGGCGGCCAGCAATGCGTCCAATTGCGCCGAGTGCACAATGTTTCTACTCCAGTTTGTCTGCAGGCCGTTAACTTTCGAAAGATCAACAGATGGCTTTGGTTTGGCACCCCATTGTGTTTTTCTGGGACTTCTCCCACTGCACTGCACTGATGAATGATGGATCATACGGATCTTTGTGCTATGCGGCTGGATGAGATCATTGCGCCCATCATGAGCCATCGAAATTGTATGTCATACGATCTCGCACGACAAGTGATGAAATTGATATGACAGACAGGCCGCAATTGGGTGGAAACAATACACTTCTGACTCCATTACCCTTTCCCCAGCTGTCAAAATCATGCGATAGGATAAACTTTTTTCCAAATCATCTACACCAAATACAAACCAAAAATTCCAGGACAAGTGGACCAGACTTACTCCACGCATTGGGGAAGATTGGATATTTGCTAGGCAAATTAGATAATTGCGATTTCTCTTAAGCCCACTGTAATCCCACTTGATCCATCTATACATCTGTTGTCCATCAATTAAGTCGATTAGGAGCACATTCAACCCGCAATTAGCGTAATCTCTTGAGAATCTCTGGTATAATCTCCATAATTCGAAGGCAGCCCTCGGAATCATCGTAAATTGTGTTTAATGAAAGCAAACGTACATACCCCAGATTGTAGTTACACTAGCTTCTATCCCTAGAAATCCGAATCTGTAAATTTCTTGTATCCTAGAAATATATGATATATACTGGTTATGGTCTCAAATACAATCACATCAAAGTATGAAACCCATTGACGGACCCTTTATAGATGAACTGAATCGCATGTTCTTCCATCGACCCAACTTCATGAAAACTCGGATTAAAAAGTAATGGTTTCAGTTCTATATCATATGCTATCATGGATTGCCCTATGCTCCTATCTCGTTACAGGCGCTATGAGGAGGATCCAGATAATGCCTGGAACTGCTGCTCCTGGTGCGAGTACTTGCTGATCGTCATCCTGTCCACGATCCTGCTGGTGGGCGTGCTGGTGCTGACCCTCTTCTGGGTGATGTTCTACCGCGATGGCTTCGCCTGGTCGGAGAGTCCCAAGCAGCAGTTCAATCTGCATCCCATCCTCATGATCGCTGGCTTCGTCACGCTCTCCGGATTTTGTAAGCCCATCCCAATTGTTCAGATGTACCAATCTTAATCTAATGTGATATACTCGTACCCTCCCCCAATTAGCCATCTTGATCTACCGTCTGTGCCGCTGCGTGAAGCAAATCTATGTGAAGCTGATCCACATGTTCTTTCACGCCGTGGCCATTCCGTGCATCGCTTTGGGTTTCATATCCGTCTTCGCTTCCCACGACGCGTTGCATAAGGTCAACTTCTATAGCCTCCACTCGTGGCTGGGCTTCGTGACAATGGGCATGTTCGTGCTCCAGTTTGTGATCGGCTTCTTCAGGTGGGTCTCCGCAACTCGGTGTCCTAATCCGGCATATTAATCAGCATCTTCTATAGCTTTCTGGTAATGCTGTGCTGTGAGAACAAGACCTACAGCTGCCGCTCGGCCATGGTGCCCATCCACGCCAGCTTGGGACTGGCCAACTTCTGGCTGGCCATTGCCTCATCCGTCACGGGACTGATCGAGAAGGAGCGCGAGACCGTCAACGAGGTGGGCGTGAGGTAAGAATAGTTCGGTAATTTAAGCTTTGATATCTTTGGTTAATTTGTTCGTAATATCTGTACAGCAGTGAGAACAAGCTGGTGGAGCACTACATCACCAGTGCCATCGGTGTCACCCTGATCTTCATCGGCATCATCGTCACCTTTGCGGTGCGGCGTTCCAATGCGCCCGCCTCGGCGAAGGTCTACGTCACGGAGCGCATTTAGACGGGCCGTACGGCTCGTCGGAGTCTCCGCCGCCGGAATTGGTCCACGGCTAGGAGGGGAAGCGAGTCGCAGCAGGTGTACCCGAGGATTCCGGAAATCGGTGACTTGGACTGGACTTGGGGAAACGGACCGGCGGTGTCCTTTCGCCAGGCTTAGCGCACAGAGACCACGCTTCTGCAACTCTATCCGAACCCTTTGTAACCTTTTATATGCCAAATTAAATCCACTTCATACACTTAGACTACTCCATATGGCTCTAATCAAAACCTTTGCCCACTTTCAATCTCTCAGTAGCTGTGTAGGATTAGGAATCTCAGTAGAAGAGCAGAAGACCAAGCAAGCAAATCTAATCAAAATTTTGACGTGTTCAGCCGAACTTACTGATGCATCAAGGCACTCGCAAGCTAGATTAGACAGTTTTTTGGTACTATAGTAGAATTTTGATATACTCGTAAGCCCATGTAACTAGTGTATGTATGTATGATCGTACCACGTAACGCATTGAATGTACGCACTCGGACTCAAAACTGTCGCATTTGATGTTTTTTTGTAATCGTGCAAGTATTTGTATTTTCATAATGCGCTAAGCAACCTAAGCTGTAAACCAATTTTACAAACAAATAAATACTTTTGCCCCGTCTGAGGGCTCTCATAATAATCGCAATTGTTTATGAACTTTTCAAATATTTAAAGAACGGAGAGAACTCGGAAAATAAGCAAATCATATTTCCTTGAAAAGGAAATTAAACTGAAGTGATGGGGATTGTCTTATTTTCTTATTTGTGTGATATTAGTTGAGTTTAAAACAAGGCTTTCAGAAATAATTTTCTATCAAAATTTTGTAAATTATGTTCCTATTTCAAAACTACTACTTTTAAGATCTTTCGAAACATATCATATCATATTACATCATATCTTTATTCTACACAGTCTTTGCCAAAGTAATATCCCCACTAAAAGTATCAAGATCGTTATTTTGATAGTCCCCAAAGTTTGTCCACGTAAAGTTCCAGAATCTAGGATCGGCTCGAGGATCAGCTGGTTTATTCGAGGGCGGCACTGCGGTGGCATTGAATCGCTCGAGTTCCGCCATCAAGGCGCTTACCACTTCCGGATATCTTAAATGTGATTTGTAAGAAAATAAGCATTTTTCATTGAAATTTACAGCACTTACTGCTTGGCCAGATTGTACTGCTCACAGGGATCATCGCGGATGTGGAACAAGCACGGAGCAGAGAAGGCAGTGGCCACACAACTAGTTCCTTGGGAGGATTGTCCCGGGCATGACACCGTAGCAGCTGCTCGTATCCTCTGCTGATCCGCCCGACTTGGCAGCATCTTGAGAGCCTCCAGCGCTTTGCCCGCCCTACTCCTGCCCACCAACTGCCAGTCGTACAGACGAGGATCTCTTTCCCCGGCCGGACCATACCAACCATCCCAACTACCCCGGTAATTGGTGCCCTTGACCAGCTTCCAATCTCCAACGCTGAGAGCTGCACTGCCCCATATATCATCGATATTGTGGAGCACATTCAAGCGAGGGGATGCCTTGTCATGAACCAGTGCCCGCCAAATGCTCTGGCCATCGATTTGCTTGCTGAGATTAGCCAAGGCTGGTTGACCACCAGCAGCCTCCAGGAGCGTGGGCAACCAGTCAACGATGTGCATGGTCTGGTTGGACACTCGTTGGCTTTTCTTTAGCAGAGGTGACCACATGAGACCCGCCGCTCTAACTCCGCCCTCCCACAGGGTATTCTTCACACCCTTCAGGGGATAGTTGGAGGCGAAGTTAAGGTTGAATCCTTGGGCTGGTCCCCCGTTATCCGAGGAGAATATGATGATCGAGTTCTCCAGCATGTTCGACTTGCGCAGCTGGTCCACAATTTGACCCACAGAGTCGTCCATTTTGGAAACCATAGCTGGAAAGGTGTTTTGTTGTTAATAAAAGAAAAGAACCACTCAAGTGCCAACAATATTTACATTTTAGAATAATACAAAATAAACTAATTTTAAAATCATAAAATGCCTATAATTCTCCCTGGTAATAAAACTTACCAGCAAATTTTCGGCGTTTATAGTTGGGAATGTGCGACATCTTGATCACATCGTTGTCCGGAACTGGGAGAGGATTGTACGGATTACTCGAGTGGCAGGCCGCATGGGCAACGTAGAGAAACAATGGACCCTTGGTGGCATTATGGTTAGCAATGACCTTGACCGATTGATCGGTTATCACATCCGTGGTGTAGTGACCATGCAAGTCATAGGCCACTTGCGTGCCATTGCGCATGTCCAGACCCCACTGGTTGTTCTCCACGGCGGTGTGATCGTTGTAATCCTGGTGCCCCGACCAGAATCCCACGTGGCTACTAAAGCCGCGATACAGCGGAGTGTACTTCAGCTTCCAATGGCCCAAATGCCACTTGCCAGCTATGTGGGAGGTGTAACTGAAAATTAAGATTGTGTTTATAAAGTGGGTATGATTATAGGCATTGACCTACCCCAATTCATTCAAATACTGGGGCAGTATTTTCTCCTCCAAGGGCAAACCTCGTGGTTCAGCGGCATAAAGAACTGTATGCTGCATTCCTGCAGAAAATTAAACTAATAACTATAATAACAAGAAAAGGATGACCTAAACAAACCCGTGTGTATGGGATATTTGCCCGTCATAAGGGCAGATCTGGATGGAGTACAAATGGGTGCCACATAGTAACGATTCAGAATAATGCCAGAATAGGCCAAGGCGTCTATGTTGGGCGTGGGAATCTCTGCCGAGCCATGGAAACCCACATCGTTGAAGCCCTAAAAAAATAAAAAATTTTAAATAAGGAGATAACATGTGTATTAAATTCATAGTAATCAACGAAACTCACCAAATCATCTGCCAAAATAAATATAATGTTGGGCTTCGCAGGAGGTTTCTCATTCTCAGCTGCATCTATAATTGGCAGCAGCAAGCAGATCAGCCATAAAAACCACATTGTGTGCCTGAAAAACTAGAAGCTTGTGATTTATATTCGACACTTAAAAACAAAGGCATAAAAAACAATTAGTTAGTTAACTAATCGATTTATTGCAGAGAATCACAGTGACAGGCATTACGAGAACGAACTATACTCGATTGATTGATCTTCCAGCGTTTTGAATAGCATTGAATGGCATTGATCGTCATCTGGGTTGGAATACATTTACTGAATCAGCAATTGCACTCAATGCGACCTCAATATGAGTGGGTTGCTCTTCACCTGCACTGAATGAATTGATTCGCGAGTTGAGTTGCGATTCATGAATCGTAGGGATACCCCCCAAGAACCTATCTACATACGTGATGGGAAACGAGTATATTCATTTGGCCATTGTTCAAAGCGATTCCATGTGGCACCTAATTAACATGTAAATTGAGTTTGTTGCTGTTTGCACCGTTAATGGGTCAACAAGTACCACTCGGCAATCGGAAAGCTCGAATTAAAAAACCAAATTAGATTCGGAAATTTGTTTCTGGACATATCGAACTGCTAATGCTCTTATGACTTAACAATTAATTTTAATATAGAATCTTCAAAGTTTAAACACTTTCATATAAGGCACATTAAACTTTTTTCTTAGAAACTGACTTAAATTATATTATTAATTTATTAATTTTCTTTAATAACATATATTTCACATAGAATAACATAACATAAATGTTATCGAGTTTGCAGCACTTTTCACATCAAGTCTCATGTTAATATATTTTAAAAACTATATCATGCATTTCCAGTCGTTCATATATTGCCCAGATTTATGTGGCCTATTATAATAAGCCCTAAAATGTTGAATACAATGTGATCTCTCACTCTTGTATGCAGAAAACTCTTTGTTAAACAAACAATTCTATTGTTTGTCATAGGTCACTAACCCGTTATGAGATTCAAAAGAAATTCGTTTATGCAAAATCACTCAATAGCCAGTTGTAATACTTTTGTGGCGATTAGTAGAGTTCACGCTCTTTACCACTCGAACGTTTATTTACTTTACTCGATTTTGGAATCAATTAAACGAACAAACAAACCGCATGCAATGCTTATTTAACACGTTAACTTGTTAAGGTTTCTTGTACACAAGTTTTGTCATCGATTTTATATTTCAAAAATTTCTATTTGTCAATTAACTTCAATATACAGTGCATATATATGCTCTGCCTTATTTGCAAATAATTTATGTGCACAGAGAATCGGAAATAATATTTATTTATTCGGCACTAAGCGTACACCTACCGCCAACCGTTTTAATTCACGCGCCAAGTCAGACTGAAAAAATTCACAAACAGCGGACCCAGAGCCGCAGACTTTTAACAGTGAAAGCAAAACGCTGTTAAAGATCGAAATCTATTCGCACAGAGGGAAGTGCGCTACAGAGCGCATCGTCCGTTGAAATTGTTGCTTTCGTTGACCTCCGACCCGTGGTACCAGAATGGGAAAACGTTGCACAACAAGTACACTATTATAGACACGGGATGTGAAGGAATATCTAGGCTCTTTAATTCACAACAAACTACTTTAAGAAATAGATAGGGCTCCTGTCAAGCCCGCGGCAATACACTTTTAATGCTTAGTTTTAGGTTTACATCTAGAAGTACACAATGGGAAATAAATATAGGCTAGACAGGCAATAATTTCTTATAGAAAGCAACCAAATCACCCAATGCTTTATGTATTTAACAGTCCCCCAGGCGAATAGAGGGCGATTAGAGTATTTCCAGGTCCACATGGCGTATTTCCGGAAATTGTGTCTGTTAAAATATATAAGTTTAGATAGAATAACTAGATTATCATATCCATTATAGTTAACCCGCAGATTCATCTCAATGCGATCAATTTCACCGCCCATCAGGTCCACAATGTTTTCGCCTTGATCCAGCAGAAAGCTCTCCAGATCCTCAACCTTTTGGAAGCTTCGAACCGTCTGCGGGGTAAATCAAAAACCGGTCAATGACAGGCCCAGAAATGGGTCAATACCACATACCGTGAGCAGTTTTGCGAGATCCTGTTTGTCCAGATACGAACGGGTCAGCTCACGGCCGTCAAAGTCGAGCTCAGCCTACGGAAATGAACTTTAGTCTCATTGAAGCCCTTTAAGAGCAAGGTCTTACCTTATACCGAACCCGAGCATTGCCAATGTCGATTCCCTTGACATCGTAAATCGCTCTGATCATCACATCAGCCTCCAAGGCAGAATTAATCTTTTCTAGGCGCTCGGAAGCAATGGATATCCCCACCAGCGCATTAGCATTTGTATAAATGATAAAGGAGGCCACGGCGCCCAGGAGAGCACCTATAACCAGTGATCCAGCGGCGTCAAAGATGGGCGATCCTGTGTAACTACTTAATCCCATGCAAGCTGCAGCCACCATGACGCCAGTTACCGCTGCAGCGTCTTCACATAGCACCACATTCACGCACGGATCCTTGCCAGAAATCACTGTAAAGTAAGCATTATGATTTATTTTCATATTACACATGATAAACTCACCATAATCCTTAAAGGACATATTGTTTTCCTTGGCCGATCGCTTAAGCTCATTAATGGCCACCACCAAAGTGGCTCCCTCAGAAACCAATGATCCCATCAAGATACAATACACCCAAAACAGATCTGTTATGGGTTCCGGATGGAGAATGCCATCAATACCGTGGTAGATGGACAGGCCACAGCCTACACAAAAGATACCAACGCCCGAAATCAGCGAGGAAACATATCTCATGTTCATATATCCATAAGGATGATCTATATCGGGACTCTGAGAGGACTTGTAGATGCCAAAGGCGAGGATGAGCTGGTTGATTAAGTCGGCCAAAGAATGGATAACCTCTGCAAACATGCTGTGAGAACCGCTGTACAGCCAACCTCCTGCCTTGAAAAGCAAATTGGCTGCATTGCTAAAAGGGAACAAATCTTATTCACAGAAACTATTATTTCTTAAGTTATATAACTCACATAGCGATGGCGGTGGCCACCACTTGCCCGGACTTCTCCGACTCCTTTCTGTTGTCGAGCATTACTTTGGTTCGAGATCCCATCTCCCTGCGGTAGTCACGCAACCGCCGTTTGACAGTGAATAGATCTGCGGAGTCATAGACTTTAGCACTCATATTAAAGGGAGAACGGACACAGGACACAAAGACACTTACTCTGCTGGTATTGCTTGCGCTCCACCTCCCGCTTGAGTCGCTCCCGCAACAGGTTCTCCTTAGACCCCCAAACGTCTACGGCCTTAGCCTCAACGTCGCGTCGCCAGTATACAGTCATGGGTGGTTCCTGCTCGTACGGCGATCTCCGCTTGATCTTGGGCAGACATTCGAGTTGAGCGGCGGTCAGCAAGAAATCGCTGATGGCCCGGTTGGGGGTCACAAAGTTTCGCTCTAGGGAAGCACGATAATCGAATCGGGGTCGCTTTAGAGGAATCACAGGCGCTGGAGGCGTTACCTCTGCAGGTGGGCATGTTCGAATACCTTCGCCTGCCTTTTCAGCTAGCGCAGCACCAGCCGGAGAATTTTTAGCTGCGCTTTTCACTGTTTCAGGAGGATTTATAACGGAACCAGAACTCTCTCCCAATCCAACAGCACCAGTTGCTACTCCAGTGGAGGTAGATCGTAGATTAATGGCACTTGCGGCCACCTTGGTTACCGGTGGTAGATCGTATTTTTCAAACACAATTTCGTTAATTTTGGAGTCCTCGATGGTGGTGCTGATAGACAGGATACCCTTTGTGGTCTTCACCTCAAAGTTTTTCGTTTCCTTTGGCTTGGCAACTGGACCAGCGGTGGTCTCCTTCTGCACAGGTTTCTCCTTCTTGGAATCACTGTCATTGGCGCTGCAGCGAAACTGAAGGAACATGCTTGGTCGCTTCCACGGCTGTATTTTGAATGCCTCGCCGTCATGCCGCCTCCAAGGGTTCCTGGCATCTTGACGTAAGGAGCACTGGCTAAAAGCCTTTCCAAAGTGCTGGTGTCTTCGCTGCAGGATCTGCACGCCGCGCAACAGCATCCTGCACGGGAAAAGAATACATATTATGCTTATCTCTTCCACACATATGGTAATGCTTACACGGCGCGCTGCGTCACTATCTCACTATAGATTCCAATCAGTTCTTTTCTATTGTGGGGGGTGCTCCGTGGTTTCTCCTCTAGCGCAAAACTACGTCATGCGGGCCAAATAGAACGGGTGCAATACGAATTGCGGACGTAACTACTTCAGATAGAGTCGCTCTGTGGAATGCTCCAATCCTTCCTGGGGCCACAATCCTTGGAGCGTTGAGGACGTATTTGCAAATATACTTTAAATATACATTGGCGATTTTTTTATACTGAAAATTTAACCATCACCGGCTGGCGCTTTTTGTCTGTGCTTTGGCCGTTGATGTTGTGGTTTTCTTTTCATGCCGAAACAGTTTGGTCACACTTACAATGCTTATCAATTGTTCTCACTGTGCAGCATTTTAAAAAGTGGCATGCGCAAATAAATGCAAAGATTGCATTCACACCTTGAAAACATTTATTATAATTCTTATAAAGTGGATGCTTTTTCTATACATATACAATACTATTAATTATTTAATATATTTGGTCAGAGGAATGCCGTAAAATGCCAATTCAGTCTGAACAAGCTTATTCACCGCCTTGGACTCTTTAGTACTGTTATCGATAGGCTTTAAGCTTTTGTCAGCACTGTCGGCAACAGCTGTTTTCTGCCGGTTGTTTTATAATCAACCAATTGCCTTTTCTTGCTTTCTTTTTATCTGTTTTCAACGATAAAATGTCAATGTTAATAAAAAGAGCGTCTGGCTTAGCTCGACAGTTAGCCCGGCCACTTGTTGCATCACGTAATTTGGCTTCGGCAGCGCCCTATGGAGATGGAAGTGAAGTTCTCGTGGAGCGTTTGGACGGACCTCGGCAGGGGATCTCAGTTATTGGCCTAAACAGACCAGCAGCTAAGAATTCCTTCAGCCGGGGAATGGTAGAGACCTTCAACGATGTCCTGGAAGATATAAAGAAGGATAATGGATCAAGGGTGGTTGTATTGAGGAGTCTGAGCCCTGGAATCTTCTGTGCCGGAGCGGATTTGAAAGAGCGCAAAGGTTATACCTTAACTGTCTTACATCCCTTTGATAAAGCTAACTTAATTTATTATATATCCCAGGCATGACACCCGAGGAAGCCACAGAATTTGTAAAAGAGCTCAGGGGCCTGCTTATTGCCATTGAGCAGCTGCCTATGCCTGTGATCGCTGCTGTGGATGGTGCTGCTCTCGGTGGAGGTCTGGAAATGGCTCTGGCCTGTGACATCCGGACTGCTGCTAGCGACACGAAGATGGGTCTGGTGGAGACAAGGTTAGCTATCATACCAGGAGCTGGTGGCACCCAAAGACTGCCCCGCATTTTGTCCCCTGCTTTGGCCAAAGAACTCATCTTCACGGCCCGAGTGTTCGACGGAGCAGAGGCGAAAGATCTGGGTCTGGTCAACCATGTGGTGAAACAGAACGAAACCAAGGATGCCGCCTATCAGCAGGCTCTTAAATTGGCAGAGGAAATTCTGCCCAATGGTCCCGTGGGCGTGCGAATGGCCAAATTAGCCATCGACAAAGGCATGCAGGTGGACCTGGCCACCGGGTACTCCATCGAGGAGATCTGCTACTCGCAGGTGATACCCACTAAGGATCGTTTGGAGGGACTCGCTGCCTTCGCCGAGAAGCGGAAGCCCGTCTACAAGGGGGAGTAAATAGATATCGAGCCACTCCCCTAACGTTAAGCTGAAAATTGCACTGTTGTAGACACACTCAAGCGGCAAAGCCCAGTTCAATTGTTTTTATAAAAAGCATTCGATCCTATCGAGCTGCCAAATAACTTGAATTACGCTAATTGTAGCTAAACAATTTTTAATACCTGCGATGACGCATCTCAATTTAGACATGGGATACTAATTACAGCCATTAAAACAACCGATCGACATACACTCCCATTTGCATTGCATGATTTCGCCCAGCATAGAACTGCAAATCAGATGCAAAGTTCACCTTGATAGTTCTGTCGTCGAACAATGCGGAAATCGGAATTTCTTGAGAATCCCAGAGTTAGAAACTTTCTATTGTCATGCGAGCTGAGTGTGATTGCATGGCGAATCAACCTACAAGTGGCAGTTTTTATTACCAGATGAGTGTGCCTTCGTTTGTCATTTGCACAACAGGTAATTTGCATGCTGCAAATATTTATATTACAGGGCGTGCTCCGCCACACTTATTGTGTTTTTGGGGCCCGCTCAAACAAAGGGGTTCTGTCACCTGCAACAACAAGACAAAACAGGCGCTAAATAAATTCACTTTGTGGAGCCGCCGTTTAAGACGTAACCGGTTAGTCAAGGAAGTTGTCACACGGATGACTGGGAGCGCGCACCCCCACTAGCCCAGATTTTGGTCGCGAATCTACATTGCGTCACCATCTCACCTCCATTCATGATCGAATTTGGCGAATGTGATTAAAATAAATTAAAAATGCGTCGCGGGTGTTTGACATCGGGCAAGGTCAGTTTCGTTGGCAGAAGCTGTGTATATCCGAAATGTAGGAATCTAAGTCCAAAATCTCAACCGGCAAGCTGCGCAGTGTGCATATTAATTAGTCAATTAATTAATTACTCAGTGCTCGATGCGTCCATTTCGAACCGAGTTGACCCCAAGACATGGCGAGAAGGTAGATCCGGAAGCCAATTGCGGAAGCAAATCAATTATTTATTGTTTTGACTCGTTATTATGAACGATAATCAGCACATACACACACACAATGTGGTTTGGACGCGAATTTCTCGGCGGGAGTACGTTAAATTTCCATTTGCTCAAGCTCGATCAGTTGGTCAGATATACGAATGTCAGTACAATACGATGCGCATTGTAATGAGGCAGGGAAGCGGAATCCGGTGACAAGAGGCCTTAAGTATTTTTTCAAGGGAGGGGGATTTTTCTGATTTAACTTTTTCCAGGTATTTGTATTCGTGCTTGAGCTGCCGCTTGAAAATCAATTAGATTGATCAGACGTTTCGTGGCTGCAAAATGGCCAAAATGTATATCAGATGAGTGGGTAGCCGATAATATTTTAAACACTTAAGAGGACACATCCAGGAGGCTTTCACAATCGATAATTCTCCATTAAGGCGGTACAACTTTATCAGGCTCAACGAAGATTGTCAATACGCGGACAGCAGCGGTAGTAAATGTTTTCCAAATTCCACATCGATAAGAAATCGTAGTGTCAATATTGCAGCGGCTATAGACTAAGTACTTGACATGCTTCAAAAGGGTTTCAGGTCTCGATCATCGCAGAACCTTTTAGCTTATCAGTCCATCAGCCTTCCAAGGCTTCCACATGTCGTATACGCAACGTGTCTTGCGTCAATAGAAAACCTTGTTAAACAATACAACACGGCTCGTACATCATACTTTATCAATTGGTCTTCTGCAATTAAAGATACGCTGTTTACAATATCCATAGCCCGGCAGAACTATATCCAATCAACTCCTGACATATAATCGCAATTCCCGAAATCGCTTGTCTAACCGATAGTTAATTACGCCATTGGCCCTAAACTGCCTCCAGATTTAGTGCCCCCATAAATCAGCTACAAACTCACACAATCGATTTGGCTCAACTTTGTTTGAACTCGTCGAATTTGGAATGCACATCACGTGGAAATTGCATTTTGTCTACAGCATTTTCCATGCCGCTTAAAATTTTCCACTGTCCCACTGACGCCGCAAACTAACTAAGCAAACAAAACCGATCGTTTTTTCATATTTTATGGTTAGACAACAAAACCAGCTAGCAAGGGGAGCTGGCTACTTGAAACAAGTCAATCACTAAGCTCCGTCTAAAAGAGAAGCCTCCAAGGCAGCACTAAGTGATTGTTAGGAGGGGGCTGCCTGTAAAATGGGTGGTATTGGCTATGGAGCCCAAAGAGCTGCAAGGTGTCGCGCATTCTCGTGCTGCAAGTTGGCAGAGACACTGAAAAAGATATGAATGCCTATCGGGGATTTGTAACTTTATTACGCTTGTAAAATTATTAAGTTCTTAATTATGATAAAATTGTAACAATAGTCACCTAAATTCCTATAATTAGCTTTTGTTGACTAAGTATAAAATAAGTACTAGCACAGTTCCTTTCTCAGAACTTTTTAAGGTTCTTAGTTTCAGAGAAATGATCTTTAAATTCAATTGTTCTTGTGTTCTCAACTTCTTTATAAAGCCAAACTTTAGCTTTACTGTGCAGTTTTAAAGTATCTTAGCTGCTGCAATTGATTGATAGATATCGTTATCTGTGTAGGATACAGGGTGATTTGATTTTCTTCAAAAGTAAGAGTAATCAGCGAAGAGGTGATGGCCCCCAAAAGTATGCCTAAAACTCTGGACGGGGACTTGGGAATTTTCCCGAAAGAAAGAAATGCGATCAGATAAGCAGTGTGTGTTCGTAAGCCAAACAAATGCAATTCGACAAAGTAGCAACCGCATACAGCAGATAAGAATCCCGCCCCTAACAACAATATATTTCGCTTGCACTCTGGGCACCCAGTTATCCTCATCCGTCGAACACACCGATCCTCCACCTCCTCCGCGGCCACACGGCGTATGAGTAATGGAGCGAGGCAGACTTGTCTGGCCGTCGGATGCCCAATGCTGTGCGATCTGTAGAAAGCACCCATACCCACAGCGCATATATGTATATATAAATATATATATATTTGTATTTGTTAACCTTTTTGAGAGAGAGGCCGACTTCGAACCACCTGCGTCACCGTAACGTTTATTGTCCATTGCGCTAATTGCCCGAACCAAAGCCAAAACGCCTTCGCCTCCGAGCTTCGCTGGGATGTGGTTACACACAAACGCACAATATCTCTCTGTGTGTGTCTGGCCGGGTTTATAGCCGCTCTGGCGACGCCACCGGAGCAACAAATTAAAGCACAAACATTGGCTTAATATCAGTCACTAAGCGATCGTCCGACAGTTAACAACAAATCGTCAGCGGGATCAAAATCAAAAACGAAGAGCGCGCGCGCGAATTTCGTAAATCCTTGCAACACCCGAGCAGGTGTTAAAAATTAAATAATTAAACAAGCAAATGGTTAAACAGTGTTCATTACTACTGCAAATTCTGACCCCATAATCGCACCGCCGAGCGTATCCGTCATTAACGCGACTGTGTGAAAAAGTCACAATTTCGGCGTCAATGTCGAGGAGAAACGATTGGATCGGGCAATTAATATAATTTCTCTATAAATTCGCATCAAAGTTCGCAGCGAACTTAATCGGGCCAAAAGGTAATTATTGTGCTTTGGGCAAATGATTTGTTTGTTTACACGGCGCTCTTCGTGTTTATGTGCCCCAATTATTTATAATTAATGCCCGCACATCAAATAAGTTATCAGGCATATTTATCGGATGCATGTGATAATAAAAGGAAGTGGCTTTAACTTGGAAATCTTCGATCGCAGAACTCCCATTTGCCTTCAAAGCAAAGTGGGAAAAATCATTGTGCCTCCTTTGTTTTTGTTGCGGTGATAAGCGTCGAATTGGATGCCATAAAAGATTATTGACTCAGTTTTATCTTGACGGCTACCTTACGGTTCCACTACTCACGGTACAATAAACCGGGCGTTTAATTCAGATTCGCGAAACGAAAATAAAAAAAAAACCCACTTTTGACAACCCACCCAAACAGTTGTCACTTAAAGTCCCCAAGGTGGCACATTATCACATCATCGTTAATATATAATATGGTTAATGCCCGAAAATTGAATAATCAGATAGATAGCTGCAAGTTCAGCACTACAAAGCTGTCCAGCTGTCCCATCAATTATGCCACGTTTTGCATATCGAAAGTGGGTGCGATAAGGTCGTGGGAGGCAGTTCCCAGCCAATCCACCTCACAGCAAAAGATCTCCTGACACTGTGCTCCCTTTCCAGCCCGCAACCCCCCCTGCACTGAGAGAATTTAAAACAAAATTAAAAAAAAAAAACGATTAATTAAAAGTTGCGATTTATGTCAACAGATCATAAATTAGGAACCAAGCAGGATCACTTTAACTTAAGAAACTGTTAAAGATCTTATATTGAAAGTTAGTTTAAAAAAACTTGAAGAAAAATTAAAAAATGTAGATGTTGCTTAACTGTTACTTAGTTTAGTTACTAATTAAACTGATTTGTGATAATTCAGTAAACTTCAATTTTATTATAAAATGGGCTGCAGATATTTCTCTCAGTGTTTTTAGGGGCTTTATGAATGATATTGACAGTCTGTCAGGACGGTCAACGGTTTTGCTCACTGCCTCTTCTTGCGGCACGTGAAGCGAACGCACAAGCAAAACAAAAGCAGCAAAAAAGCGAAACAAAGACGAAGCAAAACAAAAATGAAAACTGGTAACAAAAAGGCTGTCTTGTCTTTAATGGAATGCATTGAACGAAAAGAGATCCCACTCGAAAGGCCATTCAAAAAGTCGGCATCCAATTAAAGGTACTTAAGGCGGTGCTCGAGAATTGGCAGGGAGAAATTCCTATAGCCACGAAATACCCACCCTTTTCAGGTGTACGCTGTTTTTTTTCGGTTTATGCAACAGGTGGGAAGGCCGTTCGCTTATGGAAGCAGGTCAGGGTATAATGCAGTTAATACTGGAGTATATGGCTTCGATAAGGCAAAACCGGAGATAAAGGTCGTGTTTTGTAAGCCATAAACCTTGCGGAGAAGGAATCATAACAGTATCTTGTATCTTTTTTTGACAATTCTCCAAGGAATTCAGGTCAACATCCGAAAAGCCGCACCCTACCGCACATCGCTTTTATCGTTTGAAGTAGTATTTTTCAATTAAGATTTTATAAATCCCTATATAATTGTTTAAGTAAACATTTAAATCGGAATCTTTCGTGTTCCGTTTCGCTCATTAGGAGAAACCCCTCAAAACCCAAGAAGTTAGTTGCTGTGCCAGGGATCCAAGGCTTAATGGCCAATTAGCACCATTGTAAAGCCCAAATCGAAGACTATATATGTACGTACTGCGATGACGCACTTGACGCGATCCTTAATTAAATTATAGTTCAAATGGCGGAACTAATTAATGTAATTGGTCATAAAGCGAATAAGACGAAAGTTTTGGAATCGACTGGGAAAACTAATCAATGTCCGAATGTTCCGATATGATTGATATGATGATCAAAGGGGCAGTGTGGGCGCGTGATATCGTATAACAAATGGGGCCCCCACAGTAACTGGAACCCAATTAGAAGTAGATCATAAAGATTTAGCGTTTCGATTTATCGATTTGCGCGCCCCACATAAAAGGCAATCGCATTGGGTAAACAGCAAATAATGTCCGATCAAAAGATATTTAGGGCTTTCAAAGTCGCAAATCAACGGGTTGGCTCTCTTTATATAAGAGTTAAACCAATGGTATAGTGTGTATTACTGACCACTAATCTTATCGGGGCACAGATAATATTGATAATAATAACGCGTTCCACCACGATTAGTGTTCATTAACCGTAATTATTTGATTTTCTAGATCGTAATTAGCCATCAAGGGTCTATAGATATAGATTCGCATAATAGCTAATTACTATCATTTGAAACGAGCTGCCTTAAATCAAAGAACTAGTACATCATTGATAGGCAGAGCACTCTTGATTTCAGTTCCTAGTCTTCCGTGGTCAGCAAATCAGTTAACTGTATTGAGTTCTTCGGATCCCCGATGGGTTCGGTTCTTTTCGGCTTGGTTGTTATCAGTTGATAATTGATTTTAGAGGTAGCTTTAAGTTTTTTTTTTATTTCTATTGGCTGTGAATGTGGCATGCAGCGGGCATTTGTTGTTTATTGATTGTTGTAGCCTGTCTTGCTTTAAGTCGTTATCATATCTGGACATTATTATTATTATTATTTCGACGCTTTCCGACACTTTTCGGCGCCGTAGCCCCCGAGCCCAGAACCCTTGCCCATTGGCCTGGCCAACCGATCGTTCAGTTGCTTTTGGCCAGAGGACGTGTTCGGTCCTCCTTTGCTCCCAATAACTTGCTCGATCCGAATATCCTAGCTGAAATGTAAGTAGCCGGAAACGTGATGTTACGTATACTTATCGCGACTTCAAAATAAATCATGGGACTACAACCAGTTGTTTAATTATAAATAATATACACTAATTTAAACGTTTCGTCAAAAATGCATGACTAAGTACGGTGTACTGTACTGTATCATTTTAAACAACTTAAAGTTCAACTTCATTAACTTTGCGAGAGAAATCGAAAACAGTGATGAAACTTTTTGGGTAAATACGGGCTCAATTTCGAAAATTTTCCATTCCTCTAAGACTTTATGATCGATCGAAGTTAAGAATGCCATTCGAATGGAGATAGTAATCACAGTGGTATCTTATTTAATTACGGATGAATTTATTCATTTGATTAAGACTAATTAGTTCAAGTTTAACTAATTTTTAATGAAATTTGATTAGCTAAGAATTCAAGCATGTGACCTCGTTTATTGGTTGTTAAACATTCCATTGTCAACAAATTTGTGGCCTTCAATACCATATTTTCATAGTGCTTCAATAAAAGATTCATAAATTTTAAAGAATACGTTGCGCGCCATAAATACAAATGAATCGAAGATTAGGCTAATCTGGGTTCAAAGAACACGCTCGAAGTGGATCAGCTGCCGCGAAAGAACGTCAAATATTTCCCACAGGAATGAATCAACTTAATAGGAAAAATTGGTGGTGACTACTATATGGACGCTGATTTAGGGTCCGATTATATGGCCGAATTACAAGCGCTTTTAGGGCACCATAAAGCTGCATTTTATGAACGAAGTGCCATTGTTGTTTATTTGCTCGACCCTACTCCCAGTCCCATTCTTAGCCAGTTGCGATAACGATCGGCCAGTGCCAGAAATCTCTTTGCTAGGCAATTCTAATACTCGAATGTTTCCAAGAGTCGATAAGATACGCCCGGCTTGTGCCTAGCAACCCTCGAGCGGATTAACCCAAGCCTTAAATGGCCAACGAAAGCGAATCTCGTGCTTCCTTTCGCCGATAAAGCCTGTTCGTGTGCGGCCGATCAATCAAGTGTGCTAATTCCATTAAACACCAATCGATCCACGATTATTTACGCTTCCAGATGGCAGATAACAAGGGATTTACCCCCGATGGACAGGAATCTCTGTCATCGGCGCCACCAGCCGAGAATCCGCCTTCATACACTAACGCAATAAATGACTTCAACTCGAAGTGAGTACGCCCAGCTTTATGTTCGCATTCGTTTAAATTTGACCCATAATTTAAGTTAAGTTAAGTTAGTATTTTTCTACAACAGTTTTATTTAAAACTTATAAACTGTGTAAGTCCAAAAAATATTTTAAATATTTTTTTGAAAATTTATTTACATTTAAAAGTCCCTAAAACGTACTAATTGTCCTCTTTTATTTAAAAAATTACATTGTATTGATGCAATAGATAAAACAATATTATTCCCTTTCTTTATAGTAAATTTCAATAGGCAATTTTTGATTTTATGTTTATTGTTACCACAGTCTTAACGTTAAAACAAATAACAATTTTATAACAAACTCATCATTGTCCTTTTAAATGAAGTATAATGAAGGAAATATGTAAAAAGAATTCCTTCTCTGTAAATATGTGATTATAAATGAATATAAAATTATTTAATACCAAAGAAAAGGATGTAAACTTAATAGATTTATAGAAATAATAAAAATATACATATGTAGATATATTTGTGATAGAATGCAAAGTTAATACTTTCTCATCTTTTCTTTTCTCAGAGCCAACTTGACGGAGAAGGAGCTTTCCCTCACGGATGATCCCTACCATCCCTTCGAGCACCGCGATCCCAATGGAGCCAGTGCCGGCGGCGCTTTGGCGCACTTGCTCAAGAGTTCCCTGGGCACGGGCATTCTGGCCATGCCAATGGCTTTCCACAATGCCGGTCTGGCCTTTGGAATGGCCATGACGCTGATCGTTGGATTCCTCTGCACCCATTGCGTGCATATATTGGTAAGCGAAGTGGCAACAATTTTAGCACCTGATTCTGGCTGTTGACTCAAGCAATTTACGACAGACAGCAGCCAGACCAGGTGAGCCGCATAATCCACGGCTGACGTATGTGTAGTACCGTGGGTCTTAAGTAGTTCAAGGTGTCCAATCAATGGAGCCAATGAATCAATCGTACCTAGTGCCCAGATAAGCACACTGCAACGTGCAGTCCAATCGTTGCACGCGTCTCGAAAACCAAGTTCAGACCCACTTGTTCTTATCGCCGAAGATACAAAGTGCGATTGTTGTAGCTTTACGACTTCCATTCCTCGCAAATCCCGAAGACGTAATTTCCCAGAATTAGCTGCACTCCAAATTTCCAGACATCAGGAATTGCGTGCCAAAACATTGCGTAAATCAAGCAAATGTTTCTCGGAAAGTCCAAGTCACCGATCATCCATCGGTCATAAATAAAAAAAATGCGAGCATACTCCACTCCATAAACTAGCCACTCGAGTCAGCAGACTTATGGCCTTAGGACAGTCATTTTGGAACTTTTCAAGTGCTTAGCTGCGATCATTTTGATTTACTATTTTCGGTAACAAACTTTGATACTAGTACTTTTTGTGATATATATTCCTAGTTAAAAATGTTCTTAATTTGATTAGCCAGCTACTTCCTCACTTCAACTTAATTTGATTTACAATAAACATATGATGAGGTAATACTTTATAATCGCTTTCCGCTTAGGGAATAATAAACTGCATCCTCTTAAGCTTTAGATTATCTCTAAAGTGGAAGTCAAGTCTGTAAGATTAATACTATATATTAATATTGAAGTAGTATTATTAATTTAGACTTGCAATTAAATGATAGCCTTAGTAAAGTATGAGTTTGAACTGCAATAAATTAAAGTTTGATTGATGGAGTAGAAGCTTTGAGCCTACAATAAATTGCTGTCTATATTATAGATTTATTTTTTCAAAGTTTGAATGAATCCTATTAACTTACTTTCCAACTGGTTTCATTCATTCTTGCAGGTCAAAACTTCGCATGACATTTGCAGGGATGCCAAGGTTTCGGCTCTGGGATTTGCTGAGACGGCTCAGAAGGTGTTCGAGTACGGACCCAAGGGAATGCGACCCTACTCGAATTTCGCCAAGTGAGTAGAGCTTACAGATGGTTCAGGAGATGATGATCCTCAGTGGTAATCTATCTATCTATCTCCAGGCAATTTGTGGATATCGGACTGATGGCCACCTACTATGCTGCGGCATGTGTTTATATCGTATTTATTGCGACATCCTTCCACGATGTCATTAACTATGATTTGAAGATCAACTGGGATGTGCGCATTTACATTGCCCTAACCGTGATTCCCTGCCTGCTTATCGGTCAGATCCGTGACCTGAAGTGGCTGGTGCCCTTCTCCATGATGGCCAACATCTTCATTGTGGTCACATTCGCTATCACGCTGTACTACATGTTCGACGAGCCGCTGGTTTACTCCGACAAGCCACTGATCGCCAAGGCTGCCCATATTCCACTCTTCTTCGCCACCGTGATCTTTGCGATGGAGGGCATCGGTGTTGTGATGCCCGTGGAGAACTCGATGAGGAAGCCCCAGCAATTCTTGGGATGCCCCGGCGTGCTTAACATTGCTATGGTCACTGTGGTCTCACTCTATGCCATCATCGGATTCTTTGGATATGTGCGATTTGGCGACCAGGTGCGAGGCAGCATCACGCTAAATCTGCCGGAAGGCGCCTGGTTGGGCGATACGGCCAAGCTCCTGATGGCCGTGGCCATCCTGTTCACCTTTGGTCTGCAGTTCTATGTGCCCAACGAGATCCTCTGGCGCAAGATCAATCACAAGTTCAGTCCCGAGAAGCACAACATTACACAGATTCTACTGCGCAGCGGCATTATCCTGCTGAGCGGTGGTGTGGCTGCTGCTATCCCCAACCTGGAACCCTTCATCAGTCTGGTGGGTGCCGTGTTCTTCTCGCTGCTGGGCATCTTTGTGCCCAGTTTCGTGGAGACCGTCTACCTGTGGCCCGACCGCCTCGGCGTGTGCAAGTGGAAGCTGGTCAAGAACATATTCCTGGGCGTGTTCTCCATTCTTGCCCTGGTTGCTGGTGCCGTCGCCAGCATCAACGAGATCATCGAAATGTACAGCGGCGACGATTAAGGATTCCATATGTGTGGGTTCAACCTTCAAACAGACACGTAGTATTACACTAGATGCAGGTAGCTCCAACAATGGAAGCGCGATGAAAGACAAGTATGAGTTCAAAAAGCAGGCAAAGCCCACGTCCACATCAGACCCAACTTATGGCCATGTCGAACATGGTCAAGCGGCTCGGATGCCAAATTGCCGATGCCGTTGACTGCATGAATAAGATGATATTAAGTTTAAGTGCCCTGTTACACAAACTAAGCTGCAATTCATAGAATTTATATATGTTATTACGTTAAGTTGCTCAGCATTCCAAAACATAAAGCGAACAGTACCAAAACATTCAATATGTCGGCTTTTACTTATGGGGAATCCACTTCTGAATATAAAATAAAGTATACAGATTGTAGTGTTGATTTATATAAATATAATGATTATAGTCTTAGAACACAATACACAATTATTTGGAATAGAATACAGCGGCACGCAATAGTAATGTAGTCGGATGTGTAGGCGGGTGTTTAAAAAACTTCAGAACTGGGGTTGGGGGTGGATTGCTTCCGGTGTGAGATATGAACTATTAACTATATCGAGTAAAATATGTTTAAGTAATCGCTTGTCTTAACTATTTAACTGCCTAGTGCTGAGTGTAGAGCCGAAACTCAGAAAAAATATCTGTTTGCTTTGTCGCTTTACTTCTTCTTCTTTTTCGAGTTGGAACTGGTTGCCACCACCTCGCTCTTCCGCTTTTGACTGGCCTTCGGTTGGGGCGCGGGTGCTGGAGTGTTGGAGCTGGCACTTCCACTTCCCGCGGACACGCTGCCCTTTGGAGCCTTTTTCTTCTTCTCGGCGCGTTCTTTCTCCTCCAGCTCAATGTTTTCACGTTCAATAAGGGTAATCAACGTGTTGCAGCGACGCTGCAGCTCCAAAGCTGTTCGAGATTTGATGAACCAGTCAAACCGAAATTGCGGAGAAGCTCTGTAATAGAATGGAAATGTATGACGGGCTTACTCGTATTTAAAACCAAGTTTGTGCTCACCTTATAGCCGCTCGCAGCTCCTCGTAGACATTCTCCTTGTCAAAGCCCAACTTGTGAAGCATGCATACCAGAAATCGATCCTCTATTTCAGTGTAATTCTTGCCCTTATTATTGCCATATTGCAGCCGCAACTGATGGAAAGGGGCGCGATACCGCGACATCTACAACGAAAATATATTCATATATATTAAAGATACTCAACGGAAAGAAAAGGACAACAATGAAAATTACCTTTTGATCCAAAGCCTTCTTAATAGACAATCGTCGTTGAATCTTGCCCTCTCCACGCTCAATCTGTCCCATTATTCGCTCAATGTCCTGCAACTCAGTACATCGCTCCCAGAACACGGCGTTGTACTCGATAACCTCCTCCGGAGTCTTGCCCTCCACGTCCTTGGCAATGTTGTCAATATCATCCCGACCGTACTTTTCGTTGGCCTTGATGAACTGGTTGAAATCGCGCTTGGTCCAGGCAGTAAATCCCTGTGAGAGTAGATTCTCCTTCTCCTGGATCTCATCCTCGGTAAGCGGCTCTGCCTCATCGATCTTGCGCTGCTCCTCGCGCTGCACTTTGGTGGCATCCGAGCCCAGTTCTGTGTTCTTGGGCACCTTGTAACCAACAGTCTTGCGGAAATAGTAGATTTCCTGGTCGAGCAGCTCAAACAGACGGGGTGGGAAGAACTGAAAGTCCTGAACGATAGGCTGCTTGGGTGGGCGGGGAGCCTTCGGTGCCTTGGGTTCGGAGACACGGAGAGCCTCACGGAAATAGGCATCCACAGCATAGTTTGCTTTGCGTTCACGCTTCGGTGGCTCGATCCAGTTGCCCAGCGCATTCAGCTTTTGCTTCTCGCGCCAATCCTCGCCCTCGAATTGATACACGGAAGAAGTTCCTGCTTCGCCGTTTGTGTCCATTGTGAACGTCCGCAGCGAACTCTCGCCCATACTGTCCAGTGCTGCTTTCTGCTCGGCTGTCTTGGCCTCACCGCGCTCCAGAATAACATCGATGTCTTCGTCGGTAATGTCTGTCTCCTTAGAGCTAAACACTTGGTTAGCTCCAAAACGAATTATATTCAGCATTTCATCCTTGTTTAACTGATTGGAGCGGTTGTCAACCAATCTGCCACCCTGGATGACCATCTTGTCCAGACGGAGCTTGACCTCTGCCCTCTCTACGATCTTCTCCTCCACTGTACTTTCGGTGATCAGCCGGAAAACGCGCACTTGCTTCTTTTGGCCAATACGATGAGCACGATCCATAGCTTGCAAATCCATTTGAGGATTCCAATCCGAGTCGTAAATGATGACAACATCAGCGGTAGCCAAATTGATACCCAAACCACCGGCTCGGGTGGACAACATGAAGAGAAACTTGGCGCTGTTGTCCATGTTAAATTCCTGGATCTGCCTGTTACGATCCTCGTGCGGCGTCTGACCATCCAGGCGGCAATAGTTGTAGTTGCGCCAGTGACAGTAATCCTCCAGGATATCCAACATCCTTGTCATCTGTGAGAAAATCAGCACACGCGATCCCTGTTCTTGGAGCTTGGGCAGCAGCTTATCCAGAATAGCCATCTTTCCGGAGTTATACACCAAATGCGTGTCCGTGGTATATGGCGGACCGGGCTCGGCGCCATCAAACAAATATGGGTGGTTGGTGCACTTGCGCAGCTGCATAAGGATGTTCTGCAGTCGCATCTTCTCCACTTTTCCAGCACCGTTCACTACATCAATGTCCTTAAGCAGCACCTTGGTGTACCAGTCGCGTTGCATCTTGGATAGACCCACAAATATTTTCATCTCCTTCTTCGGCTTTAAACGCTTCTCCACTTCGGCCTTTAGACGACGGAGCAGGAAAGGTTTCAGCACGGCATGCAAGCGCGTAATCAACGCATCGTCACCCAGGCAAGTGTTCGTGTTGAACCATTCGTCGAAATCCTCTGACGAATTAAACACATCGGGCAGCAGGAAATTTAGCAGGGCCCACAGCTCGTGAAGGTTATTCTGCAGCGGAGTACCCGTGATAAGTAGACGATTAGCGGTCTTAAACTCTCGCAGAATCTCCGAGAGCTTCGACTTCTCGTTCTTGATACGATGCGCCTCGTCGATGACCAAATAGCGCCAGTTAAACTTCTTGAACACGGACTTCTCGCGGATACACATCTCATAGGAGGTCACGCAAACGTCCCACTCGCCAGGCATGAGCACATCTCGAATGAAGGTGTTACGGGTGTCCTGGTCACCAATAAGGCAGACGGCTCTGAGAGAAGGGCACCACTTCTTAAACTCATTTACCCAATTCTGCAGCGTTGACTTTGGCACGATGACGATGTGTGGTCCGGCTTGGTTTCTGCATGCAAATATGATATTTTGACATTTCTTTTAAACACTAGATGTTTATGAACTCACTTGAAATGCTTAAGGTAACCCAGCAGGGATATGGTCTGCAGGGTCTTTCCTAGACCCATTTCATCGGCCAGTATTCCATTGATACCATTTTCGTAAAGCGAAATCATCCAGTTGAGACCGCGAATCTGGTAGTCACGCATCTCGCCACTTTTGATGTAGGCGGGTGAGGCATCGAAGCGAAAGATCTCCTTGGTGGCCGAGTCCTCCGCCAGCAGCTCCTCATCCTCCTCCTGTTCTGTCTTGCGATGCCGATGACTGTTTAAGACAAAAGTATACCAATAAATAAAGTAACTGACTTTTTTATATGGGGAGTATAACTCACTCGGCAACATCCTTTTCCTTGTCCTTGTCTTTGATCTTCTTGGGTCTACCCTTAGGCTTCGTGGGACTCTTAGCGCTGTTAGTCATGAAGTGGGTAAATATCTCCGTCTGCTTTAGCAGGAAATCAAAGCGCCTACTGCGATCAGCCTCGATTTTGTTGTCAAACTCTGCCTCCTTTTCACCGGATGAACTGGTAGCCGCATCCGAAGTCGTCTCGTTCTGGCAGAGATCAGAATATATGTAGAGGAGTCCTTAGGCAAAGCCTGTTATATATTAACTTACCGAGTTCTCTTCGGTTGCCTCCACGGCAGATGTATCTGTTTTGGACATGTTTGCAATGCCGGCGTCTTTCTCTAAATGAACTTAATTTTTCCACAAATTTCCCCTCGCCAATCAAGCGTGCTGCACACTGGTTTCGTTTAATGTGTACTGAAAATCGAGTGTGCAACCTGTTAGTCACACTTTCAATATACAAATAAAAGGCAATTTACACAAAACAATGTTTGTTTCGCTTAAACAAATTGTAAATAATTACATGCGATTTTTTTTTAATGAATGGTGGGAAATCTGCGCGTGCTATCGCAAGATTATGCGATGAATGGGCGAAGTTGGCTGCGGCAGCGACGGTGGCGGCAAACAGTTCGAGAACACGAACTATCGATAGTTTTGATAGAGTAGGTTATGACAAGCATAGCTTGCAGCGTTTACTATGAATGGCAGCACTGGCCGTGTGCCGTTATTATTAGTTTTAGAAAAAGCCGTTATTCTGATTAATCAAATGAGCTATCTTTCAATTTGGTTGCATTTGCTTAAAAATGATTGCTTAATGTTAAAGTTTGAGATGAGGAAATATAGCATATAGGAAAAGAAAAGTAAATCGAAATACAATATGTTGTAGTTAAAAGTAGTTTTAGTAGTTTTAGACTTGGCTGCCCCAAACTTTATAAACAAAGACAAAATCTGTTGAATCACTTAGACAACCCTCATATTAAACTTTTTAATAGTTAAATCGCAGGAAACCCCCCGAATAAAAACATTTAAAATAGTGCTAGGTGTGGCCAAGGTATGCGCAGATAGAAAAACCACCACCCGGCTTATGGAAAACCTGTTTTTGGCCAAAGCCCAGTACGGTCACACATTCACTCCATCACCTCGTTTCGTTTGAAAAAAAAAAACCATCCAAAATGAGTAAATACGACTCAAAGTACCTCGAGGAGAAGCTCAAAAGGGAACTGCAGACGGAGTACGTGAGTGTTACGGACGAATCAGACGGCTGTGGCGGCAAATTCAGCGCCGTAATCGTATCGCCAGCCTTCAGCGGCAAGACTCTTCTCCAGAAGCATAGATTAGTCAACTCAACGCTGGCCGAAGAACTGAAAGAAATCCATGCATTCTCCCAGAAATCCTACACACCCGAAGAGTGGGAGAAAGTGAAAGCCCAATAGTAGTACCAAATAAAACAAAAAAACAACGTCACACATACATATACACGGTATATACAACAACAGCAAACACTGGCCGCAAAAACCTGTTGTTCGTTTTGCTGATGGTTGGTTGCGCTTTCCGATCGAAGAGACGAACAAGCCGAAAAACGCCAGTCGCACAAAGAAAGTGAAAGGGAAAGCACAGGAATCGGCACGCAGAAATAGGAGTTACCGAATAAACAACGCAAATGATCCACTAAATGCATAAGTTACATAAAGAAATACAGCCATAAAAGTTTAAGTACTCGTCGCAGGTCGTCCGCTCGAAAGGCATTAGCATTACAATTCGAAACAGCTGATATACCGATAAAGCCATAGCCAAACGGAATACAGAACACACAATACACGGAGATCATCAAGAACAATGCTGCTCAAGTTCCAGGTCCATTCTCCGGGCAAGGTCATACTCCATGGCGAACACGCCGTGGTCTATCATCGTCCCGCCCTCGCCGCCGTAGTGGGTTTGGGCACTACTCTAAAATTCCGACAGTTGAAGGCCATCCAGGTGGCAAGTTTTCAACTGGAGGCCCTTAACTGCACACTGGAGATCCAGTTGCCGGAGTTCAATGGCTTCCTGGCTGAATTCAGAAGTAAATACCCATCAGACAGCACGGCCAATCTGTTGGAAGCCGTCCGCGCAGAGGTGTCCAAACAACTTGAACGATCCGGAGGCAATGCACCCAAGCAGCACACCCAGCGGGCATTCATCTCCATATACTATTTGCTGGCCGGCGCTGTACTCTCCGCACCCGGCGACAAGAAACTGACGCTGCAAACCGGTTTCCAGGTGCAGGTAGACAGCCAGCTAACCGTGGGTGCGGGCTTGGGCAGTTCCGCCTCTTTCGGAGCAGCTTTGGCCACAACATTTCTCATTTTGGCCGGACACTTCGATAGAGACAGCTACTTGTCGGAAGCAAACCAGGCGTTGATCTCGAGCTGGGCTTATGAATCGGAGCGCGTTAATCATGGCACACCCTCGGGTCTGGACAACACTGTGTGCACCTACGGCGGTATGTTGCGGTATGTCAAGGGACAGGGTTTCCAGTCGCTGAAGATTCAGAAACCTCTGAACATCCTGCTGGTGGACAGTCGTGTGACTCGCAGCACCGCAGACATTGTGGCCAAGGTGCGTCATCTGGGAGAGGCCTTTCCGCAGCTCATCGAGGCCATTTGGCAGGCTTGCGAGGAGCTTGTTGCCGCCGCCGTTCCACTCTACGAAAGCTTTGGCAACGCCCAAGACGATAGCTCGAAATTCGAGCAACTTGAACGCCTGTTCCAGATCAACAATGATCTGTTGAAGGCCATCGGAGTGTCGCATCCGAAACTGGAGCAGATCTTCACCATCGCTTTTAAGCGTGGCTTCTTTTCAAAGCTGACGGGCGCCGGCGCAGGTGGCTATGTCATCGTTCTGCTTCCAGAGAACTACGAGTGCAACGAGGTATACTGGAAGCTTAAGGAGGAGCTCGAATCGGCGGGCTTTGGTGTTCATGTTACGACTGCCGGCGGCGAGGGATTGCGCGTTAGTTCGCTGGAGGACTGATGCGGTTTCGTTTTGTATTGCTATTGTATGTATTCGTGGTATTGTTATAAATTAAAGAATAAAGATTTATACATGTATTTTGTACGGCAATCTGGTTGTTTAGCGTTGACTTCTGTCCCGAGATTTGTAGACAATTCCACGGTTTTTCATGTCACGTAAGGTGGACTGCGGCAGTGTTCCGGATACAGAAATGGCATAGATACCACGAGTAAAGCGGGCTAAAGGATAATGAATTCAAATATATCAGTAATACCCTTTTGGAATGGAAGTTATTAAGGTCTTACACAATCTTTGCCACTTGGCCACCCAGGAGTCGGTGGGCGTAGTTAGGGCAATAATTCCGTCAAAGTTGTTGCTAGTGTGATCATAGACATTGTCCTTGTTGTTTTTCATCCGCAGGAACTCCTCGCAGTTTTCACAGCCATCAGTCTCAAATTGATCAAAACTCTGCGGGCGATAAATGATTTCAATGAAAATGTGTGTCGAGTCAAGGCAAAATATAACCCACCTTCACTAGGGAGCAAACGAGGCATGCGCGAAGTCCTCTCAGATCCTTGGGTATCGAGTCAAATGCCATATTTACTTATTAATTATGGGTTTAAAACTAAAAATACAAAATCCGTGCAAAACCAAGCCACGACACTGACAGAGTGACCGTACTCTAAAATTATCATAAATCTACGATATCGATGGGTGCCGGTTACACCCGACAAAAATTGTCGGAATCATTAAAATTAAAACCTATTTTTTTTATTAAAACCTAATTTTAAAAGTGTATTTTTCCTTAGCAGCTATATGAATCTTAAACAAAGTTCAACGGCTTGGGCAGTGGCTTATTTTTTTTGTGCTTGTAATAATCCTCTAGAATTTCAAAATAGATCAAAACCATTCCGAAGTGAATTCCTGGCTTGGCTCCTGAAAAGTTAAGTGCAATTTTGTAATCCTGAGTTGGAAGTATGGGCAGAGAGACCTCGTCCAAACGGAAGTTACGCGCAATCAAATGACCCTTTAGAAACATACAAATATTGCATATATAAAGGAAGTTTGACTTATATAAGCTTACCCTATATGGGCAACTGTGGTTTACATTAGTCCATTCCGTCAAATGGCTAATAGCGTATTTTTCCAAAAAATTACGCTGTGTTTTATTATTTAACATTTGGCAAACATCAACTTTAAATTTTACGGCAAAGGGCTTGTAAAAATTCGAAGAATCCTTGTAGAATACTTCAACTGACATCTGAAAATTGCCAATGTTATTGTAATACTTAAATTAAGAAACTTCTCACTTTAATATCTGTCAACGCGTCCCTTATGTCGCAATCCATGTTCAATACTGATCGAGTCCAGTTTATTGGCTTCAGAATGCAAGAGACATTGCTAAAATATGCTCCGTTTGCTATGCACTCAGTTTTTCTGATTTTGA
This sequence comes from Drosophila sechellia, assembly GCF_004382195.2. Taxonomy (NCBI): domain Eukaryota; kingdom Metazoa; phylum Arthropoda; class Insecta; order Diptera; family Drosophilidae; genus Drosophila; species Drosophila sechellia. The sequence continues at coordinate 8,790,275 of NC_045950.1, read as the reverse complement.
AAAAGTATCCATTGGAATAGAACTAAAAACTAAAATATATTTTAAAGCTGTATTTATACGGGTTTATTTACGCACAATGGTATTTTGAAGGCATAATAAAACGCCCAAGTACACACAAGAGACATCAAGCCACTTTGCCATCATCAGAACAAATAAACATAACTCCACCGAACAACTTAAAGCAAACGCTAACTACATTTTAATAACTATGTACGCTTGATAAAAAGGCATCACGGTTGAACGAACAAACAGCTTTCAAATAAATAATCGATACGCCGCGATACACTTATCTACACTTTAGCCAAAAATCGGTTTAACGTAAATTAAGTTGTGTTAGAAGTGCACTCGCCTATCATTCGGAAGTATGAAAGCGTAAACTTAAAATTTATATTACTTGTTTTGATTTTACAGCCTAATTCTATAGGTTACTTACACCATGTAAATTGTTTTTAAATGCTAACCGTTTGCAAATGTAATGTAAGACAATCGGTTAATCGACCCCCTTATGAGATAACGGCTACGCCCCTGGCGATCAGCTGTTACTCGGTTGTTTTGGGTGTGGAACAGGGAAGCACAGAAGTACGGACAAGAAAGAACGGTAATAACAGCTATAGCCGAGCTCCGTTAACCTTTTACCGCTAGGATCGTTGGAATAGAACTCGCCATGTCCTCCTCCTCGACATCCAGTCCCACGGACAACAGCTCGCACGGATCGGTGGCGCTGTCCTCGGCCCTTAATCCATCTTTGAACCCGGTCTCCGGCACGAATACCAGCAGCCAGAAGCCTTTTTCGCTTTCCGAGCGCCTGAACTTTGAGATCTACCGTTACTCCAGCTACTCGCCAAACTATCTGCCAGAGTAAGTACTAATTTTGAAAAGAAAATGGATGCCTCGCATCTCGTAATTGTTAAACGGGCATCTTTCTAATTTCCATACCATTCGATTCGTAGAAACGTCCTGGTGGACTGTCCCAACGACCAAACATCTAGGTGGTCCGCCTACACGAACAGCCCGCCGCAATTTCTCACCTTGAAGCTGCGCCGTCCCGCCATTGTGAAGAAAATCAAGTTTGGCAAGTTCGAGAAGTCGCATGTGTGCAACATCAAGAAATTCCGTGTTTACGGCGGCTTGGAGGATGAGCACATGGTTTTACTGCTGGAGGGGTAGGTTATTCACCTGGTTCTCCGAAATGCATTCTTCAATATAACTCAAATATTTTCCCTAGTGGCCTGAAAAACGATAACGTACCGGAAGTATTTAACCTGCGCTGCCTGACCGAAGACGGTTCGGAAAACCTACCAATACTGTACCTCAAGATCGTGCCCCTGCTCTCCTGGGGTCCGTCGTTCAATTTCAGCATTTGGTACGTGGAGCTGCACGGCCAGGACGACCCCATGTACACCAGTGCTCGCATGAAGAACTACAACTCGCTGCGCGAGGTGGAGATCATCAAGCTGTGTCTGAAGCACTTCCGCCAGCAGGGCTATTTGAGTGCCTTTGGAGCGCTTCAGGAGCAAACGAATGTGCAACTGGAGCACCCGCTGATCAGCGAACTGCATAAGTGTCTCGTAAGAAAAGAATCCCCAGCATAGATCATGTTAAAAACCTTTGAAGTTTGGTATTAAATCCATAAAAAAATTGGTTCTTAGGTTTTGCAGGGCGACTTTGAGAAGGCTGAACGCTTTATAGTCGAGTGCATAGATGAGGGCCTAATGGATGAGTATTTAAATAAGCAGGACTACAAGCACAGCTGGCATATGAAGCATACCGAAAGCGACATAAAGCCTGGTAACTATTTTTTTCTCCAAATAGCAATCGTCAGCAGTTAACTTCCTTTATTTCAGGCAACCGCGGTGGTCACCAGCTGGTAGTGGATGCCAAAAGAAGACTTATTTATCTCTACGGCGGCTGGGATGGCTACCAGGACTTGAGCGACCTTTGGGTATTCAATATCGAAGATGATCAGTGGACGCTACTGTGCGAAAGGTCAGAGCTATCCAATGGGCCCACACCGCGATCCTGCCACAAAATGGTCTTTGATCCCATCAGCGAAAATGTATTCATGCTTGGCCGTTACCTGGACAACTCAATTCGAACTTCGGATTATATAAAGAGCGACTTTTACCTTTACGATACGAGGGCTGGCAACTGGATGCAAATATGCGATGACACCAGCCAAGTGGGTGGTCCTCAGCTTGTCTATGATCACCAGATGTGCATGGATACCGATAAGCGTACAATTTACGTTTTCGGAGGCAAAATACTCACGCCTCGTAGTGTCAATGCCACTGGTGCGATAGAACCAGAATATTCGGGGCTGTTCTCTTATCACATAGCAACGAACACCTGGGCTCAGATTCTGGTGGACTGCCACCACGCCAGCGCTTCCCTGGCAGATGTAATGTCCATCAAGTCCAGGATCACACACTGCATGGTTTTCCATAACGTAGGTTAAATATACTTTATAAGCTATGCATGCAGATATATGTATTTGTACGCGCTATTATAGAAACATCGAAAACTTTACATATACGGCGGACAACGAGGCAAGGAGGATCTTGATGAGTTTCTTAGCTACGATGTAGACACCCAGGCCATATCAGTTCTCAACAAGGAGCACCCCCATCACGGAACCACCGCTGGCAACGAAGCCAAATTCGAGCCTTCCTCTGGCTATACATTGCGTGCCACCATTGACTGTGAACGCGATGAAATTTATGTTTTTTCTGTAAGTAGTTCTGACATAATTTCGGCGTTCGTATTTAACTTCTTTATTTGTAGAGCCTAAGTAAGGTTAAGGATCGTCGTGATATACAGCATATTGATGCATCTAACTCCTTTTGGGTTTATTCCTTGCGCAATCACAAGTGGTCGAGGATATATTACTGTCGCCACAGTGGCCAGGATGCGAACTCCATTAACAACATGAATATTTTGGGCGCCAGCAAGGGTGATGGTACCTTAGAGCCGTGCCCTCGCTATGCCCACCAGCTGGTTTATGATGATGTGACCAATACCCACTATTTGTTTGGCGGAAATCCTGGAATCTGTCAGCAGCAGCAGCTGAGACTTGATGATTTTTGGCTTTTATGCCTGGAAAAGTATGTAATTTACTAGCTGAATGTAATCGATGATAATTTCCTTATATTTTAGACCCAAAAGAGAGGAGATCCTGAAGCATTGTCGGTTTTTGGTGCGTAAACTGCGCTACGAGGAGATGACGCGCCAGGATCCCATAAAGGCAATGCAGTACTTACGGCATCATATAGCCGATGTTATTGATCACAGCGATGCGGAGCAGTTGAATAATGTTTGTCTAAGAAATTACTTATGGTTTTGTAGCTTTTTTATATCGGTGTTTATTCTTTTAGTTCCACAAGCTTGCGTCTTTACTCTTCAAAAACCATGATGGTAACCTTGAAAGAGAATGCAACACACCTGCGTTGTGTGCTGATGCAGACGATCTCGAAACGGATTCCGATGTATCGGCAAAGATCAAAGGTTTTATTAGTCAATAATGAATTCTTATTGGATAACTCAACTTGTATCTTTGCAGAGGAAGTGGCTGATGGGCCCGCTACCGAGAACCTCTCCCTGGAGTCGAACGAAAGCATGATCTCTTCTGGCATCTCGGACACTGCATCTAGCCCGAGCTCCTCCTCATGCACCAAAAGGGCGCGGACGGAGTGCACACCCGAGCTGAAGAATAAGCGAGCTTTCCTGTTCAACAAACTGGTGCAATTGATGCCACCGAGCATGGTGCAACCTGAACGCAACCTTAGCGACTTTGTGGTCATGTAAATGTTTACGTGCCAAAACCGAATCAATACGAGCCCCCATCCAAGATTATATTTAGCTTATTAAGTGTGTGAGAGTTTCGTTTTAAACTGTTGATCATCGTGATGTTTAATTCGCTTGTTTGCCCATATAAGGTTCTACGGTTAATGCAAAGCATGACATATATATGATTTTATTGTGATAGATCACGTGTACTGAAACCCCGGCTAAAAGCAGCTGGATTCATAGTTAGTGCGTTTAGGCTGAATAAGAACAGTATGTAAACCGTGTTATATTTAATGGATTGTATATGTAAACATAAGATTGAAATAAAAAACAGTTTTTTAACGTCCAAAAGCAACAAGGCGCCTTTAAAATACATCAGTTTATAATATGATGGCAAATATAGCTTATAAATAAATTAAAAATTATTTTCTGTTGTACATACATTTATTTTCTTATTTTTAAAATATGATACGCAAACCTTGTTCCTCATCAATATGATTTAAATAGACATTTTGTAGAAATCGAGGTCACAGCAAATTAGTTTCACTTAAATGCAATTCCAGAATTGTGTCCTTGACAGCAGTGAACACAAACTTAATATTTTCAGTATCTACAAAACCAAAAAACACTTATTTAAATATTGTGTGCTAAGCGTCTATAGTTTTTGTATTGAATAACAATAAAACACCAAAAAGGAATTCAAAAAGTTCTGATTTTTTCAAAGATCAGAATAAAAAGCAGACTTACTTGTAGCAACGGTGAAATGAGAATAGATTAACTTGTAAGGATCAGTTTTCACGCTAGTAAACATGTGCCGTATGAATTCTCGGGCCGCCCTAGCATTCTTCTTTGGACCTGGTTAATAGGATGTCGAATTAAATCCTTTACATGTACGATTGCTTGGGGTAAACTTACCATTATATTCAGGAAAATAGTCTGCCAAATGCGATGACAATATTTTCTGTTTAAATAAATCCTCTTTGTTTAGAAACAGAATCACGGACGAGCGTTGAAACCATTCAAACGATATTATATGGTGAAACAAAGCTTTAGATTCCATCATACGATTCTGAAATAAGCAATTTGGTTATTCATTGCAAAAAAGTTAATTTCAAAAGAATACCTCATTCTCCGATTCTGCCAAAGTTAGATCAAACTCGGACATGGCAACCAAAAACATAAGTGATGTCACATTGGAAAAACAATGAATCCACTTTCTTCTCTCTGTTCGTTGACCAGCGACGTCCACCAATCTGTGTTGTAGTATTTAATTGAAGTTATTAATTTCAATATATTGTAAACTAATACCTAATCAGAAAACCGTCCAAATTAAAGGGATACTCAACAATATTGGTTGTTGGCGCTCGAACATGAAGAATGTCCTGATCAGTTGCATAGTAATCACTCCGTTCAATTCGAGCTATGTCGTTCAAAAAGCTAATTGGATGAAGAATGAAGCGATTTTAACTGAAGTTATTCAGCAGCCTTTAATTATGCTTAATGCAAATGCTTTGATAAAATGTAACTATTATCACATTCAAGAGAAAGTATTTTAAGTATGTATAATTAGAGTAGATATTAAACTCCTCTGTGCTCTTATAATCGTAACGTATGCCTCAGATATTGCTAGTAAATCAACCCGCTCACTCACTATTCAGTGGAATCAGTCAGCTGATATTCCCTACGACGATGGTAGCACTCCTTGATGCCAGCATCTTTCCAAAGCGTTTTGATGGCATTCAAGTAGGGCGCCTCCAGTGTGGTAACTGTCTTGTAATCGATGCTCTTCACAAGATCAGCAAGTTTCTGTGGATCATATGATCTCCATTGGATGCAAATCACTTGGTATTATTGGTCCAGTAATTAGTCTTACACTATGCTCCTGCTGACCGTAGGGAATCTGCAGAGTATCCATTGCACTGATCATCGACTGCATGGCCATGAATATGTTTTGGAAAACATTTTTGGTGAACTGCTCCCTCTCCTTCTTCAAAAATCCGTTTCCGTGAATAATGCGCATTTGTTTGATGAATGTGGTCTTGCCAGATTCACCTGTGCCTGCGATTGTGGATTTGTTGGTTATATACATTTGCCATGGAATTAATAATTCTCCGATTTCACTTACCCAGGACCAATATCTTAAGTTCTCTTCGTGCTTTCTTCTTTTCCGCTTTCAGGACCTTATCGATTTCCCTGCTGATACGCCTTTCCTCACAAGCCTGGTCCGATAAGCAGCAGTCCATGAACATTCCTGCAGGTTTATCCTCTGGTTCCTGGACTATTTAGATTCTGTATTTGTCGAGTGAAGATCGCAATATATCAATATATATACCCCATTCTTTGAAAGGGTATACTTGATCGTTGAAAGTGTGTAAAACGTAGAAGGAAGAGTTTTCTACCCTGTAACTTCATTATTTATTATCAACAAGTATAGATAAAGTATGTCCGTCCGTTTGTCAGTAAATCGGAATATTGGAAACTATAGGACTAAAAAGTACACTGGAACCGAATCTTGCATGCAGATGCCAGTGACACATGTGTATCGAAATATTATAACTCCGAAAAAATATAACGACTCCGAAGGTTTTATATCGTCTGCTCTTAAACGCATTACTCCAGCGATTTTCAAAAATTCCGACGCGGATCTATCAACTCGCCTTGTGGCCTTCAACATTATCATATGAAATAGGGCTCTGCCCATACGAATAATATTATCTTCGCTTTGGGTATTAATACAAAACAAAGTGTTACTCACGACTAAAATATCGAGCTGAACATTTTATCGAATTGTGATTATTAAATGTATGCCGAAACCCAAATTGGCATAGTTTTAAATAGTATTTTTAAATAAAGTATTTCATAAATAAAATTAAGTAACTATAATTTTTTGATTCTGTCGACTGCAATGAATCACTCATACATATGTAATGTATGTACGATTATATTTAGTAGGCATTTCTCATCCTTCTACGAGTTCCGGATAAAGGAAGTGATAACACGTTAATATATAACTGACTCACGTGCTTACAAAATATTATCTTTATAATTTTTATATAAGATTTAACATTTATTTCACCGATTTAACTGCTTTCGTTTTTTGGGCGTTTTTCTTATTGGACGACTTATTGCAATTCAGGCACGTGATTAATTTCTTATTTTTTTGTAGATTTTCAATTTATTTCACCAATTTTACAGGTTCGGTTTATTTTATTTTTTTTTTAACTTTTATTCCTGTTCTGTAGGTTATATAATAAATTTTAAACTTCCAAAACCGTCGACGTAACACAATTTTTTCAGTCTATGTATGTTCTAATTTGAGGGTTTTTCTAAGACTAATTGGCGACGAATTTATATTTTCACCCGCACGATATTGAAAATTGTCGAGAACTGAGCTTACTTAATTCGCCCTACTCAAGTCACTAAGAGCGATTTTTAAGAGAATTTTTTATCTTTTCCCATTCCCTTGTACTTGGTTGACTCTTTAAATGTAGATTAAGTTAATTTGTAATGTCAATAAAAACACGAATAATTATTTTTAAGAGCCCACCAATGCAGAGCGCTTATAACGTGTTTTATTTATTAAAAACACCAAACCAAACTGAAAAGTCCTAAAAAACATATAGCTAATATAAACTAATGGTATAATACAGATACATCTTTAGCCAAAGAATTTATAAGACATGCAAATATCAAATGAAATTTGATATATAAAGCGAAAGCATAAACATATATGTTTTTGTGTGCTAATACCAAAACAAAATAAAATTTATTTTTATTATCTTCATGGGGAGACCACATAAAAGTTACAGATCCACGTTCATATTAAAATAGATTACTTTCTTTTAGGTTGCTTTGCAAAATTGTATCCTTTACTGCAACGAACACAAACCTAATGTTCTCCGTATCTAAAAACAAAATAAAGAACTTAATTAGATGGGATTTGTAGCTATTTGTTAAGCAATACATTACCTCCCATTATAAGAATAGAACAACTGCATTTTAGGACAAACAAATCAAGACAATTCACTTACCTGTAGCACATGTAAAATGCGAATATATCTTTTTCTGTGTATCTAAACTAATGCTTTCAAACATACGTAGCACATATTCTCTGGCCGCATTTGCATCTTGTTTTGGACCTGTTTTGTAAAGTATCCCAGTAAAATATTTAGGATCAAATATATTGATTGAAATTTGATTATATAACTTTTTAACACCTACCATCGTATTCAGGAAAATAATCTACCAAATGCGAATACATTATTTTCTCATCCAACACGTCCATCTTGTTTAGAAACAGAATGATTGAAGTATTTTTAAACCATTCGAATGTTATAATAGTATGAAATAGAGCCTTTGATTCCTCCAGTCGATTCTGCAATAATCCGATTTTATTATTTTTGGCGATTAATTAATAAAATGCCTTTAAGTTATACATCGTTTTCGGATTCCATCATGAACTGATCATATTCCGACAGTGCTGCCAAAAATATAATCGATGTTACATTCGAAAAAAAGTGAATCCATTTTCTTCTCTCGGTTCGCTGTCCTGCTACATCCACCATGCTGTTTATAATAATAAAAAATAATAATAAAAAAACAATAAAATAAATGAAAAACGCCCTAAAAATTCGATTTATACCTCAGCACGTAGCCATCCAACTCAAAAGGATAAACGTGAATATTAAATGTCGGCTCTCGAGCACGCAGAATATCCTGCTCGGTTGGCAAGTAATCAGCCTGTTCAATTCGACGTATGTCACCCAAGAAACTGAAATAAAAAATTATTAAAAAACCATTTTCGGTGTCGTCGCTCCTGGTGTCCCAACTGACTATTCAGTGGAATCAGTCAGCTGATATTCCCTACGACGATCATAGCACTCCTGGATGCCAGCATCGTCCCAAAGCGTTTTGATGGCATTCAAGTATGGATCCTCGAACGTGGTAACGGTCTCGTAATCGATGCTCATCACCAGATCGGCCAGTTCCTGTGGATCGTAAGATGTTGTTTGAGCTTAATCGTATTCTGATTGGGTAAATGATTCACTTACACTATGCTCTCCCTGACCATAGGAAATCTTCAGCATATCCATGGCCTTGATCATTGACTGCATGGCCATGAATATGTTCTGAAAAACCAGCTTGATGTACCCACGCTTGTCCTCGTCCGAGTAACCGCTGCCGTGGATAATACGCATCTGTTTGATGAACGTAGACTTCCCAGACTCGCATGCCCCTGTGGATATACACACATTGTATCCTGGATACATCCCAATTCCCCTCTCCACGTACCCAATAGCAGTAGTTTGAGTACGCGCTTAGACCGTTTTTTCTCCAGACGCAACTGTTTGTCAATTTCCTCATTGATACGCCTTTTTTCCATTGCCTCGGTCGATAAACAGCAGTGCATATCCATGCTGACTTTATTTATGAATCCTTTAATTAATTGTATACTTTACTCTGCTTTTAGGTCAATTAAGACACTTTTTGATAGTATCTAAACGGGAATGTATCTTTTTTTGTGCGCTACCGATCAGTTTCGGTAGTTATTCATTGGCTTGCTAAATATTATGATGTAAGATGCGATTTTTCGCATCGTTTACTTTTCTTTTTAGTGTCCTTAAAACCAGACTTTTTCTTCTATGCGATGCTCACAAGCATGTCCGTAGGCCATCGAGAATGGCTGAAAACTGATTTTGATTTCCAAAACTAAAAAATTTAATTCCCGAGCCCTAAAAATGTTTAATGACCTCTTGATAAAGCACATCAGAACACCCATAAATATCGTTAAAAACATCCCTGCGGATTTCTGAAACTCCCAATTCCCAGTGAGCACATATCCATTAATTAATCCAATCCACCACACAGCTCTAAAACTCTAAAACTAAAATATTGATTTTATATCGAAATCCGTTTTCCAAGAGGTATAGGATAGCATATCGTAGTCGCAATAGCAAAACACTCATGAGGTCTTTTCAATATACTTTTATTTATATTATATTGGTTTTTTCATTAATATTAAGGTGTACATAGATACTTTTAATTATCTAAAAAATTTGTTTAGTTACAATTGCCACGCATACAATCGCCGTCTGCTCCGTCAATATGATTTGTATGACAAATGTATAGACACCCAGGAAAACCCCGTCCGTCCAATATCAATTCAATTCAATTCAAATGCTACAGTTATCAATAGTCGGCCCATGGACATGTTGGACTGTCTCTGTCTCCAAATCGGGGGTCTGTGTGGATTGCCTTAATCCTAGGCTAAGCATGCAGTTCCAGTGGATGTTTCATTAGCTTCTGATTTACACGTATGTATGTATATGCTTAGGTGTGCAATGGAGAAACTAGAGTCGAATATTACTATTTCTCCCTAATGTCGCCCGAACTCACAACTAATATTTCTTACTGCTTATCCCGATGCTGAGTTTATAGGGTTTTATTTCAAAACCGAAAACTTCGTCTAGCCATTCTTATTATCGATAATGTAGTTTTCTCCAACGTCAAGGGGGCGATTTTCATTCGGGATTCTTTTTTAAGGATTTTTTTTTAAATTTTTTTTTTGCTTTTCAAGCTTTCTTATGTGGAATGTGGTCATTCATTTCATTTACATACATAGTTAAAGTAAAAACTAGCCACCGAATGCCATGCCTAAATGGTTTTCAAGTATCTGAAAATCGTGGTCATACTTATCAAGTATCCGGCCCGAAGGATCAAATTGCATCCTTCGCTTTCATTCCGCTCTAGATTTACACAATTACATAAATTTCCCATTTAAATTGTTGTCCCTTTTGCTTGCAGTTCTGTTTGAGTTTGTTGCTTAGAAAATTTCTTTGTTTACTTTGTTTAATCTTAATTCCTTACAATATTCTGAAATTCCTTTAGCAATCGTCGGATTTGTGTAGTATGTACTCGGCATCTCTATATTGGAAATACATATCTAGTAGATTCATCTGCGTTACTTTGGTTTTATCATGTAATTTTAGTTATTAATCGTAACAATTGTAAGTGTAATCAAAATTATAAATTGTATATAAAAATACAAAATACATACATTAATGGTTTATATCAAATTCTCATTTTATTATAGTTCACTTTGCGTTTAATGTACACTTACATACACATGCTCGATTATGTGGTATATCTCTCGGGAGGCCTTCGAATCCCCTCGCGAGTAATTTGCAAATATTTACATACAACTGTCTGACTATCGGTGCGTATCATAAAATTAAGGAACCAATCTATCAATCCAAAGCACAACAATCTGGCCATACACACATGCTGATAATCTGAATGTTTCGGGGCATTTAACAGGCTCCAGTAGTGGTACAGTGCCCACTTGGAGTCTGTCCTATATAAAATATGGGGATTCATTATGCTGGAGAGGCACAAAATGCTGGGGAAATCATATCGAAATCGATCAATTTATAGTGTGCGTATGTGTGGCTGCAAAGTCGGAACATTTTATCATTGAAACCGCCGAAAAGCTCTTGTATTTGAGGATGGAATTTTCGGAAGAAACAAATCGGAAATGTTAAGGATCAAAATAAATGGGAGACTTTGTCTGCTCGCTGATGCTGATGCAATTCATTGGACGGAAAACTATATATATGTATGTCAGTGTGTGAATGTCTATAATGCCGTGGATATAAAAAACGGGCCAGGCCAAAATCGGAGCTACTAAATTGGATGCCAGCTGTGAATTTGTATTCGCATATTCGCAAGAACCTAAACCGATTCCATATCCATACCGATCGGGCCTCAAAACTCATTGGCTTTTTCTCATTGTGTTCTCTGCTACATCTTTTAAAATACACATTGACTTAATGAAGCTTTTTAAAAGCTAATCCATTGGTTAATCATAAAAATGGTTTAATTACTTTACTTTTACTTTCACTAGATGTGGTTACGAGGATTAAAGCTTTATACAACACACTGTTGAATCGTACTTAAACTAAGATGCGTCTTGGTTTTTGGTTATTCGCGGACATAGGATTCTCAATTGTCCACTCCCATGGGTAGTCTCTTCCGCTTGGAGTTGTGGCAAAGTGTCTACTCCTCTGTGACCCCGAGGGAACTAAACTCCAAGTGATGGGGATGTGGGTTGGGGGAATCTCGCTCGGTTGAACAAAATAAGTGTACTCTAAATTATGAAAAACATTTTGCTTCATATTTATTTTACATACATGTACGTTTCAATTGTTTTCCATTTTATTTATTTTTTGTTTCCACATATGCGTAGAGTAGAATTGTTTTTATTTGGATTTTTACATAAATAATTTGTTGATGGGGTTTTCTATTTATGTGCGTCTCATTTAGTTATCCTTGTATATTAAATTAAACTAAAATTATAAAAACAAAAACAAAACACTGGACCCGCTCGGCAGACCTCGCCGTTTTGGCTAGCCGCCAAAAGCGAGTCCCTTGTTGCATACATTAAGATCTATAAAATAAGCAAACAACTAACAAAGTTAATGTAAAAATTACGAAAATCAAGCTATTTTTGATAACAATGTTTCGACTGAAATTTTGATGGCAACAAAAGTACGTGAGAGCAAAACTTTCCCTTCTGATAGTTGTGTTTCTCGACCAGTGGTATATCGCATTTGATTGGATTTAACCTGATGTCTGATTAAATATCAATAAGTTGTATGGATTCTGCTGTTGCATGTTGCATGGGTGGTTATCGACATTTTTACAAACACGTATTTTATGAATGCTCCATGTAAATGTTTCTGGCGTTTCTCATACAAATCTAGCTCCTATATCGTTTTGTATTGGTTTGCATGCGTTTCATTTGTTTTCTTTTCATTCTCATGGTATTAATACGAATCGTAATTTACAATGAATGGAGCTCGCGCAATGCAAATTAATTAATTTTTAAATTGTTACATATGCGTTTTATGAATTATTATATCTGCTTTCATGTATAGTTAAATATTCCGGTAAACAATAGTATCAATATTTACGCTTCACTGTTTAGCTTAATAAAAAATACGGTATTATCTGTGATTTCGTTTTCATTCATTTTATCATTTTATCAGCTTATCATTTTCGGTTTATTATTTTTACACGCCTATATGCCCTGAAATTCTAATAAGAAACTTCTTGCATATATAATTCTTTGAATATATATATATATATTTCGGGGATTTATACGCAAAAGTATGTTTTTGTTTTTCTGTAGTTATTTAGTAAAATGTTGCTATATTATGTTATGCTTCAGTACGACAAAGTTGTTTCAGTTTGTTGTTCCTTATCAAGCTTTTGATTAAATTTACGTTTCATATTTTGTGTTTCGGATTTTATTACAAAAGTTACTATAGTAATAAATTTATTTAAATACTACAGAGTGACAACAACTAATTCGGACGATATTTTGTATAAAACTTTTCAAGGAAATCATGTTTCTTGTGTAGGAAGGAAAAACTACCATCAGATTTATTCAAATCTAACCAAAAACTCTATCGATTGGATCCCAATCATTTCTGGCCACTGTCTTTTTGACTTTCAAGAGTTTTCCTAGTCGAAACACCAACAAAAATTGAACAACTTTTTCTAAAAACTTTGCCGCTAGAAAGAATACAAGTACTGCAATATAAATTATTGTTTTACGAATCGTCATATTCGTAAGAGAAACTCTGCCCTGATTATTTGTTGTCACGCTGTATCAGATTTTGTGTTATTTTTCTCTCAAATTAAAATGTATACATCTTTTCCATCATTCTGCTGATGCGGTTTTAGCATCTCAGTTTAGTATTCTATTTATGCTACAATTTTCGGTTCCTGATGTAACAAACGTAAGAAACTTTCTCGGGTCTAATTTATGCCTAATTTTCGGCCACATTCGCTCGCTGCTCAATTCTTCTTTTATATTTAGTAAATATGCGAAAAAGGAATTATATGAATGTGTATGTGTGTTTGTATAAAAATCACAAAAATAGTTTTTCGATCCAAATCCAGTTTAGACCAAATTATATTCCTTAAGGTTCGATTGCAGAATTGTGTCCTTAACAGCTGCAAACACAAACCTTATATTTTCCGTATCTAGACAAAGAGAAAAAGACGTAGTTAGTTTGGTTTTGTCAGATAATACTATGATAGTAAACTGCACACATATTCCATTCACGATATTTAACAGACTATATTTAGTTTTTATTGAGGGACTTTGAAAAACAAATCATATACATTATAAATAATTAATTCATTTGCATTGCCACTTTTCCTGATATCCGCACTGCCCGCCTTAGCCCAAATTGAATTCCTTAAGTGCATTTTGCATAATTGTATCTTTGACAGCGCAGAACACAAGTTTGATGTTTTCGGTATCTGTTTACCAAGAGATCGATGTTTTATTAGAAATCAGTTCGTTTAGGTTTACAAATTTGACTAGCGATACACTTCTACTCTCTATTCTAGATCAGCGGCAAAAGCAAATATGCAAATGTAAATGTTTTTCACACAAAAGTTTACCTTTTGACCAGTCCCTTTTAGGCTGAAAACTAAAATCACATCCACACGCAATTTCTGACCAAACACCGAACTGGCGGCAAACTTACCTGTAGCACACGTGAAATGAGAATAGATAATTTTTTCGGAATCTGGATTTAAATCTACAAACATTCGCAGTATAAACTCTCGGGCCGTTATTGCATCTCGCTGAGGACCTGTTTCGATAAGAAGGCAAACATGAGGTTACGTCTAGCGAGGTTCTACGAAAACTAGCAAATAATCTACGGATGATATTGGCGATTTGAGGCAATTACATAGATCTTAAGTACATTAGGTGAAAGTCCACCTGTTGCCGTTGTGAAATGCGAATAGCATTGACGTTCGGGATCTGGATTGCAGGCCAAGTACTTTTTCAGAACGAACTGCTTGGCCGCAGCGTGATCCTGTTTTGGACCTGGTTCATTGCCGCATAAAATCGTACATAATTATGGCCACCTTTACCCTTCGGAACACTTACCATCGTATTCAGGAAAGTAGTCTACCAAATGCGAATACATTATTTTCTCCTCCAACAAGTCCTTCTTATTCAGGAAAAGAATAACTGACGAATTTTGAAACCAAGGGTATGTAATTATAGTACGAAATAAAGCTTTAGATTCCTCCATTCGATTCTGTGAAAGCATACATTTGGTTATTTGATAGAAAATATATACTCATAACTTGAAATCATACCTCATTATCAGATTCAAACAAGATTTGATCGTACTCCGATAGCGCTACCAAAAATATAATTGATGTCACATTCTCAAAGCAATGAATCCACTTTCTTCTCTCGGATCGCTGACCTCCGACGTCTACCATTCTGTTTATAAGGGAAAATATATTATTGTAAGAAAGTTAACCAACAAATTAACTACATTTAAGGCCAAATATACAAGCATTTAATTCTAGAGCGCAAGCGACGAATCTATTTGTAACTAAATTGTAAGACATCGTCTTTCACTAGCTTTACAATGACCATTTACATTTCTAGCCTTGCCGGTAATCACCAATTGATACTTTTAATAGATACCTAAACACAATGCCATCCAAATCGAATGGATACTCAAGAATGCCAGTTGTCGGCACTCGAGCACGCAGAATATCCTGCTCGGTTGGCAAGTAATCAGCCTGTTCAATTCGAGCTATATCGCTCAAGTAGCTAAATTAGATAAATTAATACACTTTTATAACAATGAACGGAACCAAAAGCAGTGGCAAAAGTAGTTTTGCAACCCGTCTCAGTCCATCAACTTCGCTGAAGGCCCTAATTAGGTCCCTGAATCAATCATTTGCTTGAAGAAACATGCGCTGGAGAAATTCTTTAGTGTGTAGTTACAAAGTACAAAATATATTTAAACCAAAACCAAACAAGAGGTCATGCACATGCAATGAAGTAAGGGTAGAAAGATGGTATGTACCTAAATCTGATTTCTTCTAAATCGAAGGGATACTCAATTATCCCTGTTGTGGGCACACGAACTCTTAAAATGTCTTGCTCAGTGGGTAAATATGCAGGTTGAGCCACACGATCGAGATCCTTCAGATAACTATACATAAACAAGATAATTGATTTAGTTTGCACAGTCGTTACGGTAGTTTCAGTCTCATCAGTTCGTTTTTGGGTCATTTTGCGGAAGGATTTAATCCGTTCCCTTTGCATGCCAACGGGTAACTTACTATTTGGCTGAATCAGTCAGCTGATATTCCCTACGACGATCATAGCACTCCTGGATGCCAGCATCGTCCCAAAGCGTTTTGATGGCATTCAAGTATGGATCCTCGAACGTGGTAACGGTCTCGTAATCGATGCTCATCACCAGATCGGCCAGTTCCTGTGGATCGTAAGATGTTGTTTGAGCTTAATCGTATTCTGATTGCGTAAATGATTCACTTACACTATGCTCTCCCTGACCATAGGAAATCTTCAGCATATCCATGGCCTTGATCATTGACTGCATGGCCATGAATATGTTCTGAAAAACCAGCTTGATGTACCCACGCTTGTCCTCGTCCGAGTAACCGCTGCCGTGGATAATACGCATCTGTTTGATGAATGTGGACTTCCCGGACTCTCCAGTGCCTGGGGATATAGGATTGGAAAATATATATAACCATAAGCGGCGGGCATACAATGCAATTAGCGAGGCGGCTTCAATTGCATTAAGCCAGGCTAAGTGCAATCGAAATGGGCCATGCTCCACTTACCCAGTAGTAGCAGTTTAAGCTCGCGGCGCGCATCTCTCTTGTCCCGGCGCAACTGCTTCTCGATTTCCTGATTGATGCGCTTTTGTTCCTTGGCCTCCTCCGATAAACAGCACTCCATGCTAACTAGATTTATAGACGCTTTCGCGTGCTGCTGCCACTACGCTCGACAGGCCGTTCCGTATATAAAATGTATGCTGTTTGGATGGTGGGATGGTCTCCTGGACTCCCTTCTCTGGACCCTCGGACACCTAGCTAATTGGTTGTATGGCGGGCGCTGAATTCACCCGTTCCAAGTTATAGATTCTGTTTCAGTTTCGATTGGTGCATTTGTACTTCGGCTTTGCTCGCTCTGCAGACCTCCTCCAGCGCTTACGATCCAGGCTCTCTTTGGCTATTGCTATTGCTAATTACGGGTCTACGCTAAGTTCTTGACCAGATTTCGGTGACTCGGAGGCTGAGAGTGATGGCTACTAATGAACAAAGACCACATCGAACTATCCAAGAACATCTGCAAGGAGACAAAGCTTTGATTTAGTGCTTGCATAACCGAACTGTAGGATCTATTCAACTATTGCTGCTACGGACCAACACAGTTGTTGGCCCAACGAGAGTTCGCCGCGTTGTGTCCCGTGCTGGCAATTAACATTTCATATTTGCTAGCCTGCCCCACTAGCTAGCGACGTCGATGACGACGTCGGATATAGATGGCCCATGGCTACCCATGACTACCCCGGGACTTCCTCTGACCATGGCATTGGCTTTGGTTCTAAGTTCTGGGCGTGCTCTCTCTGCGCAGACCTGGGATCGCCCTCTACCAGGTGGCAATAGATTGAGGAAGCGGTCGCCACAATGCCCCTCAGCCAAGTTCAATGCAAGAAAGCTGATTTTGGAAAATATATGGCTTCGCTGGCCACAAGTTCGCGAGAGTGTTCTCCAATTGGGTGGACCAAGCAGTCTATGGATAAGAAGAATTAACATACCATTCTAATTCGGAAATAAAAAAGTCACCCAGCGAAACTCATGGTGCAAAAACACAGCTCTATACACAAAACTAGGAATACCATTGCATTAACTTTAAAACCGATTCTTAATGTACTTTTATCTTTTAAAGATATGAGTCCACCCAAATCCGTGGTTCATTCATGGGTTCAGCATAGGGTATGCCTATAGAATATAGCCTATAACCACTGGTGCTATTTCCTCTCTTTTCCAACCCCCAGTTTATATATCGAGTGATGGCTAATCCAATTTCGTTTGGCGAACACATTGACATGGGTCGAGGTAAGGCTTTCAGCATGACCACTACCAAATATCGATGGAATACCTAGCAATAATTTTGACAAAAGTCTGACCAGGGGAATTTGGCGGGCTCTGGTTGGCGAATATGGAGATCTGGATAATGATGGCTAGACGCATAGGATTCGGGAGGATTAGTGGGCTGCACTCGGAACACATTGCTCGCTGAGCAAAGCCACAAAATCTAATTAGCAGTGGCAGCAAAATTCAGGGGCAGGGGCACGCAATTGGCGCAATGAAGCGTTTTTTAACAATAGTTTGCCAGATATATCATGCCACCAAATCAGAGGGAGACTTACCCACCCCGAACTGGTCTTATCTGCCTTACATTTTGTATATGCTTATGATAAACCACTCTGAGATAACGCTTGATTTGCCTTCTTAATCTTTAGACGACTACTGCTCTTCTAAAAATCACTTTTCTAATGCAACCTATTTCCGAAAAACGCTTTACGTTACTCATGCAGTTCCTTATCGCATCCTCACCCTCTTTTCGCTTGAGTATTTATGAGCTGATATTTTAGATACAAAAGTACCCTTTCATTATGAATTGCAACATTTGTATAAGATCTTGCAGTTAGGAAAGCATGGCTTTTAACCAAAATAAATATATTCGAATGGATTTGAATAAGGTGGATGACAATCCTTCAAACATAGCTGGAGAATAATTCGATTTTTGGATTATAATATTTTTCGGCAAGTTTTTAGCAACCAACAAGTGGTCGAGTCGAAAATTAACCACGATATTACGATTCTTGTATTGAATCAGTATTCAGTATTACTTACTTAACATTACGGAGACACGGGACTAAACATATTCAGACGAGATTCTCCAAAAAGATGTTCCGGTTATCGTCTCGATTTGTTTTAGCTACCACTATGTTATACAAAAAATATTGAATTTCGGGTTTTAGTACGCCGATTGAAGTTCTTCCGGATTGATCGTGTTCTTTGAATTTTTGTTTTGGTTCCCTGCCGATGTTCGGTCTGTTTTAAATATTTTTAGTTTAATCACGCGATTTGCTTTGCGGTGCGTTTCTTGGTCTGACGTTTTTTAGTTAGCTTAAACTAATTTCAAAAGCATTTCGTTTTTAGTTGGTTTGCGGTTTGGAAAACATTTGTTTTTAAGGAACGTGTGTAGTTGGTTATATATTTTTTACTGGTGCTTTGTAATATAAAAGTTACGATAACGTCTGTTCGGCTTCCTTTTAATGTAAATGTGTGATACGATACTATTTATATATGTAGATATATATCTATATATAATTTTCCCTTTTTGCTTCTAGTTTTCGGTGTGTATGAGGGCTGTTGTTGTTGTTGTTCTTGGTTTTTAACGTTTCTTCTTGTTGTTGTTTTTAAACACCAGTCTGTAAATGCAACGAAGTTTCAACAAATATTCATTGTAGTGTAATTGAAACGGAAAAGTATGTACGACGACAACGACGACGACGAGCGGTCTTCAAATTGATTTCACACGAAACACTTAGTGGCTCCTTTTGTATTTAATTTTCTGCATATTTTATGCTTCTTGTATTTGTTTATTTTTCTGTATGCAGTGGAACTGCAAGTAAAGAAGAGAGACAGAGAGATAAGGAGAAGAACGACGGTGTGTGTGTGTGTGTGTGTGTGGGGGGGGGGGGGGGGGGGGGGGGGGGGGGGGGGGTATTATGGGTGGTAAGGTGGGAATATGCATTCCGGAAAATCATCATCATACTGGCTAAGGTAAACACACACACACCAGCTACCATTTTTTTCATTTTTTGGTTAGCCCACCCGTTTTAAGCCCAAAAATTTGCACAATCCACTAGGTAGTTCCGCGACCCCAACTAACTTCTCGGTTAGGAGCACCGTTTAGTGGCAAAAGAAAACCACATTGAGTTAAACAAACTATTTCTTTTTTATATTTCTCAACTTTTTTCCTATTCGCAGTGTTTTTCTCGGGCAAGCAGTGCGACTTGCTGCGCACTGCTTTACGAACGAATACACACAAATATAAGCGAGGGCGTTAACGAAACGAAAAAATTTTGATAGCAATGCGATTCGAAGATTTCGCGATTCGATTCGCCGTTTGTTTAACAATTATGGGGGGGCCTTGCTTAATGGCCAGCACTGTTTGGCGAAAAAACACACTTTACACTGGCATTTCGGGGAACGTTTTCGGTGCTGCTAAATTTTTTTTTTGTCGAGGGGGGGACTTTTTCGGGTGGCTGCCAGGCGGCTGCGGATGGCGACCGCTGGCTGGCGGGGAGTCCGTTTGACGGGGATCTTGCTCGAAACTCACAACATATTCGATTTGGCATCGCTCGCTACTCACAACATATTTAATTTTGCATTTTTCGCTAACGTTGACGCACGACCCGACTTTCGATAGCAGGAGGCGTTATTTGTCCGAACCTATCAGCCCTATCGTTCGTCGATATCGATGGTCGATCCTATCGGACGGTCTTTAAACTAGTGGTGGACAGACATCGATGTTGGAATAGATGCTTTTAAATCAAAGTCTTCATTGTATTACATAAGGAAGAGTTTTCAATTGCAGCACAATAAATAATTGAAGTGGTTTAAACCATTTAAAAAGGAATTTCCTAGCAGTTCAGCTCAATTTGAAAATTTATTACTTTCGGTATTTTTTAGATGCCATCCCCACCTCAACACATGTCGGTGTTGCCATACCGAACTCTACACATGTGTGTCAATACACATTCTTAGCATTTAGGACGGCAACGCCTGACGTCCTTAAAAATAAGGATGGCAACGCCGTATATCCTTAGAAAAAAGGATGGCAGCGCGCAGTATTCTCAAAATTAAGGATGGCAATGCCGATAGCCTTAGAATTACTGAAGTTGTTGTGGTTTTTTCATTCCCTGACAACAGCAACTACACTTACCACGGACATGCACTTCATATTCGTTAAGCTGTGACCCGAACCATTGTCTATGATCGTAAATTTTGAAGTCGGGAAAACTAACTATCTATATGTGTGAATTTCAGATATTGAGTATACGTAATGAGTTTTATAAATACCATTAAGAACTTACAAAAAAGCGAATATAGTTAAACACCGGTCAATCGTTCAATTTTCAGGCACTTCCTATCATCGAAATCAGAAGACATTTGCCCGCGAAATCAAAAGACTTGTATTATTTAATCTATGTTTTATTGGCTTTCTGTAAATTATTATCATTTGTTCAATATGTTCATGCGATAAATAAGTGTTTAAATTAATTAAATAAAATTAAAATAATAACTTTACAGTGTGTGCACAATTTAAACAATTATTTCGGGTTTCGTGTGATTTACAATCGAGTTAAATAAAATAAAAACATCGAATCGATCGGTTAGTGACTATTGGATTGTGTTCGCGTTATAAAGCTGTAGCTAGTTCGAGTCTCTCAAACGAAAAATTAAAAACCAAAGTACAAATTAAGATACACGTAATCGCTAAACGTTATTGTTGTTACTTGAAACAATTTCCAAAACTTCGGGGACCACAGAGGAATTACATCTGGCCTTTTTGCATCGCCCCAAATATACATTCAATTGACTATAAAAAACTCGTACTACATATTTGCAAAATTCACAAAATACAAAAGGTTCAGGCTGGCTATCTCCTCTGACTTTTGATTAACAATTACTCTGGCTCTCGAGTGATATGTTTTACATTTGTGGTTTGCCATTAACAAATTACAAATTAGATACGTTTTGTTCGCATTATGAGCACAATAATAGGATTAACAAATAATATATGTATACGTAGGTTTATGCTTTAGGTTTTCTTGAAACTTAGAACTAAAAAATAATGTTTGAAACATTTTCAAAATATTCTCTCTCTCGTTCCTCATCTGCGTGTTCTTCTTTGTGTTAACAATAACAATTTTATGGTTGGAAGCACTGCCCTAACGAACAATCACTATAAATGGGATTGCCAGTTCACGAATACATTTCACAAAACAAGAATTTATTAATTTGACAAAAACAAAAGCAGCGCTCACAAAGAAAATTTGGCCAAAAGTTTGTATTTGGATTTGGACCTCCGTTCGTAAAGATTTTTATGGTTGATCTGAAGTTGCTGATGGTTCGTTGCTAGCCCAGTTGCTCCCCAGTTCGTCGCTTCAGATGGGACGCGTGAAGTTGGCGGGGAAGAGTCCCTTCTCGTTGGTGCCCTCCTTCTGACCCATCAGCCAGCCCTCCTCCTGTAAGTTGGCAATAAAAAACTGAACTCAATATAGACAGGAAGTGCGGAGATCTGCATTTGGCGCGGAGGGGGAAACTAGCGCGTGCAAAGCTCGAGGGAGTGTGTATCTCCGGATTCCGAAGTCATACCCTTGCAAATGATAGTGTCTAACAAGTTTAGGTTACTAAAATTGAGGGAATAATAAATTCCATTAACATTGAAAGTAGTTTGAAGTTATATATATACATCATTTGCAAAGGGTATACCAACCCAACCCAAACCACTTTACCTGATCCTCGGGATCGTCGTACTCAATAACGCGAATAAGGTCACCGATCTCGAAGCTCAGCTCATCCACATCCTCCTTGGCGTAGCCATAGGTGGCCTTCACCCGGTACAGAACTCCAGGCGGCAAGTCAGCAGTGTTGGCATCTGTTTAGAGAAAGAAAAGGTTTCTATCTTAAGATCCATTTGCAAGTTCTGGACACCGAAACCCTTAAAGACTCATACGTCGTCACACAGTGTACATCGAAAGTTGCATAACCGAGTTTAGTAGACAAAGGCACGCAAAGAACAACGGAAACGCAATCCTGGCCAAAAGGGGTTAGTGGGTTTTAGCACTTTCTCAGGCTTTTACTTTTATGGGCTGTTAGTTTTGTTGTCGGTGGGGTGAGCAAGTTGGGCAAAAACCAACCAACGGATAAACGACTGAAGCAGCGAACGTGCAAGCAATGCTGGATTTATGTGTGATCATTATATAGATTGTTGTAGTTGTACGATAACCTACGTGTTGGCGTCCCGAATAAAGACAACATTAGTCCATACTATGGGTGGGTACTAAATGAGAAACGAAGATAGATGCACAGCCCGGGAAATGAGTTTGAGATCCTGCCATTGCCATTGTGGATGCGCCACTCAGCATGCCACACATTCGATTTACAATACAATACCAATACAGTAATCCTCAATTCGGTTTAAACAACAATCACACACACGAACTAAAGCTTAGATTACAGAAGACAGACATTATCCTTCGGAGGATGTGAAGAGATAGTGTGGAAGAGACTACAGAGTGAGACATAGGAAGCGAGCTGGACACCCAGTGGACTCGTTTTTGAGGTTTACTCACCAGCGGGCACCTCGTAGATGCGTTCGTCGTCATCCTCGAACGGATTCTTATTAAGATTATTTACGCTGTGCCTATTAACTACTGGTACTGGTCTACCTTTCTGACTAGTGCCTGTGCTGGTCTTAGTATCTGTATTTGTATCTGATATGGTTACTATATTATCGGTATCTGTTGATGTAACTGAGTGCTGGGTGACTGTTACTGTTTCTGTGGCTGTGACTGTTGTGTCATTACCTAGTTTCTTCTGCTTGTGCTCCTCGATGGAATTGCCATTGTTGGCCGCCGCCTCGGCAGCAGCTTCTGCATTGGATGTGGTGGATGGCAGTTCCTTGGGCTGTTTGCCACCGTCCTTTGCAATCGAGGGTTCATTGTTGTTGCCATTGATTTGGGCAGGTGTCGCTGGCGGGGCAGGTGTCACAGATGCTGCTTCTGCTGCTGCTGCAGCTGCTGCCGCTGCTGCCGCTGCTCCCTCACTTTCCGATGGCTTCACTGCTTCACTGACCACCGCCTTATCCTCCGTGGGCGATGTCTGCGTGGTTGTGGTTGCCTTGGCACTCGCATTCAGACCACTGAGCTCGGGACGCTCCACTGATTTGGTGGTTACTCCATTCTCGACGGGACTGCTGGGCGTGGCTGATACTAGTGCTGCTGCTGGGGATTCCGGGCGTGGTTCTGGTGTTGAAGAAACTGAATCAAATCGAGGCTCTTGCAGCGACGAGCTGGTGGATGTCGCTAATTGTTGTGTCGTTTCGCGTGTGTTTATTTATTTTGGTTTTTGTTTTATTTTATACGTTTTGGTGTTGTTGATTGTCGAATGCATTTGTTTTGTTGCATCATTCAATTTGGTTTCGTATTGTTTTGTGGTTAGCATCATTCCAAACAAAAGATTAAATAAAATAAAAGAGAAAAGAACAAATCAAATAAAACTCAGGACATGCAAGTTAGGGCAAAGGAAAAACTCAATCAGAACTTTCAAAAAGCAACAAGAACATGCAACATTCCATTTGTTCGAGCAGTCAGTCGATAGCAACCTGGGATATCTCATCTACATGGCTTCCAATCTCGACTTTTAATTGTTTAAATAATAGAATATGAAATTACAATAGTTAAAGGATCCCTTGTACAGTTAGATTAAAGCTAGCCCAGATCGCCAGACCGCCGCCAACAATTTCGTTTTTATTTACAAACAAATTGTCTACAAATGGAATGTTTTCGCAATGCCAAAGATACTTTGGGTTAAAATTTAAAACGAATAGTTAGGAAAATTAGTTGCCAAACAAATAAATCAAATAATTTCTTATAAATTGCCAAAAACTTGAGGGGAACCATCATCATAGAGCAATTTCCATTGGATATATACAGATTTTATGGTGCGAATATATAAGATATATTATGTTTAGTTGTATAAAGGTTCTAAATGTTGTGAATTATATTCAGCTCTTTTTATACAACACAATAAATCATAAATGTATATTTAAACTTTAATGGATTTGTATGAGATTGTTTGTTTATTATTTGTACAGTTTTGAGCAATTTATAATGATTATTTTTTGTTTGTTTAACCGACCGTTAAAAAACGTAGAAAATCAAGAAAAAGCAAAGAAACATAAGATTTGATAAATAAATAAAAAATACTTAGGCTTCTCGGGGTAGATATATATATATATATATATATATATGGAGATCGGATAATAAACCTTATAAAAGGACTTACGGCTGTTTGCCAAACTGGAGCCACCGTTTGTAGTTATTTGATTCTGATAGTTGCTGTTGATGTTGGCATTGTTTAACTTATTCACTGGCGACTGCACTGGGCTCGATGTCTTGATGGGATTGCCTGTGCAAAAGTAGAAACTATAGTTATTGTACATGCTTCGTAATTTCAGGCTGGACTCCCTACTTGTTTGCTTGCGTAGCGTATTGGAGCCGCGCTGCGATTCTGTGGCCAATTTGTCGACGATTGCCTCCAGTTCCGAGTAAATCTGTTGTCGCAAAGATGAAAATAAGGTTTGCCATTAGTGGGTATTTGCATACAAAGCAACGCTCCTTTGACATATAAGCAGTTTTAAGATCTCTTCAATCATTTGATTATATCTTATGTTATAGTGATAGTTATAGTGATCTTATGGAGTGACTTAGTTGTTAGTTCCAAACCCACCTTAGCCGTTTCGTTGTGGAACACTTGCTCTGTGGCGAAGAGCGTCTGCAAGTTGGTGACCAGAAACAGTATCCTAGAGTCATACAAGGCGGGCAGCTCGTCATGCAGTTCCGTGTTCAGGATTTCGTAGGTGCGTCTAGCTTCCTCCAGCTGCTCGCGTCCTTTGGTTAGCTAAAAATCCATAACCAATTACTTACAAAATCGTTTACAATTAACCAATAAAAGTGCTTACTTTGACATCATCTTTGCGCTTGTTGGCATTGGCCTGCAGATTCTGGAAAGAGTGTCGTTGGCCATCGTAGTCAATCAGCTTTCGGTTGCGCTTCTCCACTTTTTTCTGAAAAATATTGAAGACATTGGGATGATTGAACTTCATATTCTGCATTTAGTCATAGGCCACCTTCATTTCGGGAAACTGTCCGGTGTATGTGTTGAGCGGAATGAGGACTTGATCCCCCAATTTGTGCGCAAAGTCCGCCCACAGACTTTCCGAGGCACCAGTTTGTGCTTGCAGGGCATCGTAACCGCTCCATTGTGGCTCGTAGATCTCGCAAACGGAATCCATCAGAGTCTTGGAGGCGGCTTGTGCGGCTATAGGAATTTTAGATATAAATCAGCTTAGATTTAACAGAATTCTAGGGCGAGAACTTACCGCGAACACATCTTATGTAGTTATTGAACTCCTTTTGTAATCTGTTGGCACTCGCCTGCTGGCGATTGAAGTTGTTCAGGTGATCGTCGAAGATTTCATCTGCAGTGCGATCGACTTTGCCCAAGTTTTGTAGAATCTGTTGGAAAATAAAACCGGTGATTAGGAAAAAGAATATAAACTAAATTGTTATACAGCTAAGCAAACACCTACGAAACGAATGAGTACACAAATTTGGAGTAATAAATGTTATTATTTCAATAGTTTATGTACTGTACTTTGCTTTTTATTGCCGCTATAGACACTCCACACCTGGTGTTGCACTTTTTCGCCACACATCTGAATGATTTTCGAGTTCGTTTCGAGTTGTTTGTGTGGGCAGGGCAAGGTCGGTCAATAGCAGCATTTCAAAATCAACTATGTTTGGTATGTGGGCAGCGTTAAACTCGTCTTGAAATCACTCATTCATTCCACTCAACGGAACCGCAAATGGGCCAAAAGTTAGAAATAAAATATAATTATTTGGCAATTGTTGGCGGCTGTTTGTTGCTCTGTTTCTCATTCTGTTGGTGTCGGAAAATAGAAAAACTCGCTATCTGGCACATGCGGATCTCCGCAATCTATCTTATCGCTGGCGAGGAATTGGGCTTATCCAATGTGTGTTCAAAATGCCGCTGTCAACGGCATTTGGGTTAAGAACGATGGTATACTTATTTTTTGCCTCCGGTCAATTTGTGGCACTTATCCGTGCCACACTTAATGGCTTTTCGACGACCAATTAAAGAGCAGAACAAAGTGCAAAGAGATGGGGAGCGTGGCGCACAGGAAATACTTTGCTGCCTTGGATGGTGGCTGTGGAACACGTTGACAACGCAGCCTTGTAACCATTTCCATCATCGTCATTACAGAATGACACCCACGCCTCGAAACTCAGAGTAAATTGCTCTCGGCCATCTGTGCGTATACGCAACGTGCTAGCGGATAGCCGACGATAAGCGGAGAATATACTCTATTTGCCGAGATTCAACAAATGCTGGCCAAATATTTGCAGCCTTAGCAGTCCTATCTGAGTTGGCCAAATAACAAAAAGAAGATAACAAGCTTGGCTAATTGAATTTTGCGCGCTACTCGGCAGATAAATAAATAGATATACCTGCAGTTATTTCTCAGGTGTTCGTACATTTAAATAGATGCACGGCAAGAAATTTGCATACTAATTATAATTGATCCCAAATAACAGGGCAACAGAAACATATAACATTTCATTAGTAACTTATTCAGGGTTACTATGTTTTTAAACTATTTTTAAACCAGTTAAAACTGTTTTTTTGTGTGTATTCATATAACATTGTTACCGAGTCGGTCGGAAGTTTTGAATTGGACTTCCTCTGCGGGAACATTAGTGCCTTTTTTAAACCATTTTTTCACCGCTCGCTTAAGCCCCGTTATGAGCGATTGTCAAATGAGCCACGACATGTGGCACGCATACGGAATTAGCCAAGTCAAAACATGGAAAGAAACGAACAGCAAGAACATGGAATGCCCTTACACGAGCATATCTTATCGGCAAGGTATTTCAGTCAGTTACGAGTGTTTTATAGACCAGTTGCCCGATGTTATGCTAATACCTAAAGTGCTAGCAATCAGTAGAATTCGATGTATGATGGTTAATCTTTTTGTGCGACTTATTAGCCACTCAAAGTTCTTTCTTCGGCCAAGAGTATGTCGCACACATCCAGCAAGTGCAGCTCCATTTAAGGCCAAAACACACACAAACACACACGCTCAATACCTCTGGCAATATGGCTTAAACAACAAACTGGTTGGCCCCTCAAGACATTATAATGACCATTTTCGTAATTGAAACCAAGCGGTTGGTTTCTGGTTAAGGCCTTTGTTTACTTCACTTCCCTAGTTGGTTCGATCTGTGAGGCGCGAACTAAAGTGGGTGGCGGTGTGAGTCAGTCAGGTGTATAAAGCTAAAGATTGTCTTATTAAAAGTTATTATCAAGCGGGCAGACTGTTAACCGAATAGATATTGTGATTCTTTTGTTGCCAAGGCTGGAGTTCTTATCAGTTTTTTTTGGGGGCTGAACTCAACAAGGACAGTTGTGGCTGGTCACTTCCGTTTTGGGGATTCTTTCTAGTTTTATGTCGGCCATGTGTAATGTCTGTCACAGTTTGCGTCACCGAATTTTGTTCTTGGCAATTTTCATTTGATGTGTATATATTTAGAGGCGCGTACATATAGTCTGTATGTGTGGAACGTCTGCCTCTGCAGATTTTGTCATTTATTTAAGAACTGACGTCGTTCTCGCCCGCCTTCTGTAGCTCTTTTTCCTCTCTCGATCTCTTGCCAAAAATCATATTTGTACGCCTATATATATTTGTGTATTCCTATTTCGTCGGCAACCACCCATGCAACATGTGCGTTTAACTTTTCTACGCGGGGGATCCCGACCACAGCCCAAAAATGGGTCAAAAGAACTTAAAGTTGCGGCCAATAAACGTGTAACCACAAAAAGGTTATTCGGCTAATCCATGTTAGTCAGAGATTTAATACCATATGGTGGAACTTCCCACACAGACACAGAAGAGCAGACTTCGTGATCAGGAATTGTGTAATTTTACAGACCAAATGTTAAGGTTTGTGAGGAACTCTGAAACTAAACATCCAATTATGATTACATATTAGATATATATTACATATTACATTTCAACCCGATTAATTTTTAGTAAATTTCTCCATTGGCTTTCTAACCGATATGTAAACATTTTTGTTGAGTGCACCCATTCAAAACCTGCAGTTAAACGTGGGCTAAACTTTAGGTTAACTTTCGGTTAACCAGTTTGCCTGTCTGGCAAAAGAAGTAGAAATAAAGACCAGAAAAAGCAACAGCAACGACCTCGGCCACACTGGAAAATGTCTCATTTTGATGTGTTTTATGTGCAGATTTGGGCGTAGGATGTGGGTCGTAGGATGACTGAAATGGATGACAACATCGCACAGCTGCTCGGGATGTGTTCGGAGCTGGGAATCAACTGCAATCTAATGAAATGAAATGAAACGGAACGTTCAGCGAAGTGCAAACAAACAAAAGTTAAGTGCACATCGGTGGGGGAAATGTGGGGCATGTTCGCTCGCATTTGGCCATAAGCAGACGTTGGCCCAGTTTGCAAGGAATGCACAGTGGCAGACAGTGGCAGTTGCAAGAGAGACCCACAATGGCGCGCAACAAGTCTAGTAAGCCAATTCGACACTTGTAATGCTCTACAATCATTACTTCATTCATTGATGGATAGGGATTTTAAAACCTATCACATTTATTGGAAGATTTGAAAAAGATATTGATGTTTAAAGTTGTTATTAACTTATAAGCTTTATTCAATTATATTTATTTCATTCATAACTTGTTGAACTTGATTATAACGAATGAATAATGTTACTTTCTTCGTTGTTAAATCAAATATGATTTTTTACTAACAACAATTGATTACACATGACGGCCCCACGTTGGGCGCCAATTCTGTAAAATTGCGTTACAAGTTCTACAAACTGTGCAAACTTTTTTTTATTTTTTTGTACAATAGATATGTTATTCTCCGACTTTCCAAAGTGAATAAAACCCATTTTTACCCTACATAAATCACAGACTAGAGAAGGTTTAAAACAAGTAAAAGAGGAGATATACAAGCTATATACATCCGAGTATCTAAAAGTATCTAACCATGTATATATCTACATTGTCTACTTATACTGAGAACAAATAACAGACGCAGAACAATTGTGAAAAAACTTGTAGAAATTGGCATGAATAATGCGCCCGCCGGCGAAAAGCCAGAAAAGAGAAAGGGGGATAGCCGGCAGGAGGAGAAAAGGCCAGAGAAATGTGGAAATGTGCCATGACTTGGCTGGGAAACGAAAGGGGGGAAGTCTATGGATCAGTGTGCTCGAAGAAGACTTTTTATTCGAGCCAACTCGGAACCTCTTGCCTTGTGACAGTGTTGAGGCCGGCCAGTTCAATGACACGCATCTACATATAGAAAGGTACAATATTCAGAAAATAAATAATACTACATATAAAATCATAATATATAGTTTGTAAAAAGTTGAACATAAGTATGCATTTACTATACCACTTCTATACTACATCTACTACTACTTCTATCAAATGACTAAAGTATTGTTTTCATTAAGAAAGTCAGTGTTCAGGTGAACACTCGCATTTGATTCCAGGTATTCGAAGCTTTATGTATCTGTGTTGGACAAGCCAAAGACCTAACCCACTTTTTTCTGACTATTATCTGTGTCTTTTTTTTTCAACTTGTTGCCCCGTTTGGTTAGCGGTGCTTATTGAGTCGATGATGACAGCAAAAAATTATTTGTGGGCAGTAACCGGTTTTGGCACCTCGTCCCCTACAAAAAGTACACACAAACACCACCCCCGAGAGTCATGTGACAGAGAACTGACATATGGTTATGGTAATTGCGATTAATATTGACTTCAAATGGTTATTAAGCTCGCGTAAAGATTGAGATGAAAACGCAAATGGACGGACTCTTTTCATGCACACATGCATATGTAAATCGAATTCCGTTGCGCAACATCGATGAACGATATCAATACCATTCCCATTTTGCATAATCTTTCATTCGAGCTCTCATTTCTAGCTTATTTTGTTTTTTCCAACGCTTTCTTTGGTCAAATCGGCTCAGGCAAGTGGAAAGTGAAACTCGTCTGTACTCGTAGAAAGTTGGAATCGGCGAAAGAAGGGAGGAATCGGCGCCAGAAGAAGAGGCAGCCGTAGAAAACTAATATTTATCCCACATGCATGCACGGATTGGGGAATATGAGATGTTTCCAGAGCCAGTCAGCTAGTCTTGTCATGTGATTTATCAATTAGCATTAGCCATTGGCCACAGTCGAAGAAAAGCCAGCGGCCTGGGCAAATTTCGCTGGATTCTAGTCAACTTGGGGAGTTTCTTGCTAATTAGTAGAGAAATCTTTCGCCAAACGAGTTTGGAAACAGCGAAGAGTTGGCACTCAAAAAAATGCATATTTCGGAGCTAAATAAATCAAACTTATTATCAAGTTTCCAAAACGTTATATCGTTATTCAGCTGGCTGATAAAAGTATCTGAGACATGGCTGCATGTTTCCATGATTCATTTTTCAATATTATTATGAGATCTTATTGCAAAGTGAATAGATAATGAACGTTTATGTTAATTTTCTTAATTGAGCCCGATTATAAAGACCTTTGTCTTGATCCCCAGCACTTTCATTTGGCACTGCATTTGAAATGAAAAACGTTTTCACTGAACCAAGCCAAACATTTGCTCTTGTTGTTATTTCGAAACAAATAGAAAATAGAAAACATGACGGGCTAATTGCAAGTGGAATACGAATGGGCTAAGTAAACAGAAAGAAGCGGTCAACTGAAATGAAAAGCCAAAAAGCGTTTTACAAAGTCAGCGGATTCCCCGGCATCAAAGTGAAAAGTTTTAACGAGCGCAAAACGAATATTGGTTAGATTCAATCGAATGCAATTAATAAGTGAATAAGTGAATATGAGTCGGTCTTAACCGGATATTCAAGAGAGTGGCGGGGAAGTTTCGGTTTTGGGTGGATTGTCCGCCGGACAGGTTTTTATTAATTTTTATTTCATTATCGGTTTTATGCGATTATTAAGAAAGAAAAAGCTTCCGCTGAGCACGCATTCGGCGACAGTTATTTAAGCTCGACTCGGCCTCAGCCGTGTGTATCTCTCAGATACTCAGATACAATTATAGCTAGACAAAAGCCACACAATAATTGTCGTTTCAGCAGCTTGCGAGATTATTGCATGGCGACAGGTTTTTTCTGTTTGCGAATTGTTTTCAAGTGCTTTCGTTTGGCTGTGTGTGCATTACTATCTGCTTATGTAACGTCGAGAATTTTTCAACGATTTCGGTGATCACGTCTCGAAAGGTATATACCACGTGTATATCTTGAATAAATCATAGTCAGATACTGCTCTATTCAAAAGAGAGTGTGATAATTCAGAAAATTTTTAATTAGTCATATGGTTTCTTTATGAACTACAATATATCTCGATTTATCTTAGCAGCGGTGACCAATTCAGGTTAAAAACACAGCTAAAGATAACATTTGTGTACTTTAATGCCTGGCTAATATCAAATCGCAATTTTTCAAGCAGCCAACTTACTAAACATTTGCTACTGATCTTACTTCGACATCCTCTTTTCACCTTCAACTTTTAGAAGAACCCTTTTTCGGTTACACAATTATAAGCGTATTTGTGATATATCCATGCTAATCGATCGCAAGATATCGAGAAAACCAAAAACACACATTCAGCATATCTCAGACAGCCGCAAATGTTCTCGTAACTCACAAATATTTGTGAACGCGGTCAAATCATGAGCGAATACTTAGCACTAGTATCTCCAAGTAGCTCAACCGCATGTAGTTGGTATCTTTATCTGGGAATCATTGTATCTTTCTGCCCGCCTCGTTTAGCATTGAAGCGCAAAGTGAACTCATTGAAGTGCCTGCCATTAGAGATCATTGAAGAAAAACTCCACGTGATTTGCATAGACAAGCCCAAAAAAAAATGTAGCTACTTTATGGCACGTGACGAATTACATGGATAGTGTGGGCAATCTTTAAACAGATCGTTAGCAAATCGTCGGCAAAATCACTGGCGTATGAAAATCGGGTCAAGAGCAATAGAAATGGAGTAAAATTCCCATAAAAAAAATATCCATTCCGATTTGAGCTTTGTAAAATTTCCAGCATTTGCCCATTCAACTATAATGTTGCTTTCAGTTCAATCTGATGTGAAATGTGTTTGTTGCATAACATGGTCACGGTTAAACCGCACTCTTTTTTTATCTCTATTTCAATATGTGAATAAACTCCGAAGAATAGACGAACCAAACAAAACGATTCGCTGATAAGAAAGTATATAGAATGGTTAGAATTTCTGGGGGGTTGGGGTTGGAAAATTCCATTTCGTTACAGAACCACTGAAACGAGGGCTTATCAGGCCCCATTACCTTTTTTTTTGTTTCTGTGCCATAATAGTCAAATCTCAACGATAAGGGTATGAGTTTTCAATTATTTTTGCCACAATCAATTGCGAATATCACGCATACGTCATGTTGATCAGACTTAAATTTAGAAACATCATAAACGCGTAGGAAATTCATTTTTACTGATACGAAATAGATACGTTGAGAAATTGAAATACAATGATTGGAAAACAGGAAAAGTGGAATGAAAAGTTACAGTACGCATCAGTGGCGATTGACAATTTTTCCGAGCAATCTCTCAATCTTCTCTGCTCCTCGTTTATACCCCCCCCTTTATCTGTACATTTTTACACACGTTTCGCAATGGCAAACTGTGCAAAAGTCAGTGAACTGCTTTTAATTACAAATCCACGCAGCTGGCCAGCAGTACATTATTATAAAGATATTTACAAAACGATGAAAAACTGAATTTTCCACTTGATCGAAGACGAAAAACGGCTACGGTGAAAATGCGCTCTGGAGATTTCCTAGCGAGCAGCAGCCGCGTAATATACATTTTTCTAATACATTTTAAGTTTTCAGGCATTTTAAATGCCTGAAACTTTTCTCACATTAGTTTCGGAGATCAAACAAATAGCAAATGCACTTGCCGTGCCCCAATTCAATTTCCATTTGCACGTTCTGAAAACGTTTGTTTTCCACAGCGATTTCGTGCCAGCGTTTAATGCATTTTTCAAGAATCCAGTTGAAAATTGTACAATTAAAATGATAAACACGAATGGAACCGCAGAAATCTCTTGTTGCAAAATTATGCAACTGACATTGAAAAAGTCAAATGCATATAAACGTCCGCTGAAAAGCCAGTGTAAATCTCATTGAAATTAACTACTTGCCCCGACTGCAGGGGCACCTGCATCTCTTGCATTCGGAAATTGCATAAAACGCTTCCAGAGCGCTGGAAAATTGCTCATAACCTCGACCAGAGCGGCGGGAAATCATCTGCGAGTGCAACTTGGCTCTCTGGTCAGAGGGGTGAGGTTAGAGGGGGGAGGGGAGGGTGAAGGGGGGCGGTCTAACAATTGTCCCTGATTGGGCAATAGCAAAAAGTCGGCAATAGCTTTGGCTGCAAAAAATGGAATCAAATTCGAAGGCTTCCAAACAAGCGGCACGAATGCGCCCCCTGCTGGCATAAAAATGAAATACTGCAGGTGCTACACAGAGAGAAAAAGCCAGTGCACTTTTACAAAACCAATATCAACTGAATTCAACTGAATTGAGTTATACTAGTGCACATGAAATCTTTGAATACTGAACTCAGCAGCTTTGTATATACGTTGCAATTTCTCTCAGTGCAATCTAACAAGAGGGAATGCTATGGCGTTCGATGCAAATTTTGAACTATGCTAATTCCGATGCTAATGCCCAAAACACAGACACACCAACATCGGATTCATTTGAGCGTAACAAGCGAGTGAAAAAAAAATCCCAAAATGAGAACGAAACAATTAAGCTGCAAAGCAACCGATATTTGCGTAACATAGCAGTATTTCCCACTTTTTTTCGGGCGATAAAAAGAAAGTTTTCCCATCTAAAACTGTAAGGGGCGTCGACTGCATTTGCATTCGCATTAATATTTAAATTTATAAAATATATCCCAATGATTGCGTAAGCTGAGACGCAGTTAGGGTCCGGCAAACCGGTTTTGCAATCCACCCAAAACAACGCTGGATAATAAAAACAAATATTATAACAAGTTAACTAAACGACAACACTTTCGCAGTATGAGCAGTGGGTTCCCATGCCTTGGCAGTCGCCTTAGTTTTTATATTTTTTCCGATTTGTTCCCCTATTTTTTCTATTTTTCACTGCACCTCAAAGTAGAACAACAGCCGCAGCATTAGCAAATCGCGTGCTGTGTATCTGCGTTGGGATCTGTTTTCCGATCTACCGCCTTTTGTTCTAGCTTTCCCCTCTAGGCTTTCCCCATTTTCCCTACCCATTTCCGCAAGTGCACAGTTGAATTAAATCGGATACCTTCTTTTTTCCCCTCTGACACAGTCGCCAGATACGATCATGTATTATATGCACTGGCAGATGCGACATACGTCTTTGCCAGCCACTTGGAGCCCAGATAGCGCAGCTTCCCCCGTTGGGCCACGAATTTGGAGCAACAGTTGAGGGTCAGACAGGTAGACAAACACACTGCTCTTCGGGACTAGCTTTAGCCACTTTTAAATGGAGAAACTTAATAGAAACTTATACAACTTGCTGGCATTTAGTTATCTTATAAACAATTAGATAAACTCAGTAAATCAGAAAAGTAGTACATACATTGACTCACTCATTAGTACGAAAAAAGGGGTTATAATTCGGGGAATAAGCAAAAATTCCACAAAATTAAGAACTCTATAAACTTGTGCTCTTGAGTGGGCAAGGCGAGACCCATTCAGAATATGAAGTTCCAGCTCGATTTTCGATTACCAAATCGAATCGATGGCGAAGAGTGTGTGCTGAGTGAGTGCGCTAATAAAGAATTACGCATACGACCTGTGGCCGTGTGATTTTCGAGTGCACATGTGTGGGTATGCGTTCGTTCGTTTTGGACTCGAGTGCTCAAATCGACAGTAATTGACCTTGCGTCTTTTCACGCGCCACACATTTTCCAAAAGTTTGTTTTCGTTTTTCTTCAGCTCTCTGCTTGTGTTTGTAGTTTTTCTTCTTTTTTCCTTTTCAACAAACTGGCAGCTGTAAATAGAACTTTTTTGGGGGTTTTGCGTTAGTGGCAGTTGAATGACTAACACTTGAACTTCACACCGCCGAATGAAGTACCTTATCATTCTGCTCAAACATAACGAACTGCACAATTGTGCAATAATGAGCCCAAGTGAGACGCTGTGAAGTAATTCCAATTGTTATGCAATCAAAAAGTGACACAAAGACTCAGCTCCTCCGTACGTTTCCTTTACTTTCATGCACGATTGTTGGCAATTTCAATAATTGAGCACTCTTTTCTATAATAACCTGCGCTGTGTATAAACTCATAACAATCACATCAGTCGCATTGTATCTGTATCTTTATTGAGTATTTCTGACTTTTAGATTGCTTCACGCTCGATTAATAAAGCTATTGAAGTAGCAGCTATCTGTGGTCAGTACTTTTGAAAACGCCCCCTTGGATAAAAGGGGGCGTAAGGCCAGACTGCGCTTAACCACGTATCTATATATATATATATATATATTTGTATAATGTGATATATAATACAACCCCTCGAAAGTCTCAAAGTGCAGTGTGCAGACATTCACGTCAACTATATGTAAACATGGCTTTTTCTGTTGTTATTTTCGGCTCTTTAAGTCAGCCGCCAAATGTTTCCACGTATCTGATAGGTCTTCATTTGTTGGTTTTGAATTTCTATCCCTCTGGGGTTAATAAGAACTTGTTTGTTCGCGAAAACCGATACCAAATTGATTGTGTATTGATGGGATCAGCATTAAAATGCTTAGTTTAAGGATTTTTTGCACAATTACTGGAAAGGAAACCAAAGAACTGGTGGGAAGTGCGAACTACAGCAAAACTTTATATATTATGCTGCAGCAAATAAAAACGAATCAAATGGTTTTATTAGTTCTTTGTAGTTAACTTCCCCGGACTTTTAGGCCCCAATTGTCTATATTTATCAGCTAAGAATTCAAGTGATTACAATTAACAGCGAATTTCGCATTGATTTTGAACTGCGGACAAGCGAGGTGTATAAATAAAAACCCAAAAACAGTTGACATTTCGTCGGCATGCAACAAGAAGTTCAATAAGCAACAGGCAAGTTTGGATCGACTACTGCCAATAAAATGTCAATCGGTGCTGATGCACTGCATCGAGCCGAATCGCGGGGCAAATGGCCGCAGGGGAAAGCACATTTTGGCAGCTGTTGTGCGGTGCCGCATAAAAATAGACAAATGGCCAGGGAGCGAGAAGAAAAGCGAGAAAAGCGGCGCGGGCGAAATGCTGTGTGCTTTCCCCATTGCTCCTCCCATTCGGCAAATAGAAAACTTAGAAAAACTAAAAGCCAAAGTGTGCGTAGAGTTATAAAACAAAAGCCCAATGCCCAGCACAGCACACGCACACACACACACACACAACACACGCATTCAGTAGATTCGAAAAAGAGCGAGTTCTATTTAAAGATTGACTACTGCCAGGAAGAGCGACGGCGACATTTTCCCGCGGCTGACTGGGCCGGGGGAAAATCCAACGCACCTCAAATAAAAATGTATCTAGGCATCCGCAAGATGCTGTGTGTGTGTGTGCAGATGACAAGTTTTCTCTGCCGCCGAGAAACTCAATGTGAAAAATCACAAGCAGAAATTTCGAAAATTGAGCACACGCCATGCGAAATAATAAAGCTATGTGAATTCCGCCCAGAGAACGAAATTTGTTAAAAATACATTTCAAATTTCTAGAGGGAAAATTATGAAATAAACTAGACCAGAGAGCCGGGCGAAAATCAAGCGAATTGGGAAGTTAACTGGGTCTATACTCGATACCTATGTATATGGAAGATCTTCCTACTTA
This sequence comes from Drosophila sechellia, assembly GCF_004382195.2. Lineage (NCBI taxonomy): Eukaryota > Metazoa > Arthropoda > Insecta > Diptera > Drosophilidae > Drosophila > Drosophila sechellia. The sequence goes on along the minus strand of NC_045950.1, from coordinate 8,752,776 downwards.
AGCCCAAAACCATTTCACAGTGACATTTGGTTGAGGAATTTTGGTGCTACCAAGTTCGTCGCATCCCAAAAAAAAAAAAAAAAAGAGCTCAAATACCAACGAACTTTAGAAATCGGTCCCAAATGCCAACTCACACGGATATACATAGAAATCAATAGCTCTGGCTGAGATTACAGCACTTCTGGCCGAAGCGCCGAGCCACTCTGGAGATCTTGGAATGCGCCCGACCAAGCGGAGTAAAATGTGAAGTGGAGGCATCTCTAAACCCGTTTTGGGTCAGCTTTTACACGTTGTTTGGGCCGCTTCATTGACATTTCGCCTGGCATCGAACGCAGGAAAAACAACAAAATACGACCAAAATACAACAATAAACAACGACAGTAATGTTAATAAGACAACAACACAACTTTCACTTGTACGCATCGGCGGAAAGATGAAAAACATTCAAAACTCCAACAGACGCATCTCATGAATGGGCAAGATGAAAAGCATCGGAGGAGCTGGGATGGGCTTAAAACCGCGACAGGTGTCGCACACATTCTCCACGTCTTCTGGGTGATTTACTCAAGGGAAATCTTTGTGGGAAGCGCACACTCTTGACTACATTTCTACCTCAAAGTAACTTGTTGCAATTTGTCAAGGTTTATAGTTTATTAAAAGAGACAGTACTTTTTGGCTAAACAGGTGTAAGACTTTCAATTACACTGAGCATCAATGTACATAAAATAATATATGTATATTGCCTTATATATTCCATTTCCATAAGCTCTTATCATTGCAGAATGTACTGAGAACAACCTCAAACTGTTTTAAATATATGTTTTAAATTATAAAATCCGATTTCGTGTATAAAAGGACTGAAGTAATCCCGTGATAACTGGAAATTGAAGGACTTGGGCAGGAGCAGGTGGTGACCCAGCTGGAGAACTAGGACAGGGCCACGACTTCGACTGGAAGGGATTTGTTAGCGAGGCCGATGGCGGGGGGGTGGCGGTGCACTGGTGGTGGGTTTTATGACCTTCCCGTGGTGTGGCGTGGGCGTTGCAAAGTGCATCTGGAGTCGAACTCACCTTCTCCTTGGCACGTCCAGCGTGTTTTTGAACAGATTTGGCCAGCATGATGCCTTTATTTTCGGTCATTCAGCGATGTGTTTAGCTGCGGATTGCTATTTTTGATATTATGTTATCTTTGTAGATATGCACTTTTGCCTTCGCTAGTAATTGGCACAACTGGAAAAAGCACAGTTTTCCGTTTGCGGGAAACTTTAAATGCACGATAAACAACCGAGTGTGTTGTGTTTATGTTTCAAAAACAAACTAAACAATATCGGCCCCACACACTTGTTAACGGTATTATGTATATTATTTTACGGCCCCGATATTTTTTTGGCAATGCGACTTCTGCGGGCGCGTCGAATTCGCTCGGAATATTCAAAACAAATGGCACAAGTAGTCGACGGACGAACGGAGAAGAAAAGGCGACGAATGTGCGTGGAAGACGACGGTGATAAACGAGAGAACGCGACTTCAGCTGCGGCAGAGCATGCAGTGTGACTGTGCGAGCGAAATACCATCGCACTAAAACCCGATGCGTGGAAAACTTTACTAGCGGTAGCAGTGTTCCAAACCTTTTCCCCAAGCCAATCTTATTCTAAAACTTGCTAATAACTTTGCAACGAAGCTATATGGAAATTCAAATAAAACAACTAAATGGAAGCTATAACGCATCATACAAAATTTCCTCTCCAATTCCTATTACCTATACCACTTTCCTAAAATTGTATTTAATTTTCACACGCATTCAAATATGGAGTTCTTTCTTTAAGGAATGTTTGATCTTTACTACATATAACTACATTTACATATGAAGAATGAAAGACAATAATATGTTATTGTATTCCGAACAACACTCTTTTCTTATTTTCGCTTATTTTAATAAAGCCAGATTTTAAACACATTAAAGCGCAGCTGAGAAATACATTGTAGTATAGATACTTTATAACTTTTTATATCTTAATTATATAACGAACACAAATCCTTAAATAAATAGATATGTTAAAGTACAAAACTACAAGGCTGTAAGCATTTCCCTTTTTTGAACTTATAATATTGTGACCGCAATTGTAACTGCCGTCTTGGATGCGATAACGCGAAATCGAATGGAATCGAAATCGAAATGAAATAGCAGCTCTGAAGACCACCCACGTCATATCGATGTCCACTGCCCGATAGACGCCGCACACAAACCGAGTTGGGATTTCGTTGTAATTGCTGGTCATTTTTCACGGCTGTGCGACTAATTAAATTTAACAAGAGAGCCTTAATAAATAAGTGCTAAAGACCAGACGCAGCGCGCAGTAATTCAAATCATCTAGAAGATCTCGTCAAACAAAATGTAAATTCCTGGCGTGGGGTTGATCATAGCGCATACATATACCCATGTGTACGTGTGTGTATTTCCATTGTAATCTAAAGCACGAGTGAATTTACGTGCGTTAAATTTAAACGAAAATTTAAAAAAATATTTCGAGATATTGCAACAAAGGCAGTATTAAATCGATTTCGGGTGCATGTGCTTGTGTGCAGAATGTTTGCATGTGTTTGTTGCAAATGTAAGAAGAAGTAGCCACTCACGCGCTACTCTCTTCCTTTCTCTCTCTCTCTCCACCCCCTCCCCCATTATCTCCTCAAGGAGCTGAAAGTTGTAGCCGCACTACATTCAAAAGTTTCCAAAAGTCTGCTTGCTGGCAGTAGTAAAAAGAAGACTTAAAAACAAAAACATCACTTATTAAAATCAGGTATGTATAGAAAAATAAAAGTGCGCGCCCTTGTATGCATGTCGAGTGTTTGTGTGTGTGTGAGTGAGTGGGTGCCCAGAATACGTTCGTACCTAACCTCAATTTGCCCCAACTGATTACGCTAGGCGGCACCACAACTTCCAGTGGTATTAATCTTTTTAAAATAATGCATTTGCTGCCTTTTTCCAATTAAATATTCTCCTCTTCGGGGATAGGAACTTGAGTTTTCAAGCTGAATCTGGGATTCAAATTTTGCGATTGTGTATATTTATGGAAATCGCTCTTATCGCCGTTTTGTATATGTACATTAAAAACAAGGTTCCGCCATCTGTTGGCACGTGTGCTTTTGTGGCTGAACATATTTAATTATCTTCGGTTGGATAAAATAACTTAAAAAAAGAGAAGTGCCTCAGAAAATAAATAAAAATAAGAAAGGAAGGTATTGAGAACAGCAACAACAATGACGCAGTCACGCACACTACGAATGCAGCTATGTGTGTGGCTGTCTGAAAGAGGCAGAGCGCGTTTGCCGCGCTCACCTTTTGTTATTGTTGCGTTTATTCGCTCCAGAACTGCCAACTTGTTAAGATGTTGAAATCTTATGCCAAAAAAACTCTTTGTACGCAAAACCATTCTTAATTCATAGTCATTTCTTGTTTTGTATAAACAATTTAGAACTTATTTAACGTGAAAAAGGTTAATACAAATTGTGCAGTAAAAAATAAAACAAAAAGAAACCACATCACCAAAAAAATTGAAATAATTTTTTAAACTCTAATTTCGCTTTTCAAATCAGTTGGCAGCTCAGTGTACTCTTTTGGTGCTCGCGTATGTGTGATTGTGCACAAGGTGAGCGAGACAGCAGTTTCAGCCTTCAATTTGCGGGTTTACGTTGATTCTAATTAAATAATTCGTTGAAATCGGGCTCACTGCTTCTGTGAGGTCCAATTGTAATGCACACACACAAGCACATTATCAGTGCTTTCCTCGTTTTCCTCAAATTTTCTTTGTGAAGCGCCTCAAGTTTCGACTGGCTTTTAAGTCTGGTTTGGTTTTGGCTGTTTGAAAACTTGAAAAACAAGTTACTTCTGAACTCAAACTCCCCAGTTTTGGCAGTCTCTCCACACTTCTCTCGATCTTTCTCCCGAGAAAAAAACACTTGCCGCGTCGCCAACCAATTGTTTGCAATTCGCAATTGTATTTTAGCCAGAGGCCAACGAACAAGTCTCTTGAACTTGATGGTCGGAACGAAGTTGAAGTGTATTAGACGTTGAACACTTTACACATATTTAGTTGTAACCTTTTCAAGTCAATATAATGACGAAATATTATTAAGAGTTGAACTGAATGTTAGAATATACTATTTTAACATTTCGATAAGTATTGAATTAGTAAACAAGACTGAAGCCGTTGTATTCTATCGTGTTATTTCTATTCCCAAATGTATAATCGTTGTTTTAATTTATAAACTTTCCAATTGCTTATAATTTTGATACAACACGTATTTGGCTCAACTGCACATTTATGAATAATCTTTTACATAAAGAGGAGGGTTCTCTAATCCATAAATAGATTTATAGTTTTGATGGGAATTAATAATAAATTTAAATAAAGTTCATATTAATATTTTTCTCAAAAAAATGAATATATTTTATAGTAAAGCAATATAAAAAAAAAATTTTAAATTTTCTGTGTTGTAAATTTTTTAGGACAAACAAACAATAAATAACCAAAAGTATTTATCACCATAAATATCATGTGACTCAAGAGAGTTAAAAACATCTGATAAATTGTAGAACACGTACGAATATCAAACTAATTGGTTTTTTATAGAGATCCGTGTCCGTGTGACAAGAAGCACTTTACCACATTTCAGATATCACTTGATCAGCGTTGTATTCAGTAAATATTTCCTAGTGCCGCATTTCATGACGTCGATATCTGAAATAAGCACATAAATAATTAGAACATGCTAGACCACCTGGCTTTATTATCAATAGAAAAAAGCATCAATAATACCCAATGGAAGGGCAAACAAACCTTCCTGCGGCGCCTGGAAGTCGGAGAGTTTGGTTTGTGCCATTTTTTTGTTTGGTCCAGGGACTTCGGTGCACCTCGGACATGCGCTGCACCCAGTAGTTAGTTGCATGTGAACTTTGAACTTTCGAGCTGGAAATTGGAAGGCGGTTGGATTTGCATTTCCTATTGCTGCAGGTGGCTCACAAAGAGAGAGGCTCTCTCGAATCCGCCGCCCCCGCTGCATTTTTTTTTCATTGCGCAATGAGCGAGACGAATCGATAACTGCAAGGTTTCCATGTTTTAGCAGCTCAACTTTTGCGCGTATACAGATTTTTTTCCTGTATTATTTTATTTTGTGAAGGAGCTGGCCGCCGAATTCGGTTCGATTCGAGATGGGAACATGTGTTTTTATGGTTCCGCCATTGTCATGGTGAGATGCACTTGCTTTTTTTTTACCTTCATATTTTTTACTTCCTCTCTCCGCACGCACGCGTCTGTGTGTGAGTGCGCTGGCGAGTGAGGTGGTGGAGGAGTACATGAGTGTGTAAAGTGTAGCCGTGGCAGAGTTGTAGCTCGCTAGTGGTCCGTTTGGTTTCTGATTTTCGGTTTCGTCGATTTCACATATGTACTGCAATGGTCGGCTAAAACGCTCTGCCGACGTCGCTATCCGCTGTATACTCGTTTCGCTTGTGTGGGTGCGCTGCTCTCACAGCCGCTCTCTCTTTGCCGCAAACAGGGTGTCTCACCCAGATGCTCCGATCATCGTTTCCACCACATGGCTAGGTGACAACGGTACACCCTGTTTGCTAAACAACTTTTTTTCTCTCTTCCTAGCGTTGTTGTTGGTCCTCGCACTTACGTAAGCTTCACGTATTTCGTTTCTTATCCAAATTCTAAGCGCCATTTTGCGACGATTTGCATGCGGTACCGCTCACCGCTAATAAAAATAACCACTGATTGTGATTATTTGCTTATAGGTAATGAATGATATATAAACTATTTTTTTTTTGCCGTCAGCTACTGCTGTGTTTTCAATGCGCTCGACGGAGGATTTTAGTTGTTGCGCCGCTGAGTTGCCACCCTGTTTTAGCTGCGGCAGCAGCAGAAAATGAATTCCAAAGCAACACTGCGCGCGCGCTCTCACGCTCTTCGTTTTACACTCTGTTCGCTCTCTCTGCTGACTCCAACTGACTGGCCGCCGCGTTTCGCTGTTTTAATCGAAAATGTTTGCGGCGGCGTTAAGATGTACGAAAACGTTCTCTCGCCAAAAATTTGTGAATAGAATAGCAGTAGCAATCTACCTAGGAGAAAATGTCTTAAATTCGAGCCGTGTGATCTAGTTAAGGAAGAGAGCCAAGTGCAAAGTGATCGAAATAAGCGTTAAACTTAAACTGAACTTGGGAACGGAGCCCCAGCTACTGAAAGAAAAGAAAACGGTGAAAATAAAGATTTCGGTGTGCCAGTGAGTGCGGATATAGTAGTTGCAAGTGCAAAATACTGCGTAAAACGTGAAAGTTTCCAATAACACCACAAAACCAACGGCAGTTTTGTAGTAAATATACATACGCGCCCCGTACATATATATATACATACATTTCGAATATACATACACACAGCCGAATATCAACCGACGAAGCTAACTGCTTATTGCTGATGTAAGTGTAATATGGGCGGTGGGCGGTTGGGGGGCGTGGAAATTGCAGAGTAGCATTATCCTTCAAGTGCACTTGGAGTGCGGATTCGGATTCAAACAATATTCTCGTTCGTGCCACTGAAAACTTGTGAAAAATACAACATTTTTAGGTTAGGTCAATTTCAATTGGTTTATATACACACGCACGCACAAACTCACACACACTCAAACAACAATGGCATAGCGAATACATATAGAAGGCGCACAGACAAAAAGTCGTCGACGGAGACGTGGTTGTTGTTTGTGTTGCTGCTGCTGCTGCCTCTACAGTTTCTGCTCTCCTCACACACACTTGAACGAGGGCGGAGAGGAGAGCCACACACATACATACGCTTTGAACCATTGCTTTTGGTTCGCTTATGAACTGACTGTATTTTTTCAACGTAGTGTCGTTTTATTTTCGTTCGTTGATTCGTTCTTTGCTCAGTTCGTGCGCTTATCTTGACTTTTGCTTTGATGCGCCATTCGCATGTACTGGCGAGAGCAGCCAAGTGTAGTGTGAGTGTGGCTCCCCAATGAGAGCATCATTTTGTGGCCCTCTTTTTGTTCACATCTTCCTTCTGCTCCTCGACTTCATGCTCCCCAGCCCATCCGTCGTTTGTTGTTTTTGCTCCGCCTGTTTTTTTTTTTCATTCGGTTTTGAATTTACACAAAACGTTTGCCGTTGCTTCTTCATGCTGAAATAGTATATATGTATGTGAATATATTGTACATATTTCTCTACACATCCATATGTTTTATTTGCAAAATTTATTAATAGCGCAGCGCCACTCTGCGTCTGTGTTAGTGTGCCAGAGTGAGAAAGTAACAGAAAAAAACTAAATATTAATTCGCGATGATTCCGATTCGTATTGCAGTTGTTCAAAACCGAGTGCTAGTGCTCAACAATTTTTGCATATTTTCCGCTGCCTGCCTTTTGTGCTGCGTATTCTGCTGTGCTGTGTATACACATAACAAAACAGATAAGATTATACGTGTGCACGTAATAGAGCGGGCTGAACCAAAAAAAAAAAATTAAAAAATGGAGGGAAAATTTGCCCACATGTCTCCCCAAAGCACACACACGCACACAACGCCCCAATTTGGAGCCTCTCTCGTCAAACACACACACACCAGCGAGCTAGCAAATGTGTTTGATATGCACTAATGGCGGATCCAAAACTACAATAACAACAAAGGCAGTTGGGAGAGCTCAAAAGAGCGAACTTGTTTTACCTTCATTTATTAAAGGATAGTTTGTGGTGGCAGAGACAGGAGAGAGAACGAGGGCTAAAGCTTTTGTGCGGCTGTACTGTGCTCCAATATTTGTTTACAAATGCTAAAAGGGGGCAGCTGTTGGTTCGATGAGGTGTCTCAATTAGTTGGAGCAGGATGATCTTCTAGGCGGTTTCCATTCACCTAATATTTGCTCACGCTCTTTGGTTTGCGCAGCGTTGCGCTCTCTCCATTTCTGTCGCTCTCTCTCTCGAATGCCCGCCAAATGCTGGCCGTGTCCATGTATTTGTGTGTGTGAGTTTGGCCCCAAACGGGTGAAATACCTTTTTGAAAAAAAAATCAGCCATGTACTGCGCCTCAACAACAAATGCGGCTCTCTCCGGTTCTCTCTGTGGCTGCACCACCACCACCGTATCACCACCTTTGCATTGTTGCGTTTGCTGCTGCTGCTGCTACCTCTGACTCTTCTTCTTCTTATTCTTGTAAGTTGTAGATACAGAATATGTACCAGCAGTGCTCACAAACCAACCCGCCCTCCCCCTTGGCGGTATCGATATATAAATATTTTCTATGTGTGCGTCTGAATTCTATGCAAGCCGATGTCGTGCATGGGGCATTTGGCACCTTCCACATTTACAAATACTGAAATGTACACACATACACACACACTCGAAGGTGTACACAGAAAGCTCGCTTAGGAAGTTTTTACTGTACCGCTGAAAGCAATAACAAAGCGCGCGCCCAATTCCGGTTGAACGTACACACACCAAAGTGAACTACGCGCTCCTCCTTTTGCCTTGCACTCACTCTCCTCCAAGACTCAACTTCCACTCCACGATCTCCTTCCCGTCTATATGAACCATTCTCTGGTTGCTGTTGTTGTTATTGGTCACAGCTCCACCGCTTCATTCCATTCCTATTGTCCCCCATCTCTATCTCCTCCCCCGAATCCAGAACCCCCAATACAGAGACATCGTTCTCCACTCTGCAGTTTTTGTGATACGGCTAAAAGAAGAATTCCCCCGTGGCTTTTTATTTCACCTTTTTTCCTTGTTGAAATGTGCAATCGTTTCGATATCTGTGAAGATATAGACCGAATTGATCAATCAGCTGTGCTATACTAGCTAACATGTTTTGGGAAAATAAGGAAGACTCGTGGTCTAAAGTATATGGAAAAGTATATTTGGAAGAATAAATGTATGCCTTTCTCATTTTCAATGTAAACCAAACTTAGCAAAACCAGTGTCAGTGAAGAAATTCTAGTATTAATGTATAAGATAACTAATGCAGAATTTAATGATGACTAACTTCATTAAAAAAGAAACGCAAACCTAATTATTTGGGGTTTTTTTTTATACATTAAATGTCGACATTGTTGTAACAGTTTCCCTTCTCTTGCTTGCAGTGATATTCAGAAAGAACTCCAAACGCTACGTGGCAGAGGCGAATCACCGGCGCAGCAATACCAGCAGCAGATAACCAGCCGTCAGTCCAATTTCTCTACCTTAGAACTCGAGCGCATTTGCCGCTTGCGGGGCGACCAAATGCATAGACAACATATGTCGCATCCACGAGCAGTCCAAGATCAAGAGTTGCGACCCCGACCGTTCGTTGCATATTACATACGCTCATAGAGGGCGGTCACTCACATAGAGCAGCCAGAGTCCTTGCACTTGGGCAAGGATCCAGGGAGAAACAAAGTGCTCAGAAAGAAGAAGCAGCAGTACAGGATTTTAAGCTCCGCCAAGAACAGAGCAACAAAAAAGATGATGAAACGCACCCGCGTAGACGAGGTGCAATTTGGCACACGACCCGTTCCTCAGACCTCAGGAGGTGTGGGTGTTGGTGTCGTCGGCGTAGCTGGAGGTGGGCCAACATCCGGCGGCGGTGGCACTGCTACTGTGGGCGTCAATACGACGGGCGTTACCATTGGTACCGTCGTGCCCAGTGCTCATAACGCCACCATCAGCGGGATCGGTTCCATTCACCATCGCATCCTTACTCCACAGCATGGAGGAGCACAGACCATTGCCTATTTGCCGTCCACCACGCCGACGGCTACGAATTTGAAGACCACAAGTTCGATTGTGGATAGCACTACCGCTGGAGGACCAGTAGGAGCAGGATCCCAGGTGGCCGTAGGAGTTGGTTCTGCAGCCGGCGGAGGAGGCGTGGTGGTCTCCACAGGGAGCACGGGAACGCAAACATTACAGTATACAACATGTAAGTAATCTATTTCCACCTCTGATGAAATACATTTGACATTCATATGATTTTTTTCTTGATCTTATTAGCTTATAGTGTGGCTTCGATACAGGCTGGTGGAACTCTGAAAGCCAACACAGCGGATGGCGCGAACACGGTACAGATTCATGTCACAGGAGGAGGAGCTGCGAACAATCCTGCCAGTGCACAGACTGTATCCAGCAGCTCACAAACGGGCACAATCCGTCAGCGTACAATCAGCGGCACCCAGACAGTGGCGACTGCGGTGGGCAATCTAGCCACGATTTCCCAGCAACAACCAGTTCAACAGTCACCTTTGGGCAAGGCCCAAACTCCTCCATCGTCCGTGGTTGCCAACAGTATCCCAGTGGGTGGAACCACCCCACCACAAGGACAGTCGGGAAATGCCACGCCACGCTTAAAAGTGGAGGATGCATTGAGCTACCTGGACCAAGTAAAGTACCAGTATGCAGACCAGCCGCAAATCTACAACAACTTCCTCGACATCATGAAGGAATTCAAGTCGCACTGCATCGACACACCCGGAGTGATTGAGCGAGTCTCCACACTCTTCAAGGGGCACACAGAGCTGATATACGGCTTCAACATGTTCTTGCCTCCGGGTTACAAGATCGAAATTCATTCGGATGCTCTTGGCTGTTCGGTGCCGGTGGTTTCGATGCCCTCACCACCGGGAGCGCCAACGAGCACAGGAACGGTGCACATGCTTACCGGAAATAGCTCGATGTCCGGTGCCGGACATATCGCCATAAAGACGAACAATGCTGCAACTTTAACACCGGCAACAGGGGCTGGAGCAGCGGCCGCAGCAGCAGCTGTGGCTCAGATTCAATCCGCTGGAGCTGTAAATCTTATGACCCACGGCGGAGCCTCGCTTACCCAGACCACTATTCATGCCTTGCAACAGGCGACGCCTCCTCAATCACAATCTCCAGGCGGTGGTCATGTACACGTGAGTGTAACAAACTCTACGGCGACAAACGCCGTAGTGCCCGGACAGCCAGGCATCTCCGTATCGGCGCACAATGTACCGCAGAACTACTCGAGAGATCGAGAAAGGGCCACCATAACACCTACTGGGCAAGTGGCTGGGGCTGCGGCAAACGTGAATGCGTCTGCTAGTATAGTTGTCGGTGGACCTCCAACGCCCAATTCTCTAAGTGAGCTTAGCCCTCATGGAGGAGCAGGAGGTGGGCCAGGTGCGGGAGCGGCGCAGCACAATCTGCATCACATCCAGCAGGCGCATCAATCGATTTTGCTTGGGGAGACGGGACAGCAGAATCAGCCGGTGGAGTTCAATCACGCCATAACCTATGTAAATAAGATCAAGGTAACGTCTGCTCAACATCATTAAAAACTTTATAGGTTACTTATAATCTTTTCTTCTTTTTTCACAAACAGAATCGTTTCCAAAACCAGCCGGCCAAGTACAAGAAATTCCTCGAAATTCTGCACGCCTATCAGAAGGAGCAAAAGGTGATGAAGGAGGGCAGCCTGAACCAGGGTAAAATGCTCACCGAACAGGAGGTGTACACGCAGGTGGCTAAGCTTTTTGGCCAGGATGAGGATTTGCTTAGAGAGTTTGGCCAGTTTCTTCCTGATGCCACCAACCAGTCCGGACAGTACATGTCCAAGTCAGCATCTGTGCACAATGATCATGGCAAGCGTCCCACGGCTACTTTGAGCGGTGGAGCTCACATAACCATGTCGTCTGCTTCGCCAGCGCCAAGTGGATCCCCTCTGCATTTGGGTGCAACGACTCTTCCTCAGATCGACAATAGCGCCCATGCAGCGGCTATAGGAAACCTTTCGGCGGTGAACACCAGTGTCAGCATTAAGACGTACAATAATAATCAGCAACAGCAGAATCATGTGATCGGTTCAGGCCTGAGTGCGACGCGGAACGATATTCTCTTTGAGAAGGACTATCACGCGGGTCTGCAGCAGCAAGCGCATCAGCGAGGAGCTGGAGTTGGAGCCCATCATCATTTGGCCGGAACTGGAGCGGGCGCCAATATCGGGCGGCCTGGAGTGGGAGCCAGCGTGATGGTGTCGTACGATAAGGAGCACCGAAATAATCATCATGTGCAAAAGTACGTTGGCCATGTGCCAAACCAGAATCTAACGCACGGTCATAACGCAAAGAAATCGCCAAGTTATGGCATCCCTTCGGTGATTGGTTCCATGCCGCACATTTCGGACAATTCCCTCGACCGCAGTTCGCCGGGAATTAGTTACGCCACGTCACCATTGTCCTCTGGTCCACATGGACAGCATAACTCTGGTTCAGCTACGAGGAGGCCGGGTGATGACAGTTTAGTCGGACACTATTCTAGTGGAGCGCCGCCTGCTAAGCGACCGAAGCCTTATTGTCGCGATGTCAGCTTTTCCGAAGCATCGACCAAGTGCACCATCTCCGACGCCGCGTTCTTTGACAAGGTGCGCAAGGCGTTAAGAAGTCCAGAGGTCTACGACAACTTCCTGCGATGCCTGACCCTTTTTAACCAGGAAATTGTCTCCAAAACGGAACTTCTTGGTCTGGTATCACCGTTCTTGATGAAGTTCCCCGACCTGCTGAGATGGTTCACCGACTTTCTGGGACCGCCCTCTGGTCAACCTGCTGGAGGATTGATTGACGGCATGCCCTTAGCCGCAACGCAACGTCAGGGAGGTGGAAGTAGTAATAGTTCCCATGATCGAGGTAGCAGTCACCAGAGTGCCGCCGAGTACGTCCAGGATGTGGATCTGTCTTCGTGCAAGCGGCTGGGTGCATCCTATTGTGCTTTGCCGCAGACCACAGTACCTAAGAAGTGCAGCGGACGGACGGCTCTCTGCCGGGAAGTGCTCAACGACAAATGGGTATCGTTCCCGACGTGGGCCAGCGAGGATTCCACTTTTGTTACATCGCGAAAAACTCAGTTCGAGGAGACAATTTACCGGTAAGAAATATTCCTTTAACCTTTTTACTTAACAGTTCCACATTAAATAAGTCACGAGAAAAATCAATACTACTTCTTTATTGGTACTTTTGTTTCCTTTCTGTTTTCATTTGAGTCTAATATGTGCGGTTATAATTTTAAGAAATTTGTTTTAAAAAACCAAAAAATTTTAAATCTTCATTTATTAAAAAGGATAGATTTAGTTTCATGTTATTTTTTGTAACCGCATCTATATTCTACTCTCAACTTACACATCTATCATTTGTTTTGGATCTTCTGTTTCTTTGGCTTTCGTTTATTTCAATTAACCAATGCGCACGCTCTAAACAAAAGGAATATTCACAGAACGGAGGACGAGCGATTCGAGCTGGACCTGGTCATCGAGGTTAATAGTGCTACGATTCGAGTGCTGGAGAACTTACAAAAGAAAATGTCACGAATGTCCACCGAAGAATTGAGCAAATTCCATCTGGACGATCATCTGGGCGGCACATCCCAAACGATACACCAGCGGGCCATTCATCGCATCTACGGCGACAAGTCGGGAGAAATAATCACGGGAATGAAGAAAAATCCGTTTGTGGCGGTGCCTATTGTACTGAAGCGACTGAAAGTCAAGGAGGAGGAGTGGCGAGAAGCGCAAAAGGTAAGTGAACTCTCTCATTGCTTTACATTTATGTAAATTAAATGAACACTTCCTTTTTTCAGACCTTCAATAAGCAATGGCGGGAACAGAACGAGAAGTACTACCTCAAGTCTCTCGATCACCAGGCCATCAACTTCAAGCCCAACGACATGAAAGCCCTGCGCTCAAAGAGTCTGTTTAACGAAATCGAGACGCTGTACGATGAGCGGCATGACCAAGAGGACGACGCCATGGAACCGTTTGGGCCGCATCTGGTGCTGCCCTACAAGGACAAAACCATTCTGGACGATGCCGCCAACCTGCTGATTCATCATGTGAAGCGCCAGACTGGCATCCAGAAGCAGGAGAAGCAAAAGATTAAGCAGATCATCCGACAATTTGTGCCTGACCTTTTCTTCGCGCCACGACAGCCACTAAGCGACGACGAACGCGATGACGGTAAGTTATCTTGGTCAAAATTCCTAAAACCATCAGTTCACTGTCAATTAACCTCCAACGTATTTATTATTTCTGTTGCGCTAACACTATTCTTTAATTTAGTAGCTTCTAAAACTAACTAATATTTCCAAGAGCTCTTTAAGCGTTGACTTAAAACTCTTCATCATCAGTACTCATACTAAAAATATTTATATTAATTTTTTTTATTAAGGAGTTGTGCTTTGTGATTTTGAAACGTTAACTAGTCATGTAAAAAATTTACTACCCGATAGAAATTTGATTGACTAATTTTCTTTCAATTCATAAAGTTTCTCTTTAATAACTTTTGCCCGATTGTATTTTTTAACATAGTGTATGTTTTTTGTTTCTTTTTCTCCATTTTTTTTTTGCAATTAATAACAAAAATAAACATAAACAAATAAAAAAACAAATTTTTTAACGTAATCAAAATGCTATTAAATAAAATAAAACCAAAACTGGACTGCAATGCACCAACACCCACACACTGACCCTTGAACTGCATCGAATATCCGAACATATGTGTTGTGCACACCGTTTCTCTATATAGCCTTTCCATTTTTGGTAGATGACAATACGAAAATGGACGTGGACTCGCCACTGGGTCGCACGGAGTCTTCGACTCGAAATGCCAAGAGTACGCCCAGTGAAAGTGCCTCTCCAGCGCGTAGCAATGCAAGCAGTAGCAGCGGAACACCAGCGGGCATTAAGAAAGAGACTGATGACTCCAAAGCGACGACTGGATCTTCTGCAGCGTCCACGTTAACGGGATCTTCAGCGACGCCTGTGGACGATGCAACGCCATCAACATCCTCAGCAGCGGCGGCAGCATCAGCGGCATCGTCAACTGTTTCAGGAGCCGAAGGCAAGCCAAAGGATGACCCCCTTTCGTCGCACAAAGAGGAAGGAGCCGGTAGCACCAGCTCTGGAGCTGCCACGAGTCCCAGGCAAGCCCAAGACACTGCAGGAGCAGGCGTCGATGTGGAAATCAAACTGGAACATCCTGCGGACTTTTCCAATCCAAAGCTTCTACCACCGCACGCGCACGGGCAACGTGAAGTATGTTGAACAACGCTTTTAAAAACAACATGTATTAAATATTGTTTTCTTATCCTAAACAGGACGAATCCTACACGCTGTTCTTCGCTAACAACAATTGGTATTTATTCCTGCGGCTACATGCGATTCTCTGCGACCGTTTGCATGTTATGTATGAACGAGCGCGTTTGCTGGCCATCGAGGAGGAGCGCTGTAGGGTGAATCGAAGGGAGAGCACAGCCACTGCGCTGCGGCTTAAGCCCAAGCCGGAGATTCAAGTTGAAGACTACTATCCCACCTTCCTTGATATGCTCAAGAACGTCCTAGACGGCAACATGGACTCGAATACGTTCGAGGACACGATGCGAGAAATGTTTGGCATTTATGCCTACATCTCTTTCACGCTGGATAAGGTAAGTGTTCAAATTTTATTCAAAAAAGTGATATCTATATTTTCTTAAAACCTTTTCTTTTGAACCATAATAAACTAAACTTCTCGCATTTGTTCATCTTTAGGTTGTGTCCAATGCTGTTCGCCAGCTGCAATATTGTGTCACGGAAAGAGCAGCACTGGATTGTGTGGAGCTGTTTGCAACGGAGCAAAGGCGTGGCTGCACCGGCGGATTCTGTCGAGATGCGCACAAGACATTTGACAGGGAGATGTCGTATCAGCGGAAAGCGGAGAGCATTCTCAACGATGAGAATTGCTTCAAAGTGTACATTGTAAGTTGTAGAATGCAGCACCGAAGTTAAAGAAGTTAACTAACAAAAACTACATTTGCAGTATAAAATCGATTGCCGAGTAACCATAGAGCTGCTTGATTCGGAGCCCGAGGAAGTCGATAAGCCGGCTGCGTTGAAGGCCCAGAAGTTCAGCAAGTATGTGGAGCGGTTGGCGAATCCTGCGCTCGGCGGTGGTGGCAATACTGCCGGCTCCAATTCGGCGCTCGGCAATGACACCGTTGTAGAGGCGTCCGATATCAAGACGGAGGCGGACGAAGATACTGCCGAGGTAAGTGTCGCAAGGCAGCGATGAGATGCTCCGGAGCCGGAGCAGCTATGTGTGGTGTGTGCTTGAAGAGTGGTTAACCATGTTGTTAGTGTATTTCGTTGTTCATTTCGATTATGTTTACGTTTACGTTTTTGATTCCCTGTTCTACTCATGAGTTGTGTTTTCGGTACTTCCACTGTACATACAAACCTGTCACCTGATTTAGACGATGGACAGGACATTCCACATCCTACCGTACTGTATTCTGTATATATATATATCTATATATATAAATATATCTTCTGTTATCTATCTGTTGTTACCTATCGACTTTTTCCGCTGCACTTTCTATTATTTAAATCCCTTAGTTTCGCCAGCTTGTGACATTATTTCTATTATTGTATGTTTTCGTTTTGGTATCATTTATCAACATGCCGCCAACTTATTAATCGCCCACATTTCGTATGCATACAAAAGAATACGCTGCTTGCATACGAGCAAAGAAAGTACATAAAAAGGACAAGAAAATATTCACTAATTAATGCTTTTTTGCATTCTTTTCTCTCATTTTTTTCCAATTTATTTTTTCGTACCAGGTCAATACCAAGGCTTGAAATAACATAGTTTTGATAATTTCATTGAATAAGAAGAAGAAAAAGTCATATTGCAAAATGAAATAGTAATAATTGTTTTTTGATTACCAAAACCGGAATAAGAGAAATTGAAACACCAAACCCTTTCACTCACCACCACCACCACCACCACCACTACTACTACTACTACTACTACCACGCTCAACACACCCTCCACCGCCACCCACTCACACACATTAAATGTAATGCATTATTTTCTCAGAGTCACCAAACAATAACCTGCAGAACCAACGAAGAAACAGAACCCAAAGTACACACTTTAATTAAATGTAGTATTCCATCCACGAACATGCATAACAACAGACATTATGTAAAATAGTAGATGATGATAACAATAACGTAGGCACGCGCTTGTTGCATTCCCTTCTGATTTTGTTATGCCTTGAGTTACCCAAAAGAGTTATCTATAGCGATATAGAGAGTTTCTTATATCGGGTGATCGAAGATACGGTACCTATGATGTGATGATGTGAGGTTGAACATGAAGATGAAGAAGATGCATACAAAGATGGTAATGGTGTGGTTTGGGCTGTGGTGTGTGTGAGTGGTGCTTCTGATGTTAATAAGACTATTGCGTTTAACTATAGGCCTAAATTACACTTTACACAAATGTATATAGTAATTAACGTGTTTTAACTGTACATAACGTAATGCTAATGCTAATGGTAATCGGTCAATGTATGTATTATTATGTGTAAAACGTGTAGTAGCTAATTTTGTAAAGGAAGCAGACAAATGTCTTTTAAATTCGGTAAACATTTTTATATCTAGGCATAAGAAAACACACACACACCACTCCACACACTCAATAATTGTAAATTAAATGGCACACACAATCACAACTGTGGACATTACTGGAGAGTGAAAATGAGAAATATATCTGGAGCAGCCCATTAAAAAGACATGTTCAAAGTTATTGAAACAGTGGGATGGGATGGTCTGTCTTGAGGGGGTCCTGGGGTTTCCTTTTTCCGGGCTAGAGCCACAATCGAACTCAGTAATTGCCACACAGACTTAAGTTTAAGCAAGGTAAGTCATCATCGCATTGTGCAACTCTTTGATTCACTTAGATTAAGCTTAATATTTGTTATATTTATGTTCTTTGTGTTTTGATTGTACTTGTAGTTGTGATTGATTTTGTTTCGTTCCGCCTTTCACCCTGTATTTTATGTACTTTGGTTTGTGTTTGTCCTTGTCCCCATGTGCGTGTGAGTCTATGTCTTCGGCTTTGTGTTTGTTGGCCTGGTGTTCATCCTCTTGTGTTCTTTATGTCTACAATTCCCTTAATATAGTTCATATCTGTAAACTGTTCCGTAACGCTACAATACACAGCCCACACATCTCAGCATTCCCAGCTTTAAGTATTCTCGTATATTCTGTGAGCATGTTAAATTGCCGCCGTATTTCAAGTGCTCTTGGCTGCATTGTCGCCGGCAATTGTCGCAATTACTCACAATAAAGACTAACTTTTGCATTGCTTTCATTCCAGTTGCGCTACAGAGAAGGTGGAATCGGAGGAGCACGCAAAGCGCGCTTTTTGCAGCGCAACAAGCGGAGATCGAAGCTTCTTGAGGAGCAAGTGCGTCAGTTTTTTGAACATAAGCGGAATCGCATTGAGCAGCATGGTACTGCGGCGGCAGTTGAATCCATCGCCGTCGACAGTATCATTTCAAGCAGCAGCACCTCCGGCGGTGGCGGCAGTAATAACAATAATAATAATAATAACAATAACAGCTGGGGCGGCAAACGTCTGGAGAGGCTGGGCGCCCCACAAGTGGGTCTGGCCGAGCAGTACGCCTTCAATGATCGCGACGAGATCAGCACAAATATCAGCAACGGACGATGTTTTGTGACCAGCAAGAATCTCAAGCTACTTAAGTACGATGCAGTGCGTCGTGCCAAGAAGGTGAGTGTTCTATTTAAACGCGGCATTTGGAGGAAAGCAGCTTTACTGATTTGTTTATTTCTGTGCAGAGTCATTGCCGCGTAACTCAGGCGAAATACGCTCACTTCCAAACGTACGTTAACAAGTGGCTTCAGCAACATGTCAGCGAGCAACTGCAGCAGAACTGCGTCGACTGGCTGCTGGGCAAGACGGCAGACCAAATCAATGCCAGCGGCTGGGGATCCGCCAGTAAAACCAAGACGGTACAGCAGAAGGATACTTCGAAGACACCGTATCGCATCTACAACAGATACAGAGTGGTGCAGAGTGTAGTGAGCGGTTTGATGAGTGCCAATGCTCCAACTCCAGATGGGACAGTTCCGGCGGTCAACTCCGTGCCACCAGGCTCAGTTTCAACGGTGAACAATGTGCAGGGATCGGCGACAGTATCCTCGACTTCCCACTCGATGTGCAACAGTAGCATTTTGTCCGCGGACTCCACCACCAATACCAATGCGTCACCACAGCAGCAGCAGCATTGCAATAGTGCAGCAGCTGCGACAACACCGAATGCAGAGGCACTGCAACAGGTGCGACCCATGGAGAGCTAACCGGCGTGAATGGCAGCAACAACAGCAGTGGTCGCTGCATGGCCAGATTCTTCATTCTCATGACGACAATGAGAAGATGTGGGATGAATTGCCTGCATTAAAATAAATAGTGTTTTAAATGTGATACCAGTTCCTCGACGCGGTCATCGAGATTGCAGCTATACCAACCCGCGATCGACTGTTTAATGTCCGGCATGGCATTGGGCTCTGGAAATTGATTGATGAACGAAGGAAAGCTCTTTTTCATATTGTACAAAAAGTCATTTAATCTTAGGCGAAAGTGCTCCTAAATAAGAATTTTATAGTCTTACGTTGCATAAATTTTAGAATTAATTTTACGACGGCAGCGTCCTGTTTTATTGATGCGCTTTTAGAATTAAGATATAAAGTTTATATGCCTAGAGCCACATACACCTTAAACACAATCGCAAGACCACAATTTAAGTCACGGATAATTTTAACGATTTTGCACTAGAAACCGATCGAGACAGTTGTGCAGTAACTAGGAACCAGAACACGTCTGTTTAGTGTTTTAAGATTTTATAAAACCAAGCTCTTTTACTTTATCATAAGTGTAACGTATTTTTAATACAAATCAAGCAAAACACCCACATACAAACCTTGTACAATTCCTTGTGAATACTATTGTTTATATTTTACGCGTTTAAGGTTATTAAGTTAAATTGTAAAAATGTATTGCGCAGATATTAAAACAAAAGTTTATCAAAAGTGAATGGAATTATTTGATTTAATTAGACCCACTTTTGGTATTCGATAAATTTTCGTAAAAGTGCATTGAATGCAAAATTACTTGTAAATGAAATCCCTTCTCGTTATAATGCCAGCAATGCGGTTCTCATTGTTGATGACCAGCAAATGACGCAATCCCAAAGCGCGGAAAATCTGAAAAATTCTAGGCACCGAATCGTGCTAAAAAACAATTTGATATTCAATCAGTGCTTGGGGAAATTTCATAAAATGTAACATTACTCACCGGATTGACTCGAATAGGTGATGGATTCATAAACATGGACAAGTCCACAGTGTAATTGATTTTGTCATCTAGCTTGCGAACACTCTAAAATAAGAAACTTGAAATATTTTCCCTAATAATTTTGTAATACTAATCAATACCTTGATTGATGGATAACGCGGATAGACGTCCCTGAAAGTCTGAATCGAAGTTTCTGGCAGCCAGAATCGTTTATTCTCCACATACAGGGATTTGAGCAAAATAACAATCAGTTGCGAGCGCAAGATGATGCCACAAACGCGACCCTCCGATCGACGATCCTGCAAGATTGGTAAAATACTAATAACATGGAGTTATGTAAAATTTCTTTGATCCTACCCCGCGAACATCATCGACCACCGGAAATCCGTTGTGGTCGCACTTCTTGAGCATCTGGTATATGTAATTAGCGGAATCGTGGAGCTTGATGCAGACCACTGGTTTGCTCAGAATATCGCGAGCTTTCAGACCCTTGTATTGCGGCAATGGCTCCCATGTCAGCATGGGCACATGATTTACTTGGATCTGCGTATCGTAGATGCCCTCGTTGAAGTAGTCACCGACCCACTTGGCGCTGATAAGTGCAATGATAAGGGGAAAGAAGAAGGACGTCTCCACGCCAGTGGTTTCCATCAAAATAACTGACAAGCTAATGGTCATCCGAAGCACTCCACCCAAGTTAGCTGCAGCTCCAATTAGGGCATATTTTCCCGGATGCAGGAACTCCTGAATATCATGATTTAGTTTATTGAAAACGGTATGGCTGACATTGCTTACCGCCTGTGGAAATACATAGTAGGTAAGCATGGCTAAAAGACGACCCCATGCTGCGCCGACCAGAGCAGTTGGGATGAAGACACCCAAGGATACATTAAGACCAAACGTAGCGCAGGACAACACATAGTAAACAACTGTGAAAAGGGCTAGCGTCAGAATCTTATGGGATCCTAGGAAACAAACACCAAAATGATTAAAACTATAGAAGTTTATTCTTAAAAATAATCACCTGGAGGATCGTGGAACAAGGATCTGACTGTAGCCTCTGGCGTTTGAAACCACAAGGCAGCCACGGCATTATATTCGTTGTCCTCGCAGAAAAGCTGTACAGGATTGTTGGTCGGATCGTTGCCCAGTGGACGACAATCGTTGATAAAGTAGATCATCAGACAAGCCAAAGTTACGCCCATCATTGCCACTACAATAGCTTCGAGAACCTTTCCGATTTTCCACGGAATGAAGCGCTTCCGAAATTTATTGATTTTCGTATTAAGAGAGTTCCAGGCTGCTCCAAGTAATCCACCAGTTACTCCAAGAATCATAAAGATGGGCAGCTCAAAGTAGTCGAATTTCAAGGGCGTATCAAACTTGCCCAAGTTGAAGAGACCCGTGAATGTGAAATCGTTTAAGCCATGGTAAGCTGATAAAACGATGTTCAAGGTGAATACGCTGATAATGGAGGCCACCAAGGTGCGCCAAATAAGATTCTGGTTCCAGAAACTAGCCGCTTCCTCCAGTGAAAAAAGCATGCCTCCAATTGGAGCTCCAAAAGCAGCTGAAACTCCCGCGGCTCCGCCTCCAAGAACAAAATCTCTTTTCTCGTGATCATCCCGGAAAGCCTTGAATATGCGGAAATCCTTTACAAACGTGGTGCTTTTGCCTTGCGAAATTCCGGCGGCGACCACGGCTCCAGCATGTATCATTGGACCCTCCTTTCCTCCGGCCAAACCACCCACCACCGAGGTTATAACTCCGATGGCCTTCACAGCCAGCGTTTTAATCCTTACAATACGCGGTATTTTGACGCCGTTCAGATAGCTCTTCACCTGTGGAATGCCACTGCCGGCGGTTATGGGCTCAATGTAGGTGACCATGGCTGCTCCAAAGGCCACGGGCACAATGCTGAAGAGGAGCCAGTAAAGGTATGGAATGAGCAGATCTCTATCGGAAGCATCGCTTAGGGGTACATTTTCCTTAACAGCTGAAAGGAAAACATTTAGTATGCATTAATAAATGTTCATAACTTAATATTCCATGAAATAAATTTATCAAAAGGGAAACTAAAACATACAATTGTAAAGGAATGTGTACTTTCGTTTCGAGAGCTCTTCGATAATAATATCTATGGTGCAAGCTATCAGTGCGGTGATAATGCCAATCTGTATAAAAATTATCCATCTTATGATATCCTTGCGCAGGGAGAATCGCTCTGTCAGCCTTTTACGCTGCTCATCCTGGAAGAGCGTGTTCTCGCATACTTCGTAGTCCAAGCTCTGTAAGTGGATAAGTTTTTGGTAATCGTATCAAGGTGCACCCCATACGGGAACATATGTATGTACGTACCTCGTAATTGGGCGTGGATGCAGCTGCTGTGCGGGATCTCAGGTGGAAAATGGGTTCGCTGTTGTCGATGTTCCTATTTGAGCTGCCTGCACTTCCATTAATTGGCTTAAAACAATGCGCATAAAGTAATAAAATTAATATAAGGCCCTAGAGATAAGCACGCTCAAAACCCGAAGCGGTGATTCATTCTAATTTAGTTTACATTAGTTACATTGATGGATACTCACAATATTGGGAGGCACTGAATCGTTACCCATTATCAGCGGCTGATCAACATCCAATAAGTGGTTATTCCTCGAAAGTGTCGCTCCTCTAGCACTAGTGGAAGGCGTTTCGCTTTGGTGGAGTCCAAAATCCTGCACAGCTTTGGAAGTTGGACCTGCCTCCTTTTGTATTACGATTGGATCATCCTCAGTGCTTGATTCGCCATCGATGGAAATCAGTGCCTTCAAATCGCCCATTATTTAAAACAATAATAACACAAGTGACTGACAACAAACAATAAAAAGAAACAGCAACAGAACAAAAGCCGAATGAGAGTATGGTTACTCGTGGGCATTTAAGAAATACCAAAATCTCGATTATTTGGTATTTTATGGAGGGCTTTTTTCACAGATAATCTCGAGAGCGAACCTTTAAAGATACTTTATTGAAATATATGTGGAAAGCGAAATATAACCGTTTTTTGTTATCAAATCAAAAACTTCTGTAGAGATTCTTTAATTTTACAAATATATTTAGGTCTTTTATCAATGCATGATTTTTGAACGTTTTGGCATTTGGTTTGGATTCAGAATCTGGCGTGCAGTCTAGTTGGTTTTCTTATTGACCCTCTTACAGATTCGGCTCAAACTGAAAATTCGGATTCAGAAACTTGAACTTGGCTGCCTCCAACAGCATCCGGTTGTGCTCGATGCGGTTGCGGCAGTGCAATTCCTGACCTATTTGGGCCATTGAGCGCTCCAGGCGCTGCAGTACATCCCGCTGAGGATGCTCCAAGAAGTGGGCCATGGATAGCGATTGTGAGAGGGCCTGGGAGCGTGAGTACTCCATGGACACGTCCTCCATCGATGAAGCCAGCGATTCACTGGATTTACTCCCGCCCTGCACTGGCGGAACCTGGCTCAAATCTATGGCAGCCGGCTGATCAGCCAGGAATGACGAACCACTACCCTGCTCAGGCTTGACGGGACGACCCAGAAGGGAGACACTGGCAGGAGTTGAACCGCTAGGCAGTGTTTCCACCGAGATGTTTGAGACCTGAAAAAAAACATGTAAATAGGATTCACTAAGTATATATAAATATGTCCAAAACTAGATATCTAAAATATGACCTACAAAATATAAATATACATACAATGTATATTTATTTGCGAATAAAGGAAACTTACGTTCTGAATGACAACTCCCAAGTTCTTAGGGATATTTGGTAGATTAGCTTTGACTCCTTTATCTGAAGTGGAATCTTCGAGCTGGAAAGAAACAGAGATATCAGCTCACCAATACATGTCACAACAATACATTAAGCTAATTCGCTATCCGAACAGATACAGTATTCGATTCTAACGGTGAAAGGCAAGGTGAGAGATGCCGACATCTCGCTCCTGCCCACCCAAAACATACCTTGCGGGTAGCTCCCTCCTGCTCTTGCTTGTGGCGCTGGAAAACCGTTTTGATCTTCAGCTCGTGGCTTTCGTTTCCTGACGGAACAGCAGCTTGCATGTCCACGAACACCCCGGTATCGCTCTGCGCAGCTGTACATGTGGCTGCAAACGCAACTGCTGCCTTCTTGCGCGACTTGGCAAAGCGTCGGTTTTTTATGATCCGATCACGGCGTTCCTCCAGAGCAGCCACCTTCATTTCATGGAGTTTGCCCAACAAGAAACTATGACGTCTCTGCGACCGGGGATTGCAAAAATAAAACCACGTTAATAGCTTTCATTTACCCCTAGCCAATGGGTGGAATCCCTACCTTGATGTGCATGTGAAAGTTCCCGGTGGAGCGGACACTGCCGCGATAAATCCGATCCGGCGGACAGTAGCAGCACTTGACTGTAACATTGTCGCCCACCTGCTTCTCGATGCGATACAGCTCCCCGTTCAGGATGTACGGCACATGTTTTTTCAGCTCCATCTTTTCTTCAAAACCGTCTAATTTTACGGACATTTTTCAGTTTCATAAATGGAAATGAACCTGCTAGCTTTCGAGAACGAAGGCAATAGGAGGAATGTCAAAGCAGAGGAAGATACAGATTCTCTCCTCGCGGGAATAGGAAGAAAAGGGAATGAAGGAGAGAACTAGGCAAAAGCAACGGTTCTTGACTAACCGAAGATAGACAAAAAGAATCGAAAAGGGCCCCTGTGTACGTTTCAAGTTGGCAACATTGTTAGTGTTAAAAAATTGGTCACGAAGTGACTTTATAGTGACTTATAAATAATGGCATAATTAAGTCAATTACTTTTGTCCGTTGAACTGGATGCTAGAATGGGTCAAATAGGTATTATTAGGGAAATTAAACGAATTTATTATACGCCAATATAATTGTAATATATTCCTATATTTTAATTGGTCTAAAGTATTAAATAAAATCTAATTTACATTATATTGTTGAGCAATTTTTAAAAGCCTTTTTGAAATAATTGAACTACATATGTAGTCATTTTGCGCCAAACAACGATAACGAATACGCGAGCAAACAGTCTGGCAGCACTATTCTTGCTCTGAAACATGTTGGCAGCTTTACCAGGGGCACTAAAGAAACTAAGTTGACAGCTCCGGTTCTTAAATATAAACAACTTTGCTTCACGTGTTGAAATAAAAGTTATTTTTTCTGGTCCAATATATACCCAACTGATTAGTAAACGCTATGTCGGAACCAGAACCAGATGTCAAGCCCAACATACTAATAACCGGTGGGTATTACTGCTCCCCTCAAAAATTAATAGGTTTATGTTTTACATAAAAACTAATGTATTTTTAGGAACTCCTGGAGCGGGGAAATCGTATTTATGCGAGCGTATAGCCTCCGAACTAAAGTTTGAGTGGCTGGACTGCTCCAAAATCGCCAAGGAAAACAATTTTGTAGAGGAATATGACGAGGAGTACGATTGTCCCATTCTGGATGAAGAAAAGGTATAGATATTGTTCATTAACCTAATAAGCTTTATGTATATATGGTATTGTTTCAGCTGATGGATCACTTGGAGCCCCTGATGGCAAAGGGGGGCAACGTCGTCGAGTATCATGGCTGTGATTTCTTCCCAGAGCGCTGGTTTCAAGCCGTCTTCGTGGTCACCTGCCCCAATACAACGCTCTACGATCGTCTGAAGGAGCGCAACTACAACGAAAAGAAACTGACATCCAATATTCAGTGCGAGATCTTCGGAACCATTTTGGAAGAGGCCCGTGGTTCCTACAAATCAGATATAGTATTCGAACTTAAGGGCGAGACAAAGGCTGATGCCCATACAAGCTTGAAAACAGTTAAAAACTGGTATCGTATGTGGAAAAGAAAATAATAGCGTGATTGGTAGTTTGTTATACTCGTTATCTTATGTATAAATGCTTAAACATTTGGGTGTGTAAAGTGCCTATTATTTACAACAGAGTGTATAAAATCGAAATACTAAAGTCTACAAACTAAACTCGTGTCATCTTAAAGCGCAGCGGTCCATCCGGCGCGTACATGAAAGTGACTGCGTAATCCAGTGGCTTGTGGTTGTACTCCAGTTTGTAGTTTCGTAGTAGCTTGGCCAGCAGTATTTGCATCTCCAGATCAGCGAATCGACGACCCAGACACATCCGGGCTCCATAGCCGTAAGGCAGCGAGGCGAACGGGTGAAGTTTGCCCGGAGTACCACCATGGTGTGGTTTCAACCATCTTTCGGGCCTGAAAGTGGCTGCATCCGTGACATACTCCTCCATATTACCCGTGACAATAGTCGGAAAGACCGCCTGCACTCCCTTGGGCACCTGGTAGCCACAGATGACACTGTCCTCCATGAGAGTTCGTCCGTTTCCAATCACCGTGCTGTACATGCGGAACACCTCCTTGATGAAGCCCTTCAGGTGGTGCATCTGATCAAGCAGCGGAATTGTGAGTGGTGTGTTTGGATCCGGAAGCAGCCGCTTTAATTCCTCGTGAACCTTTTGCTGCTCCACTGGACGTGTAGCCAGTTGGTACAACATGGAACAAACAGCCATGGATATCTGTAACATACATATCAATTAGAATTTTTAAGTTCTTTATAATTTATCATATCATACCGTATCTATTCCGACGAGTATCAAATCGAGCGCCATAATGGTGGCTATTTTTTCGTCCTTCTGCGAAAGGATGACCTTCTCCACCAGCGAGGGCTCGCCGGCACGTAGACTGGGATCTTGGGTCTTTAGTCTTTCGGTGGCACTCTGAATGTACTTCATGCAGACACTGCGAGACCATAGAAATTATTTTTTATAGAACAAATGCTGTTATAATGTATTTACCCCACAAAAAAGTTCATGTTCTTCACATAGCGCGTCCACAGAGGCGTGGGAAAGTATCTCCAATAAGGAGCTTTCAGTTCCAAAGTGGCCACGTTGCGAAGGGCATACTTGGCGGCGTCAATGATTTGCTGGGGCTCCGAATCCGGTTTCAGATTCGATTCAAGGCAGCCCAAACGAGTGTCCAGAGCCACGCGTCCAATGCCTGATGATTAAACATTGTGTTATCTTGTATTTTAATAATATTCGCAAGGAATACTTACATTCCAGGGACCATTTGTGAATCTCATTGTCGAAATCCTCGGGGAGCTCTTGGTTTTCATCCAACAGGTTTTCGCAGCGCACCAGGAAGTCCTCGGTGATGACCTCCAGCGGCTGTAGATACCGGCGAATGGTGGACAACTGCAGCACCGGCTTCTGGACACGCGAACGGAACTCCCGCCAAGGCTCTCCGTGCCTGAATTAAGGCAGAATAAATTAGAAGCTCTACAAATTAGGCGATTCCACCTACACTCCGACTACGCCGCCCAGATCCCCAAAGAAATCCTTGCGCACCACACTCTTGTACTTGACCAAACTGGGCATCGAGGGACGGAACGGGGTGGGTCCCTCGCTTCGATAGCACTGGAAATTCATAAAATTGCTATAGCTTAATATCCGACAACTGCGGGCAATTTGTACGGTGCCATAAATTTGTGTAATGGCTTGGTGCCTTCGTGGTTCGTTGGTCATGCGGAAAGTCCCAAGCCAAGTTGGCGTGTCTTAAAGCTTACCTTTTCAATTTCATCGGCATCGTAGATGAACAAAAGATCGGGCCGTCCTATAAGACCTCCAAAACGCACAATTCTGCCATAACGATCGTGCAGCAGCGATGATATTTTGGCCACATCAGAGATGGTGTATTGACCAATTATTGGCATCAGTCTATGGAATAGTCAAGGTTAAACAAACTCTCTGTGACAATGAAAGATGCATTGACTTTTTCCAATGGCGCAAAAATATGATTAGTGAGCAAAATTCGTCAGCATGCAGCAAAATTTCACACGTTATTAGGGCGACCTTGAATTTAGCGCTAATTGAACGCTAATTAACTGGATGACGTGCCATCGAACGGATTGTAACTTAAGGTTCTGGATTGGACAGGTGTAAATTGATGGAATTCCACACGCACATTTAACAAGAATCGTTAGAAAAACCAAAGTCCCACATAAATATTTAGTTAGCATACATAATTTTTACGAGGTGGGCTAAAAACTAGACGAGGTTGGTTGCGTGTTTTTTGCACAAAATCCAAGTAAATAAACGAACATCATCATCATGGCTAATTCAATAAGTGTTGAACAAGCTCGCCAAGTTAATTGGGTCAAGTGAAACGGAGAGTGTTTGGTTTTATTGCAATTGCAGTTAGCTTGGAGAAAGCGAGCGAGTTCGTGTCTTAAGTCTTTCGTTTTTCTGATGATGGGTTTTGCTTTGGTTTGGTTTTCGGTTACCTCCATGTATTGCCCAGAATGGGGATGGGCTTAGGTCCGGGAATCTGATTGTAGGGCAGAGCGTTTTGCCACTCGGAAGTGGAGTGTATTCGCGGTGCACTGGCCTCCTCCGAATCCGCCAGATGTGGACAAGTGGCCACGCCCGTGGAGCTTTCGCGGCACTGCGCTCGCCTGAAACCTGCTCCACCGATCCTCGGCACACATAGCCGAAGATTGGGGCCACAGGAGACTGTGGAACGCCAAACTTTCAGCGACAGATTGTTCATTACTCGTCCAAACCGATTTAAATTCAAATCAGATTTCACTGGTCGTAAGCCTCGATTTCCAATTGTCTTCTGTTGACGTTGACACACTGATCTCGGCGGGGAAACGAAACTGGCTTCTAGCGCAATCAAGTTCCACACTCAACGGCTGCCTGGCGCAAACTACTGGCGGCTCTAGCTCCGCCGATCCAAACAAGCTACGTTCGGAAGGTCTTCAGCTGACTCTCTTGGCTGTTTTTAAAAGAGAAAGTGCTCTTTACAATTAGGCGGTTTGTTTTAAAAACTGTTGAAATGTAAACAATTTTTTCGTATATATTCTGTAGATGATGTTCTGAACACTCTAAGCTCAATTACCATATTTTATTGTTCCAAGTTATTTGTTTTCTTGTCAGTCAGTCATTAAAAAATAAAGCATTTAAATATCCTATTATCCTCTTGATATTTATCATAAGCCAAAGTGACAAAATTATTGCATGCTATATACTTTTTTTTATGACATAAAAATCGCTTTGAACGGCATTCCACTTATTGAAAAAAGTTTGTTCGCATTATTGTACTCCAGAGGTGTCCAATTTCCTGGCCCGCGGGTTAAGGAGTTTCCCTCCCGTCGCTTAGTGTATACAATGGATTTGGCAGGCGTGTGCGGCTGGGCACGTGCGAACGAAATTCAAATCAGTCGTTGTTCAGCCGCCAACGAAGCAAGCCTTCGCTGTGCAACGAACTTTTTGCTGTAGTCAATTAATGCGTACCATATACTGATGGTTAACTTAAAAGCAACATGAATTTTATGTTGTAAAGTGTGTTTGCATAAGATAGCTATGCCGGAACAAGCAATACGTATAGTTATACTCGGAACAAATGCAGAAATATTCCGGAATAACTCTTACAGAAGCTTTGTGATAGAAATTTTAAGGAATACCTGCTTTGGAAAACATTTCCTTTCAGGAAATGCTTACAAATCCGTTAATTGCAAATAATTGCAAAATCACTATTCATAAGATTCATAATGCCTAGAAAAATATAATATAAAAATTCCCACTTATCTTCGAAAAATAATGGTGAAATAATATTTCCACTTTCATTAGGATGTTCTTTGGAAAACTAAATAGTTAAGCTGGAAAACAGCTAGCTAAATTCCCTGCGCCCATATTTTCTGAACCCTAAACTTTGTTCAAATGATCAGATTAGACTTGGAATAGAAAAGCCAGATGCAACATTTAAGATAAGCCCAAAAGTATGCAGCACTCTCAACATGAAACGCTTGAAATCAAAACAGTCTATTTACGTTGAAAAGTACAATTTTTTTAATGCTAATGCTCATTATTAATCATTTCACGCTGATTATTATAACATTATTTAAAAGCAAAATACGAAATCAATGAGCTATAGCTAATGATTGGCCATTATTGATAAACATTTGATTGGTACCAAAAAAATAGGTGTTTTCGCAACACATAGTCTTTTTGCAATAATGGCGGATCTTGTATCTAGCAGATTGATTATAGTAACCGCTGCTATTTTGTGCAGCTTAAGTTTGAGAACCGAATGCCGTCCAAAGTCCCGATTTATCAACATGCAGTGCGAATCCTACAATGAGTCGTATGCAGCTTTTGAGAAATGTAAACTCAATTTACTTGGAAGAGGTCGTGTGGGGGCCGACATATATTTAAAGCTGTTTCAAACGCCCATAGACAACTGTTGGGTGAGTTAAAATTGTATCAAACTATATCCTATTTTCACTTTCCTTTGAAATGTACTTAAAAATTTCCTCAGATTAATTGGTCCATGTACCGCCGCTACAATGGATTTCGTCCGTTTCTGTACAATATCAGCACCGATCTCTGCCAGCTTTTGGGTAACCCGAATTCCATATCGTTTCAAGGACTCGTTATGAATGCCATTAAGACGGGCTCGAATTTAAATCACTCGAGTCCATATAACGTAAGTTGAAAATACACAAATCGCAGTAAAGATCACTTATTTTGTACAACCATACTATATAGCACGACATTATTATGGATAACATGGAATTTTCAGATGATTTCCTTAAGACTTTGCCTCTACCGCAAGGTATCTATAAAATACAACTTCGTTTTGCCACTTACAAAGTTTGGAGGGTACAGGTAACCGTGTTCATAGAGAGAAAAGAATAAAATTAATAAGCAACCAAAACGAGACTTCTTTTCACATATTCTTTATATATTTAGCAATTTTCTTTTGATTACAAAGTTTACGTTTAATACAATAAAAATTTCACAATTCGTAAATGCCTTTCGTGTGCATTTGCGTTGTTTGAAATGTTTTGCTGAGTTTAATGAGATTGTTGTGCAAAGCAATGTTGAATACAGTGTTTTTGGTGAACAACGCATAAAAACAGTAAACTTTCTTGGCAATAAAAACTTTGAACACATCAAAATCTTTTAAAAAAGTTTAATTACTCCTTATGTGGTAAAACAGACAATGCAATGCCACCATTTTATAATAGTTTAGTTTAAATTGTAAATGCTTTGCTGGCTTAGTCTAGACCTTGACTTAAGCTTAAGTAGTTTTGTTGGATTGGCGGTAATTCATTGAATGGCACGTATCAAACTCATGCGTATGAATGGATAAACAAATTAGAAGAACACTTTAGGGGACAAGTCTAGATAGAATGATTTTGATTGTTTGATTGTGTTATGATAGCATAAAAGTACGTTCTTAGGGTCTTTACTAGTATGAAACTTAGCTAGGATGCTGCTTGCATATGAATATAGAATGGCATATGTATGTAGACTTAGACTATCCGCATTCGGGTGCGGATTAAATTAAGATGATGCAGATTGATAAATATGAAATGTCGTGTGACAGTTTAGAGACAGAACCGATCCTGCACAATAGACGCTGCTGTTCGCCTAATTTCTTACTCTGTTTTCTGTCCCCGTTTTTACACTCTTCTTATCAGATAATTAACTATGCCTAATTTATATTTATAGTTATGAATGTGTGTATCTAGACTTAAAAATTTATATGGCGGCGTCGTTCGTATTTACAATTCTTTTCGGTCATTAATATATCGCACATTTGATTAACTTAAGCTAAACGGACCTCGCTGGAGGGGAACACAATTCAAGTCGGTTCACTGCATTTCACAAATTCGAGTTAAATCAATAAAATAAAACAGAAACTAAAAAACAAGTAACATCCACTGTTTGACGACTAATACTTTCAGCCAGCCGGACATTATTAAGGCGGCTTCAGTGTTAACACTCGAACTCGTTGGCCGTGATTGCGCTCAGATCCTTCATTAGGCCCTCCAGATTGGCCATTTCTTGGTTTAGCTCCTCGGTAGATGTGCTGGGGGCAAGTCTTTGAATCTCATCGGTTGAGTGCACTACTGAGCCACCGCCCTGCAGGCGATTGGGCGTGGCAGCCGAGAAAGATGGTTTCTTGTAGGGCGATTGATTTTGTGGACGTATTGTGACGGCGGGAGCTGTAGAGCAAAGTTTGCGATTAGTTAGTCTGATTTTAGTCTGATTGGGCTGTTCAAAATACTCACTATGCTTGGTAACTGGGGTGACTCCGCCAGTGGGTGGTGGACCCGGCACACTGAAGCTCTTTAGAGGATGGCCACGCTTAGAACTCTCAATGGTGGACACACAGCCATTGCCTGCAGCTGCATTTCCCGCGTTGCTGTAACGTATAAAGAGAAAGGCATACAATTTAATTGGAGAATTTATATTTATTCAAAACTTTTTAATGCTACAAAAACCAAGACAGTCCTAAACAACAATGGGTCATTGTGGATTCCTTTTGTTCACCGACCGACTGCTGTGGCCCAGAAAGCGCAGCTTCCGCGATTGCTGAATCTGCTGCGCCAGCCGGGCCAACCGAATGTACGGCTGTCGATCGGAGATGGACATCACGTTCCACGTGTAGATGGCCAGTTCGGTGATGGTGGCCGCGGTACGCATACTGTAGACGCCCTTGTACTGATGGTTAATCAGGATCTCGTCCAAGCGAAATTTGTTCATAAAATTGAGGAACGGCGATGGTGAGGCCATTAGAAGGAGTTGCTGCTCGACACGCCGTGGCAGCGTTTGGTTGTCAAGCTTGATAACCTTGCTCGACGGTCCGTGCACCAAGTTGACCTCCACAGTGGGATCGATCCGTCCCCAACGAGTCCTCGGGCACATTCTCGTATCTTGGTCTTTTTCGCAGCGTAAATTAAAAACTAGGGGATTTTTTTGGAATTTCTATCTCCGAAATATGTGTGCACTTGCCAATGTGAGAACCGAAAGCTAAAATATACTACTAAAGCACCGCACACTGTACTCACCAGAAGTTGGCATCGTAGCCGCCATAAGGATGCTCTGGGGTCTGAGCCATCGAGTTGCTTTGCGGTTGGGTGAGACTCTGCTGGGAGAGGCCAGCCTCCATGGTCATGTGGGAACGATTTTGGTGGCTGTACTGGGTGCGCGGGTACTGAGGTCGCTCCATCGTTCCGTTCATTGATGTGGCTGTTGAAGAAATGTGTCTTTAATATTCAGTTATCTTACAAAGAGGTTGCTGCCACTCACTCATATATCCTGGCACATAGGACCGCTTGTCCAGAGAATTGGTCACATGACCGGGCACTGGCGTCTCCACCTCGTATTCACTGTGCACCACTGATCGTGGCAGGGTGAGGGCACCACTGCTCGAGGCTCCATCGCTGCAGACGGGTGTCACTGTGTGCAAGCCTTTATCTATGTTTTTGAGCTCCATTTGATCGTGGTGTATCCATAGATCTGGTGGCTTGGGCACGCCAACATTGTTTTTTTGATAGCTGCAAGTGCATAAAGTTTAGAAAAGGTTGTTGAAGATATTGTTTAGAGAGACCCACCTCTTCTTAGTATGTTCTGGCGAAGATTGTGGCTTACGTCGGCAGAGCAATAGGACGCCCAAGAGCACCACAAGCAACACTACAGCTGTAGCTGCTATAATTATGTACAGCAGCTTCTCGTTGTCGATTCCCTTGGCTATGGTGTCGGGCTCCTGCATGGTAACGGCTGCACTTGTAGTGTACGATACCAGAGCCGAGAAAGGAGCATTATTAGCCCCTTTGGTAGTTCTAGCCTGAACTTTAAAGTAGTACGTGGTGTAAGGTTTCAGATTCGGTAGCATGAGCATAGTTTCCTCGCCGGCAAATGCTTCAACTGACCAGTCGCGATCTCTTTTCGTGGTGTCGGTGGTGTAGTAAATATTGTATCCGGTAATCTGACCAAGAGTATGTTTCGGAGGTATCCACTGGACGATCACAGTGGGCGGATTCAGCTCATCCAAGCGCACAGTAACCTCTCGAGGCGGGGTGACAGGAACATTCTGATATGTACTGTTCAACACAGACATCGACCAGGAGGACTCCCTTCGTCCTTTGACCACCTTAACAGCAAACTCATACTGCGTATTGGGTCGCAGATCATTAATCATACAGTTGAGATCCGTGGTGTTGTGGTAGCGATAGCGATTAGATCCCGTGATGCCATAGCTAACCGTATAGTGGCGATTATCTGTTACATGCTGATTTTTGTTCAGCATCGTGTCAATCCAGTAGACCACAATCGAGGAGCTGGACATGGTGATGGCTCGCAGACCCACCGGAACCTCTAGTGGAGTGGGTGCGTCCACGGGCTCCTCGTCGCGTGTCTTAATGTTGTCATATATGGGCGGACCGTCACCTTTAACATTTCTAGCCCTTAGCGACACAACATAATCCATATTCGACTCAAGATTCTTGAGTATATGATAGCGCTCAGTCTCCTTTAGCTCGATGGTGTTCTCATCGGGAATGCCACGGCCCCAGCCCAGCACGTAGTTGCGTATCTTGATTTCCGGATGCTGTGGGGGACCCCAATGCAGGGCAATGTTGTTGGCTCCAGGATGAATGCTAATCCAAATTGGTTTGCCCGGAACTTGAGTCTCGTCCAGATCGTTTTCCAGGGTGTTAGCACGATTCCATTCCGTGAAGGGTCCGGAACCATTCACTGTCATTGCAGCGATCTTCACCTGGTACTCGGCATTGCGGTCCAAGTTGCTCAACTCAAAGTAACGAATATTGGCAGGAGTACTCTTCACCTGCGGTGCATCCTTGAACTTGCGATAGCGAATCTTGTAGCCCGTAATTTGGCCATTGCGATCTTCCTCTGCCGGCGGCTCCCAGTGGACGGTAATGGACTGGTTGGAAAATAAATTAAATACGTTAAATGGGTCGGGACTTTATATTTGGTTATCTACTTACGCTGGAGCTGGTCACCTCAAGAGTAACATTATTAGGGGGTTCCGACGGTGTGGAGGAAAACGTCTTAACACGTATCTCCGTTGAGGAGTCCCCCATTCCGTTTCGATTAAAAGGCACTACTGAAATCACGTAATCCGTGTGTGGACGCAACTCGGCAAGAACTGCTTCTAAAGCAGTACTATCGTGATATAAATCGGCACCGCTGTCGTTCTGTAAGATAGAATAGATCGGAATATGAGCTTTATGTTTATGGTATTTGGTGTCCTTTGTATCTCACCTCGGAATAGTACACTCGATACTTGAGTATCTCTCCATTGGTCACCGTGGGCTCTTCCCATTTGACGTAGATCTCTTTGTGACTGCGTGCATATCCTTCAAAGTTGCGCGGCGGACCTGCAATGTTCACTTCCGCTTGGGTACTAACTTCTAGGGGAGCAGAAGATGCACCGCTGCCGAAATTTGTATTGGCCTCCACTCGGAACTGATACGTTCTGCCGGGCAGCAGCGATTGAATATTGACCTGCTGGTCGTCATGAGACTTGGTAACCATTTTTTGTTCCCTAAAAGGGTTTGATACATAAAGTTTATTAGATATTTTCTAAATAGATATTATTAAAATGTTTTGTATTCTCTTTTGCTTCTAGCCAAGTTATCAACAAAAACATGACTTAAATGTTGTTCTTTTTCGGAAAGCTACATATTTCTGAAAAGAATTCCGATTTCACACTCAAACACCTTGCTTAAGGGCGGTGAGGAAATGGCCACAGGATGGAATCCAGACGGAAAGTTAGATTGAATCGAAAGCAAAATCATTTCCGCTTCGCTGAGGAGATGAAGTCGTTAGGCGATGGGCTAACTATGCAAACAGGGTTAATCTCTGCTAATTGCTGACTAATGGAGCGGATGGCAATTATGCGATTGGGTAATGCGATGATTTCCCGCCACTCACCTCTCGCTGTTGTTCATCTTGTAGTAGACCGTGTAGTAGACCACATCGCCGGCGTTTTGTAGTGGTTCCACCCAGCTGAGGGTCACGAATCTAGACTTCACTATCTGCGCCACCAGATCGCGCGGCTGGCTGGGCAATCGGGCCTGGAGTCCGCTGTCCAACGGCTTGCCACCTGGATGCGGAGCACTCGGATCCTGTTCGGGGGAGTCTGGGGAAGCAGGGGATTGTTTTTGCTGCTGGGATTTCTTGCTCTTGGCCTGCTGCCAGGAGTCCAGTATTTTATGTGCGTCCTCGCCCTGTTTGTAGGCCTCCAGGAGAGCCTCCTTAGCTGGATCGTCCTCGTCATAGTCGTCGTCATCGTCATCGTCCTCGTAACTCTTCGATTGGTTTTCCAGCGGCAAAGCACTACCCGCGTTCAGGATATTGAATCTGCGGTCGTTGAGCGGTTGCTCAAATTTGAGAAGCTTTCCGGATGGGATCCTTAGTCGTGTCGTACCGGCGTCACTGTCGTCTAGGTCATCGTCCTCGTCCGGAAAGGGAAAACTCCCGCCGGACTTGGTTCGCAGCTGCTCACCCGAATTGAAGGGTTTGCGACGCTTGGTCAGATTGTCAAAGGTCTGGAGGGATTTGGTGGAGTGGCCTTGGGATTTTCGTTTTTTGATTTTCACTTTGGGAGTGGGATTTGTTGGTGGTTGGATGTTTGTGATTGGGGTGATATTAAATGGAAATGAGGCGTGGAAAAAGGAAATAAAAGAACAAACGAAATAAACAATAAGTTAATAAATTATATTCGAAATTAATAAAATTCATTTCATGTGGTTAAATATTGATAATGCGTACTGAAATCTCTCTTGTGTGCTCAATCAATAATTTATTCACTTCACTTAAGCCGATTGTTTAAACCTATTTAAATTATGTGTGCATTAAAACTGCTGAATGGTAAACAAGTTTAATACTTTCTGAACATAAGGTACAAGACTTAATTAAGAACTGTTACAATTGTTAAGCACACACAAAAGAGATTTCCATATTTTAAGATCAAATAATCCGAGTAATTTAATTTATCACTATACAAACAATACACACATAGAAGCATAGGAAATTATTTTACAAAAGCAGGATGAATGAAAGGATATTTGTACAACAAAGTGAGACGGTGGAGTTGGGGTTTTCGGCTTTGAATTTCGTTGGGTCAATTTACAGGCCTCCAAGAGGCGCCAATTGTTTAAGCTGCACAAATACTGGACACCGAGCTAGTTCTACTTTGGTTACATCTTCAGATAGTCCACTCACCTCCTTGCGGGACAACCCGCAGACGAGCTGCAGCATGGACACTGCCGGCGGCATTGGTGCCCACGCACTGGAACATCCCAGCATCAGAGTTGAGGAGTCCAAGGATCTTCAGATTGTGACCATCCACCAGTTGCATGTAGTCATTCGGCGTTATGAGATCTCCGTTCTTAAGCCACCTAATGACGGGCTTTGGCTTGCCCCAGATATCGCACTTCAATTCCGGTTCGTCCTTCTCGTGGGCAGTCGTATCCTTAGGCGCCTTGATGAACTTGGGTGGCTCCTGTACCTGCACCGTGGCCTGAGCATCAAGCGAATCCACCGTATTGCTGGCCCGGCACTGGTAGTTCCCTGAATCAATGTCCTCGGCACTGGAGATTTGCAGCGAACCCGTTCCAACGATGGAGAAGCGTGAGTCCAGGTCGTTAAAATCCAAATCCATGCCATTTCGCAGCCACTTAATCTGCGGCTTTGGCACTCCGTTGGCCACACAGCCCAGGGTGACGGTGTCGCCCTCCCTCACGGTTTTGGGCGAAGGTCCCACAAGGAACGATGGAGCCACTGAGTTATCGGCACCCGGGTCACTGGGTTTCTTGATGTTCAAGTTCGTTTTGCTGCTTAGCCGGGAGGAACTGCCCGAAGTCACGTTGCACTGATAGGATCCGCGATCCGATGGACCCACTTCGTCGATCTCCAGCGCTCCGTTGGGCAGCACCACCATGCGCAACTTATCCACGGGCAGTGGCAGGTCATCCTTGAGCCACTGCACCGAGTGCTTAACGCCCTCCTGCCAGTTGGCTTCGCCCAGCATGCAACGGAAGTAGGCCGTTTGACCTGGCAGCAGGTAGGTTTCCAGGAAGTCCTGATTCAGATCTGGCTGTCGGACAATGGCCACCAGTGCGGGTCGACTGAGTATACTGCCCATACCCTCGGCAGTCAACAGGCACTGGTAGGCTCCCGTCAGTCCACGGTTCTCCTCAACGGAGCTGATGTACAGGGATCCATTTTTCAGCTGAGTGCGGAACGTATCGCCCACGATGACCAGGTCCTGCCCATCAGGTCCTCGCCACCGAATGCTCACTGAGCTGGGTGAGCTGGCCTTGCTCTTGCCTCCGCGTCCCGTGGATGCAGTGCCCGCACACTGGAGCAGCACCGAGTGGCCCTCGGGCACCACGGCATCCTGGGGCTC
Organism: Drosophila sechellia; assembly: GCF_004382195.2. Lineage (NCBI taxonomy): Eukaryota > Metazoa > Arthropoda > Insecta > Diptera > Drosophilidae > Drosophila > Drosophila sechellia. The sequence continues at coordinate 8,714,311 of NC_045950.1, read as the reverse complement.
CAAGGTGAACGAAAGCGCTGCAAAAAAAATGCACAAAGTGATTGATATTAATGCACTGCAAGAAATATAAATGAAAGCATCCTTAAAATTATTTATGGGATTATGTAAAGATACGCTATATACTTGGTACATTTGGGAATTCAAATTACTTTATCCAAGATGGAGAAAATCACAAATTGGATGATGCAGTCCTATATATATTTATTTACAATCTTACACAATTGCTTATGAAACTAGAATACTTTGGTTATTGTGATTTTTTCCGAGTGGGGTTGGCACAGTCGAATGGGTAGTTTGCGCTGCGGCTCAAGTCGGACGCCCCCAGTTTACCGGAGTGTGCCTCCACTCGAGGAACGGCAGCTTCTGCAATCTGTCAACTTGTAAACATGGCTGAATAATTGAGGCTACAAAGGCCAACTCTCTCTCGAAGGCATGCAGTGGCAAAGGCAGGGGCAGAGTCGGAGGAAATTGCAAAGGGGTCGCCGGAGGCACGCAAATATTTGCATTTCCACTTTGCCTGGGCTCGACGGGATGCAGGGCCAACTGAATGAACCGGGACACCGGTGGATGCAAGGGTGGCGGCAGGACCTGCCAATGAATAACCCAACATTCCTGAAAGAAAAATCGGGCAATGCAAGGGGCGCGTTGCATGATATCCTTAAAGGCTTAGATGCCGAGGATAAAGGTGATACAGACAGAAAATCTGCAGGAGCTGAGACTTTTAGCCATTAAAAGCTTGGGAGTATTAGCCAAAAACTGGCAATACCAAATTATATTATTTTGTTTTTTTTTCATTGATAATTTTTAGCTGTGTCTTTAATCGTTAATCAAGATAAATATTACATCAATGTTAAAAGCCTAGACAGACATTTTCAGACTCATCACTGGACGAAATAAATTATATATAAACGAGAAGAACAACCTTAATTAGGCATCGGGTTTCGACGTTGAGAAGCGTGAGTTAAATGCCGCTGGAATGATGACTTAATTTACGAGATTTATTCAGCTGTACAAGCTGAAAATGCTTGCGTCATGAAATTACATTGCAATTCAACGTGCGATGAGTCAGGCAGGACCTGTGCACTTAGGATCCAGACTGCACCTGCTGCTCCGGACTGCTGGACTGTTTCCTCTGCGGCTCGGAATCACATTTCCATAGTCCCGCTGACCGCTCGTGAACTTAGCCGCTTTTGGCCAGGAATTTCACAGAAGTATGCCTGTCATTTATTCGCTCTGTTTCCGCCCAATTCCTGCCTGCAATTCTGAGCCAAAGTTGAAGCAAAGTTATGTGGGTTTCGGCTTTCATATTAACTCGACTCAACTCTATTAGGGTAAACTACTTAACGACCCTGGTGCTGCCTCCTCTCCACTCCACTCCAATCCTCTGCTGCTCCGCGTGAGTGTTCCTTGTATTTCACATTTTATTCGAGTATTTCAGACTCAACGTGTGGCTTTTATGGTTATTGCTTTTGGGGTCTTGGCCTGATGGAGCAGAACCTCAACTCTTTTTTATTTACTTCCACATTTCACTTGATGAAATTCTCTTTTCCCCCCGTCTGCTCTTCGAATTGCCAGCTTTTGTTTATGGCCAGCTTTTAGGAGCTGTTAAGACAAACATGATGCGAAATCATGGATGCGTAATTGATCTATATAATTTACTGTATATACCCTGTATTATATACCCCTTTTAACCCCCGTCAACTGTCAAGGTGAACTGAGCTGCATGAAATCTTGAATTCGAGTGAATTCACTTACAGGCAGCTGCAGTTCGACTGCTACCTGCATTTTTCAACCCTTTTGTTCTGACTTTTTTTTTTTTTTTTGTAATGCAACTCAATTTCGAGGAACAGACCCGCATTTTTGGACACGGGGTTGCAATAAATTTCAGGAGTTTTAAAGCTTATTAAACAATTATAAAGGGGGAGGAGAATGTATCGTTCTAAATCAAATGGAGACATCTAGCTACTATTCGATTTTTATGGCTTCTTCGCAGCAGCAGGGAGCTGAATCCAATTAAAAACTTTATTGCTCGAATTGATTTTTATTGTACGCCTCTTTGGCAGCAGATAAATAGAGAAAGGGAGATAAAATTTCGAAAGTCGGAGGGGAAAAGAGGCTATCGCTGCTCCCAAAAAAATTGTGTCAATTGGTTTTCTTTCCCTCTTTTTTAGTGCCCACTTTCCATACATTTTTCCATTTCTCGTTATCTATTGGACGCTTTTAATTATGACAGTGGGGGCGGGGCGGCGAAGTGCCACGCCCCGTGCACTCACACCACAACACATGCTCGAAAAAATCCATAATTAATAAATTAAACCAATTATATACAAAAGACTCGATTTGAAGTGGCATTTCATTAAACTGCAATTGCGAAGAGAAATTAATTTGCATTTTGCGATGGCGAACGAGTTCAATTAATTATGAAGTTGCGAATTTATGTGCATTATCATTATTATAATTATTCTGCACTTGAAAATCGACACTCTGTGTGGCTCAAAAACAAAAGATAATACCTCTACTTTTGTGTAAATGCAAGTTTCGTGAGCCCTTGGAACCTTAGGAAATGCACATTATTATTTCAGGGTACTTTTTTGTAAACCTTTACCTTATGCATTTCAGCCAAACTGTTTTTGGCCTTTGTCTGCTGGAACAAAACAAAAAACGGCAACAGGAAACGAACCCTTTTTGCATTATTTGAAAAACTCCCCCAAACGCAACGCTCCACCTCAAAGTTTTCACCGGCTTTTTCATCGTGAAAATCTTTTTTTTGCGGCTGGCAAATTAAAGTAAACACAAAAAAAAGGGAAAAACAGCAAGATAAAGCTGGAAAAAAAAGAGTTGATTTGCTTTAATTGAGCAAACATATTGTACAAATTTTGTTTTTCAATTGAGTTTGCCATTTCCGTAATTACGCTGGACGCGTTCATTGAATCAAATTAAACAATTATATTTCAGTCAGATTTGTGCGTTCGTTTTCCTAGAAATTCCACTTTAAAAAATTGGATCTCTGCGTCCGAAGATGGAAAAATGGAGAAAAATGGCTTAATTGAGTTTAATTGTTGCACCGGACCCACAAAATCAACTCGACAAGTCACGCAGCAGGCATTTACATAAGATTAACGACAATCAAACGAAAAAAGAAGAGGGAAAATTTTTAAAATTTAAAAATGAATTTGATGCACTTTGTAGCTGCTCTTGCCATCGCTTTGAGTGAAAAAGTGATCCGCATCCGTGGACGCAGAAGGCGAGGGAGAGGCTATAGCTATCGCTACATGAATATTTATGATCCCCCAATGAATTAGCATATTTTACGATTTTCGTTTACAGACGATAAAGCCCAAAGAAGGAGCAGAACAGGCTTAGATGGCGACAGTCTCTCCAGCTCCTTTAAACTAAAGTATAAACACAACTCGCTTTTGCCGTATGCAAATTGCAATATGTTGGTCGATAAAAAATTAGCAGTTCGGTGGTGAGGACTTTGTAAACATTGGTCTAGTGAAAAATGCCTGTCCAGGAAAGACATGACAGTTATGTGCAAGGTGAGGAAAAATTTGATACACTGAAAGGAAACTCGGCTTTCCATGGAAAGCTATTCTCTTACTATTATAACTTTTTTAGACGCCTCTTACATTTGAAACCAAATCAACAGGCCTGGGAAAAGCATCTATTTAAATTTCAGTACACTCACATGATTTCCAATCAAACAGCAGAGCCAGCGGAGAAGCCAATCAAATTAGCATATGGCCAAAAGAGGAGAAAACTCCCTAAAAAGGAGCCAGCAGCACGCAAGAGAAGCGCACAATTAGCCAGAAATTTGCATTGCCAGTCAGGCGATTTTCAGGCAAACAGAAAATATTCGAAGAGACAAACAAAATGAGCAAAAATATTCGCATATCTGCGGACGACGATCGCAGCGACAGCGGGGAGGCCATTAGAGCCAACTAATGGTAGCACCTTTTAAGGTTAAATTGGGCAGGACGAGGCTCCAAACTGGTCACCTTATCGCTGGCCAAATTTATGCACAGCTCGCAAACTAAGGGTTAAATGTGCCAATAAGCCAGATGCGGGCGGGTGTTCGCAAATGACGCAGCTAGCCGGGAACAGCGAAACGAGATGGGACAGAGGATAAGGTTCGAGCCTGTCCTAACGAAAAGGTACCCTATATACTCAGTACTTGAAGCAAAAAGGAAAATAATTAGGAATATCTTTATAAGAACACTCGGAAAACAGCATAAGCTAGCAATTAGAATTGGTCTTGGTAACGAAATTTCTTGCGTTGAATTCGTTACTACTCTAGAAGCCTTTAACCTTCGCCAAAACACAATACCCCTTTTCACTTTGAAAATCCATGGTACACTAAGCCGAAAATCGACAACTAAAATCTTTGAGCTTCGCAGCAGTTGGCCGCATTTGCATTTTGTGCCCCACTATCGAAATGCGCATCGCACGCTCACGCGACTCGAAAAATGGCCACAGGCTGCACTCGCCACTGCAGCAGCGCCTAAAGTCGCAACTGCAACTGCGGCAGTTGCAGCAGCAGCAGCAGTTGCAGCAACATCGACTTCGGGCGAAGAGCTGGGCATCCGTCCGCCATCGATTGGCTTGCCAATGTTGATTTTCCGTTTGGTTAGTTCACCTCCAAACTCCAGACCCATTCCCCTCCTCAAAAAACAAAAAAAAAAGGAAATAAGAAGGAAAACGCAAATGTATGCACAAAAAAAAGAAAATGCAGAAAAGGAAAGAGTAAGGGAAGAAGAAAAATAAATAAAATTGCTGCGAACGGAAACTGCATCGCCAACGACTGCATTGACCCCTTTTCCACCCACGTGCGTGTGAATTCGCCATGGAGGCAGTTGCTCCTTCCTTTCACCCAACTCCCCACCCCCACTGGCTGGTTATTTCAGTGCAGGAGTTCCCCCGAAGGAAAAACGAAAGAAAATCGCATTGCTCACGTTGACCAAAGTGCAAAATGCGCAGGGGAAATGAAAGCAAAAAATTAAACCAAATTGGATGAATATTTAATTGGCTAGTGAGGATCGCACAGGGAGAAGAGATTAAAGTGTATAGCACTCGGAATAATAATGCATCCCAAGAGAGGGTTAAATAAGTATCCATATGCATTCGATTTAACTAAAAGGTTAAGTGATAGAATAGAATTAATCATGAAATTGCTCAACAGCTAAGAGAACTGAATAATATAAGATGCTTTCAACTATCTGAAACTACGCAGAACGTTCTTATAGATATTTTTTATGATTCCTTTAGCTATTTATTGTGATAACTTTGTTAATTTGTAAATTTAGCTGAAATTTGCTTAGAGTTAGTCGGCTGAACACAAAATTTTCTCTTTTGATCATAAAGCAATTCCCACCTAACCACAGTTTTCCGCTCGATTGACTGTCACTTTCTTCGTTTTGATTAACACCTTTTGCGACACTTTTCACTCGGCCCACTAACTAAGCCACAAAATGGCAAGACCAAAGAGGGATAGAGAAAAAAATTAAGTGAAAAGCTGCCCAGGGGCTGGAAACCTTTTATGTTGAGTGGCGGTGTGTTAAAAAAATAAAATGTCAGTCAGACAGACAGACGGATGAGAAACGAGGGCCGTGACTTTGAAGAGCAACAGAGATTCAAATTCAAAAGCTACAGGATAAAGTCAAAGCCGCAATGCCGCATCCTGAATCCCATTTTCGCCAACCCAACCGTTGTACATAGGTCCGAAAAGCTGCACAAATATAATTATAAACGTCTGCTCGGCCATTAGGTTCTGCATTGGATGGCCACCATTCCCTCCTCTGGATACCCACCCTCTACATACCGAATACCGAAACACCCCCCAGTTTCTGGTCCAATTTGGCTTGGGGCGTGGCATTACACCCACACCGAAACCATGTTCCCCATTAGATGGGTCTAAATTTAGTCTGGTCTGTCTGGGCAGGTTCATGGAAATTGTCGCATCAAGTGAAAACATCAATGGAGATTTTGAATGGAGTGGGTAGCAGCTTTCATTTTGATTCCATTTTTCCATTTTTTTTTTCTGCATGGCGCTTGACATTTCATGCCGTTTCAGTTCAATGGCCAGGCAAAAGGCAATCAAATTGATGACTTTACTTTTCACCCCGTTGCGAACCCCGGTTTCTGTGGCTACATTTCAATTATGCTAATTACAAGCAGCCATCAAACACCTAATGGCTATGGGGTTCGAGCAGGATTTATGTAAGTCCAACCCCAATTTGTCCCCTTCCACCGCAGACTGTCTCTTTGGCGCTTTGTCATTGAGCTATTGCGGTTTGGCTGCTAATTTATGTGCTTGCAGTGAACCCATTCCATAATCCTCGAGAGCGTTACTCCTCCATTTGTAAATAAAACATAGCGTTCTCGGCCCTGGAGTAAAGTAGTTTCGTTCCCTTCGATGTTGTAAACATGCCGCACAGACAAAAGATTCCCACCTTCCCTTTTCTATTTTTTTTTTTTTGCCCCTGAAATTCTGCGCAAAACTACAGAGAAGAAAGGAACAGTCAGGAGATTTGCGCCTTTTGTCCTGGAAATGAAGTACTCAAATTACAACTAATATGTGTGTGTGTGTATGCCATAAAGCTGTCTGCAGCAATCCGATAATCATCTAAGGGCTTGCTCCACTTCATTTCGGAGCAACAAATTTTATTATGCAGAAGAGATTTCTTTTCCTTTCAGGCTTCGTTCTTTTTTTTTTTGCCTACATTGCGTGTGAAGCGCCGCCACAAAATAGGTTATGTAGATGGCTGGATATGGGGGGCATTACGAAATAAACTATTCCTTATTGTTCCTGCTCCTTGGCAGCAAAAGTGCCGCAGGCTGTGAAAGCCTCCTGCTCACAAAAGACTCGCTATGCAAACACACAAAAAACCAGTGACGATGACAGCAACTCTGTTGCAGGTTCCCAAGAATATATACCTTCTTCTGCAGCTAATTTGCTGCTGGCTATAATAATGCTTAAGCCAAGTAATAAACGCTGACTTTTTTCCCTGGGTTTTGGCAAGCAAAATCTTGGCTTGACTTTTGTTTACTTGTTGGAGGAGAATACAGGGAGCTATTCGTTCGCTCCATCTCGATTCATTCCTCAAGTTAATTAAAGTTTTATCAAGCCAAGAGGTAGGCACGCAGACTTCTGGAGGCATTTCCTGGAATGCAGTCATCGTCATCTTAGCTACGCCTCAAAAACTTCATGTTTTATTCAATTTCAACTGTTGCTTTTGTTGTTCTCGACTGTGTAACTAGCCACCAGTCGACGGTGAAGTACGAGTGGCATTTGCAAGATGGCTTTCAAATGCATTTCCCCTTAAATGCTGCTGGGAGTTGGCCCAAGTTATATCATCGTCATCATCATCTTCATCGTAATTATGGCCATCATGGAATTCAGGTTGTGTCATTCCAAGTTTACTCGTTACCGTCTTCGATTTCAATCAATGTGCAGCAGCTTATTGAGATCTTTCCACTTCTTTTCCTTCTCATTTTCCTTTCAGCGCGCGGCTTTTGTTTTCCCTAACCTGCGAGTTTTTCCAAAGCAGCGAGTGCAACAAAAGGAAATTCATTGAATGGAGTGTACAGAGTTAAGCCTTCAGCAGTTTATGACGCGTCAGATTCAATGAGTTCGTGCCTCAATGGATCCCTTCTTCTTCTTCCATGATGGCGATGATGATGTTGATGATAGCGTTGCAGCTGCTGTCGAGTGGAGAATATCAAGTTCACTCGACTCGCAGCTTAACTTAGCTTTCCACAGCCAAAAGCATAAGGTTTCCACGTTTTCAAAGAGTTCTTTCTCATATAAGTGGCAAACTTTAAGCTATATAAACCTGAAGTGCATAACTTTTTGTTTTTTTGGGAACTTATTACAGGTCAAAAGCATGTGCCGTTTAGTTTCATACCTGTAAAGAGAAGAGAACGAAATACAAACCAATTAGTAATTGATACACATACATAAAATTAATTGGAAATAAATGTAATATGGGCAGCATAACCTCGATTCCTGTATGTTAACGACTTCCCCCACCCAGCAGTTACATGGAATCGATAAACGGTGTTCGATTACATGCCCGATAAGATATGATATAGCATATATACAAAGTATGTGGCATATGAAGACCACACAGCACTCGGGTCGGTACAAAAGCTCCAAGTTGATAACTCTACTTTATCGATGTGTGTCAAAGAGCGCGGTCTGCCATTGGAAATTATAAATCAATTTCCAGGCTTTCAGCGCCGATCGACTCTGATAAGATTGCCGGCAAGGGAAAAGGTCGGATCAGGGGGCTTTAGCATAATAACGAAACGTGGCAGCCGCAAGGAAAGGGCAACTTAAGCGGCTTACCCCGAGGTTTGACCACGTCTCAAGTTGTCCCCACGAATGGCTGCCTTTCTGCTTCTATGTGTGATGTTTTAATTAAGGCAGCCGACGACGACTACGGCGACGGAGGCGACTGCCCGGTCGGAGCGTCGCCAGTTAGCAGGCACAACTATCGGTCAATAACTTGGCCCAGGCACGCGCCACATACAGTGGAGTCTCAGTGGACTAAACTTAAGATAACGTTTGCTAGAAGTATGATGGTTGTTTTAATCTATTTATTATTATGATTTGTATTTGGTAAGGCATATTTCACTTCATATATGGGAAATCACATTTTCTAATTAATTGAAAAAGCTTGTAGATATGTAACTTTATGAGATTTGACTAAAACGAAGTTCCACTGTACACCTTCGGAGGTCCGACTATGTGTGTGGTTTTTATTTAGGGCTGAGGCCAGAGTCAGCGCATAAAAGAGTTGCTTGATTGCTGGGCAAACGGAGCCGAAATTGAATTTTACTCGCCATCTAACTGAGCGAATGTTCAATTATTCGAGGACAAACGAGTTTTTTGCATGACCATCGCAAAAGGCCGGAAAGAAATGGGTAATCTTGGGAGCGGCTGCTTCGGTCTGCTCATCCATTCCATTTGCCTGGCACATTTAGTTGCAGCAATCAAATGGTTTTCGGGGCGGTGGCCACCTGGGAAATTTCCTCTGGCGCATACATACATATATCATTTCATTTGCCTTTAATTTGACACATGACGTGGGGGCATTTCGGGGCCTCGACTTCTTCCTGTTCCTGCCATTTGCAAAATGGCCGCCCTAACTGTTGTTGTCTAACAAAATGGCCGCCCTACGTCTTCCGCTCAACAGCCTGCACACAGAAAAAAAACCCATATACACACCCACCCAGAACCTAGAGTTCATTGGTTTCTCAGAGGCATTTTTCACTTGCTCTGGCAAATGACTTTGGCCACATGCTGGGTCCCGCTCCACCCCCACTGACTCCAACATTTTCTCGCATTTTACCACCGCCCGAGGAAAGTCGCTAAGCTGGTCTAAGTTGAGCGCTTTTCCGCTGCCGGCGTTGCCTTTTCTTTGTCCTTTGGCATCCAGCGACAGGGAGGACGTTCCTTGTTGCGCAGCAAAAACTTTTGCATTATGAAATTGTAAATGTTAGACAACAGACAATCTGAAAGAAACACTCATCAGCCAGGTGGCTGAAATGTCTTTCTGCTAACAAAAATCTCAGAATAAGTTAAGCCAAAAATTTACTTAACAAGTAGCACAAAAACAGAATTGCAGTCTCAGCGAAATTTAGTAATATACATTTCTAATGAAAATGGTAGGACATAATTCTTAATGAACAAGGTCAGACTTTTGATTCCAGTGTTACCAACTGTAATAATGAAACACACTTACCCAACCCCAAATTTGTTAACTTTTTAATGCTTGAAACTAGTACGTGTTCAACAGTGTAACTACGCACTTCGGTTGCCTCGAGCTGTCCGAACGTTTTAGAAAAATCGTTTGCAGTTTGCCAAGGAGAAAAACAAACTTTTTCACCCCTTAAAACGAATTTTCATCTATATAGATATATATTTGGTTTGTGGTGTGAGAAATTAAATTCTTATCTTTTGTTCAAAGTTTTCGCACAGCATTTGTTTTATCAACTTATGCTATTTTCATTGCTCGACTTAAGTCTATTTCTCCCTAGCTGAAGACAAACAAATAAATGAAGCTTTTATTGAACCTTTAATTTTTATTTAACTTAATTCTTCTTTTCCACATTAACGTCAAAATACGTATTAAGGACCGCTCTCCACACATCGTCGGTGGCCAATTTAATACTAAACATGTAGTTTCCCGTTGGAAGGGGAATTTTCGCGAACATTTGATCGGTCAAGACAAAGTCCTTTACAAGTATATCATGCTATAAAAAATATAAAGGAATTGCCTTGCTAATAAAGGATAATAGTATTTCAGTATATAATATATAGTGCACTTACGTTATAAGGACAAGAATGATTGAAATTACTATAGGGCTTCACAGCGGTGTAGAAGTAATGAAAAATGTTCATAGGATTGGGATGTTTCATATAGTGACAGAAATCAACCCTGACATTGAATAGAAACGGATGGTATCCCGAAAACTTCTTATAGACACCAAAGTTCTGCGATTATACCACGACCCAAAACATTGAGCTTACAAACGGAGAATTCTGCAAACGATTTGTCCAATACTTCACACTTGACATTTGTATGTCGGGTAATACTTTCTCCGCGGATCTCTAAACTCAATATTATAGTGCAAAACACTCTGATTATTGTAAACCTCATGGCAGAAAGAGTTCCGACTAAATATTTTAAATTACTATTTGCCCATTTTGCGTATCAATAAAATTTGAATGAATTCATGTTACAGAATTTTCTAATTTGATTCTGATTGAAAAGTAATTTTTGTAATTTGAGTTATCAATGATTGAAATCTCTTCGTGCTCACCCCAAGTGTTTTTTAAACAGCTTAATAAACTTTTTTGGCTTCACATTTTAGCCAGTTTATGATTTCTGTGCGAGGAGTAAGATTATATGGGATATTTATATTCAATACATTGGATTCTCTGTATTGAATTGAAAAATTAAAAAATATTCCCCCATATAGGTTGTCTAACTCAATCTATCAACATTTGAAATACGTGTATCAAATTGGCTTTATTACGAAATGTTTGGATTTTGCTATTCATCCCGATCTAGATATATTGTTTCAGTTCCAAAGGGGAAAAATCAGTTACCCAATCGCGACAGGGTGATTCACTGATGGGATGGCCGGGCGCTGGATTAAAATGCATTTTCCGAGACTCGTAATGATCCGGGCCCTATGCCAATTTTCCGTTTGAAGGGTAGTTTTCCTTTGGGCACGTGTGTCACAGTAGTTTGTGTAAATATCCCTTTATTTTATATATATATATTTTTTTTGCCTTTTTTTCCATTTCAAGTCTGCTCTATGAACTTATGCATCGCTGCGCTTTGACAAACCATAATCCCCTGGCAGTAAAAATATGGATTTCATTTCATTTCCCATATTTTATGGGCTCACAGCGAAATGAGAACAACGATGGAAATGAGAATGAGAAATAGTTCGCCCCAGTGCTAATGGCCAGTTGTTAAACTTTCAAATTGATCCATGGATTTCACAGTCGGATGCGGCGCACACATTTTCCTGCCCCTCCTTTGAAGTTGATGTTGTTCTTGAATGCATAAAAAAAAAAGAAAGGCAGGGCCGCTCCCCGAGTATCGGGTATAAATCGTGGTGTCAAAGAGCGCCGGAGAATATAAATTTATGATTTATCGAAAGCATATGCGCTACCTCCTACAGGAAGTACGCACAAACCAGCGAGACTTTGTAGCGGCGGCTAGTTTTTCCTCAATTATTATTAGCATTTTACAATCACTTGGGCATGTTTCGAATGGGCTCTTTAGTGGCACATCGAAGATGCCACGCCCCCAAGAAAGTCGAGGAAAACACCGACAGATGTCCCAGCGAACAGATGCCCATTCCTTGGGGATCTGCCTACGAATCAACTTCACTTTGTCCACATCAAGTGACAAGGATTTCACATACAAAGTTTGCCTCAAGAACCAAAGATGTGTGTGTATGTATATATTTCCGAAATTGAATCAAAACTAAGCGGAAGTTGGCAGCTGTCGGAAGCGTTCTCCAAAAATATCCAGAAAATTCAGAAATTATGTGCAGGTTAAGTGCCGCCGACAGATTTTGACACATTGCGGCGAAATGCATATGCCAGATTGTGTCAAGTCATCGCGCTGCTGCTTTGATTAAAGCCAAAATGTGCAATGTGAAAGTGGTCTCGATTGAGTTGGCCAAGTTGGCTGTGTTGCAAGCGAACACTTCTTTAATTAACATATGCTGTGACGTCCTGTTGTTGTTTGTCTTTTCCAAACAGCTGCTGCGGTCTGCAACTTTTCCCAGGCAGTTTTTGTTGTTTCGGTTACCGTTTATGCTGTCGGTGGTTGTCTAACAAATTAATTTCATATTACCACCGCCCGCTTATATAGGCACAGCAGCGGCCGAAATAATAGCTACGTTTTTGAAATTTTTGTGCCTTTTATTTATGAAATACAGTAGATTTTAAAATTCACTTCACAAAAGAGTAGTAAATGATTTCGCTAATATTTATAAATTTATTTTGATAACTGATTTAAGTTATTTAAATAAACACCTCATATACAACAATATAATTGATCTTTCATTTATTTGTATATATTCCATTGACCTCGGCTGTGCGTGAACATAAACTCTGGCATTGCAGTTCATTTGCCACTCGGGTTACATGTGTGCGGGATGGCCGATTGGATGGATCCCATCCTGTGCTATCCCATCGTATCCCAAACCTATCCCTCCGTTGGCAGCAGTTCCAATTGAAATTAATGTTTTATGGTTTCTGCAGCGACCGCACACACACACACACACAACGCAATGAATACGACAGCTGGACATTGGAGAAAGGGGAGTAATTTCCACAGTTTTCTGCCTTCTGGTATTTCCACTCGCTTTTCCTAATGCCAATTTGCCATGGAGAGTTTCCTGTGAGTGACAAAAGAAAATGCCAATCCTTGGGCCCGACTTTCTTTCCCCCTTTTTACGGACTTCTTCTTAGTTCTTTCGGGCTGTCGCCGCGTCTTTGTTTCGCTTTTGGCCATGGCAAATTGGACATTCTTCTTCAAATTTCCTGTTTATGCTCCATAAAATCCATCGAAGCGTTTAATATTGGCAACTTACATTCGATGGAAATAAAGGAAGCGGCAGGAACAACGCGCCAAGTACGTGGTCTGGGATTCAAATTGTTTTGTTGAGGCATCCACGAAGTATGTACGTATGTATACTGTATGTAAAATAGGTAGCTGGCGTCTGGCATTGAATTTATTTTCCACTGTCTGAGTCAGTAGATATAGCTGTTTGGCCATATCCAACTTATCTGCCGTAATTTAAGTGAAATGTGAGCGATTTGAAAGCATTTCAATTTATCTTATGCCATAGTTGACAGCTCTAATTTGAAGCGACATTTCCCTAATTTTCAGACAACAGGTAGACATCAATAACACGAACAACTATCAGTCAGAAATGCGAGCTAATTGGTAGGGAATAAATATTTCAGCAACCTTGACAAAAATGACGTTTTGTGAATTATATATCCAGCTAAAATGTTTTTCTCTTCAAAAAATAGGTTCACCTGTAGCTTGCGAATAATAATTTGAACTGAAAAGCCTGTCAGGCAAAAGAGAGAGTTGAGTTACCATCATAATCAAAGCTATTTTATTTTTTTTGCATATCAGTGCAAGTGGGTTTGGTTTGCGGGGATTATGCAACTCGTCTGGGGCAGCTGGAAAATGCAGTTGCATTTTTGGGTTGCAGTTGCAGTGGCATTTTGAAGTTGCATCCCACGCACGACTTGGACGACTGCCGCCTGCGCACATTTAGTCTGTTAATTGAATTTTTCGCCTAACGACATGAGCTTCATAAATAAGCGTGTACAATAATAATAATAATACAAATAATAATATTAATACCAACAGCACAATTCTAGCTTGCCTAAAAATGAAACGGGTTTCCTTTCGATTTGATCAAATTTATGTCAATTTCAGCAAGTGTTAATTGCACTTGACGTCAATTTATGTGTCGCATAATTTTATCGGGGATAATGACAGCCAACCGCAATAACAAGTGCATACTTAGTGGGGCATAATGGTGCAAAAAAAGAATGCTCTTTAAAGTTTAGCTAACCGAAATTCAAATTTAAATTGGCAAATGCAAATGCAAATGAAGGGGCGCCAAGTTGGGCGGAATATTTCACAATAACTGGGAATTACATTTTGTTGATTTATATTTGATGAAACCCGAATTCGAAATAAGTATCTGTCAACCGTTTGGTTATTTATCGTTCGATTGAAAAATAGTATTCTTCATGATTTTGATTGGATTTTGTGTTTTCATTTTATTGTTCCATTTTATTGGCATATAGACATGGAAAGAATTCACTCGAAAGCCATAAAAACTTGAAATAAGAATATTAAAATTGCTCCATTTGAAACTTACGAGTGAGAAAATGCTGTTTGCCCATTTATCATGATAATTTTCTCATTATCAAATTTATTTTCGTTGCTTTGTGCACTCACCTGCAAACGAGAATGGAGAATGAAGAAATCCAATTAATGAATAATGAGTTCTGTAGTTTTTCAAATAAAAAGCAAAACTTTTAAGCAGCCCATAATTCAAAACGAGTGCGTTCACACCTCCGAGCAGACACACACTTTGGCTAACTTCATTTTAAGGGCACAAAAGTTGAATAAATAATTCCTGTACGCCCCCCTTTATATTTTGTTTGGCCCAAACACCCACACACAAAAAAGAAAGGGGAGTTTTTGATAAGACAGAGCCAGATATTTGTGCGCTCCAGTTGGCAACAAATTATGGAAAATGAAAAATGCCATCAAAGCAGCGTAAATCATCTGACTTTGACATGCATTATTATTTACGACCAGGGTCGCCCTTAAAACAAAAGAAAGGGGAAAAACCAAACCTACGGACTGGTTAAGTACAAATCGAGGCCATAAAGGTGTATAAAACATTTCAGATAAGTGCGATTGTTTGTTCAAATGACAGCGTTTAAATCACATTTAACTGCCTAAATGTTGTGTGGCCCTTCTGCTGCATTTAAATAAATATGTACAGCATATTTCCCCAATACGCATAGTGCGCCCATTATGAATCATCAGCATCACAAAAAGATGAGCAGGAAAAGCGGCAGGAACAGGAGCTGGAAAAACCGAAAGCACTTGCCATTTGACTTCTGTCCCCGGTTTCCCGTTTCTGAATTTTATGGCATTTTATTTTAGCTCAACTTCAGACCCATGGAAAACCCCAGGCCCTCTGCCACTTCTCCCGATGTCTCGGCGTTTGGCCCCGTCAAAACAACATTTCTGCGTTGGGCAACCGCAGAGAGTCAAACAACCAACAGATCCAGCGACAACGAATGCACTCAGAGAAATTATCCATAAATAGTGCTGAACATATGGTTTTATGGTATTTCTATGCGATAGAAATGATACATACACATAATAAACCATCAAATTATGTTTGGAGGCACAGCTATTCATTGAGTTCATGTTGTAAAGTTAAAACACACATTTATTTTCCTTTTTTATTGAAAAAATTAGTATTATTAAAGCAATCAAACAGAGAAAAGTATCATTAGTCTTGTAAGATTAAAAACAATTTTTCATGAAGCCAACATTTAGGTAATCTGCCGTTTAACTGCATCTACATAGACTGATAAACATAAAAATATTTCGTATTATATTAGTACCATATTATTTCCGATCCGTATTAGAAAAGTGTTGATTTCAAACCAATAATACTTTTAACAGGGTAATATATTATTTAAAATTAGTTGATTTGGTTTATTTCCATTTTGAAAACGCCAGAAATATGTTTCTTGTGCACGAAATACACTATGGGATATATATAATAAAGTGAAGCTGTTGAGAGTCGCGTTAGATGACGATGACGATGCTCACAGCTTGTGCCGAGGGTTGGGGATCTGAACGCGGGGCAGGGGATGAGATGTGTGCCAGAAGAGTGCCACAGAATCAGGGTGCGGGAGGATGGACGGACGGATGGATGGATGGACGGATGGCGGGAATGCCCTGTGTGGCAAGCGTCTGTTGCAAAATCGAAAAAACATTGTGCGTTAAGAGGGATGCTCTCTGGCGGACTGGGCCAACACACTACCAACTACCAACAGCTGAGAACGTGCCGTGGTGGTGAGGAAGGAGGCGGTGGTGCTGTTGGATGGTGGGTGGAACTGAGAACTGTAGGTGAGGGTGGGGGGTAGGAAAAATCGATAAATGCCTCGAACATATGAATTATGTGTCTGTGCGCAACCCAACCGCCAATCCTTCTCCGATTTCCCACTCCGAGATTCAGCTGCGGTTCTTCATCGGGTTAAGTTCAAGTGGCAGCTCATTGCACTCCGGCCAGAGATACATTTTACAATTTCGCATTTAATTCTCCAGAGCCATTCGCCCGGATTGGGCTTTATGGCCTGGCAGCAATTGGCGCCCACACACGCATTTGCTATTGCTGTTGTAGTTGCTCTTGCAAAACTGGACAACAGTATCTGGCGCCCTGCCCACGATGGTATGGAGCTGCACTGACCGCATTAGATAGGAAAACCCCTCTGGGTCTGTTGCCTGGTCGCCACCACTCCTGCACTCCTCCATTCACCCATCCTGTCCAATGAATGTTTTTGGCAACTCATATGCAAATATGTTGCGAATGGCCGGGGGAAACTGGTAACTGGACACTGGGAACAGGTCGAGTGCTGCTGGGTAAATCAATGAATGTGTTTGGACAAGTGGCAGCCTTTGTATCTCACTGAAACCCTTACGCCCTTCACCCTTCACAACCCTGGGCATTAATCCGTAAGATACGAGTGCTTATACATTTAGCAAGAGCAGTTTAAACTTTATTTTCAATTCATAGCTGGACATAGAGATGGTCATAGTTTGGTGACAGGAAGTGACCAAAGAATCATATATCATATGAATAATTTTATGAATACACCTTTGAGTATTTTTGCATCTGATTTGCTAAGGATAAGACTCAAGACTACATTATATTATCTCTACAATTTCGACAGATTTCGAACACTATTACCAAACACTTTTCAACTTTTAAGATGATGCAATGTAGGGTAATTTATTCATCTAATAACTCAGTTAATTGAAGTGATGCTGCCCGTCATCACTGGTCATAATTTTCGTACTTCCATTTTGCAACCGCATACGGTACGATTTATGCTGTAAACAAACCCCAAGACTTAATTAATATTGATTAATCCAAAGCTGGGGGGGAAATCGTTATCTCGTTTATAACTTAGGCGGCGGAGAACAGTTGAACTTATAACCCAAAGCTGCTGGAGTTTGCTGGCCACGAAAGCAATTTGGCCCCAACAACTGGTAACTTTCATATTTAGAAAGCGTTTCTGGGATGCATTGCATATCCAATTGGTAAACGCTGATACGATTGTCTGGTTGCTCTGGCTGGTTGAAAAAAAAAAATAATAACCGAAAACCGAAATAAAAACAAGAAAAGCACTGAACAATAAATTTTTCATGCTCAACACAAACGCACCATGTACGTACACATATTTATTTATGACAGCACGCAGGTCGCAGCCACGACTCCAAGTTCGAATCGGAATTGACCCCCGAAAAGTTATCTATAGATCGCCGACGTCTGCGGTTTTCCCCCCGCCATTTTCCTACATATATGTACGAGCTGATAAATGGAAATGGGAAATCTAGCGCAACGTCGCGTCGTCCCAGTCGATTTCAATTTCGATTCCAAGCCAAGCCGATCCGATCCGATTCCAAGTTCCAAGTTGGTGATAAGGCAATCAATAAGGCAAACATACGGCTCGAGGTTTATTGAACCCCCCTGCGGACAAACAGGGGGAAACCTCCGTGGTATCAGCTGGGCCAAGTGCAATTAAGACGGTTTTCGTTTATTTCCATTCGATTGCAGTTTTGTTTATTTCTTGCTTAATGGTGATTTATGTTGCGGTTCATTGAGTTTCGGCAGAGGCTCGCCTTTCGAAAGGGCTCAGTAAATTGCCAGTGGAATATCTCAAATAAGTTTGTTTAGGAATCAGTTACAAACATATTTAGATATGATAATGCCGTAAATATTTGCGGGCGAATCAGAGAAGTCAGAACCCCAAGTTAGTTACCTGAATGTGGGGAGATGCACACACACACGCACTCACATGCGACTGGGTGTCAAGGAAAATATTTGAAAGACAATATTTACCCACGACTAATGCCACAGATTCGGGTTGGGGGGTAAAGATTTGGACAAAAATATTTGTGCGTGTCAACAAACCACGATGATGATGGTGCTCCTCTCCGCGACTCGCCTCTAAATTGATATTCATTCCACGTTCGCCGGAGCGTGACCGATCCCGATCTCTATATAAATGATTTGATTGACATCAATAATTGCATGTACATATAAATACATCCATACATACATTTCCATGCATTTGGCAGCTGATGATAGTCAGTTGGCTACCGAAAAACTAAATGGGAAATAGTCGTCGAATCCGTATCAATTTGCATATGTCTCTAGTGACAACGACGGTGTTTGCATGAAAAATAAACAGAGCTCTGCTGATTGACTTTCAATCCCCTTCCCATACGCAAAGCATAATTAAACGCATTTGATGTGGTTGCTCTGCCTAGAGAATACCATATAGTTAAAAGGGTGTAGAATATTATTCTACCCATTGAATGAAAATATAGTTACTACTCAATTTCTTAATATTTAAATTGGTCAAGGCTTCATAAGTAGCCTGTTGGAGGTGTTTCTGCACTTTTTGACTTTGGTAGTTCCAACTTTTGTTATCCCTTTGTACGAGGTATTAAGAAATCGTTACTACGAAAGCCCTGCGGAACACTTTTTCCAATTCCTTCGTCTGGTTTCTGGCTATTCTCTTTCGGATCTCGTCTCATCAATCACGTTTTGGCAGCTCCACATGCTTTCCATCCAGCTCAGCCCGTACGTACATACATATGTACGTTTGTACTTCCCTCTCTATTCCTGTCTACGTGACTTCCGTCACTTGGCTTGCCCATTTGTCCCGCGAGCTTCCAAGTTCCTATTCCATCGCTTCACTTCCCTACCCGACGATACCATGTTTCTCAACCTCTGTGCTCTGCGGGAATGGGGGCTTCTCCAGCTTCTTCTTGCATTTATCTACTTGGCTGTTGTCATGTCAAACACTCGGCACAAAAGTTCAAGTGCGGGTCCTAACCAGCCGCTTTGGCCGCCCTTTCTCTTCACTTCTGCCGCCAATTTCACGCTTGTCAGTTTGGCGAAAAAGTTTTGCCTCTTTATTTTTTTAACCTTACCTGGCGCCAACAGCCCACAACGCCATGGAGTGTGAAACATCAGTAGAGTGTCGCAGGCAACACAAAAGCTCATTTGTTCGGCGAAAGTAAAATCGGCTTAGAGGCCAAACACTATGCAGCGGTGAGTGAGTGGGTTAAGTTCCAAGAACTTTATGGAACCACTCCGTAGTGGCTCTGTGCACAGACAACTTAATTAGATAAATGCTCGGCGCTGTCAGTTTTCTAATTTTCTAGTTGTAAAGTGATCCGAACGCCCACATACTTCACTATGACTATAGTCAACATTATCGTCATTATCTCCATCATCGTTGTGGAGAATACTGAAGGGGCCTCTTCCTCCTCCTCCTCCTCCTCCTCCTCCTACTTCCCCTTCCTCATCTCGTCAGCTGACATAATTTTATGCTCGACATTCAATTAGGAGTAGGTGTAGGTGCCATCATCCTCAGCCAAACTACGGAACTCTGGCAAATGCAAATTGTGAGCAGACAAAAGCAATTTGTGTCATTGCCAGCAGCCATATATAACACAATTGCGGTCAGAATAATAGCATCAAGACATGTAACTTCTTGAAAGTGACAACAATTTGGTATCTAATTGTGACACTTTGGTGGTAAGTATAAATTACGATAAAAGTATGGGTACTTTAAGCATTAAATAGAATAAAATAAATCATTTTGAGTATAATATATTTTGCAAATATAATAATATGCTGGTTAATTAGGAAATACTATGTTAAAACTAAGATACATTTATTTAATTTTATTATCATTAGTAATATTTATTTGGACGCAACTGTTTTATGTGTAGAAAGGGACCGAATCGCACGAGCGAGACAGAGCGAGAGAACTTGTATTTTACCACCTCATTACAAGATTTACATATTTGCATCCGCCATTGTCTGAGGCCCCGAGAACAAAAGCCAAGCACAGACAATGGCTTCATCTCAGCTCAAGGATATTTTCGCACTCAGAAAACTAGACCTAAATTTAGAAAACCGCTGGGAAGCGGTGTTGGAAAACATGTCTTCCTGCCACAACTTTCGCGAGTCAAGTGTTTGCCACTTCTGAAGCTAAATCTTAAAAGCCACGGATAACAACTGTGTATCTGCTGCATTTGCTGTTTTTGGGTATTAGGCTCCACTCGGTCGTCAAGTGTTCCTACATAAAGTCGCTTACCTAATGGCCACAGAACTGAAACCATCGCCGCTTGGGTGCATTTCACAGGATTTAATGGGCAGATGTGCACCGCCATCCGCATCCATTGACAGCTCAATCCAATCCATGCCGCAGAATGTGGAAACGGAAAATGTGCGGCGGATAATTGCCATTAATCAGCCGAGTCCACACATGGACATGGCACGTCATAAGCCGCACAGCACACTACATCTAAACCAGCGTTTGCCATTCGGTTCAAAGAACAAAAAAGTCCGGTCTTGGGGTTCAACATCTGGATGGGAATGGAGGAGGGAGGACGGGATGCGAGCGGTAGGGATTGGGCCTGGGCATGGGCATGGCCATCTATGATATATGCAGCACTTAGTACCTACTTAAGTTGCGCGAACGCGGACAAGGCTTCAGATAAGATCACACACAGCTGGCAAGAGCAGCGGCAAAAGCGGATTGTGGCTTAATGCCACCACAGTGGGGCAAAAACTTAAGCTGGCAACTATATTTTTTAGTGCATGCATATAAATTCATTCATTTCAAACGTTTGCAATTCAAAAGTGCTCTATATACACTTAATCCAACCAACAAGGCAATCTACGTAGTGACGAATCGCACTCAAATGATTTCATGTTGTTACCTCTGAAATTGCTCACAAAATATTCAAATATGTTAAAAAATAAATGGCAACAACAAATAACTTGCTAATAAATAGCAAAAAGTACTCAAAGTTTCCAAGAATATTACTTGAGTGACGAATAAAGTGCGAAATGGTGAACTCATGAAATAAACAGTTGCTGGTAATATTTCGGACAAATGACACACCTAGTATATCCCCAATGTTTTAGGAATCTCCGGATCGGGTAATCCCACCCACTGTACCACTCTCCTCCACCAAAACTGAAACTGCAACCACACGACTTCGACAACGACGTCGACTACTGTGGCTGTGGCAGACTCGTACTCGTAAGTGGTATAAAGTACGTGCATTTCGTAGATAATAATAAAATAATAGCAACGGCTGCTCATTCAGCTGGAGTCGAGAGCGAGAGCTGGCTGGTCGTCTTGGCGCTTGGATCGCAACCGAACCTAACCGAACCGAACGGATCGAATTGATTCGAATCCGATTGGATACCATTGGATCGGAACAAAACGAAGCTGGTGACTTGGTCTTGTGGCTGTTGTAACAAATTACTTTTGGCTGGGCCCGTCCACTTCCCCGCTTCGCTGCTTCCCTGATCTTTGGTGATCTTGCCCAGACAATGTCGTCGCCATTGTAACTGCTCGTTTTTCATGTTCCATTTTTCTGCGGCAATTGCAGTCAATAGATTAGCTCTCCAGATAATTGCACAGCGAAAATCGAGTTGCTTTAAATATAATAAAAAAGCTAAGAAAAGGTTAGATCTTTAATTGCTGTTAGCTTTTGTTACTTTTCCAATGGGTAGTTTCAAAGAACTACTACTAAGTTCTGATGACTTGGAGTCAACCAACGAGGAATTAAGCTCTTTAAAAATAACTTTCATGCGAGACCCAATCAGTAAACTTATTTTTCCAAGTGAAAAGCAGCCAGACAAAGGGGATGGGGGAGGGGGTGAGCCGCAGATGGGGCAGGCGCTTTTCCGTCGCCAATCAAGCGATCGATCTACTTTGAGGCAGCCATGGCCACAGTTTATCGCCGACCGGCGACTGCATTTTGTTGACCGATAAGTCCGAAGGGGGTTAAGCACGAGGAGCAGCGAGAGTGGGCAGTAGGGGGTTAAGCACGAGGCGAAGACGGTGGTGGAGGTGGCTCGTGGTCGTCAGTCAAGTAAGTTCCAAAGCCAAGACCAACTTCATTTGCTTGCCAACCAAAGCGAGCGACTTTTTCAATTAATGTAGCCCATGGGCACGCGAAACCTGAAACCAGAAAATGCAAAAAAAAAAAAAGCATAAAAAAGAAATGCGAGCCCAAAGAAGCGAAGATGCAAAAGGGGGGCTGGTGGAAAAACAATGCAAAAACTTTGTTTACTTTGCCAGCCTGTCTTATCGCTCGCTCCACTGGCCACAAAATAATTACCGAAGCCAGTTCCAAGCTCCCCACCTCAAGTGAAGAAAATCATCCGGTAGAATTGAGTTCTTTTGGCCAGGGCGTGGCGGCCAGCCCATATCACAAATCTCGGGAGCCTAGAGAGCTAGAGAGTACCCATGGTACCCCATGGCCAGCACTTTGGCACTTCGGCTAAATGACTGCATTTAAAAAAACTGTTGCCGACTTCCGTTTCGGCCGTTTCACTCCTTTGGCATCTGCTCGAGGTGATTAAGTGCGATTCGAGGCGTGGAGGCAGATAATTTCTGATATTTTATAGCCCCGCTGGTGTGTATGGAGTCGGGAATGCTAAATGGGCAAATGGAGGAGCTCCGTGTGTCCAACCCACCAACCAACCAGAGGTGTGAGATTTGCCGTTCAGGCCAGGCCAGGCTTGTTTTAACGGCACTTTAAGCCACTCAGCCGAACAAGTTAAGTACGGAAAGATCGCCTTTTTCTCAAGTGAGCTGAATGGCATTTCTTCGCTGGAATCTCTAGCCGTGTCCTTCGCTGTAATGCATTGGCCCCACCTACGGATCACCCACGCAGTCCTATGCAAATAGGCCCTAATCCTTGAGGTAACGCCCCCGCAAAAAGTACAGTGTGCTAAATGTAAAGCGAGATTGTTGCCCAGATGCTTTTATGGTCAGAATGATTTCCTGTAACTGCAGACAGATCTCTTCTCTTTCTTGCAGATTCTTCAACGAATCTCCCTTCCTTACTTTAGGTTGGTCAAAATCTGGATTTTGTGGTTGCGTGCATTGAACCTTTCGAACATTTCGGGTTGCAGAATCAGTCTCGGCTTGTTGTTGTTGTTGTTCTTGTTTTGGTGTTTGTGGCGGGTTCAAGTGAATTATTCATGTTGTCATGTCGAATCGGCGGAGGACGGGTTGGTCCGAATTCGAAGCTGCAAACGAAATTGCATTCTGCCAACGCAGCAGAAGTTACACAGATAAAAAAAGTGCAGTTCGTTTTTATCAGCAACTTTATTAACTTATTTCCTTTTTTTAATACCAATGAGGTATTATTATTTCTCATTTTGTAACATTTGATTTGTTTAGTTTGGAAAATTGTGTATTAAACTTTTTTCCCGGTGTCAAAATTCTGCTGACTTTTGGATAGCTTTGTTTTTCAGTTTATTTGGTGTCGAATACGGTTCCTCCTGCTGTTTTCCATAAAAATTCCCGCAACATGAGTTTCCCCAAGTATATGCAACATCTACAAGCTGTTTTTTTTTTTGCCTCCGCTTGCAAGGAAACAAATAGAACAGAACATTTTTAATTAAATGACAAGACCAACTTTTGTTAAACCACACTGCATTGGCAAAAGTTTATGTGCCGGAACAGAAGTTGTCATTGTTGGCAGATGAAAAGCCTGGCACAATGCAAATCTCTTGAGAAAGAAACCGAAGAAGACATTTCGCTTCGACCATCAATAAGTGCCACAGAAGTGAGATATTTCCGAGTCCTTCAAGCGGCTCTTAGTCATGCATATATGTATGTACATTGAACATACATCTATATAGAGTACGCATCTTAAGAACCCACAACCTTCGAAAGACGAACAATTTCCGGCGCTTTGTCAACACTTCAGAGTGACGTCCGCGTTTTAAACACCATTGAGAAGGGACTTTGTATCGGGTCGTAATTAGTCTGCATTCAACGGAGAAGAAGTGACCTCATTCGAGACCTCTAAACACTCTCTCCCCGACCGAATGCGCCATTCTTTCTTCTTTTTTCCCATTGCGACACACAGTCCCGGGGCTATAACCACCATATGGAAATGTTTATTTTGACAAGCGCACCCTCGAAACGAGCGGAAAAAATGTGTCCAGGAATATGAAAAGGGGTGCGAAATTAGAATAACATGTCACTCATATATTGTATCACGTAATGCGGCTAAATGTGCTCCTGGCCACGGGTAAAAGCCAGCGAACGCCAGGGTGAGGCGACTCGCCCAGGACAACACCAAACAATTGCCACAATTCCCAGGCTAAAGAGCGAGGAAATATGACCAGGAAAGTGAAAACACAGAGCGCCACAAATAAGCACGAAAATGGGAACAGGAGCTCGCACGTGAGTTTTTGGTACACGGTATAGGTAGTTTCCTTCCATAAAATCAACTAGCTTGTATAGCAAGATAGAAAAAAAACACCAGGGTGTCTTAATTCCACATATATAGATATAAAGATCAAAATAAATTATTAAAATGCTTTTTTATAATTTAATTTTAATTTAACTTTCACAGAAGTATCTTACATTGTCTTACTTTTATAGTATCTCATCAACCTTAATTGATCCGTTATTATAGGGTACTAAATGGTCTAGAAGCCACGTGAGTCCATTGTTGTCACACAATTCTTTTCAGCTAGTTACACCCATGTAAGTAAAGTTGTTTTTTTTTAATTACATACCCACCACATAAAGCTTGAAGTTATGTGAGGGAATGCTTTTAATTAAATCTGGCATTAAGTCCTGCGACTTATGACATGCCATGACCTAAAAATTTGTTCAAAGATTTTTCATTCCATTTGCATATGACATGCCCCGACAATTTTTTACGACCAGACTTTTTTTGGGGTCATTTTTCGGGCTGCCTTGGAGCTGGCATTGATAAATTTCGCAGCTGATAAGGCGGCTCCCCGTTTTTCCAGGACACTTTTCACTTTTAGGGGTGGCTTTTCCTTCTCGTTTCGAAGGGGCGCAGAGACAAGATTCAGCGCAGGACATTTAATTTGTTTGCATTATTTGCGCTTTTTGCGGGGATTTCCATTATCCCTTCCCTCATTTCCCGCGATTGTTTATTTCTCGAGCCGAAAATTGAAATATGATAAGCCTTTAAGCCACCCCAGGCATAGTTTTAAAACCAAATCAATCAGTTGGTGTATTGTGCAGCTGCCCACCGATCTTGGGTAATCTTCTTCTGGCACCCTAAACTCGACCTGAAACTATGGCTGATCCCTAAACCTAATTGCATTTTTGCCTGCACTGGTTCTACCTGCGCTTACCTGATCCCCTAAGATCACTTGTTCCCTGGGTTTGAGCTAATGATAATGACTCTTACGGCTACCATTTTGTTAGGTTCTATTTCTTCGATTTCAGAATACGTTTTCACAGGAAATCGTGTTTGTTTTGGCTCAAATAATCGCAAACAAGTGCGCTGGTTTTCAATTCATGTTGTGCAGTGTTTAGTTTATCTCTCTTCAAGCGAAACTCATTAGTAATGTTCAAGTTTTGAAGCACTATCGGTTTCGCAACTATCCCATTTCGAGTTCTTATCTGCAGGTGATATGATGGGAAGCAATTACGGTGAATTACCCCAGGTGATTGGCACATGTGTCTGGAATAGGGCATGGTTTTCGAAAGTCCCTCAATTTTACGAGTGCCAAAAGAGCGCGACTTGCGAAATATGACAGCTTATCGGATCAGTTCGCCGTTGACATCACCTTTCGCACATGACGATTTTTTTGTGGTCCCAATGCCTGCTTTCTGGCACGTCGACCAGACATCCAGTCGCCAAAACTGTACTTGCAATCATATTTGTTAAAATACAGATATCGAACTTTATGGCCCCGAATACACAACATAGATAGGGAATTGTACAAAGAGTAAAGTACAGATAGTGACATGAAATATGGTATGATGAGTGGAGTGACAAACCTTGTAGATTTTTGGGTCTTAAGTTTATTTATATGTACATTTGTACCATTTAATCGTAATATTTATTGAGTGGTTATAAACTCATCTAATCTACCGAATTTGTACAACTTTTTAGATTATTTCCTTCTGTCAGAAGGCAAATAAGCCCCAGCCCAAGAATTATAGTTCAATCACATATTCATAGTTGTATATATTTTATAATCTTTCTGTAAAAGCAATTAAGATTGCATTTCATGGGACTTTTGTTTGGAATTATAGATTGACCACCTGCACAACGAAAGATAGAAACTATCAACACTTTTATAAAGCCCTCTTGCGCCACTATTGTGCAAAATATTTATCATTTTAGATCGAAATGCTCACCTTGACTTGCCAAACTGTTTCCAATCAGCTGGAATATGAGACAACCGCTGAGCAGCCAGTTCCACAAAGTCCTGCTGCTTCTGTTTGTTGTGATGGCCATTTTCTGTTTGCTTTTCGCTGATTTGACTGGAAACCGTCGTTTGCGATCGGAGGTAATTCGAATGGCTCAGGTTTATTTGGATTTTGCGATTTGTTTACAACATTTTGGCTCTTGATACTCGCCAATCGCCTTTTGCGCTTCCTATTCGTATCCTTTGCACCCACACACACACACTCGCGCGTTGGTACACGACGCAACACTCACACGCGACTTTTGCTCACTCCACTTTTGTTGTGTATTCTTCGGCGATTATTGCTTTCGATTCTCTTGTTTTACGCTATTCGCATCAATCGTTTACGCGTTTTTCTTTTGCCGGCATTCACCGCCTAGTGTTGTTGTTTCAGGTCTCGTTGTTGCTGTTGTTGCACGCCTGCAAGCGAGGCATTTTTTACAACAACAACAGAAAATACTATCAACAAATTGCGCACACACACACTCGAGTAAGTAACGTCGTCTCGCTCTAACCTTCGGCAGGCATCAGGACTTGCAGCTGCAGTTCTATTTAAATCACATTTTCATCGGGTTTATGTATTATTTGAGTGCCTTTTTGATTTATTTTCGATTTTGGCTGCACTTATTGTAATTTTCCACCCATTTGTGATGGATTTTACTATTGGCAAAACGCGTTTTCTCGTCACTAACGTGTATACATGCGCGCAACGACCTCGACGACCGAAAAAAAATCCGAAACTGTCAAAAAAATCCCTGGCTGCGCGGGTGATGCGAAAACACATCCGCTATCGATACTTATCGATTGTCATACTACTATCGATGACGATTAAATTACTTTCGCAGCATTCATATATGTATTCTTGCATATTATAAATTCATTATCATTTTACAAATGGTTTTCCATAAGTAACGTAGGAAATAGTGCTCAGTCTTCGTCCTAACTGAATCATAATATATTTTGATGACTGACATCGAACTTAAAAAGCAATCGATACTGGAGTGCACACCACCAAAAACGCGTTAGGGTCAGTTAAGCAATTTATACCAAATGGCGCGTAATTCAAAAGTTAGGACAAAAGTCAATTACTGATTATCAAAAACAACAAATATTATTTTTTCGAGCACATTTGCTGGTGGGATATTAATCATATGCATTTATATCAGAAGAAGTCATCACTTTAAAAATTTTTGTTAATAAATTAAATATTTAGCTGAGTTTTAAATTATAAGGCAACACAATATAAACCTAAAAAAACAATTTTATAAATCGTATGAAATAATTTGATTTTTACTTTAGCTAAGTTATTCAAAAGATTTTCTCCTATATTTTTAAATGATTTTTTAAAGATAGAATGCTCGAATTCAACATATTTTCAGTTTTACTTTACATAAATTTCTTTTTATTAGAGTCGCAGAACATAATAATTAAAAATTATAATGGCTTTCAAAATCGAATGTGTCTCAACTTTCTCCCCGACTAATCTTGTTCATAAAAACGTCATTTCTGAAAAATCCTTTGACAGAAAACTTTATGCTCAAACCAATGGGAAAATCTCCTGTTTGAAATGCATTTTGCAGTTGGCCAGTGATTGCCACCCCCGAGCAACCGACGTGCAGGCAGACAGGTTGTGGTTAAAAGTTGTGGCTCTAAAAAAATGCATGTGGCAAAGGAACACTCATTTAAAAAGCGCCGACCAGCAACCACCAGGAACTTTAAAGGCTGAAAAAATGAACATATCGCTTTTCGCCTCGGAGAAATGTGAACGCCATAAAAAATTCGACCAAGGCCGACAAATTGTTGGTTCAGCGGGGGGCGGGGGGCATGGCGTTGAAATGATAAATTTCACATTAAATGCCAACGCTTAAACGAAAGCGTCGTAAAAATAAACGACGGGGTGAAAAAGAAGGGGGAGGCATTTTTTTTTTGGGACTGGCAGGCCGCAAAAATAAGTGAAATGAAATTCCCTTCATTAGCGTATCATCCGTATGCCCGCAAAATTTGGGTCAAGTTTCGAGGACTTATCAAATTACCAGAACCGGAGATTTTTCGCTGCTAATTGCAGGTTTTTTAAAAGCAGCACACACATTTCCCCGCCAGACGCCACTGCAATTTTCAGTTTTAATTAATCCGAGCTACCGAGTCTGTCGAGTATACGTATCCCCGTATCTGTATCTGTATCTGCATCCGCATCCCTGTATCTGTTCTACCAGCTTGAAGTTGGGCAACTTCTGGGCACCCACAAAACGACTGATGGTGATTTGGATTCTGGTTCGGATGTGCTCCCCATTCAAAGCTTTTAGGTGCCGACACGAAAAGGCGCTTAAGTGAATTAAGCCTGTGTGGTAATATATAAATTAAGGCCTGCACTTCGGACATGGAAATTGCTTAAATATATAAAAGGTTTTCGAGTTTAACTTGGTAGAATCATTTTTCTTCGCACTAAAGACTTCCACTGCATATCACTTTCTACAAATTTGTTTGAACTAATAAAGGTAAATATATTAAATCCAGAGCATTATGTGCCATTAGGAAGTTCAGAATATTTACTTAAAAGGTAGTTAATGCTTCATAATTTTCTGGAAATGATACAATTAAGTTTGATTTTAAAGTAGGTTAATAAAAACCTAATTAATGAGGGCTTACTATTATTAGTATGCATTTCCACCACTTTGATTGTCAGACGGCTAAAATGGTTGGCCATTTCCCGACTTAATTGGCGGCGACAGGCGACGCAGGCAGCAAATTGCGACGACTGGCAGCAACAACAATGGCCTGCAAACCGGTGAGAACAACAACAAAGTAAGTTAAATTAAGTTAGCGTCGGCAGACAACAAATCTCGGCTTGTGTGCCTGTCCATATGCCCATTGCGCATAAATCAAAACCAACTTGTAAATTTAATATGTCGCTGTGTTTTTCTTCTTTCCACTCCTTTTTTTTGTACCATTTTTTTGTTGCGCTTGCCAGAGATTCGCTGATGATTTATGCTGATGTATTTTGAGCGCCAACGAATTGCCGAGAAAATACAACAAAAAAGTAGTGGGGATTACAGAAAAATAATCAATTGATTGTGAAAAACTAGAGAGAACGCTTGGATTGGGTGCTTCGACTATCAGATACCCCTTAATTAGCTAAAAAGGGTGCAGGGAAGATCAAGGTATGTAAACAAGAAATAGGAAAAAACTCTTATCGAGATTGCATTCATTGTAATTGTAATTATTATCCTATCCTAAGATGCCACGAATCTATTATACCCTTCTACGAAAGGCTTGGAGTATTTAGAAAAACAGAAAAAACGAGCTATGACCAAAAATTTATAAGAACTTTAAATGGAGTTCTTATAAAAACGTTTGCGTTTAATGGTAATTTAAAAACAGTGCCAAAAGCAAAATTACATTATAAATAAGTGATAAACTTAAGTATTTTTCTGTTAAAGCAACCCAAAATAATAACATGAATATATCTAAAAAATTTAAAATCTAAAAAATCATTCTATCAATCATTATTTCTGCAACATGAACAACTTATTCTTTTTCTTAGAAACTTTCTGGTAAGAATAACTAATTGATATGCAACGCGTGGAAATCCCAAAAAACAACAATATAATTGTCACACATTAAAATTAATTGGAAATATCTTCGTGAACCTGAAATCGAGTCAATGGATACTGAATTATGCTAATTTTGGGAACTGCTGACAGTTTGACACTTTTTCTTCGATGTTTTGATGTGGATCTGGGTCTCGGTCTTGGTCGTGGTTGTAAATTGTGGTCATGAGTTAGGGATCTGTGGAAAAGGCAATCGAAGTTTTCCCAAGGAAAACAAATATTTCGTGTGAGGTGGAAATGCATAAGTGGAAACGAAAGCGAAATTAGGTTGCTTTTAAAAAGAGGGGGTTTTTTGAGTGGGATTGGGGGACTTCCAGTGGCATAAAGAGATCCAAGTCCAGATCCCCACCAAGTGCAAGTATGATATATGTGGGGCTGTCTCAGTTTTGAGTGCAGGGAGCAAAATAAATGAGTTTGTCAGCCGGCAGCGACATGATTTGATAATTGGTTTTAAAAGAAATTCGAAAGCTGAAGTTGCAGTTGCATGTGTGGGGGAAAAACAGGAAATGGAAATAGTTTAACATTTCAGTTTCTTGACAGTGCAAAGATAAGTTAGCTTTTAAAAGTCAATTTCAAAAGGCGTATGGTTCATAAATGCGTAACATAATAATTTGGAATTTTGAACTGGAGTCAAATTTATAAATAAGATTGAATGGCAAATATTTTCCCTTAACACAATTTTTTGCCCAAATATTCTTTATAGCTTTGACCTAAACTTGCAACTTGGGTTTATGACCACAAAACTTTTGGCCAATGACACTTGAGTGTTGGATTCCGCGAAATTGGCTTAAAGAACAAAAGGAAATGACTTAACAGGGTCGCCAGGCTGACTCACTGATGGCGGATCAAAAGTTTGGGCCTTTGGGTGGGGCAATGTGCGGCCACTCACCCGAATTGCGAGTCATTTCAAAGTTCGATACGATTATGTAAGACCGTACCCCCCTACCAATTCCAAATGACGCATATTTGGGAAAAGGAAACATAAAATCAGCATAATTCCCGACACTTTGCCAGATTTGTGACTTAATTCCCGAGTGGCTAAGTGACACATCTTAAATACACGACCCCACAAATTTCATCCCAACTCTCAATGGGCATCCATCCGTCTCCTGGGCGCCCATAATAGACTCATTAACTTGCATTTGGCTGGCTAGGCTGCTAAAATGCAAATCTGCCCGTTTTGTGCTGTTTTGTATCTTGTGTGCTGCATGCTGCATGTTGCATGCTGCTCATTGCTCATTGATGTCGTTGGGGCGTGCAGTTGCCCTTGTCGGTTGCCATAAATTAAAGTTCTGGCTCCCCTTTTGGTGGGAAATATTTGTCGCATGCCAAAAATTGTACAAGCGACAGCATTTTCAACATGTTGGCGGCAGAAAATGCATTTCATGGCCTGTCTGGGTTGTAGGATCCTGGATCCCCCTTTTCCAAATTAAATCCAAGCAGCTGTTGCTGATGTGGCAGGTTGGGTGGAAGTCTGGCCAGGAAACTGTATCCTTGGAAATGGTCAGTCAAGTTCAAGGCAAGGCTAAGGATCAAAAGGAGCGGATGCAGTGCAACTTCAAATTGGCAGCAGCTGGCCAAAAAAGCAGGGAAAAACTAAGAAAAAAGCCTTTTCGAAACAGCTTATAGAAAAAATGCATATGTATCTAAATAAATTATTAATAAAGAAAATATTAAAGAAAATACAATTCAGCTTTAAATTTTCCGGACTTAAACAGATGTACTTTAAGCACTTAACCATTAAAGTTTTCCCCACTTTCCCGAAATATCTCATCACACGTTTTTGCTGTAAATCCCCGCCTGTCGCGAGGAAATTAATTAAGAGGATCCTGCACTTTTTGGGCGATTTTAGGCAGGCAGGCAACTTCGGGCCAATAAATCCTTCAGCCTGTCACAAAACTCCTTGGAGTCCTGTTCCTTTTGACAAGCTGGCAGGTGGGAGATAGGCAGCAAGAACTTCACTTTTGCGGAAAAGGAAGAACTCCCTTCGTGACGCAGACAAATTAGTGCAGTTAAAATTAGCAGGCGACTAATTTGATTACGAGCTGATGAAAAATATGCCGTCGTCATGTCCTAGAGATTTTAATAGGCTCCCCAGCATTTTCCGGAAAACTCCGCTGCAGTTTGCACATAATTAAAACACAATTGGAAACGACAGCCGAGAAAAGAAAAAGCCAAGTTTATTTTCAGCAAATCGAGAGAATATTATTCCTAATTGCCACTGGAATGTGTCAGCTTTACTTTGTCAAATTTTTCGCACAAATATTGACACAGATTTTGATTGCGAAACGCAAGAGTTTCGCATCTCAGCCACAGGCCAAAAATGTTGAATAAATATTTGGCCAGCAAACAGCAATGACTTGCTCGAAATGAAAAGCGAAATGGAAGAGAATGTTGTGGACTCAACTATTGGCTTAATTAAGTGACAGGGTGAAATGTTCCCAGGAAAGATCTACTATTTCGAGGGCGAAAGTGCATTAAAGCGAGCCAAAAAGAAAAGATAGACACCAGGAAACCCTAATGACCATAGATTCCGTGCTCACATAGATACATACATATGTACACAAGTAATACCTGGCTCATCAATCATCCGCCGTGTGAAACTTGTAGCGAAAACGCTTAAACGTGACTTCCGATTTTGGGTAGCAGAACACCAAGTACCGAGTACCGAAATTGTGTGTTGATGCTAGCTAGCCGCCACTAAGTGAAATATTTATTACAGCCATGTATTTCTATCTGTGGCAGCGCAAGGTGCCAACGCTTGTGGCCATTTCCATTGCGGGATTGGCCTCCCAAAAGCGTCTCGTGAACCCGGCATAAATCAATTATCTTGGGATAGCCGTTCAACGGCATTCATAAGGCAAACCGCCTCGTATCCGATGCATTCACATGCTCGCCTGCACTCGTGATATGCATTGAACCCTTTTAAGCGGACCGCAAATTCGATTTGACCTTTCGGCTGAACTTTTTGCCTGTCTGCAGCTTCGTTTGCCGGCATTAACACGTTTGCCAGAGCGTAATTGTCCATAATGGTAGCATGAACATTACGTAGTTATACCCGTTACTCGTAGAGTTAAAGGGTATACTAGATTCGATGCAAAGTATGTAACGGGTAAAAAGAGAGTTTGTTTCCAAATGTCGTCGCCACGCCCACATACAAACTAAAACCCACACCTTTTGTCAAATTTTTAAATGTTTTTTCAGTGTAGTAGTGTAGTGTAGTGCTTCTCCCACTTTCGCACTCTCGTTCGCACTTCCGCTAGCTGAGTAAAGGGTATGTGTTAGTCGACTGGCTCGACTCTAGTGTTTTCTCTTATTTTTCCTGTTGCTTAATAATTTAACAGTTTTACAAAGATTGTTATACATTTACATTCTTCTTTAAGCTCGTCTTGTAAACTACTTTATTTTTTGGAGTCTTAATAATTAAATTTTGATAGCCTTTTCTTATCAAGAAAATCCAAATAGAACGTAGTTATAGCTCGATCAATGTCGCTATCCAATGCACTTCAAGCTTATAATTTCCCTCCGGAAAGGGTAGAATTTTGGTGAGCTTATAATTTATACTATGATACGACATCTTATCCAGCACAATATCATGCTGAAATGAATGTAATATGAATATTTAATTTAACGACTTCTGGTATACTAACGTTATAGGGACAGGTGTGGTTTATGTTGGAAAAATCTTTGAAGAGATTGTAAAAATACAAAGCAATCGGATTTGGATTTCCGGATTTTAGAAATCTGCACGCGTCAAGAGTCATATTGTAGAGAAAAGGCTTATAGCCATGCAAGCGTTTATAGAGACCAAATTGCACCTGAATTAAAAAAACAATAACTTGTTTTATTCGCTTAAGTATAAATATATAAGTTTACTAAATTATACCTTAGTTTTGGTTATGGGTAGCTTTAGTAGTTTAACTTTGAGGGAAACATATTTATAAGATCGGTTCACAGATTTCAGATAGCAATATTCAAATAGGGCAAAGTCTTTATCAAGATACTCGCACTGTACGTTTGAAAATTCCACCAGGGAATAAACCTAAAAGAAGCTTTTGAAATATGCATTTCAGTAATAACAATTCGTTACCTCTGTGAGATAATATATACAAATCAACTGAAAAGCAACGCACAATTTCAGCTTGATTGCCATTATATCCTTTTAGTTATACACAGTAAAAAGGCGTTCAATTCTTTTTAAAATAATGATACTTTTCATTTGCTTTTTTATATCCTTTTTAAGGTATAAACTTAACTATTCACTTATGTTATTCGCCTCTTCTGTCTTTGTTTTCTCCGCACTTTTTTAAATAGATAAATTATAAAATAGATACAATAGAGCTTGAACATGGTTAAAATATTGATGAATCGAATAAAACCATTCCAAATTAGAGCAATTAAAAACCATGAATTTAAAGAGATACTATTCAAAATCGATTCTTATCGAGAAAAGAACTGTCATGAAAGTGTTCAATGTGTTTTAATGGTAATTTTTTAATTATGCAACGAAAATATTGTGCAAATGGCATTTAACATGCTGAACATTAATTCGTGTTTGTTATTATGAATACAGCTCGCAAAAAATAATAACCATTCCCATAATTTCCCATATTTATATATTTTTTGGTAGGAACAAGTTTTTATAATGTAAATAACAATTATAAGTAAGTTCCACGCCCACTTTCAAATATTGTACTTTTTTTTCTGTTTTTTTTTATAAACTTAATAGGAATATGGATTAATATGATTAAGTGGCGCCACCTGGCGGAAACAGTGCTGCCCATCATAAGAACGTAAAAGGCGCCATTTTTAAATGACTAAATAATATTTTTCATTAATACAAGTTTAACATTCTTTATCTTCTGAAAATAATATATCTTAAGAACGGATACATTTGATACAAAAGGATGGTAGGAAACGAGATGTTATCACTGTGGACATAGTTTCCATTTTCGTCTGCAGTCTTAATCTAATGAGTAACTTGGCAGGATGCTTGGTGGCGTCTCTTATCACGTCGCTGGCATTCTACGCTGCAGTAGGACGCAGTGAAGCAGCAGTTAAAAACGGCCTCATCCAGGCAATGGTAGCACCACTGCTTCCTTTTCACTTCAGCCAGCTTCTTTTGCGTGGCCGAGAGCTCTATCCGGCACTTTAGGAGATCGTTATTCGCCTGCTGTACTTCGGCGGTTAGACTATCATATGCTACGGAGTCAGGAATCCCACGAATGGGCACCGGCGATGCGGTATTTGAAGTGGTGTTATTGAGCCGTCGCCTCCTTGCAACGCCGGGAGTGGCTGGAGTCGGAGGGCGTCCTCGTTTGCCGGACGCACTCGTTTCCGTTGACTCCGTGCAGTGGGATAGAGCCACCTTAATGAGGTTCTCGGCAACGGTGGGATCTGCATGGAAGCCAAATAGCGAGGCGGAATAGTGGGACAACATCATGTGACACTGCAGTTCTCTTATCGCAGCGCTCAGAGCTCGGGAGTTCCGTGGTTTGATATACGATTGAATGTCCGACTCGATGGGAGTAATATCACGTTCTGAGATGAGGGCCCGGGAATGAGTGCCACCGAAGAAGCGGACATCGTACTTGATGGGCTGACGCTTGGAGACGCTCATCACCTGGTAAAGAAATTATATTTATGTAGATATAATACATAGTAATGATAATATCGTACGCACCTTTGCAGGCCACGGTGGTGAGCCCACCTGCTTGGCAAATACCAACTCGTGCCGCTGAAGACATGGCTTGGCGAACCAGAGATCCGACAGGCTGGCCTCGTTGGAATATCTGAAGCAGTCGGGGCAACGACGGATTTCTCGGATGTCGTGCGTCACATCTCTCATCAGCCACTTGGTGGCATTGTACTCAACGCTCTTCCGCCCAAAGAACATGGCCATGTTGTGCTGCAGATCGAGCAGATCCATTAGGAATTCTGTTAGGTACGTATACTTCTCCGCCGCTATGTTTTGCTCGATGTCGCGCAGACCCAAAATCTTTGTCTTGAAGAGGACCCGCTTAACCAGCGCCTTGTCGCGTTCGTTCCAGTTCTTGGCCATGTACTTGGCCACATCCATAGAGATCCAGGAGTGATGCTGGTCCCAGGAGTACTTCAATAGGCAGCCCAGCTCCTGCTTGTCGAGTTGCGGTGGGTTGTGGAGAGCGGCCAGGGCGAGCAAGCGGCAGTGGGTGCAGCGCTCCAGATCGCTGCCCTCATCGCTATCCAAGCTGCTCTGTAGCTCGTCCTTGATCCTGGGCAGCTTTCGTTGGCGCGCGCCCTTTTGTTCGCACACAAAGAAGACGTCGTCGTCCCACTCGAAATTCTCGTGCTTCAGGAAATCCGTAGTGGCTAGCAAAGTCTGATCGATGTTGCTATTATGATCGAGCAGGGGCCTCGGCGTTTGGGGGATCTCCAAGTTCTGAGTGTTGTTCAGGGGCTCATCGTCCGATTCGTTGACGGGGAACTGGTAAGGTTGACCCTTGTCCGAGGGCACTGAATAATTGGGCTTCTCCGGGTCCTGTCGCTGGCATTTCTCGTGGAAGGAGCGAACGCAGGATATGCATTTCTTAACGACTCCGGGCAAATGGCACTCGAAGCAAAACGGATCATTTGGTGAGTAGGGCAGCCGGGTCACTTTTTGACAAAAGGCGAGGGTCAGACGCTTGGACCGTCCGCCGCCTGCTCTGGCCACCAGTATGCCTTGCTCCGTGGCATTTTTCACCGACAAACTGGCTGACTCTGAAGATGGATTTTAAGATGTTGAGACAAACGTTATGGATTGGACATTCAATAGTTCACTCACCTGCACTCATTAAATTGAGCAGGGAACGCTCCAGAACTGTCGCCGGCAGCCCAACGCCCTTTTTCAGCTTGTCCATCCAAATACGGATGACTGAAGGAGGAAAATCGCCTGCCATTTCATTTGCGTTTTCAAGTTTTCTCGGAAATGAAATCAATTTTTGGCTAACTGGAAGCGTTGTCGGACTGTTAAATTGAGTGAACTCGCGTTCGCGTTGCCAACTATAGGCAACAGAGGCTGCCACCTAGGGAAAACTTTAAATTTACATACAAATTTAAGGATTTTTAAATGACTCTACTTAAAATTAAGTTTGTAAATATATGCAGCATTCCATTAATAATAATTTGTGAAACAAAGTATGTGAGTTTATTTCAGTGAAAAATAGTTAGAATTCGTAATAATGGTATTCCTCGATGGCATTTTCACACGGATCAGCGACGGTAACACTGTTGAAAACAAAAAATATACACAACTTATACAATCCGACACAAAAGCGAGGCAAAGGAGGCGTGTCTAGAAGAGCGGAGGACGCGGAGGTGACCACAAGTCATGGCCATGCTGACGCGATTGACCAGCAGCGGCACCACCACGGTGGCCGGAGCACCCGGTTCACCCAAGGGCCTGCAGCGTTTCCAAAACTACATCTCGGCCTTCTTGTGGCCGGGAACGCAGCGGCAACGAACCAAGTCCACACAGCTCGATCCCATGGACTGTTTCACCAACGACTTGGTAACCAGAAAGACCCAGAAGTGGGAGGAGCTGCGCGACAGTCTGATAAAGCGGCCAACGTCCGGAAATCTGGAGACGGACGCCAATTGCAATGTGGGAACGCAGGGAAAGGCTGTTAATACGTCCACCAGCTTTAGCCAGAACGTGGGTCTTATGTCCAAGGGCATGATGAGTGATCTGAAGGCGCTGCGCTCCCCCCAACTGGGACTGGATATCAGATCCCTGTCGCAGGCGCAGCTGGACAACCTGCTGATGGCCACGTTGGAGATCAAGAACAAGCTGGACTTTCTCTACCTAATCCGTCAGTGCATCCGCTGCAACCTGTTGCCCTCCAACGAGGTCTTCGTGTCCTGTCTAAAGTATCTGAGCGCGCAGCGCAAGCTCCAGCAGTTGGAGGCACTGGCGGAGACCTGTCGGCAGCTGGAGCACCCCTTCTCACAGACCTACGCGGATCTGGCGCCCTTCCGCGCCATCGCCCTGTGGAACAATGGTAACGCCGACGTGGCCCTAATGACGCTACATCGCGGATACGGGGTAAGCATGACTTCGGAGGAGGGCAGACGGATGGCGCGCACCGCATTCCGCACCATTTCCGAGGAGACTCTGGCCCAGAAGAGTGAGGCGGTGCTAGTGTCGCTACTGGAGGTAGCGCGTGCCATTCACCGCGAGCACAAGGACATCTTTGTGGTGGCCTGTGTGTGGAAGCAATGCTTCGCTAGCGATTGGTTTTGCGATCAAAAGTCGGCTTCGGAACTGTTCGAGCACTACAAGGAGCTGCAAGAGCTAGTGGAGAGGAGGTAAGCCGCTTTAATTTCTTTGAAACCCGAAATTTGAATACAAATGTAACCTTCCTTGCAGAGCCAGTTCTTTGTGCTCTTCATTCCTGGCCCGCAATAATGTTGATGCGGTGCATCGTCTAATCGAGGCGTTCTTGCAGCACCAGCAGCGTTCGGCCTGCTCCAGCTGTCTCAGCTTGCTCTTCAACTATCAATGTGAGTCTGTGCAACACCACCGAATATTGTGTAACTAACCGTTTCGTTTTAGATATGCGCAAGGATCTGCGAGCCTGCGCTGAGATTGTCAAATCCTGCAGTGAACTAGAGATGCCGCTAAATGAGCTGCAGAACGAACAGTTCCTCAGTCTGTTCCTCGACCAGAGCGATCCTGTGGACTCTTCGGGAATGGCCAGCAAGTACAAGGCACCCAAGTCCTTCCAGTACAAGTTCTAGTCCCCAGTTTCCATCGTTAAGC
Organism: Drosophila sechellia; assembly: GCF_004382195.2. NCBI lineage: Eukaryota > Metazoa > Arthropoda > Insecta > Diptera > Drosophilidae > Drosophila > Drosophila sechellia. The sequence continues at coordinate 8,675,305 of NC_045950.1, read as the reverse complement.
CGTTGTCATTGTAGTTATAGCACAAGTGTTTGCACCATTGAGCAATATTGCAAGCATCCCCATTTAGGCCCCCACAAGGAATGTAGCGTCTCTTCAATAAATGTTATTTAATATCCATCTTCAGGTGGCCCCTTCATCCACCATGTTGCCCTCGGGCAGTTGGCCATGCAAAATGCCCACGCATTCGTAGCAGCGGGATATCAAGTGGTTGCCGCATCGATGTTGCAAGCACTGTTGGCACCGCGTCCGGGATTTGGTGCCACGCTTGTTTCGAGCGCAGGGCTTGCACCTGCGATGCTTTTCTCCATACCGACTAGCCAAATTAATGCCCAAGGGCAGGCTCATCTTGTCGGGTGTTAGCACGCCTACGCTGTGTGTTAGTTTCGCCTCGCCGGTCGCCTCACTGAGCAGGCGCTGACTGGATTGGCCCAGGATTTCGCAGATCTGCAGTCGCATCACGAGCGAAGTGCTGGTGGATCTTCGCTGAAGGCGTCGCTGTAATCTCTGCTGTGTGAGAAAGAGTCCCAACTGTCTCTGGAAGTCGCGCTGATCCATAGCGTCATCGCCTTTGGGCGAAAGTCGTAACAGGATCCATGCATTCACGGCAGCCGCATTGAGCACAAAGTGAAGTAGTTGCAGAAAAGGATTGATCTGCTTTCTCAAGGGTGCGGGCGTTGCGTGGGTTGTGCTGAAGCGCTGGGAGAGTTCGTGAAACTGCTGACAGGCCTCTGAGGTTTGCTCATATGCCTTGACTGCATCCACTTGGGAGCTAAGACCGCAGCAGAACACCGCATAGCCATCGAGCGGAATGAGCTTTGAGCTGCCACCAAACAAGGATGATTCTGTGGGCCACTGTCGCGGCCAATGTGGCGAATTGGCCTCCAGCTTACCCAACGAGCTTATTTGCCGCTGCGCCAACTGTTCGCACTGCGTCAAGCTTAGATACCGTGATCCCAGCGTTACATTTCTTCCCGTGGTCTTGAAATCGCAGATCAGTTGTTCTACATCCTTGTCCGGACATCTCTGGTTTCTGCTTACCACTGCATTGGCCATATACAGTGTCCTGGCATCACAGCAGAGGGTCATCCGTGACTTGGCCACCGCGCAGAATGTCTCATCCACGGCCAACCAACTGCTGCAGCCGTAGTAGGATCTGCAGTTGATTATAAGGCGCTGCCAGAGCTTTTGGCCCTCGGACCAGCCGAAATTTCCCGCCAGACACTCAGAAATGCTTTCGAATCGAGCGAGCGACATTGATGCTCGGAATATTGCATTGCCCAGCTCCAGGGTCCACAGCTCATCCAATGGCCCATTGTGCCTGGCATTTCGGAACACTCCACAAAGGTAGCTTAGACCCAAGAATGCCCGCAGCTCCACAACGTCTAGGGGTCTCTGGACACTTGTGGCAGTTCTTCTCTTACGCATCTGTTCATTGATATGGCGAAGTAGAGACCGCAGCATTTCATCATCGAAGAGCAGCATCCACGCTTCCACTGCATTGGACACTGTTCGGGCGGGTCCTTTGCCACAGGCCTGTTGACCTAAAAGGGGTAGATCATCTGCAGAAATATCTGGGCTCCTGGTCACGCTCCATAGCTGCCCACATGGAGATGTGTAGTTTCCGGTATTATTAGGTGGACGACCACGTCCTCGCTTCGGGGCAGCTGGCCTGGCGCTATCCTCCTTCTTCAGCACCACGTCAGCCAGTTGGTCCTCGTTCATCAGCATATCGCTGTCCTCGAAAATCCAGGGAAAATTGCAGGCTGCTTCCTGTAGCGGATCGGAGTCATCTCCGTTAAAGGAGGCACTTAGAACTGTGGAATCGACCGGCGGCAGCTGCTCCTCCACCTCCATCCTTTCACCATCCTCGTCTTCTTCCTCCTGGTCGCTATATTTAATATTGGCAAGCAGCTCCTCGTCCAGCACGCATTCCATTGTTTGTTTATAAACTTGCAACAAAACAAACCTTTTCAGTCGCCGATAGGTTTGGGCAGTAACGTCTATACATATCGATAATTTATATAGTTATCGAAAAAAAAACATTTAAAATGTAAATCTTAGGCTTGAATGGTTGAATTCTTATAAACAAAAGCATTAATTTGTTATATTTAAATTATGTACATTCTAAATATATGATAAATATAACTTGTTTATTTTAAATGTAGATTTCATTTCCTGCCTAGAGATAAATAGTGAGGGATATGCATGGCAAAGTGTATGTTTATAATTGTTAAACCCAGTGTACTTAACAAAACTTGATGTATTTATTCTTGGCGCCACTCTTCAAATTTCAACTGAACCTGCCAACTGAACTAACTCCAGTGGACCCCCATCCATGATTTATCGCACGTTAGCGGTTATCGGATTTTTTTCGCCACTAATTTGTTGTTGTTTGGCACGCAGCAAGAAAAAGGAATAAAGCGCTTTAAAGGCAGTGAAAAATTGTTTCCTCCAACGTTCCTAACTAAATCTACGTAGTCCGCGAAGAGTGTCCGTCTAAATGGCCGCAATCATAAGGTTCTGACGACTGCCCCGTCACCACAGTTTGCAGAGGGCAGTAACCGGGGCCGGGCTGTAACACTGGGAAATCCAGTGTTTAGTCCAATTAAATAATAGTGGCCCCTATTCGGGCATCGCAGGTAAATCCCTGGGAGCTCAAGACGCCCGTTATTTGGGCGCGCAGTGAATTTGTCAAAATATTTTGGTTAAAGTGTCAATTTGACATGTTATATGTCATGGTCTCTCGTGTGCGAGTGCGATAGTTATCGATAGTTGGCCCCAACTTAATTTATTTTAAATATTTTTAAAATTCTCCTTTACTTAATTCTAAAGTAAGGATGCTTTCGTTTCATGCATAATACCTTGGAAATTAATCGATTTAACAAGTATACCGATTGGAAAGAAATCAAAAATCGATTTGAAATTCGTATTTGAATCCCAGTTGGCCATGACTTTGGTGTCTGAATGACGCCTGCCCTCGGAAAAAGTTAGTTGAATCTCAAAGTCTGTGATGACAACACCTAAGGAAGCTAAAAAGTGATAATTTTCTCTGTTTGCAAAAATTGTAATTAAAGTTACTGTTCTTTCCTTTCAATATTTTCACACCGTTTCTGCTTGTGTTCTAATGAATTTTCTGTTTTCTGAAGCTTAAGCCTTAGCTGCAATGATATCGCCGGAACAAGAAGAGGTCAATATGGTCCTGGATCGCCATGTACGGCAGAATATCCAGGACATGATGCACGAGGCTCAAGTCCAGGCCAGCCTGTTGGAGAACGAGGGTAAGTTTCTTATATCCCGGTCGAGTTCCGACTTGTTCATGCCTGTTTTTTCCATGTCATCTGCAGGACGTGGTCGTTTCCATTCGGACTCGAGTTTGGGCCCGGATTCCCTTCACGCCGACGATTCCATGGCCGACGTCATCGTCGAGGAGGATCATAGCACCGAACAGGGCTCCAACCAGGTGCAAAACTACCACGACATGATGGTGGACAGTGAGCACCACATCGACATTAATGGGTCGCTGCGCAAACGTCGCGGAAATCTGCCCAAGTCCTCTGTAAAGATTTTGAAGCGTTGGCTTTATGAGCACCGCTATAACGCCTATCCGAGCGATGCGGAGAAGTTCACCCTGTCCCAGGAGGCCAATCTGACGGTTCTTCAAGTGTGCAACTGGTTCATCAATGCACGTCGCCGCATTCTACCCGAGATGATCAGACGTGAGGGCAACGATCCCATGCACTTCACCATATCGAGACGTGGAAAAAAGGTTACCCCCAACTGTTCGGGATCAAGTGCGTTGACTGGGCCGAATCCCGCACACGGAAGTCCCGCCTCCGAAGTGGTGTGTTATCTTCTCGTCAATCATTTTACGCCTGAAGTTACTAAATTGCTTGACTCCAGGTCGTTGGCGCCACAGAGGAGGTGGATGGCGCTGGTGAGATTCACGAGGGCATCGCCAATGTGCTGACCAACTTTGAGCAGTATGTGCAGGGACCCAATGGACAAATGGTCAAGATGGAGCCGGAGTACGAGGACAGTGTCATCTACAGGTAATTACCAGTCTCTGTGTCCTGCTTCCCTAGTGTTAGTCACTTCTATCTCCTATCCCACCTACGTCCAAACTCCATTTCCTCTTCCAAGCTGGCAGCAGGCCATTGCAAACAACCCGATGGGCTTTCAAAGTCTTCACTCCTCGCTGCAAGCAACCATGATCGATAAAATTCAAAACTATCAGATGCGCAAGGCTGCCGCCATGGGGGGTTCGGCTGGCTCAGGTGGTGCTGGTGGGTCGAACTCTAGCTCCAATTCTGCCACATCCGTACTGCCATACAGCCTTTTTGGCCAGCTGCCGCCAGAGTTCGATGACGAAGAAAAGCAAAGACCTCCGAAGCGCGTAAGAACGCGGACGATTGCTGCAAAGAATCCTAGGGAGAATGCCAAGCAAGTCAAGCCTAAGACTGGGAATATGCAAGAATCCATGTACTGCCATAAGGATTCATACGGCGGAATCGTGGCTACTCCTAGGTACAGCTTCTGCTCCCATTGACTGATACAGAGCCTTAAATCTTAGTCAAGTGCGACTGACGGTACTAAGAATTTTCTTTTCCCCCTAGGTCCGAAGGCGAAGAGAGTGCCCAAGGATACGAGTCCTGTGGGCCGAACAGCGAGGAGGAAGTACGCTTCGAGACCTCCCATGATTGGCAGAGCGTGATAAAGTAAGTAGCTATGTGGATGTATTGAGATAATATTGTAATCTTGGCCTTTGCAATTCCAGAACTGTATTTGGTACTGAGGAAGTCAGCACTTTGGCTGGCAATAATCCAGGTATCTCTGGTTCGAAGGAATCTGGTCAGAATACCGTCTTCTGGAATCGCAATCAGCAGACTGCGAAGCGTGACGGTGAGTGAAGTTTGCAAACATAGAGCCCGATTTCTTTGGTAATATCCAATTCTTTTATTCCTAAAGAAAATCAACACTTTACAGACTACGAAAGCGAGCTGAATAAAATACAGACCTCGGAAATCCAGACAATCGATTCTACCAGCTCCAATCAACAGGACATCGGTGACAATCTGCAGGCGGACGAGGTGTTCACTGGCGCTGAAGCAGAAGCTGGCCAGAGTCAATTATCTGCTATATCGCAGGGTAACTTATACCTTTTTTTAATCAACTTTTTATTGAATAATCTCGTTTAGGCACCAGTGCAGAAGTGCGTGGCAAGTACAAGTGTCTCTATTATCTAGTGGAAACTGCCATGGCTGTGCGCCAAAACGATGACGTCCAGGACGACGATTTTGTTTACATGGGAGACTAGAGCTCCAAACCAAATACCCACGCAACAGATCCCGACTTCCCAAAGTGCCCCGAGGCGTGTATATAGAAATATATATAAATATATATATATATATATATATATATGTATATATATTTAAGTAATTTAATCAACCAGCACTTGACCCAAAAATTTGGGCCTAACCCATGTTATTGTGTTAATTAAGTAGGTTACTAACATAATGTACAAAGCTATAGATCAATTCGCAATGCAACCGCCCAAATACCGTTTTCCACCAATTCAATTCACAAACAAATCGACTTCGTTTTGGACCTGACTCTTTTAAACTAAACATGATCGTGTACACTACTGATACTTAAATAAAACAAAAACGCATTTGTAATACACATTGCCATAAAATGTTGGTGTATTTTATCTAATTGGCTGATTAGTAATCTAGTAATTATGTACATACATACATAAAATGAGATCGTTTGTAGAAGGACAAAATTATTTGTTATTATAATAAATGTATTGGAATACTTTGGGGTTTCTTACTAAGTAATTAAATAGGCTTTTGTTAATTTAAAAAATCGCAGGACTTCTAATCTTTTTTGGTTAGCACAGAAGAAGAGTGGCGCAAAAATAAACTGATTCGGTTTTTAACTATACAGCTATTATACAAAAAAAAAAGAGAATGCTATCAGATACCCGGTACTCATCCAGTGGAAATGCGAACACGAAATTTAATCACTGGGGTATATTGGGGAATAAAACGAAGAAAAATCTAAACATTTTTCAAAAGTGTGGGCGCGGCAGTTTTGTGCGGTTTGTGCGTGACAAAATAGGTCAACAAACTAGTGCTGAGTGTATGTCTCTGTATGCTTAATCTCTGCAGTTTTTTAGCTTTAGTTAAAGCTTTTATATTTCCTGAGATCTCGACGTCCGTACGGTCCTGTCTGCCCAGACGGATAGGGTAAGGTCGACTCGGATATTGATTCTGTTCAAAAATATATATTTTCTATATGGTCGGAAGCGCTTCCTTCTGCCTGTTACATACTTTTCAACGAATCTAGTATACCCTCTTTCTCTACAGGTAACGGGAATAACAAGTGACGATCGCACCTCCAACATACAAATCTTCTGAAATCAAAATGATATTACATTTGACCAAATAAATGCACTTGTCTAAACTTTACTTACGCATCAATATTTTTATATAAATTTTGGATAAGTTAAATAATAGATTTCTAGACGTCCGTTATTTGGGCGCGCAGTGAATTTGTCAAAATATTCATGGTCTCTGGTGTGGCAATGCGATGTTTGTGCGATAGTTATCGATAGTTGGCCCTAACTTAATTAATTTTAAATATTTATAAAATTCTCCTTTACTTAATACCTTTAAAACGTTCGTTTCATGGATAATACCTGGGAAATTGATCGATACCAGCAACCGATTGGAAAGAACAATTTATAAAAATCGATTGAAATTTGTTTTTGAAGCCTAGTTGGCCATGACTATGGTGTCTGAATGACTTGCCTGCCCTCGGGAAAAGTTAGTTGAATCTCAAAGTCTGTGGTGACAACACCTAAAAAAAACTAAAAAGTGACAATTTTCTCTGTTTGCAAAAATTGTAATTAAAGTTACTGTTCTTTTCCTTTCAATATTTTCAAACCGTTAATGCTTGTGTTCTAATGAATTTTCTGTTTTCTGAAGCTTAAGCCTTAGCTGCAATGATATCGCCGGAACAAGAAGAGGTCAATATGGTCCTGGATCGCCATGTACGGCAGAATATCCAGGACATGATGCACGAGGCTCAAGTCCAGGCCAGCCTGTTGGAGAACAATGGTGAGTTTCCTACATCCCGATCGAGTTCCGTCTTGTTATGGCCGGTTTTTTTTTGCCATGTCATCTGCAGGACGTGGCCGTTTCCACTTGGACTCGAGTTTGGACCAGGATTCCCTTCAAGCCGTCGTGGGTAATGATCAGAGCACCGAACAGGGCGCCAATCAGGTGCAAAACTACCGCGACATGATGGTGGACAGTGAGCATCACATCGACATTAATGGGTCGCTGCGCAAACGTCGCGGAAATCTGCCCAAGTCCTCTGTAAAGATTTTGAAGCGTTGGCTTTATGAGCACCGCTATAACGCCTATCCGAGCGATGCGGAGAAGTTCACCCTGTCCCAGGAGGCCAATCTGACGGTTCTTCAAGTGTGCAACTGGTTCATCAATGCACGTCGCCGCATTCTACCCGAGATGATTAGACGTGAGGGCAACGATCCCATGCACTTCACCATATCGCGACGTGGCAAAAAGGTTACCCCCAACTGTTCGGGATCAAGTGCGTTGACTGGGCCGAATCCCGCACACGGAGGTTCCGCTTCCGAAGTGGTGTGTTACCTTTTTGTCAATAATTTTACGCCTGAAGTTACTAAATTGCTTGTCTCCAGGTCGTTGGCGCCACAGAGGAGGGGGATGGCGCTGGTGAGATTCACGAGGGCATCGCCAATGTGCTGACCAACTTTGAGCAGTATGTGCAGGGCCCCAATGGACAAATGGTCAAGATAGAGCCGGAGTACGAGGACAGTGTCATCTACAGGTAACTACCAGTCTCTATAACCTGCTTCCCTAGTGTTAGTCACTTCTATCTTCTATCCAAGCTGGCAGCAGGCCATTGCAAACAACCCGATGGGCTTTCAAAGTCTTCACTCCTCGCTGCAAGCAACCATGATCGATAAAATTCAAAACTATCAGATGCGCAAGGCTGCCGCCATGGGGGGTTCGGCTGGCTCAGGTGGTGCTGGTGGGTCGAACTCTAGCTCCAATTCTGCCACATCCGTACTGCCATACAGCCTTTTTGGCCAGCTGCCGCCAGAGTTCGATGACGAAGAAAAGCAAAGACCTCCGAAGCGCGTAAGAACGCGGACGATTGCTGCAAAGAATCCTAGGGAGAATGCCAAGCAAGTCAAGCCTAAGACTGGGAATATGCAAGAATCCATGTACTGCCATAAGGATTCATACGGCGGAATCGTGGCTACTCCTAGGTACAGCTTCTGCTCCCATTGACTGATACAGAGCCTTAAATCTTAGTCAAGTGCGACTGACGGTACTAAGAATTTTCTTTTCCCCCTAGGTCCGAAGGCGAAGAGAGTGCCCAAGGATACGAGTCCTGTGGGCCGAACAGCGAGGAGGAAGTACGCTTCGAGACCTCCCACGATTGGCAGAGCGTGATAAAGTAAGTAGCTATGTGGATGTATTGAGATAATATTGTAATCTTGGCCTTTGCAATTCCAGAACTGTATTTGGTACTGAGGAAGTCAGCACTTTGGCTGGCAATAATCCAGGTATCTCTGGTTCGAAGGAATCTGGTCAGAATACCGTCTTCTGGAATCGCAATCAGCAGACTGCGAAGCGTGACGGTGAGTGAAGTTTGCAAACATAGAGCCCGATTTCTTTGGTATTATCCAATTCTTTTATTCCTAAAGAAAATCAACACTTTACAGACTACGAAAGCGAGCTGAATAAAATACAGACCTCGGAAATCCAGACAATCGATTCTACCAGCTCCAATCAACAGGACATCGGTGACAATCTGCAGGCGGACGAGGTGTTCACTGGCGCTGAAGCAGAAGCTGGCCAGAGTCAATTATCTGCTATATCGCAGGGTAACTTATACCTATTTTTATTCATTTTTTTTATTGCCTTTTTAATTATTTTATAATCTCGTTTAGGTCCAGATGAGCGTGGCAAGTACAAGTGTCTCTATTATCTAGTGGAAACTGCCATGGCTGTGCGCCAAAACGATGACGTCCAGGACGACGATTTTGTTTACATGGGAGAGTAGAGCTCCAAACCAAATACTCACGCAACAGATCCCGACTTCCCAAAGTGCCCCGAGGCGTGTATATAGAAATATATATATATATGTATATATATATATATATATATATATATATATATATATATATATATATATATATTTAAGTAATTTAATCAACCAACACTTGACCCAAAAATTTGGCTCTAACCCATGTTATTGTGTTAATTGAGTTGGTTACTAACATAATGTACAAAGCTATAGATCAATTCGCAATGCAACCGCCCAAATACCGTTTTCCACCAATTCAATTCACAAACAAATCGACTTAGTCTTGGACCTGACTCTTTAAACTAAACATGATTGTGTACACTACTGATACATAAATAAAACAAAAACACGCATAAAATGTTGGTGTATTTTATCTTATTGGCTGATTAGAGCCATTGTATTTTAAGGTATCTAGTAATTATGTACATACATACATAATATGAGAGCTTTTGTGGAAGGACAAAATTATTTGTAGTATTAATATTATAATGTATTATAATACTTGGGCTGTTGTTAATTTAAAAAATCTTTTCTGGTTACCACAGATAATAAAGTGTTGCGCAACATACTTATGTTCTGATATAAAAATAATATTAAATTCTTACGCTTGGATGGACAAATCAATATTTTGATAAATTTAGAAAAATAAAGAAAAAAGTTTTATATATAAAATGATTCATTAACATTTCATTATGCTTTGTAAGCATATTTCGAATTGAGTATCAACGCATTTTCCTGAATAATTACATTTTTCATTGGCTATTATCGGACGTCTCGGAGGGTGTCCGATTCGTCACTACGTAAACTCGATAGTAATAAATATTTGTTTAATTATAAGCTAGTTTTTTTCATAGGGTCGTTATAGTTTGAGTATAAATAAAAGCGAGCAGTTTTGGAATAAATAGTGCAAGTCTAGAAATACAGCTCTATAAAAAAGCGACAGTAAACTTTGTAAAGGTTTACTTTTTGAATAATGATCGCTGAATTGGGCACCCCTCTTTTCGATGGCAGATCTATTTGTATATATTGCTCTTATCCCTGGAGTTCGCACGAAGGAATGGACGTCGAATAAATTATGTACATAAATATAAATATAAGGTTGCTCACGTAAATTGACTTGGTCTGTTCCAAATAATACTTTATTTAATAAGAGCGTATTCTTAATAACATAAAATTGTATAATTTTGCTTTTAAAATTGTCAAATAATAAAAAGAATGGTTTGATTAGAAAAATATTTTAATTAGTTTTTAATATAAAAGCTTAATTTTAAATTATGTGCTTCAAATCAACGTCGATGAGTAGCGGCGATGGAGAAGTGGTAGAAATTGGAACATGGGTAAGTTTTTTATTTATTTTTCGATATTTATAGGTGAATTAAAAAAAAAAGAGAAATGTTAAGAAAAAATATCTTACTATCTATGTACGGCTTTAATTTTTAGGACTCAATAAAGTATATGAAATATGAAATTATTAAATTTTCATGAAGAGTCCTCAAAGGAATTTTCTTTATGGTTGTCTAGCGTGTTACGTGCTCTGCTAGTGGAGATACTCCTCAAAGAGTAGGAGCCGATTTTTCAATTTATTTATATTTTATATACCTTCTTGAGTTCTATTATCTTTTTTTTAACATTGTTCCATTTTTAATTACTGAAATTCAAATCTAAATAAATAAATATAAACGACCCCATGTTTCAAATTCAACCGCTCTATTGACGGCAATTTGACGCACATTCTGAAATTGTACCTTTATTTGACGTATGTCTTGGTATTTCCCAGTATAGTTTCCTGTTGTAGATACCGTCCCGTCTTCGGTATTTTTCATAAGACTGAATATGACGGTATTTCAACGCCATTCTCGCACGGTCAGTTGCCGATTTTGTTTTTTGTTGTTTTTTTGCAATAAATGTTTGCCCAGCAGGAAAACTAACGATGCCAATGGCACGAGCGGTCAGTCCATTTGTTTAATTACTGTCTGTACCATACCCAAAATACTGGATGCAATGCAAAATCGTTCAAGTGCCGACCGAATTACCGCTCCGCACCCGTTGTTCGCCGACTCGCTCGCTCGCACTGCTCCTGTAGTCGTGTGCACTTTGTGTGAATTACTCGTACATTGCAGCACAAATAAGTCGATTGCCGTGTAAAAATATGTAAAAATGTAACGCCATTCGCCGCACAGAAGTCGCAAAAGCAATAGGACACACACGCCACATAGGCAGCCATTCGTTGGCGCACCTGCCAATTGCACGCTTATCTGAACCGCACCAGCAATACCCTAGAATCGCAGCAGTAGCTAGCCCCGCACCCCGCCCCATCCCTTCGGAGCGGCCTCAATTGTCCTGGCGACGGAGGAAATAAGGACATGCAAAGAGCATTTCCATACGCAGTGTGGGTAAGTCTATAAGTACACGGATGAGATGTCTGTATGTATTTACATCTGTCCGCAGTATTTACGCGCCTGTGTATGTGTGTGCGCTTGGGCAGAGGCTTACGCAGTGAATTTGGGAGGTGCTTAAGCCCCTAAAAGCAACAGTGGGCTGGAATGTCCCTTCAGAAATACCAGGACACCCCCTTAGAACTTCCCTTTTCATGTTGAAGATTTTTTTATAATTTGGCACATATGTCTCGAAAGACATATTTGGCACATATATGAATTATATTTACATCTCTATTTTGTTTGTTTTGTTATATTAAAAGCCTAAATACACATAAATGCGCCCATATACACAACCGAACATATTCCATATCGCAACTATTCAAGATAATAAATAGCTTACCTAAAATAATGTTAACCATTTTATTTCAAGAAAATAAAAAAATATCACATTGCACATCTGTAGATATAAGACACTTTTCACCATAATGTGCCCCCTTTATCAATAAACTCAGCTTACGCCACTGATATTTGTTAGTACGCGCACTGTAATATTTTTTGGCTATTCAGTATTTGCACTTTTACTTTCGGATTGCCTCTCTCCTTTGCGGCTTGGCCCCATTACCTCATGACTTGCTCAATTTCTGCTGCTATCGCATTCAAGATACTGTGTACACAATAATATTACATATTATATGTATGTACATATATTATATTTATTGCCCCGCGAGAATTCCATCTGACGATTGTTTTAGCGGAAGTGAGATATACAGTGGCTCGCAACTAATCGTAGAATTACTGCGTCTTCACATTTGCTGATAAAAGATAAAAAAGTTCACTTTTTTAATTTTTTTTTTTTAAATCGCAATAACATCGTTTACCCACGTTTGCCCACCCTTTAGAATTTTGAAAAAATTTACACTCTAGAAAATATAAGACATTCAAGTTTACCTCGGTCTACTGAGAGAATAAAGCGTTTGACCATCTATTAAAACGAAATATTATCAATAAAAATCGTTTGCCCAACCATTATTATAAGTTTTTATCGTTTGCCCACTCTCAAAATACTGTTTAAAAAATTTTTTTTTCGATTGCCCACACTTAAAAAATATCCAATTCCGTTTGCCCACCCCTTTAAAATAAAAATTTTCAGTAAAAAACGTTTGCACACCTTTTAAGACTATAAAAATTCGATTGCCCATCCTTTAAAATTAGTTTTTTTTCGTTTGCATCTATGATTTGGTCTTCTCTTCGCACCACTTCGATCTGAATTTTTGGGTCACAGCAAATGCCAAATGGTTTATATTTAGTGACCCAATGGAGTCTATTTCAAGCACGTGCCTGGCACTCCCATGCTGATGACGCTGACATCGTCGTAAGTGGCTCGAGTAGTTTGGACCGATGCCCCGGCAGGAACACAAGTTTTTAAGCGGCAATTTGCAGCAATTATAAATACGAGAGGCTGTTGGCAAAGTGCTGCTGATGCTCACACCTCGCAATCCATGCCATCCAAGTCAGAAATTCGCCATTCGCCCATTCGGTTCACCCTCGTGTGCCTGCCTCTTCTGGTGTTATTAATAATTCGAACGGGTTGCAGGGGGATGGCGCAGGGGTGGTGGTTTTGCGATGGAAAGGGTCAAGCGGTGCTGCGCAGTTTGTGATGCCACCTCGAAAGCCTCCAGTTGCGCCCAATCCCGCCCAGCACCACCCATGCCAAGCACGAGTTCAGCTGGGTTCAGTTTCATGTTCAGCTCTCGTTTGCTCTATTTTGTTTTTGGCCTCCACACATGCACATTAGCTGGCGTCTGGTGCTCTCTTTTCTATCATTTTCCCACCCATTTGCCGCCCGCTTTCCCACCCATCAGCTGCGGTTGCCAATCGACAGCGGCAGCAGCATCAGCAGCGGCGGCAGCAGCAGCGGCAGAAGCGGCTGCGACTTGTTGTGCCGCCGTCAGCGGCAGACGCATTGCTTTCAGTTGTTTGCAATTACCAACAAAGCGCGCTCCTCTTGGCCGGATCATCGAAATTGTGTTAATACGTGGCCCAGAAATCGCGCTGGCATGGCCATAAATAAACCAAAATTAAGTTATTTCTATTTATTGCCGGTGCTAACGAGATAAATTCAATTCAAATGCTGCTGACACGACGGTACGAGTGTTAAACGAAATCATTCTCTTTAAACCAGTGGCATTCAACTAGAATTTTGTTCAATAATAAACAAACCACATTGAGGTTTATTGGGGGTTGTGCTGGCTCAAATGTGATCTCAAGTGTAACTTACATGCATAATTACATTCCCCGCATTATCCAACCACCCACTTGAGCCATTCAAGGTTGCATAAACGCCGAGAACTTGTTACCCCTGCGTTGGCTGTCAAATGAAATTGTGCACAATGATGGGAGCCAACTACTGAACAAGTTTCTTGTTACCATTTCCATTGCAATGTGGCACGAGGGCAAAAGAAAAGGTAGCCGAGGCAAAACAAGGGTGCTTTGAGCCATCGCTTGACCACACACGTAAAACAAAACCCACAATTGAAAACGATTTATTTTCTCACATACCCTTGGCGTGCTTTAGTTTCACTGAAGTAATTCTAAGTGGGCGAACGGTGCGTATACTTAATGCATTTTGGAGCTGTGCTATTATGTTTATTTGATATTTGAAGCTGTTGCAGGTGAATGAGGATTTTAGAGTGGGCGAACTGTGCGTATACGTGATAATTACGTATAGTTCACATTCAGAGAATTTTTGACTCTCAAAAGTTCTTTAAAGATGAATTTCTGGTTAAATAATTAAACTATTCACGCTAAATACTTAAGTTAGAGAATAACGTAGCCGACATGGTGACACTTTTCGCCCCTGAATTTCCCCCGCTCTCCTCATGCGAAAGATCCAGACGAAAAGACAGAGACATAAGCCCGTTGTCAGTGGTGGAAAAGTGGATGTGGAAAATCGCAAAGGGTTGGGAAAATGTGGTGAGCGGCGAGTGGTTGGGCAGTGTTGCTGTTTTCTTGCCGCTTGTTAGACGTTGTCTTTGCTGATTTGTTTGCATGCCATTCCTTGCTCTGCTTTCGTTTTTTATCATCCCGCCTGCGTTTCCCGCCCCCTGTTTTTAATGCAAAATCAATCGGATTGCGCCCAGCCGAGCATTCTAAACTAAAAACGGTTCGCGTGGAATAAGGCGAAGGGTGCGGATTGAGGTTGCTTATTAAACCGCTTGTTGCGTTCAATTACAACTTTTGATTTTATTGATACGAGTACTCGGACACGAACATTTACAGGGATATGCACTGGCTTAGCTCTAAAACATTTAAACGTTAAAATTATTGTTATCCGTTTTGCTTAAAATGTTATTTTTATTTTCTCTGTTTTGAGAGCGTGATATTTTTGTCAACCCTTTCAACTCAAAAATGCTTACTTTAGGTGTGCTTCTCTTAGCATATCAAAGAAAAACTCTAGCCATCTTCTTAGGTGGTTAAGAACCAATGAAATAGCTGAAAACTGAACTGGTTTCTCATACTGCTGTAATAACACATGAATTCACCAATCTCAACCTATCTTAATCATAGTTAAAGCACGATTGTGGTTTGGATTTCGGTTTGCAGCCATACAACTAATGCGAACTGCTCGTTAGGCTCACACATAACCACTGGACTCCAGTTTGATGGCACCCTCGTATGTGGGCAGGCCCGATCTGTCGATGATTTTGCTCATGTCCAGGCTGATGATTCCATTCTCGTTGATGTTGTCCAAGTCCTGCTCCTCCTGCTCCTTCTGCTGTCCCGTGGCCAGCTCATCCTCCCCCGATTGCCCGTGGGATGTGGCTGGTGCGTCGGAAGTTGATGGTGTGTCCGATGTTGCTGCGTTGTCGTTTTCATCGTTGGCAGCGGTTATGGGAAAGAGCACGGCATCATTTTGAGGTGGCTCATCGATAGTGGCGGCCAGAAAATTGCCGTTGGCCTCATCCTGCAGATCGTCACCAGAAATGTGGTTGCCATTTTCATTGTCGATGTCGCTGGGGCAGGGACAGATAGACGGTTCCTCCTCCTCCCTGCGCGCGCCCATGTTCAGACCGCTCTCCACGGACAGAGCGGTCAGTGGTTCATCATCGACCTCACCTTCATAGCGGAACTTGCCGCACAGCGGACAACCTCGCCTGTAGTGGTTTGCACTATGCTGATGGCTTTGCTGCAGGTACCGCCGCCCGAAGGTGTTCAATCTGACATTCTGCGCCGGCTTACGTACCTGCAGCGTCTCCATTTCCAGGCAATTTCCGCTCCGGGCAGCCACCGCCGCCGCAGCGGCATTCCACATGCTCTCCACCTCGGCCCGCTGCAGCGAGCAGCAGGATTGGGCATTTAGGGCCAGTTGCAACTGCTTGTTGACCAGCAGGCCATTGGCACCTCCTGGTGCGCACTGCACACTGCCACTGGCCACCGCATCCACACTGCCATCCGGTGTGCCGCGACCGAAGCTGGTTCCCGGCTGGCCGCTGATGTCCAACGAGGATCGGTATCCTGGCGGCGGAGAGACGCGTTGCATCAGTAGCTGTTGCTGTTGTTGCAGTTGCAGCTGCAATTGCTGCTGCTGTTGCTGCTCCAGCTGCTGCTGGTGGAGCTGCTGTTCGTGCAGCACCACTGCATCATACGAGGGCGGTGGTTCGTGGTGCAGGGCGGGCACGGCGGACAGGCCATCGGTGGAGTCGCCCAGGAACAGGCCAGATGTCTCGTAGCACTGAGGGATTAAACGAACAATTAAACTCTATTAGCAGGAGGATAAAAAAGGAAGTTGCATAGATTGTAGGGTTTGATTTTCTAAATGCAATGCTTGGCACTGTCACTTTTCCTGGAGATATAACCCTCAAGGTCGTGACTAATTGCCGATCTCCGCTTGGTCGCTTTGTAAATTACTTTCTTAATGGAGACGCGGTGGACAAGTGAAATTTACGCGATCAAATAAAAAGTTTAAATTGCACACATCATAAATTTATTTGTCTCTGCCGCGCAATCTGCAATCCCATTCTCATTCCCATTGCCACTCCCATTTCCCGTGCTAGAAACCCGCCTTCTTCTGTCCACAGTTGACATCTGTGCCTGGCCAGACTAACGTTGATTTACGTGGAGCCTTTTGCCGCCACTTTCCCCCCCTTTCCCAGCGAGCCAACAAACAACAATGAACTGAATGATGGCCTATGGTGCTGGTAGGTGGTTGGTTGTTTGGTGGGTGGATTGTGGGCTGAATGGAAAGGCGGCTCGTAACTTAATAAAGAGCACGGCCAAGTGAGTGCGACTTCTGGGCCACTTGCACTGGCTGGTTGTATGGCCAGCCACAATTGTCGCGCC
Source organism: Drosophila sechellia (assembly GCF_004382195.2). Lineage (NCBI taxonomy): Eukaryota > Metazoa > Arthropoda > Insecta > Diptera > Drosophilidae > Drosophila > Drosophila sechellia. Next base: position 8,658,443 of record NC_045950.1, on the reverse strand, counting down.
CTTTTGGTCAACTGAACCCACTTTCCCCCGGATGTGGCACCTGTTAAATGAGGCGCATAAATATCCATTACAGTCCTGCTGCTCCATCCTCTCCCGAACTTTCAGTTTTCGACTTAGTTTCAAACTGTCGCCACGAAATGTTGGCTTACACTTGAAAAGGGACAATTATGGCCGGATTGTGTGTTGTTCTAGCGCCCAAATGGCTAAAATATCAGAATGGTGGATATTATTATTATTTCTATTGTAATTTCGACCACTAATTGGGAAACTGGGTTGATTTGATTGAAGCTCAAATCGAAAAAAAACTAAATTGTTTGCATGGAAAGTTTGTTGTGTAGTTTGCTTAATATCATATATGTACATATTTGCACTCTTTTTAGCCAGCACTTAAACTTAATAGTCGCTAATTGATTTTTAGCATTCGATCGATTTGAAATTGACACAAAAAAAAACATTTGCGTTTTAGGGGTTTTGTATTCATATTGACTATAGCAAATTGACAAGCCAATCACTGATAAATTGCCATTCATTTAGGTATTTAGCAAGCTTTGAATCTAGTTAATGTAAGCCTAGAGCTTATATAACTTTATTTATTTAAGAGCCAGACTTACTCCCATTTTTCAAACACATTTGAAATGTGTGTTATTTATTTGAACCACTAGAGAGGAGGAAATAGCACATACTGCCATCGCTGGAATATATTAAAAAAATTCTGGTTTCCCCTGAACAAGCACCGATGTCGGTCGTCCACTTCCATTGTGACCCAACTATCATCCACTTGGAATGCCGTTGACATCCGTTTGTAACTATGGCTGGGTGGACGACAAAGCTCTCTGCCAGAACCCCACGGGCACCATGGACCATCGATGCATAGGCATTGAGGATATACTCGTATTAGCTCCAACTCACCTGCTCCACGCTGTATATTTCCATGTTGGGATCGCCCTCGAGCCACTGGTGCTGCTGCTGCCTGTAGGCGGCCTCCGTTCGCTTTTTGATGTTCCGATGGCAACAATAGCAGACCACACACAATATGGTCGTCACCAGGGAAAGCATCGCTCTGCAACAAATTAAATCGAACGGGGATGTGAATGCAATGCTATTCAATGAATGTTATAATGTTATTCCAACGAACATATATTTATTTGCCTTGGCTGGCGACACGAAATTGATTGCGGGCCATCGATAAATGACCAGTGTGATAATAACGTATTAATACGCATTCGGTATTTATTAATTTCGCCATACAAATTGCTAGTGCTTGTATGTTTATTTATTTTGGGTTGGCTTTGCCAGCATATTGATAGCATAAATTGGCCACAAAATGTTGACATTCATACATCATGGTAGCGGAAATTACTCTTTTTGGCTTCTCGGTTTTAATTAGATAATGCAGTTGTGGCTTTTTATTTGGCTCCCAATTCATCTTGCAGCCAAACGAAGGGGAAATTTCAATGAAATGTAGGGCATATTGCCAATTATCTCGATTTAACTAAGCTGCCACACACACACACACACTTCAAATCAGCTTTGGAGAACGTGTGTGTGTGTTAGCCTAATAATATTCCAAATTGGGCCTTTTGTCCAAAGAGGTAATATTATGGATTTATCAAATTTTAATTGTCTGTCGTTAAGTTGCCTAAAATAGCCAGATTATGTCAAGTGCTTTTGTTTATTAAACAAACACAATATGCCTGAAAACATGGTCAAGAGATTCCCCATAGCTGGCATCAGTGAATTGGAAAAGGTGTAGCTCTATCTGTTCCTTAATTCGTCAATAAATCCGAAATGACCCCACCACTATCAACTGGATTGCCAGTTATCAAATTTTCCTTTTAACGCTGTCGGCCAATTTATGTCGGTTTATTGAAACCCACTGGTTTATTTAGTCGGAAATGGTTTCGTGTCGTGTCGATTTCGTAGCTCCAGGCATTTCCATGACGTCACTTAATCCACTTTAGAATGCAACATTGTGCCCCACTTGTCTGTCCACTGTCTTTCCCTGCCCCACGTGCGTCCTCCGATTTTTCCTTGTCTCTAAATTTTTTTTTTTTGGCTGTTCAACTTTCCCGGTTCACGCAATTTCTCGCATGTCAACAGTTCATTTTTTTTGGGGGGCCAGCTTTTCCGGCCTTCTCATTCCGCAGCGACGAAAAGAGACAACAGCGATTTCCCCCACTCCGGTTTTTTACTCGAGCTATTTTCAATGAACTGCCCAAGACAATCGATAAAAAAGTAGTTAAAATAAAGTTTTTTCTATTTTTTTTTTTTGGCTTGTGTGGGTCGCGCGTGATGTTTGCAGACACTAAGAAAACCCCATAAAAGCGTGTTTACAAAACCTCATTGTTGCTCTGCGGTTACTCCGAAAAAATAGAATAGCTCGTGTTGCACATGAAAGTTGTTTTTTTTTTTACATTTTATTAACAAGCCAAGCCAGTGGTAGGATGCTAGGGTTTCGACGAAGCAAAACCGAAAGTAAAAAATGCCCCGGCACAATTATAATTATGATTTTCAGCGCGGAAAAGCGGAAGCCTGACATCTTCTCTTGCAGTTGATGCTTATTAATTCGCAGCTCCTTCCCATAAATCAAGTGCTGCCAGGCATTATGATCTATGGAAGTATCTGGTAATATGCTTCTTAAGTGTTTTTACCAAAAGAGACACTTGCTGCAAGCATTTCTCACAGGAATTTTTAGAGATGCTCCTTGTTGTCGAACGAAAACCTAGTGGTTAGCTTTAATTATTGAATGGCAAACTCACTTGTGGCAGTAAACTATTAGCTATTAGCCACATTTCGTTTGAATTATCTATATGAAATGATTGCGATATCCTTTCAAAATACTGAAGAAAGCTTCTTTAAATTGTAAATACTTGAACAATTCCGCTCTCGTTAGCTGCGAAGCCAATTGTTTCGGGCGAACTTTCTTGGCAACTCTAATTAATTAATTGCCAAATGACTGAGGGGAATGCTCAGCTATTTGGCAAAACTTCCAGCCACTCTTTCGCATTTCCCACGGGCCAAAAAAGGTGACTTGACTTATCCTCTTGAACTTCGCATCAGTCGAATGTGCCAACTGACGGGACAGACTTACCCGCCAAGCAGCAGATTCACATTGCCGTTGACAACATTTGCATACGTCTGGGGTCCACTAGGTCCTCCGCCGCCACCGACGCCCGATATGACGGATCCACCGCGCTGCTGGTGATATTGCCCCAATCCGCCGGTGTAGTAGGTGGTGTGTGTGACAATCGAGGAGGAGGACGAGACATGCTCCTGGGACTGCAGCTGCTCCTCGCTGACGAAACTTCCAAACGCTGACGAAGATGATGATGACGGCAATGGTGGTTCCGTCGTGGAAACCAGCGATATTGTTGTGGCCGGGATTGTGTGATTCTGATTTTGATTCTGATTTTGACCAAAGGCCAGCAGAGTTGCATAACGTTTGAGAGACATTTCACTGCGAGTGGAAATCGAGCCACGGCGATTGCATAACGATTAGCGCGGCGCACTCATCACATGGCCATTAGAACGCACACTTCAGCGCCGAAGGAGGCGCATCTAGCCTGGCTAGCTGCGAAAGCCTGGGCTCTAGACCGCAGCAAGGACGAAAGGCGACTGCCAGGAGCTAGCCCTCGCAATCGACGAGCCGAAGGCTACGGCGACCTCAGCACGACAGCCGAGTCAAACTGAAAACTTTGGGCTAAAACTAACACAAACACTACACGAAACACAAGTTTAATACTTTTTATAAAAGTTTCCTTGGCTTGTCATTTGTTTAAATATTTATTTTCTAATTTCATACAAATGAATGGATTAAGTAAGTTTGAGGATATGTTTTATTTATATCTTTTTGAAGTATTTTCTTTCCTTTTACTAGTTTGCACAGTTGAAATTAAACTTGCTTTAGCTTTATTTATCATGTGATATTATTTATATAGTATACAAATTATTTTAATGCACTATAATCATGCATTTGCAAAGAGCTTTGGAATTCGATACGATACGATACTTTAAGCCATGATAGCATGTTTTGCCCGTTTTTTTCTGAGTGTAACTGGTAGAACGATCGATGGCCAAGGCAAGTCTATTTCCGTAACTCTTAGTTTTGGCCGCGAACCGCGAGTTGTGCGTCTGGGCAAATGCGTTGCGCTGCTGCAACTGAGCTCCGGCTTGACTTGCTGACTAGTTTACTGGCTGCCTGGCTGGTGGTCCTGTCCCGAGGACTTTGGCTTGGCTTATCCTTTTGTTGTGAACCCGACGAAGTTGCCTTGGCAACCGAATGGGCCAGCCTTCGGCTTGGATTCAGCACTTCGGCTGTTTAGCTGCTGATTTCTGTGGTTACTTCTGCTCGCTGCTGCTCGCCTGTTCCATGTTGCGTTGCCCATTTTTCTGCGGCTTTCCCTCTCTGGTTTTTCGGGTTTGGGGTGGTCGGTCCTCCGGCACTGGTGGGTGGCAAAAGGATATGTCGACGACAAAGGACAGGCAGAGCTATTTGTATTGAGCTTCCCCGTTGTACACTGCTCACTCGACCCAAGTTCTCCTTCGGTTTCTACACGTTTCACGTCAAATTGAGCGCCAAATGCTTTTGTATGCCCGTATGGTTTGTCATTATTGCTGCTGTTGCGTTGTTGTTGCTGCTGCTGCTGCTGCTGTTGTTGTGGCAACCGTGCATGCCATTTAAACAACACTTGTCGCCAACTGACATTTTTCACGGCATGCGGCCATAAATAATAATGCGACTCAGAAGCAACAGTCCATGCCGCGCATATTGAGCATGCAACATGCTGCTCCGCGGCACACGCTGCGTATGCGTGATGCAGCAAAAAAATGCAAGCCACTTATGTTGCCCAAGGGAGTTCAACTGTTGCATTTATATGCACTTTTAAGAAACGAATTGGTTGAGAAATGTTAAAAAATTGGCTAAGAAGTGTGTAGCATTCTACGTTTAGTAGAATCTTAAAAATAAAGATGATTGCCACTTGGCATAATATATCGTTGAAAATACAATTAAACCACAATCGTTCTTGATGTGCCCCATATATTAGACATCTCAGCATATGCAAACAGCTACCCCAAAAATCCGCCACAATATTGTTGCTAAATATTGAACCAATTTCCGCATAAATGCGAATGAAATGTATAACATTTGCATATCGGCCACATTTTAAAGCAACCGAATGCAATCATCATCATAATTGCCAGCCGTTAGCAGCTAATTGAAATGCACGAATTATTTTGGCAAATTTACTTTTAATTTATGGCGCACTCGCCTCGCCCAAACATTCAAATGTACGCGGAGTGCCCAATATTTGGGGCGGCAGTGTGGATTGGTCCTGCGATTACTATAACTATAGGTGGAAGTAGGGTATAGGTATAGAGGTGTAGTAGGTATGGGAACTCCCATGCCAGGTGCATGCAGGCACTGTCGCCCGTCGGATTCAAGAACATATGTAAATAGTTGCACGCCATTTTGGACGCCCGCTCTTTTTGTTCCATGTTCTCTGCTGTGCACTTAGAAAAATATTGCTACAGTTGAAGAGAAAGTTGGTCAGCACTAATAATAAACATGCACAGAGTTAGTAGCTAGTACTTTCTGTGCTTAAATAAATATTTATACAAAATATTTTGATATATTTGATGTATAATATGATATATTAAGATAAGCTATGATCATAGATCTTATAATATTAATTTTGGACAAGTTTTTTGCTATTACAATTTTCATTCTGGTTGGAAACTTCATTGTGATTGCTGCTAGTTTTTCCCAGTGCACCCACACCGCTCTTCCCTTCGCTGCGAGAGTGTTTTTGGCCGTGCCAACTGTTTGTTGACGGCGTCGTCGGCGTTCGAGCGTCTTGAAATCCGCGCTCCGTCGGCGGCTTATGGGCCATAGTTGGGCCGTAGTTGTTGCCAGCGCCGAGTGTCGAGTGTCTCGCGCGCTCAAGAGCACGTATTTCAGTTGTTTCTCCTTGCCGCACGACGGCCGTGAACGGCGCACAAAAGTTGCCACCATTTTAGTTTTTCATCTCTGGCATAATTTTAGATTTTTGTGAAAGGAAATTTGTCAATTCAGGACAAACCAGCAACATAGTCAGCCAGCCAGGCAGCCAGGCAGCCAGCCACCCAGTTGGCCTGGCAGGACAGTAGGAGCAGCGAGAGGAGGCGTCAGTCGCCCTTTTGTGTGTCACGCCGCCCCTCAACAGTTGGCAGCTGGCAACGTGACTCATTAGAGCGTCCAGCTGGTGCGGGGCTGGCGGTGTTCCGCGGGGGCAGGGAGCACCGGGAACCCCGCAAGGGGGACATGAGGTGGCGCCCACCCACCGGTGGGCCCTCTGATGATGGATAGTTTCGGGCGCTTCTGGTCACTTTCGAGCGCCGCTCTGCGCACGCGTTACGGGTAAGCCAAGGAAAGCAAGGCAAACTATCAAAATCTAAAAGCACCATGTTGATTTCCAGAGGGAAACTTTAAATGGAAAGCAATTGGGGGGGAAATTAATTTGGTTGATAGTAATTTTATCTATTTCACCTTCGCTCATGAGTTCACCCATTTCAAAGAAACTATCTAAAGCACCTTATCTAAATGTTAAATCAAATCAACGCAGTAATAGTCAATCAATCTTTTTTCACTTGCTTATTGGTTTGAATGTTGTTAATTATTTAATAAGAAAATTTTTACAGGGTATTTTCATGCTTCCAGTTGTGTTTACTTCAGCTTAAAACAACTACGCAAAAATTAGTGGAATTAGAGCTAGCAAACTATCTTTGTATCTCGTCGTGCGCTGGCAACAAAAACGCTGCAATGTATGCTACACTTTTGTACAAATATTTTTGACATTCATGCATGTATGCTGTGTGGGAACTAATGAGGCTGTCACATTCAAGCAATCCTTTCCTCCTTTTTCCACTCCTTGCCTTTTTACCGAGCATTGGCAGCATTAATTATGCATGCCTGTTGATTTATTATGCACGACCATCAAGGTAATGATGGGACCAGGCCACCACTAAGAGCACGTCCATTGCATTGGAGCACCAGCTGCCAAGCTGCCATGCTGCCTCCACCTTCCATCCCCTTCGCGTTGCCAGTGGCAACTGGTAAAGGGTCTCGAACTCACCCGTGTTGCATGACCTGCGAAAGTATTTCATATTTTCACATGAAGCGTAATGAAAATTTTAAGGTCTCACCCATGCCAGCTTCGATTGTTCCAGTCCCACGCAAAGGTTGCGGGTCCTTTGCTGATTTTGCCACTACTGCATTACAGGTGTGTACCACCTACCAGCCACCAGCCACCACCCACCATATCACCCATCACGAGGGAAAGCGTCACGATACCCGGCGCCAGGTACCATGCTCCATCGGTGGCAAGGTCTCGCCCTCGTTCTTTGGCTATGCAAAGTTTCTTTAAAAAGGGAACACCCCTAAAAATATATGAAATCAAATTTGGGTTTACGGATCCTCCACTCATTTGTTAAGTAATTTGATTTGAAATCAATAAGGTAGCATAGAACGTTAAATTATAGGTTACTTAGAAAGTTGATATGGGATGGGGGGGGACTCTAAAAATATGGTGTTAAGGGTTGACACGAAGGCTTCACTTGCTGAGTATGAAGCGAATACATAAAGACTTGAGTAAATACTGTAATACAATATTCAATCCCTCTTTAGTGAAATGTTTAATGATATGATAAGCTAAACTTTCTTGAACTTAATACAATGAAAACTTGCAATCAAGTTGTTTTTCTCTTCATAAAATAGTAAAGTTATTAAAATAAGCAGAGTTTTCTCTCAACTTAAAAGCTGAATATCAGATCTTGGAGCTAAAATTCTACCAAATGTATTCGATGTCCCAATAAAGTGGGCAATACTTTTGAACTCAACAAAATTAAAAGTTTACAATTTTCAATACACTATGAGATACGTATACGAAAGGTACGAATGAAAGAGAGCTACGATGTCGTGGTCCCTAATGTTTTCCTATTCGATTTTTCATTATGTTGCCAGCCAGGCGCCACTGGAGGCCCAATTCCCAATTTTCCGCCTGCGACGAAGGTGGACGTGGATGTGACATGTGTGCGTTGGTATTAGCGTGAGGACATCGCGGTCGTCGTGGATAAACAATTGCCACTAAATGGCATGTGGCTGAGCGCGACTCCTCGGGTTTCCTTTGATTTTATCGCTCGTCAAGCCCAAGTCGCGAGCATTGATTAAAGTTCGATGTGTCCTGTCCCCCATGGCAGGGTGGGCGGAACTGTTTCAGTGGGGGCAGGTCTGGTGGTGGTGTCGACATGGTGGCCCATTGTCTTGCGACACGACCTACTATTGTGCATTATTGCTTAACTGTCTCAGTTCCTTAAACCAGCTGCCAGCGGGCAGGCGGCCAAAAGGCAGATGATTTCAACTGGTGGGTTGGACACAATGGCAAAAAGTGGGTTAGATGTTAAACAAGGGAGTTGAGTTCCATCTGGGGGAAATCAGGTTTTCAATATTTGAAATTTAATTAATATTTCCTATGAAATTCGTATTCTTATGATATGTATCCATCTATATTCCAGCCTACGCTATCTCTATAAGATGTCCTTGGCTGTATCGCTGCGCCGAGCTCTGTTGGTGCTGCTCACCGGCGCCATATTCATCCTGACGGTGCTGTACTGGAACCAAGGAGTCACCAAGGCCCAGGCTTACAATGAGGCGCTGGAACGCCCCCACAGCCATCACGATGCCAGTGGCTTTCCTATGTGAGTGCCACATGCCAATCAGGTTGAGGAATCATCCAACTCCCACTAATCACTCTTCGTTCTTGCAGACCCGTCGAGAAGTCCTGGACGTACAAGTGCGAGAATGACCGATGCATGCGGGTGGGCCACCATGGTAAATCCGCCAAGAGGGTCTCGTTCATCAGCTGTTCGATGACGTGTGGTGACGTTAACATTTGGCCGCACCCCACCCAGAAATTCCTGCTCAGCTCCCAGACGCACAGCTTCTCCGTCGAGGATGTGCAGCTGCACGTGGACACGGCGCATCGCGACGTACGCAAGCAGCTCCAACTGGCTTTTGACTGGTTCCTTAAGGATCTCAGGCAAATCCAGCGGCTGGACTACGTGGGTAGTTCATCTGAGCCGACCGTAAGCGAGTCCTCATCGAAATCACGCCACCACGCGGATTTGGAACCAGCTGCCACGCTCTTTGGAGCTACCTTTGGTGTAAAGAAGGCTGGCGATCTAACTAGTGTACAGGTCAAGATCAGCGTGCTCAAGTCCGGAGATCTTAACTTTAGCCTGGACAATGACGAAACCTACCAGCTTAGCACACAAAGTGAGTATTCTAAAATAACACTAAAAGAAATAAATATAGCTTAATTTTCCCCACTTTTGAGCAGCCGAAGGACACCGCCTGCAGGTGGAGATCACCGCAAACTCTTACTTCGGAGCCCGTCACGGACTGTCTACGCTGCAGCAACTGATATGGTTTGACGACGAAGATCATCTGCTGCATACGTATGCCAATAGCAAGGTTAAGGATGCGCCCAAGTTCCGGTATCGAGGCCTCATGCTGGACACCTCTCGCCACTTCTTCTCTGTGGAGTCAATCAAGCGTACGATTGTGGGCATGGGCCTGGCCAAGATGAACCGCTTCCACTGGCACCTCACAGATGCCCAGAGTTTCCCCTACATTTCGCGCTACTATCCAGAGTTGGCCGAGCACGGAGCTTACTCGGAGAGCGAGACATACTCCGAGCAAGATATTCGCGAGGTGGCCGAGTTCGCCAAGATCTATGGCGTTCAGGTCATACCCGAGATCGATGCGCCTGCCCATGCGGGCAATGGCTGGGATTGGGGACCCAAGCGCGGAATGGGCGAGCTGGCCATGTGCATCAACCAGCAGCCATGGAGCTTCTACTGTGGCGAACCGCCGTGCGGCCAGCTGAATCCGAAGAATAACTATACCTACCTCATTCTGCAGCGCCTCTACGAGGAGTTGTTGCAACACACGGGCCCCACAGACTTCTTCCACCTGGGCGGTGACGAGGTGAATCTTGATTGCTGGGCGCAATACTTCAATGATACAGATCTCCGCGGATTGTGGTGCGATTTCATGCTCCAGGCTATGGTCAGGTGAGTAGCAGTTATCTACTTTAAGAATAAGGTGATCTCAACTAATCTCATGTCTTGTTCCGTAGACTAAAACTGGCCAACAATGGAGTAGCGCCCAAGCACGTGGCAGTCTGGTCGAGCGCCCTGACCAACACCAAGTGTCTTCCAAACAGTCAATTCACCGTTCAGGTATGGGGCGGCAGCACCTGGCAGGAGAACTACGATTTGCTGGACAACGGCTATAACGTAATCTTCTCGCACGTGGACGCCTGGTATCTGGACTGCGGCTTCGGTAGCTGGCGGGCCACTGGGGATGCTGCCTGTGCTCCGTACCGCACATGGCAAAACGTCTACAAACACAGGCCGTGGGAGCGCATGCGATTGGATAAGAAGCGAAAGAAGCAGGTAAGCATCGCCTTAACATAGATATCTTAGCGCACAAGTTTTTGAATAATTCAAAATTATTTATTAGGTGCTGGGTGGCGAAGTTTGCATGTGGACCGAGCAGGTGGACGAAAATCAGTTGGACAACCGGCTGTGGCCCCGTACAGCCGCTCTGGCGGAGCGCTTGTGGACCGATCCTAGCGATGATCACGATATGGACATAGTGCCACCAGATGTTTTCCGCAGAATCTCACTGTTTCGAAATCGACTCGTCGAACTGGGCATCCGGGCTGAAGCGCTGTTTCCAAAATACTGTGCCCAGAATCCCGGCGAATGCATTTGATATTACCTCTAAGAAGTAAAAGTAATCTCCTACAAACCCAATCCCGCGATCCCTCCCAAAATGTGCGTTAGTTAGTTGATAGTCTAATTGTTATTTTATACGAATACCTAGGCTTCGTTTTGCAAAGAAGCAGGCGACTGTTTGAAATGGTTTCTGGCATAAACCACGAATCGAATTTCGTTTTCATAGAACAAACATAAAACCACACCCATTACTAGTACAATCCATCTCGGAATATAGCGCACACAGGCATTGCAGTTGAATTAGAGAACGATTGGAAGTGACCTAGTAGGGAATCAAGTTGAGGTTGACATGCAGGTGACGTTGAACACTAGAGTTCATAAATATAGTTGTAGATTTCATACGCATCAATTCACACAGACACAGACATAGGCTAACGATACATTTATATATTAACAAGTAGCTTTAAAAGATAAATCACGATTAAGAAATGACAAATATTTTGATATTTTCAAAAGCTTTATTCGCAGAATATGAATTATTTAGTTTAGGGTGACATCAAATGATCTTTTCCTCTGCTTTTAATTTGATATTCCATTTGTTTTTGTTTTATTTCCGGTTGCCTTAAGTTAAAATACGTTTAATTACATTTTCAGTGATATAACAATGTGACCTTAAGAATCAGAAAGAAAAACAAAAAATGCTAAAAGAGTAAAACTTAGAAATAAACTAAATATCTAATCGTTATGAGAAATTTTTGCACGCATTGGCACATAACTGACACTCGACTAGTAAATTAGTAGCTAATTTAGAATGTATACTTAAATGGGGGAACAATTGTTGGGGTATTCACAGTTTGTTTGGTTTAATATTTCAACATTTGGAATGATTGATAGGATCCTTATGCAACTTGTTTTCGTACTTAAGACTTTCAAAGAAAATATCAACTAAACAAAATCCTGAATTCTGAAACAACATGAGTTTAACAATTTTCGCTGTAACTCCAAGTAACTCTTGAAAATAAACTAAAAGTCCAGTCTAAGCAGGTTCCTAATCTTGTGACACATTTTTTGGGTGGCCATAGTTTTCCATACTGTAATACAGAAACTCTGAAGTATACTTCATGAGACGATGCAAGACAATTCAAATGCTGTTCCTCTGTTTGATGGTAAGTTGTGATGCACACTTCTCGAGTTCCTTTCACTTATCGGCTAACATTTTTCAGATGAGGATGCGAGTAAGTCATGAGCGGCCCACGTCGAAAAAGCTGCTGGAACAAATGCTGCCTGGTGACAGCCTTGACGTTATCCGGAGAATACCTCGCTCCGATGAACCCGGTCCGGATGCCAAAGGCGATCTGAAGCTGTTGCATGCTCCCTGCGAGTTTGACTTGATAAGATACACATCGATTAACTACTTTCCCAGTTATTGCCTCCCCGTCTACACAAATCGGCACGTGAACGAGGACTGGTATCGACTTTATAGGACCTACGACACCGAGGGCTATGTATTCGGGCAGTTTTACGAGCGTCTCCAGCGGTACGAGTTGGACTGAATAAATGCTCTATTTTCAGAAAGAATAAGATCTAGACAAAATCTGTGATATCGATGCTGTGGTAGCGTTGCAGAGATCCCAATCGCGTGTGTGGCGAAGGACGCAGGCAGATAACACATTCCTCCGTGCTGAAAATCAAATATAATTAGTCGTGGGAAACAACTAAAACAATATAAAAATGGCACGTTGGTTTATAAAAAATATAATACTTTAATCTGATCTCTTATAATGTAAACTATCATGCAATACTTAGGGACGAACGGATGTGCTCTACATGTATGTCGTATACGTATATTTGTGTATGGTGTTCATTCATAGTGTCCAGTGGGTATAGGACTTGTTGATGTCAGTCTACAAGAAACGATAAGCAGAAAAAAAGGAGAACCCCAATCAGAAACATAAAAAAATAAATAAGTACAAATAGGATATCTAAAGCCAACCAACCATGCAGAATAAACTTAAAATTAAGAACTCATGTAGGGAAATGCACGGTTTTAAGTAGATAACTTTAGTTGGTACAAGTGTGTTAGTATATTAAGAGAACGGGAGCAATTTAACTATGGGATTAATTGGGTGGGTGGATGTCAAAGAGGAAGAAAGCATATACGTGAGCATTGCGTATACGCACCGTAGACTTTCGGTTCGCGATCTCAGCGAGTAGTCTTTTGAGGCGCGATGCCTGAAATGGAAATTAATTGGTTAAATGACAACAACAACAACGACGACAACAGCGAACAACTACAATATCAGCCATAGCCACATCAACTAGGTAGTGCAAATAGTGAAAAGCCAATATGTCGACAGCCAGGGTTATATAAATACAATCCATCAACAATAATGTGCTAGAATGCCAAATGAGTGCAGTCGCCCCTCAATGATTGGTTAGCCCACCTGCGATTCTTGATGGAACTGTTCCGATGGATGTTCCTGCTCTCCCGCCACCGGGTGAATCGATGCCTCAGCGTCTGTCGCACCTCTGAGTTTAGGAAACAGTAGAACAGAGCCACAAAGAAGCCCTAAGAATGGATTTTCGAAGTTCAAGGTTTATGGTAAGACTGCCACTTAATCTATGTATATACCTGCGTGCTTATGAGGAAGGCTCTTATGGCCTCGAAGAGATTACGACTGATACCCTGCTCCGGGCCGGTTAGCACCAACAGATAGGTGATGCCAAACAGAGGTATCAGCACCAGCAGCGCCTTCGAGGCCTTGTAATACTGCCGCGTTTCCAGGGTATGAGCGGAACGTAACTTAGTGATGAGTACCTGTACGATATGATATAATAGCATGAAGCTAACTCACTTAAGCCAGAAGTTAACCGGGGGACTCACCCACATGATGCGTATGAGGAATACTAGATTAACCAGCAAAGCCAGTGATGCAGGTACCTTGAATATCCAGTCAATGCGAGATTCACGCATCCATGCACAATCAATTTCCAGCTTGGGAAAAATCAGAAAAGGTTAGCAAGCATATCTAGGTAGGTGGCGATTCTATCCTACCCCATTGAAGTGCTCGTTCTCGAGATGCGGGGCAAATGCCTTGGCAATGGACCACACCAAAATGCATACAGCTGGACAGCCCCAGCCGATGAGCGCGTAGATAATAAAGCTAATGTTATCACTGGAGAATGTTTGCACCACCAGCGTGTATAGATAGAGGCCTATAAAAAGCAAATGATAAAACCGAGGGAATTCAATTAATACCGCCTTTGAACTCACCCTCCACAAACATCCAGAAAAAGTTGGTTAGGTAAAAGTACTGAAACATGATTACCAGCGTTATGCAGCCAGCCTGACTAGACTCTGTGGTTATCTAAGTGAATAATTAATTAGTGGAGAGGGCTGTATACTTTCCGGCTTATCTTACCACTTGCAGGAACAGGGTGAGTATCCACAGGAGTGCGGATGTGATGTATGTGAGGAACAGATTGGCATGAATGGTGTTTCGCAGGCAACGAAGATCTCTGCAGAGTTTTAAACATGAAAATGATGCAACTCATGTGTGGCATTGCAACTCACTTAAAGCTGAGGAATATGATGAGGGCCACCACCAAGGTGGCGAAGCTCAGGAAATAACCGCAGGCATATATGATGGCCGGCAGTTCGACGTTGGGTGAGAAGTCGGGCACCACCGGTATGGAGCCCGAATTCTGATGACATCGATCATAGTCCGAATAGTGATCCCACGTTCCGTTTGGAAAGCAAAAGCGGGTGGCATTGTCTGCGAATATATTGCTTTTGTATAAGATCTAGCTCAGTTTGGAATACCCACCTGTGGTGTCGTAGTGCACGCCCTTGAATTCCTCGAAACAGGGTAGCACAGCCAGACTGCCGGCATTTGTGCGTGGCCAGCACAGGACCGAATCGAACGAGCTGGGACATTGTAAAATCTGTGAAAATAATAATCGATTTCAGACTGGCTAGGTAAACTTCTTTGAGCATTTACTGTAGTATAATTAGTGTTTCCCTTCTGTAAACGCAACTGACCTAGCACAAAACCCATTAAATCAGAGTACATAAGATTTATGCCCCGTTGCTGACTCGGTAATTATAATGATGCCTTCATTGTGAATCCTGGGCATTTATAGCTCTGACGCATGATTTTCTTTTTAATCAATTGAGTTTCCAAACTTTACACACACACAAAAAAATAAAGAAAGAATCAGCAGCTACCGCTTTATTTATATATTTGCAATGGCGTGCTAAACAATTTCGTGCATACGGATACACCAGGTATATATACATATATGTATGTATATATATATTAACGTTAAGTATACGACCCGGCGATTGTTTACCCAGTCCAGTTCGTAGCGCCAAATTAATCGCGACGCGCTATGGTGGCGGTGTTAGAAACAGAGCTCCATTGATATTTTTTATTGACCTTATCAGGTGACGCCGAGAGCGCCGGAGACTCGTCGAAGAATTCCCCAAATTGTCAATTCTTTTATGGTGGTCTTCCATTACTGATAAGCCCGGGAAGCTTTTTGCGACAGCTAATGCGATCGGACTTAGCCACGCGACAAGTGAGTTGACAACGAATAAGCCAAACACTGGAACTGGGAACTCCGTCAATATTTGTTTCTTTGCTCTTCTGATTTTCACTCATTAGCCTCCTCATTTGGACGCAGTCATAGTATGAATACATTTTATGACATTTTCGAGGAATAACGCCCTTGATCGCGCATTCGGTATAAACAAAAATGGCTAAATGCAACCTCAAGTGGATTTCCTTGGGTCTAGTTTTGTTTACAGGCGAGAGAAATACATAAATAAATATCTGCTGCATTTTCCGGAAATAAAATGCGAAAGTAATTTCAAAAATAATTTAGACCGAAAGCGAACGACAGTTCACTTGCCTGGTTTTTCATCGTATCGTACTTAAAGTGGAAGAGATTGACGGGCGGATGGATTGAAGCCATTTATTTCGGAACAGAATACGGATCAATTAGCGTGTGCGATTAATTGGGAAATTCCTCAATCGACCAAAGAAATGAATTCATTTGGCAAACAATGGCTAATTAGGTAATATTTATTGGCCGGCTCGCTTTTTATTTGAATCGCCATCAAAAACGTTAATGATTCAATTGAAAACGATGGATTGATATAAACATTGACACAATGGAGCAATCTTCAGATTAGAATCTTACTATAACCATGATCGTAGTACTCATATATTTGCGATTCTATTAACTTTATATAATTGTTAGATATCTAAATGTGAAAACAGGCGATTATCAATGTGCAATCAAGTACATTACGTGGTTTAGTGTGCCATTAAATAACTGAGTTGTTGGATTGACAAACTTGTCAATTACTAATGAGCTCTAAATATTTCATTGACCGAATGACCAAATAGGTGGAGTGCTTGGGAATTAATGCCCCATCCATCGGAGAGGGATAAGAACCGGGCAACGCCCAACCCATGCCCGGTCGTCGAGACTCACCCGCTTGGCACCAGATGCTAGGGCCTCCAGGGAAGCCTGCTCCTCCTCCCGCTGCTGCTGCTGCTGACACTGTAGCGTGCGGTTCTGGAGCTGCCCCCCACTGTTGCCCTGCTGGTCGCCAATTAGGGCGCTGGCCCGCTGCAGCATGTCCACGGAGAAGTTGGCGATGACCTTGGCCAGGTCCTCCTGTGAGGCGTCATCCAGGCTATCGATCAGTGCCCTCAAATCGTCGTCTGCCATGTGTGGGAGCCGGTGCGGGCTGTTGAGTTCTCAGAGCACTTGGTGCAATATGGAAGACGGCAGGAACCTGTCAGCGAGGCGTCTCCGCTCCTGAACTTTGGCACTTCACGGGCACTTTCTCCCTCTCCGCCGTGCGATGCGCAATTAAACGAATCTGCGCAAATAAGCCAAGAAAGAAGTATTCGTTATCAGTTCAAATAAAGAGTCTTGGCCACCGAAAAAGCAGCGAAATCTGATTTCAAGTCCACAACCCAGAAGCCAGAACAGCCTCCATTCGCTCATACAGGTATAGAGATATGCTATATATTATAAAAAGCATTTATTAGCTTGCTGGTTAAATATTTTTGGTGGCCGTGACTCAACAAATTATCCAGAAGGCCAAAACTCAAGGGTCCATATTGTGTTGATTGGGGAAAATAAATACATCCACATATAGGAAACCTGGCAACTAGTAGAGCATTTTTGGAAAAACACTCTTAGTTTCCACGATGAATGGTTTTCGCATTTTATGTTAGTGTGTATACAAATATTAAAAAAAAAATCTGTATAAATAATACATGCGAATATCACGTGCCCATGTGGCTCTCTTTTATGGGAGTGGGCTCAGATTAAATCCAGATAACTGCGGCACAATCTTTATGGACATCGTAGTGGGTTTGTCATGGGCAACCAAAGGGCAGGAACCCAGTGAAATACTTTTCCACGACCAAAGCCGCCGAATTGAATCGATCGAAAATCGTTCCAGACCGTCTGTCATTGTATTTGGTCCCACGCCCCGATCAATTATTAGCTCGTCCAGCCATTAGATCCCCATTAGCAGCCATAACTCTTTCCCGCTCGATAATGTTTGCTGTAAGCTGTCGCAATGGAGATTGCATGCCAGTGATAAACATTCCGATTCGCACGGGTGGGAATGAGATTGGATGGCATTCGTGAGATACTTGGTCGGAGATTTAATTGGACTCGATGGAGCTGATAGTTCGGGCGGTAATGCGGGCAATTAAATCAAGTTTCTAGTCGCAGGCCAAGTTTTGCATTCGAAACTTTGACAGTTAATAGTTTTCAAAAGAAATAAGGGTTTATCACTTTGCTGAAGAAATAAAAACACCCGCCACGCACAATAATTACATGCAACAATTAAGCAACAAAGTAATTAAACTAGTCCGACGGCAGTAACTTTATCCGTTAATTGTAGATGGTGGGGGCGACTGTGACAGATGTGTAAGCCAGGTGCATGTGCGTTTCCACCTGGCAACCTACACCCTCCGACGAGGGTAGAGATCCCGTGCTCCCATTCCCCGCGCCGCTGTGATTAAAACAAAGAGTGTCAAGTTATTTATTAATGAACAAATACCATGGCAGCGAGCTGTTCCCCGGGTCGCCGACTCATCACATCTCGTCCCATTCCATCGCATCTCATCTGGGCACGACTCACGCACAGAGCTTTAGCCACTTTAACTGCCGGAGGCTAATGATTTGGCCAGAAGCTTTGTCAGTGTCAAGTTGGGAGATATGATAACACGGTGGAGACCCATGGCCGGAGACCCATGCACACATGTCGGCACCATATCTGCGAATGTCAGTGTTCTCCGTGCAGTTGAATGGGCCATCTTGGCCATGTCCGACCGGCTAATTACGTCCTATAAATAGCCTCCAACCACTTTGATCTCGGACAGGGCGGATCTGGTAGGAAATACCAGCTGCACCTGCAGCGCGTTGGTGGAATCCGCGGAATCCGTCCGAAAATGTAAAGTAGGCGTACCTTTCTTTACGTGAGAAAAAACTTGCTCTTTAAGACCTTAAATATGGGCAAAATATGACATTTAAACCACTGCTTAAATTCAGAAGCAAAATATGTTCATAAAAATCATTTTTTTTAGGAATAAAATGTAAATTCATATACATAATTTATATATGGAAATATAAATATATAAATTGTGTTATAGATTTTCTGATTTCCAAACGATATCATGCCTTTGTTTGAGAAATCAATGAAAATGAACTATTTCACGAGAATAGACTTTCTTCTTACACTTTAAATGTCCGTTGAATGACAGCATTCATAGAAACTTTGCTTTCTGTGTAGGGATTCAATTAAATTGAAAGCAGATCCTGGAAACGACCACCGTTCTCCGCCTCCTCCACCTGCTCAAAACCGCTCATCCCAGGCTGCCTTTTCAGTAGGCAAATATTTGGCTTCAATCCCGAAATGGCCAAACATCTGGCATAGAAGTCGTCATGCCACAATCTTAAGCTCTCCATCCAAAAAAGAAGCAGCGATTTATTTATGGGCTTGGCAAACAAGCGCATTATTTGGACGAGCGCGTGCTTGTGGTTATCGCCATGATGCTGCTGATGATGAGGATGATCATCGTAATCATCAGCATCCGTGTCATTTGGAGCCAATGGTGGGGCAACTAATCTGGCCCCAAATGCGCCACAATTAGCTGCCCAGTAGTCAAATAAACATTTGCACTGATTGACCAATGTAAATAATAATAGCGCCAAGTTTCAAATGAATCGTGGGCATCCAGTGCTTGCGGCTGGTGCAACAGGGCGTATGCCTAATATTCACTGGCCACTGCACACTGCTCTCCAGCATTCCTGTTCCACAACTGCTGCTCCTCCGATGATTTATGGAGTGTCAAAACAAATGAAAATTAATTGGCAATCGGCATGTGGGCAATGGAAAGGCCAACGAAGACGGACATGCAATCCGTAACATGCGCGCTTGGCCATCAAAATGGGCCGATTAATAGCGAAACTATGGCAATGGAACTGCAGGGATAGTGGAATATAAGGAACTTCCCGACACTGTACACGTGGAAAAATCAGCCAACTCAAATGGCTTATTCATAAAGTGATTAATTGTCATCCATAAATCAGAAATTGCTCTTGTACTGCAAGATGGTCCAAATACCATGCGCATATTTCATATTTTACACAATAAATGCCAGGAAAAACAATCATTATGTTTATGAAACCAAATTAGCATATTACATATGTATTTAAAATTTCTGGAATATTTCTGGCACAGGTGAACATTACAAAACAAAAGCTTCCTTGACAATCTTATGCACATAAATTTGAAATATCAATGCCAGATATATCAATTTCAGAATCTTCCAACTGAATATTGATATTAGATACTTTTTGGCTCTATACCAAGCATAGTTTTCAAACATAAATGTTTAAGTTCAATGTTCAATGTTGAGTTATCTTGTCATTATCGAATTGGATGGTCATTTCCAGCCTGCCTTATCAATGAATTTCGCCGAAGTGCAAAGTTATACTATCTTCGAATCAATTAAAATACATTAAGCCAACGCCATATGACAATGGCGGAGCGTGATAAAAACCACGTAAATGAAATGTGCTGAAAAACACGAGCGGTAATAAAAACTATGGGCAGCAGGAAGGCAACAGCTTTATGAATGAACGAGCCCGCCCAGCGAAGCGTGTATGGAAGTCAGAAGTCGACGACAACGTCAGCTGGCGGAAGAATCAAATCCAATCGAATCGCATTGAATCGAGGCGAATTAAATTAATGGAATGGCAGACGCAGTCAGGCGGCATCATATCGATATTTATGGTTTTGGCCGTCCGAAGGCAAATAAATAGATGGATGGATGGATGGATGGATGCCGGGCATCGTCATCCTTATCCTCTTGACCATCAACCCGTGAGACAAGGTAGTCTAAGGCCAAGCAAAACACACAGACACCCACCCGCATCCACACCTACACCCACACGGACACGGCGAAAGTTTACAAATTAAAAGAAAATTGAAACGAAACCAAACACACAGGGATTGGGGGAAGACGGAGCACCGGAGCACCGGAGCACCGGAGCACATGGCGTATGAGCAACTGGGACCGATATCAAGCATACGCCGCGTTGCCAGACGACTTCATTTCACATGCTTACTAATTTTATTGGCTTACAACGGCATAACAAATTCTGAAGATGCTTTTGAACTCGCAGGAGGCATTGGATTTGCCGGGGTGGCATCAGTGCGGAATCGTAAATATGTTTTAATGCCCTGCCAAAACGGAAAGTTGAATAAAGTCGAAATGAAACAAAAATATTTCCCTTTTCATTTGCAATTTTCACACAACTTTGGCAACGAAGCTGCGGGCATTTTATTGCCTGTTGCAGGGCAGGTGAGTTGGAGTCGGAGTGGGAGTTCAAGGAGCAGGAACAGGAGCAGGAGCCATGGAGATACCCAAAAACATGCATAATAATGCCAGCCCGTCATGGACACACGCTCAGATACATAAACATCATGTAATTTTAAAATTTCATGAGTTCATGCAAAGTTTGTTTTATCTGTTTTATGGCAGCAGCGCTCCAGGGGCACTGTATGCAGAAGGGGTAGCTAGATAAGGACCACCAGCATCATGGATTCCAAGCCAGGAGCAGCTGCTAGGAGAGCAATCAATAGCCATTAATATATTCAATTAGCTAACCGCGGCATGGGCGAAAACTCTGTGCAAATAGTGAGTTAAAGTGGCGAAATGTAAAGCAAATATCTGATTAACCATCAATTTGCATACTCAATTAGCAGCCTTTTGGGGTCGTCAGCTCAAATAGTTTCTTTGCATTTCAGAATCATTTGTTACTTTGTATTTTCTATATTTATATTGATATTAATAGGTATAGGTCTGCATAAAAAACAATTATACATAAGTCTGATGGCTTATTAGTTGCTTTAATTATGAAGAAATAAAACTACATGTTAATTCAACTATCATAAAACCGTAAACCTCTATTCTTAACTTATATTTTGTCTCTGTGTAAGAGGTTTTCAAGGTCGAAGATCAGGGGGGGGGGGGGGGGGGGGTTTACCGGAAAGGGCAAACGAACAAAGTCACTCACTTCCTGACACACAAAATGCATTTAGAGTTAGTAGATCGAACAAAGGCCACTCGAAATTGGCGTACTTACACTCGAAAGCCATTTGCTAATTTTAGCCCCAACCCCCAAAAGTTTTCGATCACTTACATTGCCGCCTGCTTCTTACAATCGAGTATAATTAAATTTTCGTATTTACTTAACAATTCATATTGGAGAGTCAGTCGCAAACAATTTGCGCCCTGCTGAGTCCCGAAGCCAGTCGCGATTTCGCATCCCCTGTTTACGTTTTGGGGACCCGTGCCAAAGGGGGTCTAATGAATCGGGGGGTGCGAGTGGATCTGGCGAATGAATATAAAGGGTGAATATTACAAGTGTTTATATTTGCTCAACGACAACGAAATCGTGTCTGCGTGAGTGTTTGTGTGCATGTATGTATGTGTGGGCGTGGTGCACATCGAAATATGCATTATGGCAGAATTTTCAAATGCAGTTCAGAAATAGCTGGAGGATGCCCATCCCGCCGGATAGGAATTAATTAAAAATCGCAGTGCAGGATGCAGGAAGCAGGCTGCGGGAAGCGGGTGGAGGGGGGCTCATTGAGGACACGATGTCCCCAAGCACCTCGAGGCCCACTTTATCCGGATAATCCGAGTCGTAAACATGCAAATGGAGCAAACACATTTGCATATATGATATAAAATCGTGGGGAGGCGAAACTGGCAAACAATTCAATACGAACGTAGAGAAAACAATACTTTTAAGAACTTCCAGAAACTATTTATAGGGCAATTTGTCTTCCAAACCATTGAGCTCACACCTCGCATTCACACGTGATTCCAAAGTTTTCCACAATTTATCTATAGTTCTTTTTATTTATTTACTGCTCAAGCGAATTTTATAGCAGTTAGATAGTTGAAAGAAGAAAATATACCTAACTCCTTATAAATAGGCTATCTCAAATGCAAAAAAGGACTTCTAAAGGACTCATGCTAAAAATATATAAATATTAGCCCATAATATTTGGTACGTAAGCTGTTGTTTTTTTTTGTCGTGTTTCATAAAGAAGTGTATAGAAGATTCCCTCTGCGCCACAACCCTCCGCCTTCACCATGGAAATTTGTTTTTCGCTTTTTGTGATGCTGGCAGCGGATAATCCGACGGCCATTGAGTCTAATCAGATGTTTATTCTTCAATTTAAAGTCTATTTGCGGACTTCTCCATTGTTTGCTAATGGGAGCAAGCTGCTAAGTGATCATCGCCACTTGGATTTTGATTTGGTTACGGATTTGGACCCAGTGCGCCACCCGTGGCGCTTTGCTGAATGTTTTTGTAGCCCCGGGCAGCCCGATATTTGCCCAATTTGTTATGCACCGGCCGAGGAATGGATCTTTTGCGGCTGGATCTGGATGTTTGGGATCGTTCTGGGGGTCAGGGCCTCCCGATCTCACGCCCCATCCCGAGCTAACTGGCGAATTCACGAATTAGCGCCCCTCCTTCGCACTCACATGGGGTTTTCTTATTGTTTTTTTGCACCTCTTTTCTTGTGCGGAGCTTTAAACGTTTATCGCCTTTTTATCATTATCATTTATTTGTTTGCATTAGTTAACACACACGCACGATCGCGAAATGACACATATTAGGAACATGGGAACACGTTTAATTTTAGATGACATCGAATACTTCCCGAAAACAGCGACCGAATCGAAAAGAAACTGGAATAACACAGAAACTAAGACGGAAAACAGAATTAAGCCTGCGGCGCTCGTGGTGTTTAACGCGGATGCTGCGCTCTGTGCGAGATGGCGAGATAATCGGAGGAGCACCAGCCGGGCCAAGATTACGGGCAGTCCAACGACAGACACGGCGACCTGGCACACGCGTCCAAAGGCGGCCAAAGACAGCGCCAAACTGCGGCCAACGGGGCGGATGAAAATGCGAGCTTTGAGGAAAAGCACTCCCACACAGCAATCAGGGCTTCCACACACACATACACATACAGGATACAACACCAGTTGAACCGAAACTACCGCAACAAGTTGAAAAGCTTGAGCAAAGAGAGCGGCGAGCGAAAGTGGGAGAGGCAGAGAGCTAAAAGCTCGCGGTGAGACCGGCATTTTCTGCGGTATTTGCATTCAATTGACGATTGCAACGATTGTGATTGCGATTCCGATGGCCTGTCAGCTGCAATTGACACTCAGACTGAATGGCCCGCCAAATGGGTTTTGTCCACTCCCAACAGGAACATGCCACCAGAATACCCTGGAACTCGGAAAGCCCTTTAGAATGCTTATTTAACTGTTTGGTGGTAAGTGTTCAGATATTGCAGACATAATCTTTACAAGAAGTTATTAAGTGATAAGGTTTCGTTTGCTTTTTTATTTATAACATAGAACTGCATTTATACTTTTCCAGGGTATTACTGCAAAAAGTGTTAGAAACAATTGAAATCAAATATCAATTGGCAGGGGATCCCATTTGATCACAATATATTCCGTGTTACATTTTATTGTTATGGATGCACATTTCGATTTGAATTAGCCTCCTCCCCTGGGCGCCACATTTCGCAGTCGGACGAGGGACTCGTTTCGCAATTGAAATCGTATGCAAATTGACGCAAATTGCCAACGCTGACGTTCACACGCTCATCATCCCGATCGTGGGCGATCACCGGCGGCAGGGATCCGCAGAAGAACTGGGCGTAGCTAAGGTGGAACAGCTGGGGAGCCGTGAACTCCCGCTCAAAGGCATACGGACGGTACTCGAACTGCCGGGAGTCGTGGGCCAAGCCAAAGAAGGCATCGTACGCCAGTTGCAGTCCATTGAGATCTGCCAGGCGTTCTTTCAGCGAGACGAATGGTTGCTTCTCCGCACACTTGATGGCATCCCGGAAAGGTTGCGACTCCCGGATCTCCAAGCCCACAGGTGACTCATTTCCGGCGGCATCGAAGAGTATACCTTCCTGTTCGAAGGCGTGGTTCATCTCGTGGCCCAGTACTGCGCCCAGAAGACTGTGCTGGAAGATGGTGTGCTCTCGGTGATCAAACAAGGGCCACTGCAAAAATTCCATGGGAACAGTAATGGTGTTCCTTTCGTTCTCATAGAAGGGAGACGTGCGTGCCTTCCTCACGTTATCGTTGACATAGTAGTGCCGCAGATCCACTTGAGAATTCCTTACAAGCAGTCCAGCATTCTGGAGACGGGTACGTAGGGCCAATGCTTCAAGAAGATTGGCCAGAAAATTTGTCGCGGAAAAGTTCGCACTCCCATAGTGGTTGTTATAGAACTCGGAGGATTTCTCCTCCGGCAGATTTCCTATTTTGATCTGAATACATTCCAACTTTGCTCTCACATAGGCCAACTGGTTTGGCGTAAGCTGCAGGCGATTGGCATCTAAATATTTGCCAAAAGCTGCCTTTAAAGTGGATAAGATCTCCAAAACCCTACTGGTATCCTCCTTCCGGTTTTGGTATATAAAGCGATCATAGATGTAGTTCATGCCCAGGGGTAAATAGGCACGCATGTGGTGAATGCAGCTCCTTGGATTCCGCTCCCTTGGCTCCGACTCCTCCACTAAAACATATTGGCGTGCTCGAATATACGTGTCCTTCGGCTCACTGGCGAAATCCCGTAGAAAGCGAAAACATTCCCGCAAATACTCCACATCACTCACCTCGAAAGTCAGATGATCGAGCTCCTCGGTGTCGTTCACGCCCAATAATTCAATAAAAAAGGAATGAGGAATGGGGATTTCCTGCCTTAATTCACTGTAACTCCATGTATGTACAACAGGATTTTCTGCACGATACTTATCCTGCAGCTGATGCATTTTCTCCACCAGTTCAACCACTCCCCTCGTGTACCACGCTTCTTCGTAAAGGCGCATGAGCTGCAAGACACGCCGGTCACTATATCTGTCAGTCGGATCAGGCATCCTTAACTGAATAACCCAACGCATGGAATCATTTGCAGCCACATCAACTCGCTTATCAATGAATACACCATTCAAGCCGTATACGAGAAACTTTTTAGGATGCAAAGTCCACTGATTGACCAGTTCTTCTAGACGAGGATTCCCGTGAAGCTTTCGCGTATCCTCCGTGCAGGCCTTGTAGTATTGTCGCATTTGCCTTATCAGTCGGGGCGCCAGTGTATCGTTTTCTCCCAAGTGGCTCGCCATGAACTCCACCATGGCACTGGCGAACTGATCCTCGACCCGCTCAAAGTTGTCCACATATTCTGAGGTACTGGAGAAGCGACCACAGGCAAAATTCCAGAAATTCGTGCACGGTGATGTTGTTCTATTGAGATTATTGTGAATATCGTTCGCCGTTGCCACGTTGATGTCCACAATTGCCTGGATGGGAATGAATAATGCCACCAGGCAAGAGCACAGCAAGAGTGAACATCCCATTAAGCTCGCTCGATTCACAATGAAACTACAGATTATCGCAACGCTCTGCTGAGCTCGGCCACCTTCGAACTACCTATAGAGCTTTGGGACTGATAGTGACAGCTTGGTCAATACTAGAATTCACATCTGAAATGTGGAGCAATTACCCGCCTAATGAAATGTGCCTGCCACCTTATATATTATAGAAACCCACTTGGTGAGTACATTAATCCGAGCCTAGCTTTTATTGAATCTTAATTACAGCGCTGTTGTAGTTCAATCTTCAATCGTTCGCTAAGACAGTTCGCAATATAAAACCAACTATATGTCACACGCTTATAGTCTACTTAACAAAACTGGATCTAAGGTGTTCACTTCTTGAACTTTTGCTTCTTTCCCGCATTCGCACCCGCCGTAGACTTTTTCAGCTGGCCGATCTGTTTGGATTTTTGCTTCAGCTTGTTCTGCTTCTTGATGGGTTTTCCCTCCAGAATGGGCACATCGTCGATATCCACTCGCGGCGCCTTGGCCAGTTTGGCGGTTATCTTGGGCGACTGTTTTCCTTTCGGTTGTGGCTTAGTTTTCGTTTCCTTAGTTGCTGGTTTGCTAGGAGAGTTTGTGCCATTGGCTGTTTTTTTTTTGCCAGCTGGTTTAGCTGGTGATCCAGCTCCATTTTCCTTGGGTTGCGATCCGTGGTTCTTTTTCTTGAATGATTTCGCATCTGAATTGGAGGCAGGGGTTTTCCCATTGGTTTGTTTTTGTTTAGGTGCAGACTTGGAAGGTGACTCGCTTGAATTTTCTTGCTCGCCCGGTACCTGGGATTTCTTATCTTTCTTCTCCGCCGGCTGTTCTGGCTTTGGCTTTTTGGACGACTTGACAGGCTGCTCAAACACCTTGGCCACATACTTGGTCTTGCTCTCTTCCCGCTTCTTTTTCTTCAGCTCCTGTTCGAGTTCGGTGAAACTCGGTTTTCCGGCGCGCTTGCCAAGCAGTTTTCGGGGACCCTTCTCCTTTGACGCTCCCTCCTCCTCCACCTCCTCAGATTCCGCAGCCGCTTCTGAAGTGGCGTCCGCTTCGATGGCCTCATCCAGCTGCTTCTCATCCTCCTCCTGCTGCTCCTTAGTTATGGGTATGGTGTTGGAGAATTTCTTGAGCTTGGCCACGTAGAATCCGTCCATGTTGTGGGTGTGCGGATAGTAGCGCTTGGTAAGGTTTAAGCTAGGATGGAACCGATGCTGCCGGAATTTGGTAAAGCCCTCCACGCCGAAGTCCAGACCAGTGGGCACAAGTTTGACATTTCGCTTCTTCAGTGCATAATCGATGACCCATTCGTTCTCCTCGGGCAGCACCGAGCAAGTTGAGTACACAATGTAGCCGCCAGTTGATGACTTCGCATCCGTACAATCAATGGCAGTCAGCAGAAGCTTCCTCTGCAGGTTGTAGCACCTTTGCACATCTACTTCCGACTTGGTGGTCTTCACGCTGGGATCCTTAGAGACGACGCCAGTTCCAGTGCACGGAGCATCCAGCAGGACGCGGTCAAAGCCAGTCATAATATTCCGGAACTTAGTGCCGTCCTCGCAGCTGACCACCGCATTTACAATTCCCAGGCGATGGAAATTGGCAACAATGGCCTTGATGCGATCCCTGTTAGAATCGTTGGCAAAGAGCACACCAGTGTTCTTCATGATGCTTGCGATGTGGGATCCCTTTCCACCTGGGGCGGAGCACATGTCCAGGATGCGTTCGTTCTCCTGCGGGGCAAGTGCCATTACAGGTAACAGCGAAGAGGCGCCCTGGATCATATAGTGGCCAGCCAGATACTCTGGAGTTGCACCCAGTGGCACCTGGGAGTTAAAGACAACCAATCCAACTTTCGTCCATTTACCAAGGGGATCCAAGTTGACGCCACGATTGATCAAAGCTCCGGCCAAATCCCTACGACGTGTTTTTAGAGTATTGGTACGTATGGTCAGGGGACGAGCAATCTAAAGGGGTTAATTTTTAAGGATTAATCTTGTAACTGTATTTCTTATGAAATATACTAACCTCTGAGGCCTCCAGATATTCCATTAGCTCCGTCAGCGGCAACATATCCATCAGCTTCTCCATCAAAAACTCGTTGTAGCTGTAATACAAACACAGATCCCTGCGCAGCAAATCGATGTACTCCCCGCGAGACCTATCCGCTTGACGATACCTTTTGAAGTCGGAAAGAACCAGACTGACGTCCTTTATGCGCTGTTGCACTTCCTGTAGGGTTAGGTCCTTCTCGGTTTCTTCGCCTTCGACGGGTAGTTGGAAAACATCCTGTTTGTCAACGGCTTCCAACATTTCGTCGTCGGCCAGTTGGGCTTCCTCTGCCTCGCGCTTTTTCAACTTCTTATTAGCCCGCTCGATGGGCAGCTTGTCATCATCATCATCATCATATTCGTCGTCCTCATCCTCCTCTTCATCACTGGCTGCCTGAGCACCATCTTCCTCGCCAGATATGTCAAAGTCATCGTCAGAGTTGGCATCATCATCGTCAGATAGATCAGCCAGCTTGCCAACCTGAGCGGTATCATCATCAGATTCTATTCCTTCCTCGTCGTCCTCCTCCTCTTCCTCTTCAGTTTCTTCTCCCAACTCATCTTCGGAGCCCTCCTCCAACTCCTCATCCTCCTCCTCATCCTCTGGCTGCTTCTTCTGTTTTTTGGGCTTCAGCCAGGTATCGTTATCATCTGTAAAACCCTTGGGAGCTGTAGCTTTCTGGCTCTTCGGAGCCGGGACCAGTTGAGGCACCTCCTCATCGGAAGATGGAACCTGTGGTTCCTCTTCATTATCCTCAGGATCGCTGTCGCTGTTGTAGGCCGTCTTCCTCTTAGCCGGTTGTGGTAGCTTTCCCTTGGCCTTTTTCTCCTGTAGTTTTGCCTTCTGGACTACTTTCTTTTGCTCTCGCTTGACGAATCTCTGCTTCTGTCGGTGAGAGAGCTTCTTGTCCTCCTCTTCCATGGGAGCTGCGAAGTAAAACATTTGAAATGAACACCCATTTGATAGGGTAATCTTCAGGAGCACTCACCGAACGATTGTTTGCGAAAAACAGGCGGTCCTTGTTTGCGCGCCTTGCGCCCAGGTCCCTTTTTCGGTTTCTCACTGTATTCAGCCTTCCGACCCATATTCTTTAACTTAGTTTATTCGGTTTTTTGGAGCAGAATTTGAAAAAACGTGAGCACTTCGATTTTGCTCCACGTGCGCCGCTCAAAAGACAGCGAGTGTTTTCCAGAACTGGTCAGAGGGAATTGCTAGAGCCAGTGCTGTCAACTTTTTAGCTTTTAACTAGCTATGAAAAATGTGTTTTTCAATATATGTTAATAACGTAATTACATATTACTTTAAATTTTATTTTGCCCGACTTTGTTTGATTCTTACAAAGTTTTTTTTATAAAGATTACATTAATATATATAGCTGGAAAACTAATAGATATTTTTAATTGAGCTATTTTAGCTACTTGCACTCCCAGCTGTTTAGCAGCAAACGTATTTCTCAGCACTACAAAAACGAGTTGGTAAACCAATTGAATTGAATCCAAAAAAAACCGAAAATTAAAAAAAAATCAGGAATATATTTTATTAATACAGTTCTTGCTTATTAGTAAGTATTATATCCATTCAATAATTAGATATGACCCTTAAATTGAATTTATAATGAAAAATTAATTTAAATAACCGTTATGGTTGCTGCCAACTTGATGCGAATAGTAGTTTGTTGACAACCCTGCCATATTTGATTGTGTTGGTGAAAGGCTAGTTCAAACGACTGCGCCTTTTTGCGAAGAATTAAATTAATTGCAAATCATGGCGTACCAGGAAAAAATAACAGAATTTAAGAACTGGGCCACTAGTCTTGGCTGCCCGCCCACTGCCCTGCCCACCGATGATGCACTCCGAAGGTAAGTTACAGCAACTTATCGGCAACTATCCATACTTAGAACCCGCTTTTTGCTCCACAGAATTTTTAAGTCCGGCTCTAGCTTACTTTTGAACCAGCTGCAATCCCGCATCCAACCAGTGGATTACGTGCGGGAGGTGCGCGAGAATCTGCTGATTGCCCAAGTGGCTCGCTACAAGGACAAAATGGTGCCGCTGGCTTCTAGGAGTTTCCAGCCGCCGGAGCTTCAGAGGTACCAGAAAATACAGGAGCTAAAGAAGCACAAGGAGAAGGCGAATCAACAGCTTACGGAGGCCCGAAAAGAGTACCAAAAGCTATCCGCCGCCATCAAGACCAAGAGTGGGTATAAAGTGAACTGATAACCTTGACATCAATTTAATGTGGTGAATCCCCCACAGACATTCAAACCATCAGTGCTGAGAACCGGAAGCAACTACTTGAATCTAAATGCAATATCCTTGACCTGAAGCTGGAGTCGCTGAATAAGAACTACGACCAGGAGTTGAAAAACAAGGTCCAGATTTTGGCCACCACGCCCGTGAAGCTGAGTGCTAGAAATGCCAGCGAGGCGCAGGCTACAAGGGCTGTGGAGCAGGCTCTCAAGCAGCTAGAGACCTTCTATGGAATGTGTGACGATGGCAATGCGGTGAACAATTTGGCCGAGGCCAAGCAGCGCTTATGGGATCAGATGCGGAGCACCTTTGCGGATATTCCCAACGCCCTGCTTCTGAACGTGGTAATGAAGATCAAAGAGGAGCAGCTGCAGCACATCATGAAGCTGAATGAGTCCAGAGGAGAATGCACAAATGAAAAGCCACCGCTGAATAACTATGAGGTCAAGTTACTAAAGACCAAGGCCGATATGCTTGGTCTGGCGGCCAAATATTTCGGGGCCCAAAAGGAGCTGGAGCAGAAGGAGGAACGCTTTTGCCAGGACTACAGCGTCTTTGTGGACAAACTTCAATCGAAGGTATACAGTTTCAATGGCATAAGTTTGGGCGACGAGGAAAATGCGGATGAACTGATTAGTGACTATCTGGTGCAGTACAACATGCGCAATTTTAATCGCTCCCAAAACGAATTCCTTCGCGAGCAGATTGAGCAACTGCGTCTGGAGCTGGATGCGGGCGCCAAGCAGCTGGAGAATCACGATCTAAAGCTAGGCTCTGTGAAACAAGTATACGGCGACATCAACTCCAGCATCAATCGTATCCAGCAGGACATGGTGCAGCTGTCGCAGATCAAGGAGAAGATCCTCTTTTCGCGAAATATGATGAAGAACCTGCTGGACGATATGCAAGCGGCTACACAGAAACAAAACGCCAAGTCCCAACTGATGAGCACCAAGCTTAAAGTGAGCAACATGTCCATGTTAGGTGCGGAGAGTTTCTGCCTGGCCAATGATAGTGTGTTCTCCAGCACCAAGGTGGAGTTCGATGGTAACTGCAGCGCAATGAACTCAACGATGCGACGCAGTTTTGACAACAAAACGCTAGTGCCGGGCGGAGCTGCATCCACCACACTGATGGCTGCATCCGGAGCGACGGTGCCGTCGCATTTGCTGGAATTCAATACATTTTTGGAAATACCGCTGGAAAAATTTAGCTGTACGCCGCGCGCCTGGTGAGAGCATACCTAAGCTGGATGTGCTATTTGCAATTAATCCAGAGTTCATGTTTTTTCCGACAGCTCCTTCCTGTTGTCGGCCAATCCACTCATCGTCGAGGCCCAAGAGTTGGCCTCCACCGTTCAACTGGCACCAGGCTATTTGCTAACACCCTTCGGCGCTCTGCAGGAAGTCCGAAAACGCATTTTGTGGGCGTCAGCAATTGCCGCTCATACGTCTGACTTGAAATTGAATTTTCAGCCGTTAATTGGTAAGCTCGATTCCGACATTTTGTCTCATATCCGTCTGATAGAAAACGTATCACCCTGCTCCCCAGTTGATCCGCACGATTTGAGACTGAAGGCGAGTCGTCAGCACGAGGAAATTGACCAATTGCTGGACAACCTGATGGCCATTGGGGTGAAGACTCAGTTGCAGCTGGAAAAGGCCGAGCGCATCTACCAGTTCCTGCTCGAGAATCCTTTGCGACGCTACGTTCCACCCAGTATACGATACAACAATGGCAGCTTCGCGGACTACGAGTCCGAGTTCAATCTCTACTATCGCATGACCACCAATGGGAGTTCGATGCGAGCGCCATCTAATTAAGTACGTTATTTATATTGTGAATACTGTAGCCCTTTTAAATTTTAAATTACATGAATATCCTACCCTGTTAGAATGAATGAACGGTTTTTGATTTTTTAAATATTTTTATTAATTTTTTTTGTTAATTTTAGTTTTTCGTTTGTCATTTTTTTTGTTACAAAGTCGAAATTGATTTTACTCACACCCACACAAAAATTTGGGTAAAAATGTCTTGTTATTCAAAAGAATTTCTCATTGTGCTTATGAGCTAATAATGTACACAACTTTTGTTGCCTTTTATTCGAATATGGATTTTGCCTCGATTATGGGGGTTGAGATATTTTTTAGGGAATAGTGTGTCGAGTTGATAGGTTTGCGTAACGAAAATACTTTATTATTATTAAATAAAAATAAAATATTCTCTCAATTGTCGAAGCAAAATCGGAATGCTTGTGATGTATCTTGCTTAGATTAAAATATTTAAAACATATACAGTGCCAGATCAGAAAGCAAAACGGACGGGATCAAGATGAAATGCATCGTTTACGGCTGGGCTGGAGTCTAATTTCGAGTTGAGTTCGGCTATAGGGTGCTAATAAATTATAGTCTAGTTATCGTTGGCCCTTCACTTATCATACTTAACTTAAGACATAATATTGGACGTACAAAAATTGGACTGGACTATACGGAAACGGAAGCTGAAGCTACAAAACGAACTGAGAACTGGATGTGGGTTGGTGTGTCCGAAATCGTTTGAGACATCTATTGCGCGGTTACACGATGTTTGTTTTCGATATATCTATTTTATAAATGTTTTATGCATTCGAGGGCTGGTTGATGGATTGGACCTGAAGCGCTTGGAGTCGACGGCCGTGGGCCCATTGGCTTATCTGGCGAAGAGCAGCGCCGCCAGGATGCCCACCAAAGCGAACGAAGTGGCGGACACATCCTCGGCTCCGGCAATGTACGCCTGTCCACAGGCCGGTGGGCACACGGGAATGATCGTCTCGAAGAGATTGACGCGCGCCTCCGCCTCTCCAAAGCGATTGGTGGCCTTGCACACATAATCTCCGTACTGGCGCTTCTCAACGGTGATCACACGGAGCGTCGAGTCGGTGTACTCGTCGGCGGTGGCGAAGTGCGAGATGCTGTAGTGCTGGTTGTTGGCCAGCTGGATGTCGTCCTTGGTCCACACGATGGCCGGTGGCGGATAGGCCTCAATGTGGCACTCCAAGTCCATGTCGTACTGCAGGGCCTGTCCCAAACGCGGACGCGGCACGGTGATCACTGGTGCGAACTCCACCTCCACGTTGATGTTGCGCCTGTCGCCCTTGCTCACTCCATTGTCGGCCACGCAGTAGTAGGTGCCGCGATCCTCCTTCTTCACCGACTTGATGCGCAGGGTGTTGCCCACATAGGTGGCACTATCTGGAATAGGCAAATTGGTATGGATACTCATTAGTTAACTGGGTTATTGCAATTAGATATGTGTATGATTTTAAGCTTCCTATTACATTAAAACCCGAATGTATCTTAACAGTATTCATCATCAAATGGTATCTATTGTAATTTTGATTGAAAACTAAACGGTTTAGAGAATAAGTAATACGTAGTAGTGATCTAATAATACTTCGAATCAACATAGACAATTGCCCTTTTGAATGTGGTGTAACCATTTCCATTATGGGCTTAATCTTATCCGCTGTTTAAATGACGCGCGTTCAAGTGCGAACACATGCCACTGGCCATTAATGGAGCAGCTCTAAACGCTCTCGGTGCTCAATCTATTGTGTTTGTGCAGCGGGGGCTGAGTCAAAAATCCGATTTTAATGAGCCAACCCGCGGCACATCCGTTGGCACTTGCGGGTGACCTTTTCCAGTTTTTCACTGTCCACGGACATGCTCGGCGAAACAATGGCAGCGTTAATGACCTCTAACAAGTAAAGCATTTTGTTTGGGCCTCTGCTCGTTTGCACTGCCAACTAATTTTGAAAAACGGAGTATGCCAGCGCCACTGCACTTAGCCATGAGTGCTCTAAAGGATGGGGGCATGTCCATGGGTTCGGTGGTGTGCGCTGAGCAACTGAACCGTGAACGTGAATGGGAATAGGAATAGGAATTGCAGTACGAATGCCAAATGCCAAATGCGAAAGGTGCTGTGGGTTCATAACCGGAAGTTGGCTTAGCTCAACCAGGAAAGAGGGGGGTGTACTATATACGTAGCATGTGGTGTGTGCACGCTGCAGTGGAAGCGAGTGCAATGAGCCTAGGGATCTGGATCTGCTCCCTCCTCCGCGCACACAGATACGCCCGCTTATGTGTGCGTGTCTGTGGCTGCTCTTCAAACATTTGCCAAAACAATTCAGGCTCAAACAATTGACACAAACTACATGGAGCAGAAGTGCACAGGGAGAAAGGCTGGGCACCTTTTAATAAAAATGCCAAAGTGAAGATGGAATTTTGAAAGCACCATCTAAAAACTTTACTTTTATTCAAAGTATAGATACAAAATTCAGTAGATCTACAAATGCAGCTTGAATTTATGAATTATCCGTAGATTCAAGTACTTTTTTTGAGTGCTAAAAAAAGAGTTGGTATCCGATGGGATGTTGAGGAGCCGTAGAAACATCAGGAGCATTGACCAAAGCTCCGGAATGCCCTGAAAATATGTTTTGTGCGAATTGCACATAAATGCGGGCCACACGCCGAAGGGGGAGAATTCGAGTGCGGCTTGTGCCTGCTCAACTGAAACATTTCAAATTAATTGCGCCTGGGAATCGAAGTAACACATTTCATTAAAATTGGATTGACATTCCCCTGCCGACCATGCCGCCCATTCCCCTTCGACCCTACTATAAACCCTGGCAATGGGTTAAGGCGGTGGCCCAGCAAACAACTGCATCGGTTGACGAACGTAAAATGGCACCATGATGCGGGCATCTGAGAAACAAGCGCAACCAACTCATTTAAATATTAGAAAAGCACACACAAGCTGAAATAAACTCCCAAGTAATACTTATGCACATATGTATATCTACTACTGGGCATATAAATCCAAAGCAGACTTTATGCAGTGGGATGAGGGGCAGGGGAGGTATTTGTTCAATTAGTCCAATGGAAGATGATTCACTTCGCATTA
Organism: Drosophila sechellia; assembly: GCF_004382195.2. Taxonomy (NCBI): domain Eukaryota; kingdom Metazoa; phylum Arthropoda; class Insecta; order Diptera; family Drosophilidae; genus Drosophila; species Drosophila sechellia. The sequence continues at coordinate 8,623,411 of NC_045950.1, read as the reverse complement.
TAGTGTCGTGACAGAAATACATTTGTGTTTGTACAAATGGACGGGAGCACGGAGTGGATCTATATGGTCTATCGAGAAGGAAAAACTTAGATGCGTCGGGGTCACCAATTGCCATCTTATAACAGGACTTCAAAGGGTTGTTTATTTAAACTAATGATATAGGAAATAACTAAGTAAAACATACACTAGGAATATCTGCTCTTGCTGAACTTTAAGAAATACGAACCATCGGGGTCACCAATGAAGCCAATCAGTAAAACTTTAACCTAAAACAAAGCCCACTCACATCAATAAAGATGCTAGGAGTTAAAGTTAACTACTGCCTGCCCAGCGAGTAGAATCAGTTGCGTTTGTAATTTCCGAGCGTTTACTGTGTTGCCCCGAGAGACCGGGCCCAAAACAGGTTCTTTCTGTATAAGTCTAGCCCAGAAGTCATCTTCTGTTTCTGTTTCTCTACCTTGCAGCGAGCTGTGAGTTCAGCAGCCTGACTGCAGCTCTAGATGTGCATTACTTCACCAGATAGCCCTTGATCGAACGCAGTTGTAATAGCTGTGCGTTTATGGTTCACAGGGAAGGCACAACCCACTCGAAATACAAATGCGCAGGCGCAACATGGTGTTAAATGCTACCACTACTTTTTTTATTTCTTTTCAGCTTTATTCTGATGGACTACCGCACACTCAGCGGACTGTGAAATGATATGCAAGTCAGGTACGAAAAGAGCCCAGGAATTTCAGAGCTTCAAACGTTCCCAAACATTTGTCGCCTGTAAACCGTTTTACCGTTTTTTCTGTTAGCATGTAAAACTTTGAAAACCCCTTTTTTTTAATGCGGAGGTTGCGCATGCGCGTAAGTGGGGCGTGTCAGAAAGTGACAATATTTAATTGCTAATTAGCTATGTGAGGCAAACAAAGAACCGGGGAATACTCGTACGAGCGAATACAGCTGCCAGTTTCTTGAGTACGCGACATTTCTCATTCTCCGCTCGTAATTAATGCAGAAAGAATGCCATGAGTTGACTCCAGACGCGATGCTTGCGACACTTTTGAGGGTTCAAATTCATGAACTAGAGCATTCCAGTCAAGCCATTGAAACAGAACACCCCAAATGGAAGATGAATGCCTGGGTTATTCGAATTTGAGATAGTCAAGAGTCGAAAATTGGAAAACATTGTTGTAATGGCGTCGAGTTACGAAAACCAGACTCATATATCACTCGCAAATCAGCTGAAGGCACGGGTTCACTGGGATTGGATTGGATCTAAATACCTATTCCTCGTCGATCTAGTAAATGTGTGTGCTATTTGAACCTGGGTCTTCATCCTCTGTTTGGTATTCCCTAATGGGGTGTTTCAATAACCAACCATTACGGATTGACAAATTAAGAGTGAATTTCTGTTCAATCAAACTAATGAAAGCCCGCATCCCAGGAACCTACAAAAGATGCATATTCCATACAGTATACTACAGTGGTGTGCAGCGGAAACAGCTCGCTCCTCCGTATCATGCCAACCATCATCCATCACACGGAATGGTGTGGAGTAATTTCAGTTACTAATGAGAGAATTAAAAACACTTTGCACCAGGCAGGATGGTGATGATGCTGCGTCCATCTCTGACTCGGCAATCTCTGACAACTAATGAAAGGAAAACAGAAACAGCAACGGCACAGAAACAGGAAAGATGGAAAGATGGAAACTCAAAAGGTAATGAAAACGCCGACTTGGCAGGCGGGCGGGTCCACATTTGTTTTAGGCCCTTCCTTCAGGGAAACCTGTCTGGAAGTCTCCGCCTGCCATCATGCGAAATGAAAACAACGTTGCTAACGCAACACCCCTTGTTTCTGGAACCCCGACTCCGGATCCCTCTGCTCCCTGGACAAACAACCAGAGATAAATTGTCAGTTGAAGGCAACGAAAAAAGAGCCAAAGAAATGGAAAATTGTGCAAAGCCAGAGGTGAGAATTCAGTTTTTTGGACAGGGGAAAAGGTGAGAAGTGCAGGTAGATAGATCCTAAAAGGATGCAACTTCGCTGAGCCGCTGCACAGAAAACGGAAAATGGAAAATGGGAAATGCACGGAACAGGTGTAGGTGTAGGTTCTAGCATGACTGTGCCTATATGAAAGTTCTGAAAGTCTGGGTCTCCTGGCTTCCTGCTTGGATGACTTTCAATGGGCGCTCGCTTGGAAAATTGGTGACAAGTAGGGATGGTGGAAAGGGTTGCTGTTTCTGCTACCGTTTCTAATGTTTCATAAACTACTTAAAGCGACAAAATGAAACCCCGCCGCTGAGCGCCATTTTGTGAGGTGACAGAAACAACCACCCAAAAGGGCTGGAAAAAGGGAAATTGAGTGGCATGCAAAAAATATCCGCACCAATCACAGGGCCAGACGCTGTTTTTCAAACCCCCTTTTTTTACCCGTCGAGCGGGAAAACGTGTGAGACGGGCCACAGAAACAACAACAACAACAACTAGCCAAAATAACATTTGTTGCAAGGCGCTTTCCCTTTCCGCGGCAAGTCTAGGCCCGCGGCCATATTTGTTCTTTCCCCATTCAATTTCCTGCAATTTGGCCAGCAACTCCGGCGGAAAGTCTAAGGAAAACTCAGGAAAAGCCTGTCTATCTCGTTCCCTTGCAGGGCTCTTCAAATGTCAACTGACTCCATGAACCGAACGTTGCCATGTGGAAATTATGAATGTTAATGCAGCACGTCAACAATGTGTGACTCATCATAATTTAAAACACGGACTGGCAAAGGCAAAGGCCAAATGCCGAATGCCGAAGCGGGTGCGCTTTTAATGACGCTCCGCATTACTTGCGCCTGCTGCACACAACCCAACCGAAATGAAAAACCCAGTCCCAGTCCAACCCAGTGCCAATCCCAATCCCAATCCCAATCCCGGTCCCGGTCCCAACCACCCAACATATCATGGCTCCCGGGCATGTCACAGATGGGTCATGTGCCCCGTTCTCCTGGATACGTGCCATCCAGTTTGGTTTGGCAAAAATCCAATTAAAAGAGTGCACACAGTGTTTTGATTCTAACACGATTTTCCTATTTTTTTCAGAGTAGCAGTAGCGCTCGTGTATCAATGGATGCTTCACTTAAACGGGGATTGATTGCATTGTGATGTGTGTGTATTGAAAATGGTTGTGCTCAATCAGCAAATACCGAATTGCAAACTGAAAACTGCAATAGCGTGCGTAAAAGTTGATTTAGATGTGTGCTATGTGTTTTGATTTCCTTTTGCAACTGCAAAATACCTATATAACAAATTAAAGAGGGAAAACCCAGCTAGAAGTGAAGTTACTTGGGTTAACAAACCTATACCTAACTTTCTTTCATGACTATTTTTGCTTCCTCAACGAAATGAAGTGCTTTCTTGGCCCAGAAGTCAAGTGGTTTGAGTTGATTAAACCCACGAAGAGCTTTAACGCAGCCCCACTCCGGTGACAGCTTCTCTCATTGATTGCCCAGGAACAACACCTGGTAGATGCAACGCCAGAAGAAGAAGCAGCTCCACCCGCCTGCAATCTTGTGGAAAAATTGCAAGGCTCTGCAAATTTGTCGCCTCTTCCTGTTTTGTCACCCAAACTCATCACGGAACATCAACATGGTTGTGATGGGATGTGGCGTTGTGGAGCGGGGAAAGGGAAAAGGGCTTCACTTGTTCTGGCTGATGTCGCTGCAACCGCCGCACATACATATCGAGCATATAACAAGCTCTTGAGACATGTGAATGCACCCACTTTGGTGGGCCTTCGCCTTGAAACCGCACCGAGTGACATGGATCCACCCTCCGGATTCCGGACAGCAAGCCAAGCCACCCACAATTCACAGCCCACAACCCAGCGACAGACAAAGCCACAGACGCTGGCTGTGTTGTTGACTTTTGAAAAGTGATTTTCCCTCCTCGAGTAGTACATTATAGCTGGCCAAGAGTTATGCCGCCTGGTATGCCATTTATTGGATTACACTCCACTTCGCTGCACTCCCCTTCTCCACCACCGTGGAAGCTCACTCAATTGCAGACTGTACTTGCTCCGGCTCGCTACGAAAATCATAAATCAGGGAATTGTAAGGAAAACTATTAAAATTGTAATTATGCCAAAAAAGAGAGAGCTGCAAGAAGGCTGACCGACGTAAATCCCTTGTGAGCCGAGTGCCTAAATAAATATTGGCTAAGTCCCAGGGCAAACAATTCAGATGGCTGGGCGGGTGAGTTGGGTCGGAAAAGCCGCGTGTCCTTTTGTGTGAGAATGCGAGTGTGATAAGGATTAAAAAGCCGGTCTGAAGGTGAAACATGCAGCCAAGAGTGCTAAACAAATAAGGGAATTGCCACACCAGGAATGTATGCAAAGTGAAAGGGATTCCGCAGGGCAAAACGGATCTTAGATTATTCATTCATATTATTCATTCATTTAGAAATACGGGTATCTGCGATGATGTCATAGATAGGAGTACATTTATGTACATACGAGTATGTACATATATAATAGTAGAACAAATAATAATATAATATGGATAATAATACATATTGCATTTGCTAGCAAAAACTGCTGTATATTGTTGTTAACAACCAGAGATGAGTAATCCACGAAAAGTGGTTGGGAACATGAGGAATGGCCTCATGCACAGAGGGAAAATGGAACGATTTGGTCGTGCACCTCGGCTATTAACTAACAAGTTATTACTTCGAGCTGAGTGAGTGCCACAAAGGGCTAACTGGCTGGCTGGCTGTTCTGGCAATTCTCTTCATTTTGCGGCTGACTGAAAGCCGCCAGTTGGCCCCATGAAATGGCCATGTTGACCAAGTGGTCGTTGCCCCAGCAACCAACATTCACAAACAGGTTTTCTTGCCACAACGCTTCTTCTACGTCATCGCCGTTTATCGTGCTCCATGTTCCCGTTCTCGTTTTGCCTTCGACTTTGAGTTTGCCATAAACAATGCAGCGCGTTCGCAAACAGGAAGAGGAAACGGCAGCGCAGGACAAATAAAAACAGAGCGACCATCAAAGGATTCGGCCCACTCCCCGTATTGCCACCACTCCGCCTCCTAATTGCGAGTGTGCCAAACCTAATTGCTTGCAAATATTTTGAAACTCAAACACACAGCTGCCGCCTGTGGCATCTGAGGAATTTCATTATGCACAGCAAGCGAATATGCATGATTTCCATTATCCATCAAATTTAAAGGGGGCACCGACCAACTAATCTCGTGCACGGCCTGTTGAGATCTCGAGTTTAGCATCAATTGCGCATCGAAATGTTTAAGCATAAATATTATTAACATTAAGAGACTGGCACCCTTGCGTTTGATGGCGAAATTGGAGTACTTGATCTCATGCTCACTTGAGTCTAATTCGCAATTTGCCAGCAAACGCAATTTGCATGAAAGTTAATCAGGCATTTTCGCCGAGGGAGAGTTTTCCGGACAAAACTCTAGAGTGCGTTTCAGGTTCAGACACCCCGAACTGATCTGTGCGAGATTCTCGCGCATAATTGAACAATTAAAGTTAATTTATCATGATCCTCGATCCATCGTAGAGCGATATGTATCTGAAAGATTCTCCGCTTCCGTTCGGAACAACAATACCCCAATACGAATACGAAGGGCGACAGCTGCCAGCCAGCGTTTGAAAATTCAGCAAAAAGTGAATTCAATTTCGCTTTGCTTTCTTTGCAGCTATCAGCTATCAGCTATGAGCCATCTCTTGTTTTCATTCGATGGGCCAAGGTGAGGTTTATTATGGCAGCCGATTTTGCATGGAGCAGCAGATACACATGTGCTTATACGGCAGATTGCCCCCGATGCGCCGGGTTTTCAGGTGCCAGGTGCAAACACTGCACATGTCTGTGTTTACTCAATGGCCATCTACCATCTAGCAACTTGGTTTACCCATTCAATGTAACATACATGGGTTATACCACCTAAAAAAAAGTGAAAAATAACCAATCGATTTGCATGGCAACGCACAAATTGGCATGGACCCGGGTCCCTCAACACCCAGAATGCTACAGAACCGGTGGACTGGCGAGCGGAAACGCTTGATTAGGGGTTCCTCAATGGGCACCACAGCCTGGGCGGGACGAAATGCGTTTCCAACCGGCTGATGGGATCAGGGGTTGTTTAGATGGAGGGGCATGGGCATGGCATGGGCATGGAAGGGCTCGAACCGCTCGCGGCTTGTTTGTTTGCATCTCTTACATTGTACTCGCCCCGGGAACCACCGACCTTTGTTTGGGTTACCTTTTTAGCTTGTAATTTATATATATTTTGTATACTTCGATTGTATTTTGCCGGCTATCAAAATAAGAATTATGTAGCCGAGCCATTCGAAAGGTGGAAAGGGGAAGGGGAGGAGGTGTGGTGTTACCCAGGGTTGTGGGCTTGGGAGATTCTTTCGCAGGGGGCGCAGCCCATTTGCCATGCTCTCAGGATCCCTTTGTTTGCGTATGTTTGCTGTTTACTCGTTCCACCTCTGAGTTTCATTTTTCAGCTTTTTCATTTTCCATTTTTTTATACCACCCAAAAGCCCAGACCGTGTCTGATGTGTAAGAAACAGCCCTCTGCCGCACCGTTTTTGCACGGGTTGTTTGCCCGGAGTCGCAGAGTCGCAGATGAGGAGACCCGGAGACCATCAAACGGTCCGTGGAACGTTTTCAAGTTGCGGAAGCAATTGCGCGTGCTGAAGTTGTCGAATGCCTCAGAAACTCGAATGGGAATGGGAATGGAAATGCGAAACGTGAAAAGCGGCACAAAGGCTGTGCAGTCGGAGCTCCTCGTCACGCCCACCTCTGGGTACACCTCTATGTCCTCTCCCCCAACGACGATAGCCCTTGGAAAACATTTGACTCGGCTCGTTGGCGCATTTCAAAGCGCTGCTGGACGTGGAACTGTGCTGTTTGCCTAAGCGCTTTAAATTAGAGCGTGGAAAAGTGTGAAACTCCTGGCAAATACTGGACCTCAAACCCGGGGCCCTTTGATTTATGGCGGAATGAAGTTAAGCCATTCCTGACCAGCCGTGGAGCGTATCCAACCGGTTGCGGTTGGGTTTTATAGCTTGTAGCGCGGGGCACGCCTGGTTTTTATTCCATTAGTTTTTGTTTTGAGCCCACAGAAGGAGCCCTCAATGCCGTGGCAATTAAAGATTGCACAAGCCGAAGCTGATAGCTGATGGATACAATGCCCCGGGAATTAAGCAGGCTATCGGATGTAGCGAAGCCGCCAGGTAGGGTGTGTCCGCGAGTCGGTTCTGGGTAATGAGCAACTCTCGGATTAGTTACACTAATTGCTTTCCAAATGACGCTGCAATCTTGTTAAGGACAGCCATTATGTCTGCCCCAGGGTCGGAGTTCAGGTAAAGATCGCATCGAGATCGCTATGGAACAGCAGCACCTGTATGGGATTAACCGAGCGAGCGGAGAGGAGGGAAGGTTCTATTGTTCCATCTACCTGGGCACCAAATTACTTTAGTGTTTTATTAGCTTTTCTCTTCCTTTCGAGAATTTCTGGATGGACACGTAAACGCAAACAATTTGTAGATAGCATTTGCACTTGTCCGAAACGGAGTTTCCCGAGAAAAATGGACCGTTTTCTTGGAATGGGAGGAACATTAAGAAGGTGAAGAAAAATATATATATTATTTCTGGAATGTATATAACCCCCATGTGGGTTTTTCCAAACTCGTCAAGTGCATTAATAGGAAATTTCGTTTTGCGCAAATAGCGAAAATACATTATTATGATAATCAAAAGAACATATATTTGTACAAAAGCCAAATATTTGCATGTACCATATATACGTGCTGATTTCTTCAAAAGTAATGAATAATAAAATGGATATAGAAATAAATAAGCTAGAATTGAGTCAAATAACAATCAAACTTTTTTGCACAACTTAATGTATTCTTGAGCTAACAAAGTTGCTAGAAATTAGATTTTCCCTTGTTATTTGGCTAGACCCCTTTGCGAAACAATCTTCAAAAGGCCAACCAGGTAAACAAAGGGTAGCATGTGTTTGTTTTCGAACGACAGAAGTTGGAAAACGGCCTAAAAGGCCGAGTAAAATGAAAAATCAATCTGCTGTTGCGAAACTTAGCCCTCGAAACAGGTGGGGGGTGGCAGGGCAGGGCTAGACCCCGTTTATAAGAACAGCCATCCCAAGCCGAGTAAACAAAACTGAAAACTAAGGTGACGCCTGAGTGAGTCACGGTCACTCACACTGGAGCCCAGAGCACCGAGCCCAGTTAAAAGCCCCCATTCCCAGCCATCCCAGCTAAAACCTAATGCCAAAGCGGGACGGACAGAGCTACCTGCCAAGAGAGCGGGAGCCAAGAGAGAGGGAGCCAAGAGAGCGGAGAGAAAGAGCAAAGAGGGAGAGAGAGAAGTGGAGAACGCGCCCCACCAAACGAAAGCTGGCTTAGCCAGCGTACCCAGCGTAACCCAAGATAATCACCCACAAATAACTGAGGAAACTCACCAGTTGGCAGAATGGCATTGTTCTCGCGTCTCCAGGTGATGGTGGGTGTGGGATAGCCGCTGGCGTAGCACTCCATCTGGACCTCGCTGCCCTCGCTGGCCACCACCGACTGCGTGGAGTTGTCCGAGATGACGGGGGGACGGCGCACCGATAGCTTCACTTCGGCGCTCACTTTGTGGACTGTGGAGATCACCACCTGGCAGGTGTAGGTGCCCGCGTCCGTCTCCTGGATGTCCTTGATCTGCAGCTTGTAGGTGGACGAGTTGGGATCGTAGCGCAGCGAGAAGCGCGAATCCTTGATGACCAGCGTGGAGCCCGTGGAGAGGAAGACGGGATCGCTGTCCGTCTTCAGGAAAAGCACGTTGTACTCTTTGGCATACTGAACGGAGCAATCGAACTCCACAGTGCCGCCGATATCCTTGATCTGCTCCTGCGTGATGTAGGATATGGTCGGGGTTCGCTGAGCCAGCGTTTGCTGCACGAAAATGGCCAGGAGCAGGGTGCTCCACACGCAATTCGAGATACTCGGCCGCCACATCTTAGAAATTGACTTTTAGCACCACACCCTGCAAGCGCGCGATTTAATATATGTAGTGTTTCTCAAGAGCTGCGCTCCAAGATCTCAATCTTCTCCAGATAGGGTGAGAGCGCGGCGAAGACGTCTCCAAGAAAACCGAAGACAACTATCGCCGTTTCTTTCTTGAGCACAGCAAACGCGGATGCTGAACTGCAGTCTCCACACTTGTCTTCTCGCTCAGAGCTGGTTTCAGACTTCTTCTCTCGATCAGTCACGAGTTTTGGCCAAGACGGAGGTAACGCGCCGGAGAGACAACTTCACAGTTCGAAAGTCGCGAAACGAATGAATCTCTGGCTTTGAAAAGTGCGCCCTCAAGAGCGCGAGTTGCCTGGAGATGGGCAGCTGAAATATGCCTAATTAAGGCAGCAGTGTTATCGGTGCGCAATGTAGCTCAGACTCAAACCAGCGATAGCATATGGTTGGTTTACTAAGTGGAGACACACACTCTCAAATCAGATGGCAGCGCCATTCCTCTTGTGAACAAATGGCATCCTGAAATTAATTTGAAATTTAAAAATATCAATTTTTCAAGCTAGTAACTTCATTCCAAAATAAAAACGCGCATTCTTTGTGATTGTTTAAAATGCCTTTTTATTTAGTTTTCTCTTTCTTGTAATTTTATTCAGTAGTTATGTATAAGTTCTATAAATGTCGGATTTTCTCTATATCGTGCTCTATGCCGTTACGATTATATGGTATAACTTTTTTGTATGAATGCATAATATAAATGGATAATATATAAATTGTGTTTAGTTTTTCGTTTTAGTGTTCAACATTGGGCTTATCTTTCGTGTGACTCAAATAGTTGTTGGCTTTATCGTATCTCAAAGTGTATATTGTATATATAATGTAGAGCATTTAGAATTTGATTTTAGGTTCTCAACAAGTTGCTAGTTATTAAGTACATAATATGTCAATGTCTATATCGTATTTGTATTACGCATTACGTGATTTGATTTTCCATTTGTTAAGTTTCTTGGTAATAAATATCCGCTGACGCGGGCGCTTAAAAAATCTAAAAGCCAATGACGAAATCGCGGAATCCTAAAATTAAAACACCATACCTCTTATTGCCCTTTAGCAGTACGATCGTAAAAGTTTCAACGAGATTCAATGGTTTTGCGACTTCGAAGTGCAGTGCAACTGCAAGTCTTTTTTATGAGCTATATTCATATCTTTTGCTTCAGTAAAATAATCATATAGATGCATATATCTGTTTACATATCTGTGTTTTCTGTGTATATAGCAATCCTCAAAGTTTAAATTATAATGATTAAGGTAGTGTAGGCTACGGCTCAGAAAAATAATAAATAAATAAATTGCTCTAAGTCAACGTATGAGTTAAGGTAAGGTAGAAAGCTAAGCGAGAATTCGTCTTCATCCATTCAGCTGCCTATGGAGATTCCCAGTCCTGCGGTTTCCACTGGTAGCCAGTTCCTAGTTCTTCTGCGAATTAAGACTCCATTGAGCAAACTGCTCCTGCCATTGGCTATTCGCATTTGCCTGTGGAAACATAGAACTCTGTATTAAAATAAGTCATCGAAGCCACATGTATTCTCTTTAATCGTACTCAAGATAAGTCTTTGGCATGCAAGGCAATTGGAAAGTAGCAATCACTACACTAGCTACAGGATATATAGATATATATTCGAATTATGTTTCGGATATCGAGTGCATGTACAGAGAGAAATAGATAAATAAGGATAGACAACGGCAAAGAACAACATCTAGATCAACAGTGAGCAGGATTTCATGGTGAAATCCTTTACCTTTTCATTCCACTCTTGGTTATACGATTGAGATTCGTCGAAATCTGAAATTGATCAAGTTTGCGGTGAGCATATGTATTATCGGTATCAAGGCTCAAATCAAAATCAGACAATTTATTCGAATCCTTTGAGTCAAGCAGCCAACGTGAATCAAATCTAGAGACTAACTAGGATGAGCTGACTGAGATTGATTGATATAGAGAGAGAGACGGTTGAGAGTGCAGCAATGATGATGAGCTACGTAGTAGAACTATAGAAATAACTATAGATAGAGCCCCGACTGGAAACTACCTGAGGTGGACTGGAAATTCGTGAGTCGAGCGAGCTAGGATGGTCTATACTGTTAAGGCAGCAGTAGATTTTGCATATTTTACCTGATCGCAGAGTATATAACCTACGACGAACACTTTATATATTCAGACTATACTTCATTATATAAGCGTGCATGATCAACTGCAGTTCATCGATTGTCTCACCGATCTCGTGCAGCGCCGGGAAACCCGCCTGCTCATCGTCGATGAACAGTTCCGGGTGGTTGCGATAGCCCAGGATGCGGTTCACCTGGGACAGCTCCTCGCCCTGCCCGAAAGTGTAATCAAAGTGGTCCTCCTCGTGAACGCCGCTACTAGGGTACACGTTGTATGGAGCTGCAGCTCCCTCGCACTCGAGGTCCTCGTCGGTGCGGAACACCTCCTCGTACTCCCCGCACTCGCAATCGTTGCACTCGCACTGACTCGAGTCCTCGGACTCGCCACCCTCGATGTGTCGGAATTCTTAATCGGATTTTGTTGGGCGATTTTGGTTTTTGTTTGTTTCGATTTGGTTTGGTTTATTGGATGGGCAGGGTCCCCCGATTTAACATACAGAAGAAATGAGCGAAAATTATAAAAGGCAACTAACCAAACTGGGAGAGGAGCTCAATATTTGCAGCATTTTTTCTTATGCCGTCTATTGGGGTAATAATCTAAAATCAAATGGTTTGAAAAAAAAACGAAGAAAACAAAACAGAAAATTGGTCGCTTTAGAGAAGTGGGAACCAGCAGGAATTGGAGGAGCGTTTCAGTTCGGATCGATGCAGCCCGGGACAACTTACCCAGTGGCATGATGAAGCGAGCCTGCGGTAGGGAGCTCGCCGGCTGGGGACTCAGCTGCTGTGCCCTCCCCCGTCCTGGAAAATGGCCAGACCCAAAGACACAATACGCACACCGAAAAAGAACACGGATAAGCACAGAGTGAAAACATTCCATTTGGAGCTGGGATTGTGTTTGGTTTGGTGGCTCTAGAAGCGGTGCTACTACGAAATCTACGTGCTGGTGCAGTGCAGACCACCATTCACGAGCAACTCTTGGAAAACAGGAGCAGGAACAGGAGCAGCAGATGCAGATGCAATTGCAGTTGCAGTTTTGGAAGCGTAAGCGTTTGGTTAGATGGGATCGAATCCAACGATTTACCTGCGTTCAGGTCGCTGACCATGTGCGAAATGGCCGACGTTAGATGATCGGCAGCCTCATTGAGCTCCGCGTCGGGATTCAGATGCGAATTCGGATTCTGATTCTGATTCGGAATCGGATTGAGGCTGGGAATGGCACTGACATTGGCAGTGGTGGTGCGCATTGGCGGTGGCGCTGCGAAGGCGAAGCGATCAAGAAACGAGTGTGTTTTTGGGCGTGAGAGCGTGTGTTTCGGTTGGGTTGGACAGGTGATATCCGTTTGGGTTATTGGTTTTTGGGTGTGTGTTTTGCCAGTGGAGGTGTTACCGCGTTGTTGAGCGGAATATACGATTAATATCTGTCTGAACCCAGGCCTAAACTTTCGCGTTAACCAATTTCACACAGGGGATTTCAGAATTTGAACATGAACGAACCTAACCGAAGAGTAACCCAGGGGTCAGTACCTCCAGTCTCTACTCACTTGCACTTCCGTTGGCGGCGAAGGCGCTGCGCATATCGCTGCTAATCTGGTTGAGCTGCTCCAGCTGGCTCTGGCTAAATGGCCCGTGGCCATGAGCCTGCTGCTGCTGTTGGAGGAGTTGCTGCTGGCTGGCTCTGACTCCTCCGGCCATCGGATGTTGCTGCATCTGCTGGGCGTGCAGAGCACTCATGGGGGAGGTGCCCAGGATACCAGCTCCGCCGGGCATTGGTGGGGATTTACCGGAACGAGGACTCGAGTTGGGCGTGGAACGAGGCGATGCTGTCTGCTGGTTCTTCAGCATTCGCATCAGTCCCTCCAGTTGCTCCATTAGCTGTCGTCGCGAATCCTGCAGGGCACCCAGGTGGCCCTCTAGTTCTCCTTTCCGCTGCCGTAGAGCACGCAGTTCATTGATTAGCGCCGGATTCTCTGGCGCCATCTGCTCCGTCTCCTGCTGACGCCTCAGGCGCGCTATCTCCCGCATTATCTCCTTGTTCTTGGACTCCAGTTGGGCAATTAGCTCGCGTTGGGCTCGCGAGTTATCTGTGCCAATTGGTGTGGCATTGTCGGGCAAGTTGGATGGCTGTATGGATTGCATAACAATTTAAGAAGGACTTAAAGGCTTTTTGGTATGGCTCACTCACCGCTCGGTTTTCCTGGGCCAATCTGGCGGCATAGCGGGCAATCAGGCGGTGCTCCTCGTCGTTGGCAGATGCGGCGGCAACGCGAGACATGGTTGTGCCGGCCGTGCCGCTGGCGCTGTCCAGACTGCGACCTGTGGCCCGCGAGTCGAGCGTGCTGGAGCGATCGAAAAGGCCGTGCTGGCCCGGAAGACCCGGATGCGGGCCGTGGTGGCCATGTACGAGGCCCGAGGGGTCCGAGAAGCCGTTGTGCGAGGGCAGCGGCGAGGGCGGCACGATGTGCGACAGGTTGAGCGTCTTCTCCGGCTGGTCGGGGAAGCGGGGGAGCACCTGCACCGTCTTCTCGGGCACACAGCGGAAGCTCTTGCGCAGCGAGTGACCGATCTGTTTGCTAGGCGACTTGTAGCTCGAGTACTCCTTGACCTCGTGATCGTTCTGGTGATTCAGCGATGTCTTGCCGTGCCAGAAGCACTCCTGACACAACTGGTAGGCGTGACACCGCTGACAGCGATAACGAAACCCGGTGAAGTTTTCCTTGTGGCAAACAGAGCAGACAGTCGGATGCACAATGGTCTCCACGGTGGCCAGCCGGTGCACCAGCGGCAGCCAGACGAGGCAGGACGGCCCCGGCTCGGACATCAGCGTGGCCATAAAGTCGTTCACCGTCACCTTATTCTCGGTCGGGAAGATCTCCTCCTCGAGCCCCTCCTTGTAGTGGAATGTGGGCGACTCGTACACGGCCGCCGGCAGGGCCAGCACTTCGCGCAGGAACTCGCCCAGCTTCCAGGCCACCAGCTGTCCAGCGCCATCCGAGATCTGCGAGAATATATCTATCCAGGGAAAAAGGCCAAATCTAGTTTATCTGTTAACCAAATGATGTGTGCATTACTCACATCTTAGTTTGTCCACCAGCTTGCCAGAGCACATAGTGGCCAGGGCCACTTTGATGGAGAAAACGCGTATCTTGCCCGAGTTATCACTAAAGATGGGGAAAATAGTTCAATGACTTTTCATATTTTAGAGTATATTAGAAGCACCCACCTTGTGTACGCGGCCAGCAGCCAGTTGAGCAGCAGACCCGCCTTCGAGTCCACGGGCACCTGCTGAGCGGTGGGCAGGCGCTTGTTGAGGTTATGGTAGAGGGAGGAGACCAGGGTTTCCAGCCTGGCCACGCTCACCTCGCTCTGCGGCTCCAGGGTGTTCAGGCCATTCTCGCGAAAGGCCTCGATCACATTCCATATGTCCACCAAGTGCAGATTTGTGGACTTCTGTATGTAGCGCAGCTTGGAGGCGGTACGGTAGGAGGCAAATCTAATGGAGTCGAAGGTCTGCAGGCGCAGGTCCTGCAGTATGGCCACGCGCGGCTCCAGCTCCATTCCTCGCCTGGAATTTAATTAAAGCATATGCATTATGATCAGGATAATCGTAAATAGTTATGGTTTTGCAGTAGCTTCTAAATGGGTCGCTGGTGGGGTAGGAGGATTAGGAGCATCTCTGCCCCAGCAGAGGGATTCGCTGTCTGCTTAGGGAATCTATTCATTCCCCAATTCAGCCCCCTTTTTACATATTCCATTGTGTTTGGCGTCTGGCTTCGACAGGCCGGTTGCCGATGCACTGGAAAATATAATTATAATCTTGACCAAATGTCATGATATTAGAAAGATTTTTCTATCCATCATACAAGCAGTTAAATAAATTTATAAGTATTCCAACTTGTATCTTAATATTTAAAATCAATTTGTGCTAAAAAATCAACTGTAAACATTTCTTTAAAATAGGACATTGTATTTAAATTAACTTTTATAAAACATAAGCTCATAAACTTATGATTCATTTTCTTGGAAACTCCATCCAGATTTTAGAATTTTCGCCAGTGTGATGCCATTTTCTGGTGGCTGCTGGAGTGGGTGCATCCCTGCTGGCGGCAATCGCCGGAAGAGGAAGTGAGCAATTCAGGGTGTCAGACGGGGAATCCCCCGCCGCTGATTCCGCAGCTAGTTAGTGAAACAAAAGCGAATTTAATAATCCGCCTACGCGCAGAAAGTTTTTGCTATCGCCTAAACCGCTTTGCCAGTCCAATTAATCGGGAGGAATGCCACGTAGCTTCCCCTTCCGCCGCGGCAAAGGGTGCATCCTCATCATATCATTGATGCATAACTCCACGCCAGAAGGGTGACGACAACTTTAGAAGTTGCTGTCACATCACGCTTCTCGTACCCAAGTTTTCGCAATTGATTTTCCATCTTTCACGAACGCGGGAGCGAAAAAATGTCCTTGGAAAAAGGCGAGCAGACATCTCTGAGTCATCGTACGAAAATAATCAGAGAAGTTCTCTGTGCGGATCTGGTTTCCATTTCTGGCTCACAATGCCAGCCAGCATACATACATATATGTATGTCCCATCCTGTCCTGCCCTGCCCGCCTGCCTGCCATGTCCTTTCATCACCCAGAGCTGGCCAATTTAAACAAGCATTCTCATTTAAATGCCGCTTCCTTTTGCCCGCTGCCCTCTGTCAACTAAATGATAGTGTTATTACAAGACGGGGAAAGACGCCCAAACTGAAATTCAATTTCAAACTGCAAACTGCGAATGGAACTGGAGCTGAGATGATGAAGTAGCTGACGGGAATGGGCTGTACTGGGAGAAAATCATACTTCATTTCTATATAATCACAAAAACAGCTTGAATAAAATATATTTAGGACAGTCTAGTGTTCAAATCATTAGTTAAGGAGCCCAAGAATATTGTATTCTAGCAAATGATAGGAATTACATGCAATAAAGACATATACTAGCATATTTTCAGATACTATCTTTCAGTGTTTTGAAAATCCCTTTGGAATTTAAAGTCTGAAGACGTAAGTGAGGATGGTAGTCCGGATGTTTGGAGATTGAGGATGATGAGTCACAAGGCACCGGCGTTTCTCGGGTTTCGCTCCACCACTTGGTCGCACGTAAATAGAGCAACAACAGCCATTAGGACATATATGACATACGTATATAAATATGCAACCACACCCACACTCATACACTCGTCCTGGCACTAGCACACTCACAAATTCTTGGGGCACGGGGCGAATGCTCTGCAAACATTTGCGCTCGAAAGTATGCAACAAGACCTGGCTGAATAATTTCAGCTTGGCCAGGAGAAGTGGTTGGATGGTGTCCGGGGGTGCAGGATCGGCACGGGGTACCATGACTGTGGATGGGAATTCCGCATTGCCAGCGGCTGCTGCAGTTTTGATGCTGCCACTTGCCCCGAGCGTTGACATCCTGCTGCTCCTCATCGCATGAGCATCTGCCAAGTGGCCACCCGCCGATTATAAACACACCGAAAGAAATTATAGTCTCTCAAAAAACTATGCCATGTTATATTCTAAATGTGCATAGTACCAAGGAAATTTTAGACTGAAATTTATCTTTTGACTTTAAAAGTTTGTTCGTTAACGTTCTAAATGTTATTTTGAGTGAACAAAAAGGGGGTTAAGCAGGTTAAGGGGGGCGTGTACAGCCCTATTCGTGTCATTCAGATATCTTCGCACTAAAAATTCTCTTTTCCCCGTGTCGACAGCATATTAAATTCCATTGCAAGTGTCCCCAGCGCCCCAAAACGCCTCCTCGTTCTTTGGGGATTTGCCCAATTGCAACCGCAATTGCTGGCAGCTTTTGCTGTGGTCAGCCAGCAGCTCAATGCCTTGCTGCACATATTTGCATTGTCGTCTATTGTTTATTATTTTCCTGCCATTTGTTTAGAAGCTCCTCTTTAAATAACCAGCCAGCTAGGCAAACTTTTCTAATCGGATCTGCTGCCTGTGACACTTTCAGCGCCAACTTTCCACGGAACTTTAAGTTGAAATCATTAAACTCGTTTTGTATGCCAGTAGTTTGCACCTCATTACCGGCAAACTGCAATTTGCGATTGAATTCAGGCTTAAGTTCAATCTAAAATGGGAAATGGGTCGAATTGAAGGATGCAGCAGAGGAAGCAGAAATTCAGATAAAATCTTTTTTTAATACAAAAGTATCTACCATCATTTTAGTAGTAAGAACTCTGAATGGTAAGCATTGCTTGGCAGTTAGATTATCTGTCTGGTAAGCCCAGGACTTTTGATACAGCTAATTAAATAGAAAAGAAATTGTGATATAAAGAAAGAATATATGCATTTAATTAGCATATCAGCAAAAGTGGATAATATTTTCCCCATGCAGCGAAAACTTTAAATCAACCGGCTAAATAGCCAGCCATACCGACCATTCATCACCTGGCCGGGTGACCCCAGGTGAACCCAAAAGGAACTCCGGGGACAGCTAAGTCAGCCGGAGCGCACGTTGATGCTCAATTTACTAACTGAGCTGAAAGGAAAAAAATGCTAAAAAGCAACAGGGAGCATGGACGAGGAGCAGAGCGGAGAAACCGCATGGATGAAATATGAATGGCAACAAGGACGAGGATAGCGTGTCCAGGACCTGCATCAAAGTTTTCCCCCCCTTCTTCCAACTACCACGTTTCTTCTTTGCTGTGCGCTTTTCCCGCAAAGCAGCAAATTAAACAAGTTTCCAGCGGCAGGTCCTCCGTGTCCTGGGAGTCCTCGCCCGATCCCGTGAGTCCTGGGTGCTGCTGTTTTATGCCATTTGCGTGCCAGGAAAATCAAAGCCAAACAACTGGCTCCAGCGATGATAACTGGGCACATAATTTGCAATTCCACAGCGAGGCGATGGCAATGGCGGGGCGGAGACCCGGATTTATTCCGTGTTAATTCCGACTTTTCCTGTTTTTGCAGCTACAACAGGACAGGAGATTGCATGTCTGCCCGAATTGATCAGCTCAAATCGCTGGTCGACGAGGCAATAACCTTTTGTCCACGTCCGAGCCTCGAAAAATGTATGGCCAAAGGCAGTAGGCAAAGGCAGCAGGTAAAAGGCAAAGTCTAGCTGCGAACTACCAGGTAAGTTAATTGAAAAATCGAGCCAACAGTGGATGTGCATATGCTCCATTTGGCATAATTGATGGTCCTCGCCTGCAAAGGAAGTCCCATAACTTGGATGTGCTCATTTGTGCACGGTGAGAAAGTTTGTGTCATCATTTTGGGGTTTAACTTCTAAGAGAAGTTATAGTCTGTATGGGTTACAACTATATACTTATTTCACATTCAAGCAATAAAAGCTATGGGAATACATGATGATAATCAATTCGCAGTGATTTGTTTTTCACCGTGCTTTCCAGCCATCAAAGGCGCACGAAAATTAGTCCATGAGCACAACAAAAGCTGGTCACAAGCCAGAAGGAACAGCCGCTCCCGATGGAAGGAAGTGGTGTCCCAGTTAGACGAGGCAACTGTCATCAGCCTCGTCAGAATGCGCAAGCGGAGTAATTATGTGTACAGCTCGCGATGGGAGCAAGCAGGAAGGGAATGGACTAGAAACGAATGGAGTGGAGTGGCAAGGATGTGGGGCGGTGGCAGGATCTGTGCCACTTACTACACAGAACTAAAACGGGCGACAGCAAGAGCGAAATGCACATTCCTAGGCAACACAAAGCGCCATTAGTTGTCGCCGCTCAAGGATTTCCAAGGGGATTGGAGCCGAGGCAGTGGTATACCGAAGAGCTTAAGAAACGGAGCCATTCGCATCGTTTGAAGTTGGAGTGGCAGCTGACGCACTCTGAAGACTTTACTGCGGCCATAATCCCCAGATCCCGGGGCTTTACCTGTCCGCTCTTTGTTCGCCAGCCCAGCCAGCAGGTGGGCAATGCAGACAGCAATGCAGATGATGGGCCCCCAGCCGGATCGTGTTTTCCCACAGCCACCTGGCCAAGGTCATGGTGCAGATAAAACGCTCTTGAGTCACCTGGATGGCAAAGCCTTCTGCATTGTCTGGCATGATTGCATTTAACTTAAAGTGTCAGCAGGATGTGAATCTAAAGGGATTATTTAGACGAGCATGCAACAATATGACAAGTTAATACTATATATCAAAATAAGATATGTATGGTATATGACTAAATAATGAAACCAAAAGAAATGCGAACCACGCAGCTAAATGTTTAATTAATTTGTTGCATAATTTAGCAAACAATCGAAGGCAAATAAAGTGCAGAAACCACACGATAAGCCGTAGGGTGAACTAAACATTCCGACTGGCTCTTCCACTCCAGCAAACTTCAAATGAGCTCTAAGGCTCTTTTAATCAAAGCCATTCTCGCTCCAACGTGGAGTTATGCCATCCAGGTGTGGGGAACTGCTGCCAAATCCCAGCTTAGTAGGCTCCGTGTGGTCCAGTCGAGAGCTGCACGTCACGCATCTGGGCTCCTCTGGTACGTGACGAACATGGTCATCGAAAGAGATCTGAAAGTTACCCTTCTTGGGGATCAGATTAATTTCTACAGCAGCCGTTATGCCGATCTTTATCACACATTAGGTTATGTACAGAGGAATTACTGAAACCTTAATAAATAGAATTAGTATTCAAAAAAAAAAAAAAAAAAAAAAAAAAAACATTCCGAGCTATGAACTGTATTATTCATTATCCGGAATAGTGACCCTTGGACTGACCCGCACCTGCAGCAATCCACGGATTAATGAGCACCAGCCACCCACGCTTAGAATTCAAATTCCTAGCGAAATATGCAAATAACCGAGCTGAGAAATTCGCAACTGATTGCAAGCTTTGGATACACAATCTATAAACTCGGGGTGTGACAACCGTTTCAACACCAGCCACCGCCATGATCCATCGATGACAATCCCCAGTATAATTAGCACAGATGAGCAAACGATTCGCAGTAAATATTTTCCACTTTATCACCCGAGTCACGCCCTATTTTTGGCATCTGAACGTGCGCTTAGCGAAAAGCGGAAAAGCGTGTGAAGAACAAGATACAAAACCTAAGGTCGGAATCGTAATGAAATCGAGCATTTGGCGCTATCGAGCTGCAAGCGTTCTAAATGCCCAGCTAATTGGCCAAGCGAGTCGAAAATCGGCAGCAGCAGCGGCAGACAGAATGTCGCTCCAAGTGGGCCAAAGTGTTTTGCACAAGGCCACTAAAAAGTGGGCCCACTATGTGGGTGGTGTTGTTTGTCTTCTTTGTCGGTTGGATGTGGTAACCCAATGACCCAATGTGGGCCACCCACGCACTTGCAATCTCTTAAGAAATAAAGGAGACAGTCGCACCTAGACACTGGGCAGGTTTTTTCCCATTTCACGATCCATTTGCACTGCGTTTCACTATCTCACAGGCGTTGATAACGATCTGCAAAGCAAACAGAGCGCAACGATAAGATATATTCGGCTAAACCGAGCAAAACCTCTTCTGGCAGCTGGAGAATTGTGCAACTTGTTCTATTTCTATTTGCGCGCTGGGTAGCTTTGGCCATGTCAACGACAAGAGTCAAGTCAATCAAGTGGAACTGCAATCGAATTGGGAGTGCGATTGGAAATCGAATCCCACACAAAAAGAGGTTGCCACAAAAAGGGATGACAAAGAAGAAAGCCCCACAAATCAATGCAGACCAGGGCCCAAGTGGTCAACAACAGTCACCTCGCATATGGAAAATGGAAATCGTGGGCCAGTCTGCAAGTCTGCTGCCTTTCTACGAGCTTTCCTCCTGCACTTTGCATAAATCTATAATGAGATTTGGAATGCAACTGTCACACATAATGGCATTGCCACGACGACGACGACGGGCAATCTGACCAATCAATGCAGCTTAGCCAGAGGCCACTGTGCTGATATAAGCACGTTTGAAGTGCTCAAATGCCATCTACTACAAATATTTAATATAAATTCCATCTTTAGTTACTTCGATTATTGCTCTCTAAACCCAAATAAACACTATTGAAATACAAATGCTTTTCACATATATTGTAAATAAACAATATTTAGTTTATGCCCGCCATTCGCAAAGCGGAAGTCCGATGCCCACATATTTATTGGCCACGATCGGTGTTTACAAACAAAACACGCGCCAGATGAAACAATGGCCATATGTATATTAACACCCACCGCTGTCGATCAGATCAGTCGGCTCCATAGAATGCCATACTTATGGGCAGTCTAGTTGGCTTTTCGGCGTTTAATGGGAAATTACGAAGCATTTGTTGGAGGCGATTATCGAAATTGTACCGAATAGAGGAGCTCACTGGCCGCGCACAGTGAAGTCCAGAATGTGAGTAGTTGATACCGAATGCCTTCCAATTGATGGACCTCCGATATTAGCCAGAGATCATGTCCAGCTGCGGGCAGTTCAATCCGTTCTACATTGGACCCTATCCGGATCGTGCGTGCGGCGATTGTCCGTATGGCCAGTACTCGGGCTTCACCAGATGCGGATGGAGTGGCGGTAACGGGCCCTTTGGCACCACCTTCTGTGACTCCCGCTACGGCGGAGGAGGAGGAGGAGGAGGAGGAGGCCAAGGCTGTGGAGGAGGGAGAGGTGGTTGTGGAGGCAGAGGCAGAGGTGCTTGTGCGCCATCTTGTGGTCCTCGTGGCGGATCGTGGTCCTGTGGTCCCCGCCCGTGTTCCCCGTGCTATCAGTTTCCAAACGGAGCGGACAGCTGCATGATGTGCTCCAGTGGATTTGGCTGCTGTGGCCAATCCTGTCGCGCATCCTGCTACTCCTGCTGCTGAGCGTGCACGTCTCGTGAACTCTGGACTTCACTGTGTGCGGTTAATTGGTTTCTTGAGCTTTTTTTTTTTTTTTTGAGCAAAATTGATTGTAAAGCTGGAACAATTATGGTTAGCCCTTTGGGTTTATTATTATGGACTGGGTCTTAAAATAACCAGATGCTTTACGCTCCATTCGCTAGCGAAAATCCCCTGTAATGGAATGCCCACACATGACTGCCTCTTGGTTATGGAGAACAATGTTGTCGCCCGCGATATATATGTATGTACCATCCCATACATCAAACGAGACCACTGCGGGTGTGGAAATCCGGTCCAGAATCTGGTGGGGAGAGGAGTAGGGAGGAGAGGAAAGGAGGTCGGCGCCGCTAAATGCGATTACAGCATAAACGATTAATTTTACTGCAGTTAGCCGAGCCGGGACGCTTGTTCCATAAACTAATTAAAGCCCAGTGGAAAGTGGACAGTGGATACAGTCGCCGCTGACTTCAAAGAAAGGGTTAATTGTGCGCCACACGGAATTGGCCCACCCTTTTTTCATTCCGCTCCCTTGGTTTTCCATTCTTCCTTTGTCTTTTCCGCAGACAACTGGGCAGTTTTCTTCGTTTTCTTTTTGTTTTCTAGGCCGAAATTACTCCGTGGCTGGATTTGGTGGGCAGCAAGTTCTCGTTCTGCTCCTCGACGCTTCTATGGCCATTGTTGTGGCGGCTGTCATGTTGTGGGTGGCCGCACTCAGCTCTCTGTTTTTTGTTTGTTTGTTTGTTTTCCATGCTGCACTGCGTGTTTGTCGCTTTGCCCCTCTGTCCCCCTGCCATCTCTTTCGTGTCACGCCTCATTTAGCTTTTCACAACATTTCCACATTTCCACCCACCCGGTCGACACATCGCATCGCAGCGCACGTAGTGTCGGAAATATCTGGGGATCTGGAGCAGTGGTGCCTAGTCCTCTGCACTCTCGGCTCTTAGCACACATCAAAATTAACCGAAATAACTAGTGGGGTGTGTGTGTGTGGATGCGTGTGTGCAGCACTGTATCTGTGAACTAGATCGAGTTGCCTCGTCTTCAGATTGGAATGCCCCTCGTAATGAGCCACAATATGTTCGAGTTAATTGCATCGGATCGAAGTTGCCGCGGGGGAAATATCAACAGGCAGGCAATAGAGTCACGGTAGGCTAGGCAATTTTCCATATATAACGAATATTCGATTGTAATGGATATAAATGGATATAATAATGAGTTAAAGAAAGGCACCCAAATGCGCAAGCTTTTGAGCATAGCTAGTACTTAACAATTTCTTAGTCCGAAGCTAAATCAACTTGAATGATATCTTTTTCTGGAGTGATTCTTTTTATGTGTGGTATATCTATCAACCACTGGCACTACACTTCAACACCTCCGATCTCCGCTGATTTATGCATTTAATCGTAAAGTTAAAAGATCGGCATAATGCCAATGAATCGTAAAAACAGGCCAATTAAAGCCACTCTAAGTTGGCAAATTGCAAGCGCACTTTGCCATATGCATGGCTTTGATTTATCTAGTGATTATTAGTGCTAGTAGCATTACTAGTAGCACTATATATACATAGAAGATGGGCTCGAAAGTGAAACTCGCTGATATCGCAAGAGCATTCGATCTATTTCATTTGCCGACTTGTAGGTGGTTCGGATGCCGATTGGCTTCGGGTTTGAGCTTCGTTTTGAACTTCGGCTTGGCGCACCTGCCCTGAGTGCTCGCCCTCTCACTCTCGCTCCCACTCCCACTCCCGCACTCGCTGGCAGCCCCCTCCCTGGTGGCCTCTCCTTCGCACCTTCGCGCGCTTGTTGGTGGGTCGGGTGAGCAGCCGCCGTTTTTCAAATGCTAAAATTGGCGATTAGTCAAAATGATGTCACCGAGTTATTTTGATTGTTTTTTTTTTTCTTTCATTATTTCTATGTATTTATTTCGCTTGACTTTGGCATTTTGGCGACACGCTGACCATAAATTCCGTATTATTGTTTTCCGCGCTTTTCGATATCATCGATTGCCAAAGGTGGGCTAAGATACAAAATGCTCTAATCTTAACACCAAGTTGCAGTGTGTGTGTGACTTTTCATTCGCACGACGCTCAATTATTCGCTGAGCTAATCATTTCACCGACTGCCATATGGCGGTATGTGATCTAATCTCAATGAGCAAAAGGTCTATTAATTAAGGCACGCGGCTCAGTTTGATATGGAATATTTCAACTATGCGAACTTGGATGTCAACCAGAATCAATAGTTAAGGAATTTCATAAAAACAGCAAACATATCAGTTCCTTAAACTTATCTTGTATGAAGTATTATATAGCAGATATCAATATAACCGCTTTAAGCTTTTTAATATAATTTAATCAATTTCATAATACCGTAAACGAAAGAACATGGGGCGTGGCGTGACCCACTAGACTTTCCAACGGAATGCAAATAGTTTAACTACGGTTTCCCACATCACAAAAACAACCAAATCCGAACTTTCCTCTTAGCTGCCCGCAAACATATTTAGT
The DNA here is from genome assembly GCF_004382195.2 of Drosophila sechellia. Taxonomy (NCBI): domain Eukaryota; kingdom Metazoa; phylum Arthropoda; class Insecta; order Diptera; family Drosophilidae; genus Drosophila; species Drosophila sechellia. The sequence goes on along the minus strand of NC_045950.1, from coordinate 8,598,882 downwards.
TGTAAACTAAATTCCAGGCGCAACCACAAACAGGCTTGGTCCAAAGAGTGCGGAGGGGGGCGGGGGTGTATTTTGGGAGTGGGCGCAGGGGGGCAGACACTTTTTATGAATGAACACTGTGCGCTGCGTCGCCAACGCGTCACTCATCCGAGTTTTCCTATCGCGGAAATCTACTACGCATTTCAATGGGGAAGTTAGGGGGGGTGGAAGGGCAATCTTAGCAACATTTTATTGGTATTGTTTATGCCCGGGAATTTGGTAATAGAATCCGCACAGTATTTGTTGTTTACCTTTTGTAATTAGCAACCTTTTTAATACGTCACTTTTTGTTGGGCTGCGCGGAGTTGCTGCTTCTTCTTGCTGCTCTTTCTCCTCCTTCTCCTGTTTCTCCGCACTTATCGCGTTTTATTTTCACCTGCCGTTTACACACAATAAACGATGAACGGTAAACGGAGTTGCAAAACTCGCGTTAGCGAACGAGAGAGCGAGATGCAGCGCCGAGATAGAGAGCGAAGATGCTGCGCCCTTCTGGTCTTTGGTAAAAAATATGGTAACAGAAAAACTTATTTTTTTTCGGGCTACGCTTATGGGCTCAAAACACATACACACCGACGGCAAAAACGCACACACACAAGCGCGCTCGCAGGAATTTTGAGCCTGGCTTTAAGCCGCAATGCTATGCTGAACGTTTTCCTGGCTTGCCAACGGTTAATACGACGCGCGATCCGCGATTAACTCCGTGCAAATATCTTATCAACGGATTTTGTTTACCCAAAAACCACTTCCAACATTGCGCCGCGACACTGCTTCGACACCCACAAGCCAGCAACAACAAAATCGTTGCACAGTGTTACCAGACGACGGAGGGCTCCCAATTGAATTCGTACTAAAAAATGTCACAAGTCCAACAAGCTTCTAGTTTGAATTTAAAGTCTTGGCGCACAGATCAGAAATTGATACAGGCAATAAGCTGTTTGGATCTATAATGTTAATTTCGTCAAAAGTTGCAAACTAGTTGATATTACGTGATATATAGAAAACTTTAGGTGATAGTAAAATCTGCTTCAACCAAGGTGGCAACGGTAACTGTTGTGAATCTTTGCTTAATATGAAGTTAATGTGCGGGGTGTGTCTTCGCTAAGTAAAACAAGATGTAAAAATATCCTAAATTTACAAATTCTATAAGTTTGATAATACTAATTAAATTTATTTTCAAGCCCAGAGTTGTACAAGAAACTAGATCTAGATGGCAGCAAAATCCATTTAAAGCATAAAACATAATTTCACAGCTCTACTTGTGTTTTAAACTGCATATAGTAAAGGTCTAAGTTCTACTCCGCCTTTTCATGTGCTATGGACTCCGAATCCGTCTTAGTCTGGCGTTCTTTGCGAGCTCGCTCCTTGAGCTGTGCTGTTTTTAGAGTCACCATCAGCTGCGTGGAGTTGTAGAGCCAAGTGCCCTGCAAATAAGCAAAGATAAATACACACGTCACGCTGTGAAAACACTATTACTTACAATCAAAAGCATACAGTTAAGCAAAATAGGTATTGAGAAAACTGTCGAGATAAATAGGCCGTTGCTATCGAAGTATTGTTGTCTGGAAAAGGAACTCCAGTTGTGAGCAGCGAACTCATTGATGCTCTCCGTGAAGTAGACCGCCAGCACTGGGGAAGATAAAGCACATGCGAGAATCGAAACCATTTATCGCTAAATAAAGAAAGACACTAAGTCCACGTACACAGTATTAGGAAGAGGAAAACCTGGAAGTTGGAGTTGTTCCTGCTGAGCAGGGCAGTGGTGGTGGTTAGGATATGCGCCAAAATAAGGCCAATAAGCCAGGGATCCTTCCAATCGATCTGCAAAAATAGTGACAGTTTGCCGGATTCTTGATTCTTGATTCCATGTAGGCAAGTATCTCACGCTCAGCAGAAATGTCCAATAGCCATTGACCTCGTTGACCTCAATTTGCCCTGGGTGCATCGCGCCTATATTTGTGAATATAAATGTGATGCCTTTAAATGGTTTATTTTACGAAATATTCGAAAGCCGAGTCATAACAAACATAAATTGCCATTCGCAGCGAACAGCTGTCTTTCTAATGGCAACGCTATTTTGGGAGGCTTATGGACGTTCAGGCCTCCTCAATTTGAATGGATCTGGTAGCGCGGTTTGTAAGACCTAGATTACTTTTTTAAGGGCTACATATATCAACTTAAATCAAAATAGTAATTTTTTTTAGTAAGCATTACCCCAGCATACAAATACAATTAAGAATTTTTGTGCCACCTCATTCTCACACACCCCGACTTGTCATGCAGTGTCGCCCTGGCCGTCATTCAGTCTGAACGTGTCGATAACGCTTTCACTGACTCAGTAGACAACATTAACAAATCCGAAATATCACAAAGAATTCGTTTTAAAGCAGTCAAAATTGTAGTTTTTAGGGCGAATTAAATCTATTCGGGCTATTTTGTCGAACGGGCGACGTGTAAGCAAGCAATCGAAGCTAAAGCCGAGCAGGTAAACCGAAAAAAGAGGAGCCTTAGATGTGGCACGGGCCACCGACCCTACCGTGCACCACATTCGTCTAGGACTCTGTTCTGAAGCCCTGGTGGCGGGGCGCAGCTTCTGGCCAGGATCGGGCAGGGATCGAGGAGCACTCGAGACCCGTTGAAAGGTCGCAGACAAATCGTAAAGACGACACGTAACGGAGCCCGGTTCAAGGACACGCGGCTCAGACTCCTCGCTCAGAGTCGCAGGCAACGAAAAAGCCGCTGTGTTCGGGCGCTAGGCAAGCCAACGCCTCCGCCCATCGGCAACTGGAAGTTCCATTCAATCCTGTGGTCCACAAGCCTTTGTGCCACCCACGTCCACGCCCACGCCAAGCGAGTGAAACGCGAAATGGCCGTTAAGCAGAATAACAGCGAGGCAGGTGACGCCTCGGATAATGCCGGAGGAGCTGGCAACGGCATTCCGCCCAACGCCAAACCCATATCCGCGAACGGACTGGCGAACGCCGAAGAGAACGTAGTGCCAAAGGGCACGGACACGGGATCGCCCTCTGGCGAGAACCTGAACTCCAACCGATCGGGCAAGCGGGACATTAAGGCCCTGCTGGCATACCTCCAAAGCATCGATATGCCGGAGCAAGGCCACAATGTGATGGCCATCTGCGAGAGGGTTATCGTGGACTTGGCCCGTCTGCAAATTCCACGAGGCGCATCCTGTCCACGCCTAAAGGAAGACGTCTGCCAGGTCGGCGCCTTTCTAGCCACGCGCAACGAGAAGTTCCACCAAATGTTCTACCTGCGTGTCGTCTACGAGCTGATCACCAAGTCGCCGTTCGAACCACCACCCTCGTGTGCCGTGGCCATTGTGTTCCAGCTGTTCGACTCCACGCAGATCCTGGAGTCTGTACACTCGTTACTGGAACAGAATGTGCAGGACTCGAGCATTAAGAAGACGGTGAACCTGCTCTGTGATTGGATCACGTACTGCACCTTTTGCAGCACCCTCAATCTCTGGGTGCTGGCGCTTCTCAAGGGGCTAAGGGATCAGGGCAAAATGGCGCTGCTCGACGAGATTGCAATGGACAACATCGAGAAGCTGTTCCACGTGATGATCTTTCCGGCGCTGAGGCAAAAGGCCGCACCGGTTGTGTTTCACATGCTGTCAACGATTAATCAGACCCCCGAGGTTTTTCACAAGGTAAACGCTACACTTAAAGATTAGCTTCCACATCTTTATTGACAATTGCTTGATTACCCTTTTAGATCTTGCCAAGGATCCCACGAGTCTTGCAGTATGTGAAGAATCAGTCGGCCACCATGGACGAGATTGGCCTGGAAACCAAGAAATGTCTGCAGCAGCTGGTCGACCTAACCAGCGCCCTAATGCTACGTTTCTACGATCAGGATGAGCTCTATGTTGCAACCAAGAAGGCCCTGCAGACATATGAGCCCTCTCCCAATTGCGTGGCTCTGGCGAAGGCAATGCATGAGAATGCCCAGCCGTGGGGTCGGCGGAATGCAAGGGTTGGACTCGTTAACCTGGGGAACACCTGCTACATGAATAGCGTACTACAGGCGCTAGCCATGACCAGCGAGTAAGTAAAGATCAAATGGAGAAACCTCACCTCACCCCAAAGTTGAAGCGCAATGTAATATCTTTGCCTCATATTTATGATAAAAAAATCGGGTCTATATTTGCGGCGCCTCTTGTTTATAAATTGGTTTTACGTCTCAAATTCCGCTAACGAAAATAATCAGCATACCCGCTTATTAGCTTTTTATATTTTTACAACTGCACAATAACAAACTACATATACTCCTATTCCATTTGCAGTTTTAGCAGGCAAATCCTGCTTATCGAAGGCAATTCAGTGCTGCTCATGAAAGTGCAGCAGCAGATCGCCCTGATGCACCACTCGCTGCGCTACGAACTGACGCCTTCGAAAGTTCTGAACGCCACCCGGCCGCCAAGTTTCACGCCCGGCCTACAACAGGACAGCTCTGAGTTCCTAGGACATCTGCTCGACTTGCTGCACGAGCACGAGATCGGCAACTCCTTAGTCACTGGTCACAGTGTTGGTCCTTCAAAGACCGGCAAGGAAATGGACGATTTGCCCGCACTGCTGAGCGAGGATATATTGTCGAGCGGGGTAATTCCGTACAACAGCAAGGATCACGAGCTCAGCAGTGGAAGCAACAGTGACAATTGTAATCACAAGCCCACACCGACACTACCCGCGACTCCCACCAAAGCCAACGGCTTACAGCAGCAGGACCAGCAGGTCGATCAGGCGAGACCACCATCTACCATTGACAAGACGTTCGCTGGCAAGCTTTCCACCACCTACCGATGTTTGAGCTGCGGCTGGGAGAGCCGTAACGAGGACAGCTTCCGCGAACTCCAGCTGTCATTTCCCGATGATCAGGAAGACTGTGGAGCCACCAACTACTCTGTGCAGGATCTGATCGAGTACTACTGCTCGCCCGAGAAGCTGGACGGTGAGAATCAATATTTCTGTCCACAATGCAAGAGGCTTTGCGATGCGGAGCGCCACATCGGGGTCACCCAGGCACCGAAGAACCTTATTCTCACGCTTAAGCAGTTCAAGTACGATCAGAAGTACCACTTCCGCACCAAGCTCATGCATAAGGTGTTCCACGATGAGAGCGTAAGTATCGCAGTGAATTTCTCCGCTACAAGTTTAGCTAACCATTTCGCACGCTAGGTCACAGTAAAAATGTCGGCAAAGGACTCGCTGCAGGAGATGTCAACTGTGCACTATGATCTGTATGCGGGTGTTGTGCACGCCGGGTACAGCATGGATTCCGGCCATTACTTTACGTTCGCGGCGGATCAAGCCAAGAATTGGTACAAGTTCAACGATAACGTGGTTACCCACTCCAAACCGGAGGAGATGCACAATCTCACTTCGCCCAACACGCCCTACATCCTGTTCTACAAGATGTGCGGCCACTCCAATGAGTCTAATTCGGCTACGGCCAGCTGCAGTTCGAGTATGGTATCGCGCTCAAATGACCAGGTGGTCTCTGTGCCGCTGGCGCCGCCTTTGAAGCTGGAGGAGCTGCCGCGTCGACTTCGCGACTACGTAAGAAAGGACAACCATGTTTACAACGAAGAGTTGAAGATGCAACGCTTTAAGCGTGGCAACAGCGGTCACGGCAATGCGTTTGTCAGCCGCCACAACTTCGATGGCGATGGTGACGAAGACGATAAGGGGCCGCCGCCGCCCGGAGGATGTGGAGGCAATGGACTGGGCATGAACATCAACCGCTTCGTATTCTGAGGAAGCGGCGGCGAGGAGAGCGAGCACACCGGAGGCCACTAGAACATATACTTGTCTACTTTATGAAACACGCGCATACTAATCGAAATGTTACATACATATATATAGCACGTTCACAACCAATCGAGATATATGCGCCTACGTATTTCGAAGTGTATAAGAAACGCGTTTTCCGACCGCTTGTTCGCTACCTCCTTGCGTTGTTGTCCATGTTTTCTAAACTGTTTCTTCCTTTCCTCCTTGATGCTTCGGTCCGTTGCCCCAAAAATCATTATACTCATCCACTCATACGAACGCAAACTATTATTGTATTTCCATTTACAAAATTGTTATAATTTTTTTGTTTTTGTTAACACAAACCTAGTTTTAGAACGTGCATATATGCGAACACATACATATTAAATTATACAAATTTAAAAAAACATCTGAATTAGCCAGAAATAAGTGCGATATATCCGAAGACCACTAACTTCCAAAACACTAAATCAGAAATAATGTATGCACCCTAGTTTTTAACGCACAGCTCGAAATTAAATCAAATCTCGAGTTGCAATCGAACTAGCAGAAGCTACAAAACAAGATAATCGCGGCATTGACTTGTATAAACATAAACATAAACAGATCTTGTATAGATCGGGCTATAACCCTCGGATCGTATTATTAGTTTCACTGTTAATTTTGGCAAATTTCAAAAAATTTGCTAGTGTGCTACACGAATTTGTAATTGATATATATAAATGTATCTCTTTGGATCTGGGGAGCAGAGGATGCGATGAATTTTGAACGTTATTGCAATTAAATTGAAATAATTTCAAGGAAATTTGTATATGGTGTATGTCTATTGATAACCAAAATCTATACTATGCTATGATATAAGTGTATCAATAAAGAAAAGAACAAGCCCAAAGAGCGTTTAATTATAAGAGTATGATGAAAGCAACAAAATTCAAGAATGTTTCTAAATCAAAAAGAAAAGTAGTACGAGAACCGAGGATATTATATTCAGTTCATACATTAGAGAACATTAAATCACTAGATAGGATCATTGAAGTGGCGCAAAACATTAAACCGCCAAATTTCAAATTATAGCGAACTAACAATCCGAAATCGGGGGTAGTAAGACTATCGATAATTTAGACCGCGCGACAGTGTTACCAAATTATTATGGGCAATTCAAGTGTTGTTGTTAGCAAGGAGGAGTGCTCATTCACAATCTGGTAACACTGCTAGAAAGCGCCAAAATTTTACGTTTATTAGGATTAAGACTAATTTTATTACAATAAATTAGAATTGTACAAATTCCGGCCTTTAGGAAAGGCAACCAAACTGTGCGGCAAAGTAACGTCCTTCAGAATACCGCATCATGTCGTTCTTCGGAGCCAACACGTCGCTGGGAGCAACAAGCACGCCGGCCAAAAGTGAGTTTCTGTAAACAAGGCCTCATGCCCTTTTCTCCAAGTATTTGTGGGGTCCATTTCCACATGGTGGAGGCTTCAGCAGCTTCTTAGCGTCCTGCAGGCTGTGGATGCGGATGTCCTTGGGATCTATGCTGGATGTGGGGCGTGCTACGTAGTGTCAGCGTTCTCCTGTGGCCAGACAATGATGCTCACCCCTTCTTGTGGACCACATAGGCTACGTATCCCACGAAACCCAGCAGGAGAATCAGCAATATGAAAACCAGAGCCATTTTCCACGACCAGCAGGCGACCACAGCTTGAGGCAAACTAAGGGCAGCTTCTGTAGAATTTTGGAACCCGAAATCGCAGATAAGAATCCAAGGCAGAAGCATAGTTTTCAAAACACTGACCCATTTTGGGTCTTCTTATCTCGTTTGTTCAGCAACCGGTGGCCTCTTCGGATCGCCGTTTGGAGGCACAGCTGCAACCAGCCAGCCAGCACCCGCTTTCGGAGCACAGGCCACATCGACTCCGACTTTTGGCGCCCAACCTGCGACTTCTGCCTTCGGAGCAGGTTCCGCCTTTGGAGCAACCGCTGCAGCCCCTGCTTTTGGAGCCGCCACAGGAACTTCTGCCTTTGGCGGCTCCGCCTTTGGCAGTGCTCCGGCATTTGGTGCGGCGACAACCACAACAGCGGGCACGGGTCTGGGAGGAGGCGGTTTTGGCGGATTTGGAGCAGCTCCGGCAACAAGTCAGGCCGGTCTGTTCGGCGCTCCAGCGACTAGTGCAGCACCACCAGCTTTTAGCGGATTCGGCCAACAGGCAGCTGCGAGTACAGCGCCAGCAAGTGGATTTTCCGGCTTTGGCACATCCACAACGTCGGCTCCTGCTTTTGGAGGCTTTGGCACCAACCAGTCCACTGGCTTTGGGGGCGGAGCCTTCGGATCTAGTAAGTTATTTGCGATTTGTTATTTGTCTTTCTGTGGTATTCCTAACCTGGTTTATGTTTCAGCATTTGGTAAACCAGCGAATACAACAGTTACGCCGGGATTTGGTGGATTCGGCGGCACCAGCTTCATGCTTGGACAGCCGCAACAGCAGCCAGCGCCCATATCGGCTGACGAGGCGTTTGCCCAATCCATTCTGAATGTATCCATTTTCGGTGATGAACGGGACAAAATAGTGGCCAAATGGAACTACTTGCAGGCTACGTGGGGCACTGGGAAGATGTTTTACTCCCAGAGTGCGGCGCCGGTAGACATTACGCCGGAGAACGTGATGTGCCGGTTCAAGGCCATAGGTTACAGTCGTATGCCGGGCAAGGATAACAAGTTGGGACTGGTGGCTCTTAACTTCTGCCGAGAACTCTCAGCTGTCAAGTAAGTTTTAGTGCTTGTCTACATCATGGCATTGGTATTAATTCATTTTATTTAAGGCCACACCAGCAACAAGTGATTCAAACGCTTCACAGTTTATTTGGGAGCAAGCCCAACATGCTTGTTCACATAGATTCCATTAAGGAGCTGGAGAACAAAAAGTGCCAAATGGTTATTTACGTTGAGGAAAAACTGCAGCATCCTCCCAACGAAAGCAAGCGTATATTGGCCACCGATCTGTCAAGCTACCTAAATCAGGCGTCGCTGAAACCGCAACTCAATAATCTTGGTGTTGTGGAGTCTTTGGCTCTGGTATTACCCGACGAAGATCAATTAAGGGAGTACCTTGAAAATCCACCCCGTGGCGTGGATCCGCGCATGTGGCGTCAGGCCAATTCCGACAATCCAGATCCTACTATATATATACCAGTGCCCATGGTGGGCTTCAGCGACTTGAAGTGGCGCGTTAAGTGTCAGGAGCAAGAAACGGACACGCATGCATTGTACATAAAGAAGGTGGAGGGTGAGCTGACAGAACTCAAGAAGCGCCACGCCACAGCCACAGCAAAGATACTTGAACATAAACGGAAACTGGCCGAGCTCGGTCATCGCATACTAAGGGTAGGGACAAGTAGTTAAATACCCAACTTTATTTTACATTTAGAAATCCACATTTTTCACCCACAGATAATAGTGAAACAAGAGTGCACCCGCAAGGTGGGCACTTCCTTGACGCCCGAGGAGGAGGCCATGCGCACCAAGCTACAGAACATGCTGGCTGTCGTGTCCGCACCCACACAATTCAAGGGCCGACTCAGCGAGCTGCTCTCCCAGATGCGCATGCAGCGCAATCAATTCGCCGCCAACGGTGGGGCCGAGTATGCCCTCGACAAGGAATCGGAGGACGAGATGAAGACCTTCCTGAGCATGCAGCAGCGCGCCATGGAGGTGCTGAGCGATACCGTCAACAAGGACCTGAGGGCGCTGGATGTTATAATTAAAGGACTGCCCGAGCTGCGACAATCGTGATAGGAATAGAATTGAGCTGATACGTTGAATAAAACCCACATATGTGTAACACAACCCGGTGATTTTTGATGATCGTGTCAACGAACAAGTTGTGGCCGTTACACTTTTGCCATTATGTCGTCGTTTAGCATTTCCTGCAGCTTTGAACTTGCACTTATACGGGCAATGAGTCGAAACAATCGAAACGAGTTCACACATTCGTCGCCAATGCTGCGGAAATAATTGTGTGGGTCAATGCACTTGCACCGCACAGCTCTTGGACCGCCCGACTTTTCCTCGGCCACTGCCTGAAATTGTCCAATTTCGACGGCTAGGCAGGAGGCAATCGCTCGGACTCATTATGAGTGGCAAACGGTTCGTCTCTGGCAGTTCCAGTTTGTTCAACTCCCAGCATCGGTATCACCATCGTTGTTACATTAACATTATTATGCGCTCTGGCGTGTGCATACATGTGCAGTCTAGTTAGTTGGCTCGTTACATATTTATTTCTTGTGTGGGAAACTAGTTTTCTCCCAGCCAGCCAGCCAGCCAGCCAGCCAGGGTCCGTGCAGGTTTTTTGTTGGCCATTGATGGCGGAGACTTCCGAGCTTCCGTTTCGAGCATGTAGCGCCAGTATAAATGAATTGGCCAGCTCCAAGGAGGCCTCACATCGTTTCAGATCTAAGAAAGTGAAGGTGGTTCAATTGGAGCACTGCCTATGAGGAGCTGAAAGTGAAACATTCAGAGCTATGGGAATTAAATTGGACATGAATGGTTTACTGGTTGTGAGTTGTTGGGCTTGACCGCTCCGTGCGAAAATCGGACTAAGTTTTCAAATCCTTGCAGTTGGTTTTGTGCGCCTTTTGCTGTAGCGTGGTGGCCAAACCACCGACAGCTCGGCGGGCACAGCTGCACGACGATGTCCAGCTCATACATCCTCACATCATCACCATAGAGCGTTTAGAGAATCTGCTGCGGCGTGCTGGGGAAATCTTTGGGCCGGCTCTAGAGGAAGATGCCATGGCGGAGGCCAGTAGTCAGGTGAAGGAGCAAGTGCAGCCCCAGCAGCGGTTGCTGCCGCCAACGGAGCAGCCGTATAACTTCTATTTACCTCTATACGACTTTGTGGAGCCTAAGCTGGATGCCAAGAGCCGAATGCTGGAGAAGATTGCTCCTCCGCCGCAAAAGACGGAGCACAACTACTACGCGGAAAAGCCAAAAAAGAAGCCAAAGAAGTTTAACGCTGCCAACAAGCATATCAACCTCAATCTCAAGTGGCTGAACACCTATGAGAGGGCCATGGGCGGAGCAACTGCGCCCAAAGCCATGTATCTAGAGCAGGACGAGCGCAACCGAATAAACTTCGACGACTCTTTCTTTGCAGTGGACATGCAGGTAAAGATTCCTGACAATCAGCCCCACAAGGAGTCGGCTGCGCCCACAGAGCTCTTGCAGCATGGTGAAGAGCAGGCCGAGGAAGATCTGATGGCGGCTCCTGCGCAGTTAGCCTTTAACTTCAAGTCTCCAGTCCAGGATGAACGTCGAACATAGATTGGTTTTTTTTCACTATAGGTTTTAGTCAGTTGTATAAAAAAGCTACAATAAATGCACTTAGAGTGAATAAAGTCCAGAATAAAGATTCGACCAGTTGGCCTCCTCCTACTTCTTGCGCAGCTCCTTGCAGAAGGTCTCGGCAGCAGCAGCCTCGCGAGAGACGGGCACATTTTTCTGAGCCTCCTCCTCCTCCAGTTTTTTGACACCCTGACGCACAACGCGTTCAATGTCGTCCAGCAATCCGGAGGCTCCGAAACGGAACCTCTCGGGACGCAACCAGCGGATGCCAAGAGTTTCGTTCACCAACGTCATCCAGGCGATCGCATCTCGCACAGTCTTTACTCCTCCGGCTGGCTTAAGGCCCACAATCTGGCACGTGCGTCGTTTGAATTCCTGAATGGCAAATATCATGACCAGGCCAACGGGTAGGGTGGCGTTGACCGTCTCCTTTCCCGTGGAGGTCTTGATGAAATCCGCTCCGGCCATCATGCAAACCATGGCTGCTTTGTAGACCTGAAGAAAAGAATGGATTTGAATGGTATTTAAGTATAGTGATTGGGCGACGTTGATTTTACATTATCCATGGTGCCCAGCTCCCCGATGGCCAGAATTGTTTTTAGGTGAGCCCTTTGTCCACAGGCACTGCGCATAAGGACCACCTCGTTGTACATGGCCTCCCAGTCGCCAACAAGAGCCAACTGGCGATTGATCACAATGTCGATCTCGGTGGCTCCAGCCAGAATGGCGTGGCTGATCTCCTGCAAGCGGGTCTGCAGGCCGTACTGGCCCGTGGGAAAGCCCGTGGCCACAGCTGCAATGGCAACCTTATCCAGTTTGTCGTACTGTTGGATAGCTAAATAGGCATCCTTTACCCTGGCGGGATAAACGCAAACGGCGGCAGTGTGAATCTCTGGGATGAGAGCCCGGTCGAAGAACTTGTCGAAGAACTGCGGCTCGAAGGGATAGCAGGCGCGTAGGCACAGTCTCCGCACATTGGCAGCCGTATCATCGCCCGCCAAAGTGGTCAGGTCTGTCAGCATCAGAGCCCTCAGCGCCCAGGCGATTTCGTTGGCTCCGGTGACATGGCATCGCTGGGACACCGTCAAGGCGATCTCCTCGACCTGCCGCAGCGAGATGTTCACCTTAAGCAATGAGGGGTCTGTGAAATGTATATGTATATACATATATTTATGATCGTTGTATCGTCCAATTTCTTACCATAGGGCAGGGTTTTGTTTACTTCCAGTTCCTTCACATCCATGCTGCTCATTGCTGTCAAACCGTAAATTTAGCTGACTAAATTCCACTTGAAGATAAAATCGTTCGATCGCTGATCCTGACCTCTAATCTTCTCCTCAACCTCAACCGAAAAACATGGGAGAAATCTTATCAATTTGCTTGTTGGACAGCTGATGAGGACGTTGCCAGACCGCTTGCATTAACTGATAATTTGTGAGCTGGATTTCGTTAAAAAGATCACCGATATTAACAATAAACAATTTTGTTATGTAAAACTTAACAGCTTACTGTTGTTTAATAAAGCCAATCGCTTAGGTAACTTTGTCTATTTTTTATTGGCTTAATACTTGCGAAATACACCTATTTTTAATATTGCATTTTCGATATGAAATTTGTAAGTACAAGATATTGTGAATTTTAAAATACCGCGTCTGCGAGGTAGAAAACATGTAATTTTAAAAGCGCTAATTGAACTACTGCTTTGTGACAAGGGATTTCATCGATGTTTGGCCCACTGCTCCCAGTACTCCCGCTTCTGCATCTCATAGAGTCGAGATAGTGTGCGATCAAAGGCGAAAAGCTCCTCCTCCCCGGTGAAAAAACTGGCTTTGGATTCTTTCTGTAAGCAAAAACGTGTTAATTTTAATGGTAAACAAATGACAAATTTAGTTACTTACTATATTTAGATCGTCCATTAGGGTCCGTTCTGAATCGGACAGCGTTTTGGAGCCTCCAGTAAAGCTGAACAAGTTTTCCAGCGCAACGTCGGCCGATATCACCACACGCACTCGGTTATTGTAAAGGGTATCTATGAGCGTGATAAATCGTCGCATCTGTGCCTTCAAATCAAGGGTCAGTTGGGGCACATCTCGGATGAGGACGGTGTGAAAGAACTGCGATATCTGTAAGAAATCACTGCCAGCCAAAGGCTAATGCGGGATATGTTGTGAGTATGGGTCAGATATTATATTAATAGTTTGCTTACGCGATCACAGAGTTCCGAGAAGGTGCTGTCCAGTACCTGTCCACACGTGCGATTGAAGGTCAGATCTCTTCCGAAATGAGTCAGGGTCCGCGGCCGGATAATATCGTTTTCTTCGGCGCACAGGATCTTGAACATGCGATTCATACTGCCGTCTGCATCCGTTTGGCCTTTGATAAAGTAGTTGGTGTCACCAGATTGAGCTATACGTCGGTAGTCAATAGAATCCAACTGGGACACCTTACAGCGATGCTGAAGCAACGTAATGAAGGGAAGAAAGTTCGTGCGCTGCAGTCCGTTCTTGTACAGATCCTCTGGATGCCGATTGCTGGTGGCCACAACCACAATGCCATGGCGGAAGAGATGCGTAAACAATCGCTTAAGCACCATGGCGTCGGCTATGTCCGTCACCTGAAATTCATCGAAGCAAATCAACCAGGACTCGCTGGCGATCAGGTCAGCAACCGGTTTTGTGGGATCAAATGGTGCTGGCTTCTCAGAATTAAAGGCACGGTCAACAGGTCCTTGTCTCTGCTTGGCCTCGTGGATGCGGGTGTGCACGGTGTTCATGAACGAAGTGAAATGGACGCGCTGCTTGCGATGAATCTGAAAGTCACAAGTCATGTGAATATGGACCTCGAGAAATATTCATTTAGCACTTACTTGGGTGCAGCAGTCGAAGAACAGGTCCATAAGAGTGGTCTTGCCCACACCCACGCTGCCGTACAGGTACAGACCCTGGGGAGCGTGACTGCCAGCGTTAGGATCATCCTGATCGTCATCTTCGGTGGAAGATTTCCTACCGAAGATTGAACTGAAGAATCCTCCGCCGCCACCGCCCGCCCTGTAGCTGGGTTTATACCCCTGGATCTTGTGGTACAGCGCATCCAGCTCCTTCATTGTCTGCAGCTGCCTGTTGTCGGTCATCAGTTGGCCAGAACTAACACGCTTCTCGTATTCCTTCAGCGGATTGAGACCGCTCATGTGGCAGGCGGGTGCCCACAGGAGCAGCGGCTTTTGCCGCGCGCAGCGGACCACGAGCCCCAGGTGGTAGGTGAACATAGCAGAGTGCCACAATTAGCGCTTAACTAGGAGCAAAATCCGCGTCATCTAGACATTACATAAAACTAGAGACCTCACTTCCGCGAATTTTGACCGCGAATTTTGGTTGTTGGCCGTGAAATTTTCCCTAACCAGGGCTGGCAGCAACAACAGCTGATCTGAAAGCTGTCCGCACCGTTGCCAGAAGGTTACAAGAGCTGCCAGATTATTTGGAGCAACCGCATTTTAAAATTTTTGCTAACAAAATGTGGACAGTAAGAAATTAATACTATAAAGCTAAAAATAGTTTTTAAGAAAGATAGTATAAATAGTATAAAATAGCCTTTTTTTTTTTAAAGGGAACTAATTCTATTTATTAAGGTTTCAAAAGGAATCGTTCAGTAATTCCTCTGAACATAACCTAATGTGTGATAAAGATAAATGAGACCAAGTGGTATCCTAATTATAAAGTACAAAAGAAAGAAAAATCTAGTCTAGTTATCAATTACTTAAAATGAAATATGTTATATTATCCTCCGGGTAAGGAGATCGCTGGGGTGTACCCTCTTCAGTCTTCGGAGGGAGATGGGATCAGCTAGGATAGTTGCTAGTCGGTTCGGGTGGGCCATAAGCCTGTCGGCATAACGGCTACTGTGGAAATTAATCTGATCCCCAAGAAGGGTAACTTTCAGATCTCTTTCGATGACCATGTTCGTCACGTACCAGAGGAGCCCAGATGCGTGACGTGCAGCTCTCGACTGGACCACACGGAGCCTACTAAGCTGGGATTTGGCAGCAGTTCCCCACACCTGGATGGCATAACTCCACGTTGGAGCGAGAATGGCTTTGATTAAAAGAGCCTTAGAGCTCATTTGAAGTTTCCTGGAGTGGAAGAGCCAGTCGAGCTTTTTTAGCTTCGCCAGAGACTTAGATTTGACCGACGTGATGTGGGCCCTCCAGGTCAGTCTCCTAGGTAGCAGTGCGATCTAGCATTGGTGATAGGGCTTCCATCGAAGGTCAGATCTGTGCAGGTTCCGGGTCGCAGGGAAAAAGTTACACAGTCTGACTTTGAGGAGTTAATGGCCACATTCCATTTGGCAGTCCATTTTTCGATTGCGTGCAGCCATTCCTGGACTGCGTTGGAGGCAGTTTGCAGTGAAGGATGAGACGCCAACATGGCAGCGTCATCGGCGTAAGTGGCCAGGAGCAGCTGAGCCGGGGGACTTCGGCGTTGTTTCCGGGAGATGGCATGTCAGCAGTGTACAGGGTGAATAGGAAGGGCGCAAGAACACTTCCCTGTGGAACTCCTGCGTGAATCTCTTCCAGGCTGGATCGAGCATCACGCACTGCAACGTCGAACGTCCGATTAGAGATGAACGATCTCAGGATGGCATAGTAGGGAGCAGGAAGGAAAGCTTTCATCTTGTATAGAAGGCCCTCATGCCACACCTTGTCAAACGCTTGCTTCACGTCTAGAAAGACGCCGACCGTGTAGAGTTTGTGCTCGAAGCCATGCGTCACCTGGTTCACCAGTCGATGTATTTGTTCAGGGCAGCCGTGGGACTTCCTGAAACCAAATTGGTGTGGAGGTATGTGGTTCACTACTTGCGGCAGTTCCATCAGGCAGGCTAAGAGTATTCTCTCAAAGATCTTAGAGAATGTTGATAGCAGGCTGATTGGGCGATATGCATCGATCTGCGTTGGCGGCTTTCCGGCTTTAGGTATCATGATGATACGTGCTCGCTTCCATTGCCTTGGAAAGTGCCCTAGCCTTAGCATGGCATTAAAAATTTTAACTAAGGCTAGGACTCCTTTGCGTGGCAGAGACTTCGCTGCACGGTTGTCGATGCTATCGTAACCAGGGGTTTTCTTGATGTGTAGCGCCTTCAGCTGCATCATGACTTCCTTCGGTGTGGTATGCCTAATGGGGCGAGCCGGTACAGTCGGAGCGTCCAGAAAGTTATTGATTTCTACGCGGTTTGAGTCGTCTGTTAGGTTAAAGGGCAAGAAGGTGGAGGTCAGGTGCAAAGCAAACGCCCTCGCTTTTTCATCGTCCGTCTTGAGCCAGAGGCCACTTGGACTCAGGACGGGAGATTGAAACATCGGCTGTCTCTTGATTTCACAGCACAAAAATATTGTTTAAAGCTTTGAACATATTTAAAATAATTTACTTATTAGAATCAAAGTTAAACAAGATCATCATAAACATGACTTCCTACCGACTTACTAATTAACCCTGAACGACAATAACAAGCCTTTGGCTACGTAAACCTCCAATCAGAAATGCAAGGTAACAAAAGGATTTACAGCCCGTAAATCTTGTTATGGTTCGTTTTAAATCTGATGATTAATGGAAACTGGCGATAATCGAATTACTGTGGCACTTCCTGCACTTTTGTTTAGATTTCGTGATTTGTGTCACAGATACCAGTCAGGTGCTTTATATTGGCAGATTTTACCTATTACGACATCTACATATATATGTTTTTCAGTGGTAACTTGGGATTCTCATTTGCTTCGATTTAGCAGTGAACGAGAAAGATTAGATAGGTGCATTTTTTAATGCTACTTGGATATATACTCCACTTTAAGTATTCCCTAATTCCCTATAAATGCAGTTATGTGGTTTAAAAGGTGGTTTTAGTCTACTGTTAAACTATCAAAACAATGCATTGGATTAATGTATTTATATTGAAGATATGGGGTTCCTCAAGACTTTGGAGCAGGGTATAAAATAGTCATTCTCCGGGGCAAATCTATTGGTGCACTATCTTCACCAGGCACAGATAAGATGGTACAGGTGTTAGCCACTTGCATTGGATCCACTCAAGGTGTCTATCGAGACTGGATTCCCGGAGTTCTGGCTCCTTATAAATAGAACTGCACTCACTTGCGATCACCACAGTCCACTGCATTTTCTAACGGCGAGCAAGATCTTCGAGGAAACCACAACATGGCCATGATACCAACCACCTACAACGAAAAGGATAATATCTGGAGCGGAGCCAAGCGCAACTCCATCTACAACTATGACACCTCCGTGGGCAAGATCATCTTCAACAACATGAAGAACTGGCCCAAAAATGTGTGCCAGGTGAGCCTGCCCGGAACGGATTCTCTTTATTCAGTGCATATATCAGCATAAACTTTCGTTCCAGATATGTGATGTAGATGGAGTGACTGTCACCTTCGAGCAGGGTCTCACCTGGTCCATCCGGATTGCGCAGTACCTCAAGAAGAGGGGTCTTAACCACAAGGATGTCATTGGCATTGCAGCCAAAAACTCAACATATGTGATGCCCCTTGGAGTGGCCTGTTTGATGAATGGCACTCCATTCCATTCGGTTAATCCGGTGCTAGATGATGGTAAGTACTGTCAAGGGGAGCACTTTATTAAAATGTAATTAATTAATTTGGTATAGCATCCTTGACGCATGTGTTCTCGATCACAAAGCCCACACTGATATTTTGTGATGGACACGAGTACGATAAAGTTCATAAGGCTACGGTAGGATGGCATCCGGAAATCTTTACAATTACGGATCATGTGGAAGGAGTTCAGGGCATCGAGACCTTGCTGGATCCCACCACTACAGAAAAGATGTATCAGTAAGTATGAGAAAGAATAAAAACTTTATGAACTTGACAACGTAATTTGTTTCCTCGTAGACCGGAAGTGTTGAAGGAAGGAGGTGATCAAACCGTAGCCATCCTGTGCTCCTCTGGAACCACTGGTTTGCCCAAGGCCGTCTGCATTTCCAACAGCATTCTGATCCAGGACAGCATGTAAGACTAACTTCATAATGCACCGATAATACCACTTAGGGTTTACATATATATCTTATCAGGTTGGTCACCAGTCAGTCGGTTATCTATGTAGGAAGTTGTTTGGACTGGATCACGGGCTTGTGGGCCTTTGTGTTCAGCACCGTATTCGGTTGCACCCGCATTATCAGCAATAAAGCCTTTGCTCCTGAAAACTTTGTAGGACTGGTGAAGAAGTACAAGATCAACTATGCTGTGCTGCCGCCGCGTCATCTGTCCGCACTGATCACCTGTCCGGATGCGAAGCCGGATGCTCTGGCTCCCATCACGCACCTCAACTACGGCGGAGGATCGATATCGTTGGCCACCCTTCAGCGGTCGCAGGAACTCTGCAAGACAGCCATGTTCAATTCGGGATACGGGATGACAGAGGTGGGCGCCATCACGATCAATATCGGAATCAGCAACGTCTCGTCGGCGGGCAGGCCTGTGCCGGGCATTAAGATCCGCATCGTGGATGAGGATGGCAAGAGCTTGGGCTACAACCAGGTGGGAGAGATCTATGTGCACACGGGTCAGGCATGGAACGGTTACTACGGTAATCCCGTGGAGACTCGGCGCATGCAGGACTTCGAGGGTTGGTTCCATACCGGCGATCTGGGCTACTTCGACGAGCAGAACTTCCTGTACATAGTGGATCGCAAGAAGGAGATCCTCAAGTACAATGGCCTCCACTACTGGCCCACGGAAATCGAGACCGTTATCGCGGAGCTCTCCCAGGTGCAGGATGTCTGCGTGGTGGGAATCTACGACGAGCGGGAGGGTGACGCCGCCGGTGCACTGGTCGTCAAGAGCAAGGGCGCCACCATTTCTGCCAAGGAGATCGTGGAGCACGTGGCCAAGCGATTGCCCGCCACCCAGAAGCAGCTCAGAGCCGGTGTCCAGTTCACCGACAAACTGCCCGCCAATGTCAATGGCAAGACCATGCGAAAGACGGCACGCGACGTGTTTGTCGCCCAGCGCGTATCTGGAAAGTGAGGTGCATGTTATCCGCTCATCAAGTATAGTTTTAATCAGAAGTGCCGAGAGGTACTTGAGACACTTACTATAAGAGGAAAACAGCTCAAGCACCCTGTCTGCGAAGGGGTTCTCAACAGGGAGGTGTGACCTTTGGATCCCAATAAATTGTATAGTACCTGCAAATGGTTATAATCCCCATTTTATATTTGTTTTGTTTCGGAGACCGTAAGATTGTCCTCTGTGATGTGTTAGGCGTGATAAGCGTAGTCACGAGAATTCTTTTTTATTTCACAAACATAATCAAATAATTGATTAGATCTAATAACAATATGATTCATGCACGTGTCACCAGCAAACGTTCATCTAATGAATGTATTGTGTTTTATCTTATCTATTGTTATTTCTAGGAAACCAACGCGCTTTGCCCATGCCAAACATTTTATTAATTTAAATTTAACATAATCTTATCATTTTAAATTACCCAACACCTGAGATAACATGAGATATGGAGCCTGGGGAGATGGTGCTGGTCTTATGTTACTGGTAGTTCTTAATAAATACAACCTATGCTTGCTCAGACGGCCAGAAGTACTTTTGATTTCGGCTGGAAAGGAACGACCCAACAATGAAAGGATTGCCAACAACTTACGATCCGACGGAGCGGATCTGGAGTGGAGCCAAGCGGGTTAACACCTACTCCGATGAGACATCCCTTGGTAGTATAATATTCAAAGTGATGAAGAACTGGCCCAGAAACGTTTGTCAGGTGAATCCAATGGAATAAATTCGAAGAAGTAATTGCCCTCGATTACACTGGCAATCTCCTCAACAGATAAACGATGTGGATGGTGTGGAAATGACCTTTGAGCAGGGGATTACTTGGGCCATTCGAATCGCCCAGATCCTCAAGAAAAAGGGACTGAAGTATCCGGATATAATTTGCATCGCGGCCAGAAACTCTACATACGTAACTCCTGTGGCAGTGGCATGTCTTTTAAATGGAACACCATTCCATGCGGTCAATCCCGTGTCGGACGAAGGTTGGTGATCAAAGGGCATTCGATTTACATAACCATATTAATCTTCTTGACTTTAGCCACCTTGAAACACATTTTCTCGATAACCAAACCAACTGTGATATTCTGCGACGGTCAGGACTACGAGAAACTCCGAGCTTCGACTGAAGGATGGAAGCCAGAACTTATCACGGTCACAGACTCCGTTGAAGGAGTGCCCCATATCGACAGCCTTCTTGAGCCAACTACCACAGAAATGTTTTACCAGTGAGTTTTAAATGTAATATTTCCACAAATGGATAACTAATTAGTCCTATCTTAGGCCAGAACCTCTAAAGGAAGGAGGTGAACAGACTGCGGCAATCCTCTGCTCTTCGGGAACGACTGGCTTACCCAAGGCTGTCTGCATTTCCAACAGAACTCTTTTTATGGATAACTTGTGAGCATTTTTGATACATTATTTTATGAGGTTCTTTATTGCTTGTTACTCTTACAGTATGATGAACAGCGAAATGGTTGTGTATTCCGCCAGTGGTCTAGATTGGTACAGTGGCCTAAGCTTATTCCTTTTCAGCACTGTGGTTGGCTGCACCCGGATTATAACTAACAAACCATTTTCACCGGACTACTTCGTCAAGCTTGTTGAGAAGTACAGGATCAACACAGTTATTTTGCCTCCACGCCATATGTCTACCCTGATCGCATTTTCCGGGGCAACTAAAGAAGCCTTCGCCTCCATTCGTAGTGTGACCTATGGAGGCGGCTTTACGTCCATGACCACACTGAAGAAAATGCAAGAGCTCTGTCCAAATGCATTCCTGTGTTCAGGATACGGAATGACTGAGGTGGGAGCAGTATCCTTTAATATTGGACTCGGAAATGTCAACACTGCAGGCAAGCCGATACCGGGCATAAGGATCCGGATCGTGGACGATGATGGCAAGAGTCTGGGTTACAACGAGCAGGGCGAAATCTATGTGCACACAGGCCTTCCGTGGAAAGGATACTTTGGTAACCCCGTGGAGACTCAACGAACGCAGGACTCCGAAGGGTGGTTTCATACTGGCGATCTGGGGTACTTTGATGACCAGAACCAGCTCTATGTGGTGGACCGCAAGAAGGAGATCCTCAAGTACCAGGGAAACCAATACTGGCCCTCTGAGATCGAGGGCGTCATCTCAGAGTTGCCCGACGTGGAGGAAGTGTGCGTCATCAGCATCTACGATGAGCAGCAGGGCGATGCTGCTGGTGCTCTGGTGGTGAAGCGTAATGGTTCCTCAGTTACCGCTATAGAGATTGCGGATCATGTGGCCAAGAGACTTCCCTCTATTCAAAAGCAGCTCCATGCTGGCGTTCAGTTTACGGACAAGCTACCATCCAATCCCAATGGAAAGATACTTCGTCGGGTGGCGCGACAGGAATTCGATGCGAGAAAGGGGTCTGTGAAATAAAATTTCAGGAACCCTCCTGATAAAATTAAAAATTAACTGATAGTGCCAAATGAGAATTTTGCTGTACAAAATTAGATCAATTTATATCAATTAAAAACAAGAGAGAATGCTGTAGTCGACTTCCCTGACTAGCAGATACCCTTTACTTAACTGGAATATATGTATGGGGGACTAACATTAAAATCTGAACAATCTTGATAATCTTACGCTGTTAAATATTTTCCTCCCTGTCTGGTTCTGGGAGCTTCTTTGTGCAAAGGTTTTCACACTTAATAATAATTATTAATTATTAATTAATACTTATTGCTTTTGCTAATATCAATGAAAGTAAATTTTTATTATGTATGCATAGAAGGATTTTGACAATAAAAACAAATTTGCTTCCAATTAAAACTAGGCACATTTTCGTCCACGTTTGAATTATTAATAAAATCATTAATTCCTCTGAGAACGAGTGTGATTTTGAAGGTATACTAACTCGATATTATAAATTTAATATTTAGCTACACTTTTTCTGGCATATTAAGAGCGATTAGGGGCAAAATAATGAAATAAAAAATATTAAGAAATTTTTCAAATATTTGGGTAACAGGATTGGGCGATGGGCGGGCGTAAGAGTGGGCGTGGCAACAAACATGTGCCTTTAACCATTTCAAGTGATTTACACAATAATAGGGTGTTGACAACTGAATAGTACTTAACAAATAATTAAATAATATTTAATAGTTTTTGCGACCAGAGAAATATATTTGTGTTTAGTAGATGTGTTAAGATAACTGTTTTAAATTAAAAGAGTCTTTCGAAACTGCTATAAATTGTAAAATTTGAGGCTCAGTGAACTAGTGCTTAGTGCGATATAACACAGTGAACGTGTTTATTGAGCTTCCTTTCAATACCATCAAATCCAACTTTACAATGCTGATCAGCCGATGTTCCTGTTTGAAGCTCATGCTTTTGATGGTTGGACTGGGAATGGCATCCTCGTTTGAAATTATCAGACAATGTCCTGTACATTTCGTCTTCAAAGATAACTATTGCCAGTATCAGCCCGTGCAGGGTTAAGACTTGATAACAACAAATAAATTATTTCTGAACATTAACCAAACTGGGCTGTTTTAATAACAGCACGGAAACTAAGAAATCTATTCTTAGGAATAGTTTTTCAAAGCAGTTCGTGTGGGGACATAACATTCGAAAACTTACTTACTAAGGTCTTCGACTGGAAATACACAAAATCAACTTTACGTTGGCTGAGGCTGCTGTTTTTGTTTGTTTAAGCTTCTGGTACGTTTAAAAATTAATCTGGAATATATAAATATTTATGTGGGATTTATACTAATAAAAGCCTCTTGTGCAAAGGCTTTTGAATTAAATAATAATTTCGTTAAATTGATAGAAGGCTGGCTTCAAAGTTAGGCACCATCTGATATGATCCAATCCTATAAATACATTCTTTATATATATAAATATGTATTTTGATCGATTCTTTCCACTCTGACGCTTGACTGATTAGATACGAAAAAATTCGTAGTCAGCATGATAAACATTCGATTAGATTCAATTAACTGCTGAATAAGCGTGATTCAAACGTTTAAGAATTTCTTCTAAGCAATCAATAAACGATGTGTTGGGCCACAAATATAGATTGTTTCGGTATGATGTATAAGCAAGATCAGAATTTCAGTCTAAGCATAACATATTGAAAGTGGATAGATTTGATATACATTAAGTATTTTATTAATAATAATAATAATACATACTTGATTGCTGAAGCTTCTGATAACTTAGTACAGAGGTTAGTATTTTACTAGGTATAAGTAAAACTTTCTTGTTGATATCTGCTCAGTGAAGTGTTTATCATTACACCAAGTGGTCTCGATTGGATGTCCTGCCTAATTATATCATTATTCAATACAGTTGTCCCCAAGGATTTTGTGCAAATGGTGAAAAGGTACAAGATCAACGATGCAGTACTGCCTCGCGGATATCTTTCTGCCTTGACAGGTTTTCCTGATACCATGCTAGAGACCCAGAGATAGAGACAACTATCCCAAGGATTCCCCAAGAGCAGGAGGCTTGCGTAGTGAGCATCAATGTTGAGCGGCTTGGTGATGAGGCGGGTGCCCAAGTGGTTAAGGTCCAGGAGATTGTGAAGCATATGGCAATGCACATGGAAATACACCTTCACTCTGGCGTGGTGAGCTGGACGGACTAAGAAAGTTCGAGCAATCTCAAAACTTTCTTATCAAAGAAAGGCCAGCAATTAACTCATGCCAGACGTTAAAAGTTTTACGACTTCTACAACGAATAGTATTTTTCTATGAATGAAATTGTTAATCATAAAATCCACAGAGATAAGGAATGATTAAGAAGTTTACAGTTTACAGAAGTTTTCAGTTCTTGTTTACGACTTCAACAATCGACTAATCCCAATTTAAATGCTCATACTATTTACACTTTAATTATACCCTTTACACGTAGAATAAAGCGTTATTCTAAATTCATTGAAATATATAAAATATATATTCTTCTTAGAGCTAAACAAGTCATCTACTTCCTCCCAAAATACAAAAGCAGTGAATTTCATGTGTTGGCTTAGGTTTAATTTTTAAGTAAGTGCAGTTAGCGAATAGCCCCTGAGTTGTGTTAAGGTCAAGTGATACTTAATCTAAATACTAATTTCTGGCCGCAAGCTCCAAGCAATAACGAGGAGCACCGCGAGTGTTTCAAGTGATCTTCGCGGGGATCTGGCTCCGGAATTACTCGGTATAGCCGCTTCCGTTGGCTGTATATCCATATCTGCCTCTAGTATCTCCTGCTCCCTCGTCACCTGTTCCACCTGCGGACGAGCATGACCAAGACGTATCTCCACCTTGGGAAGGGGGAAGCAGTAGATCCTTTCGACCTCCACCACCTGGGGCAAAATGCTGTCGGAGGAAAGCGAAGTTTCCGATACGGTGAGAGGAACACATATGGTCGGCTCCTCAGAGGCATTTCGATCCTCGTACGGGATGCCTACCCGGGTAATATTCAGCGGCACGGTCTCTGGAACACTCAGTTCGCTGTGCATCTGGGCGGAGTTCAGGGAATCCTCGTAGTACTTGTACTCGTCCACAGGATCAGAGGCGCTCTCGTCGCGCCGGTCAATGCTCCCCTGCATGTTCCCATCTATCCTTTCGGTGCTTACCGTAAGAGATGTGCTGTCGATGAAATCGGTGGGCCAGTTCAATAGACCCGCAGTGGATCTAGTGGGCTGAGTAGGAACAGGTGGATGCACCACCGAGGATTGCATAAATCCTGGAACCATGGAGCTCGTTGCAGGTGGAGCTGGCATTGTGGTATCGTAGGGATACGGATACGGCAGGGGCAACCAGTTGTCGTCGGCGGAATTCTTGGAATTCTTTCGATTGTCCGTCGTCGTCTCCACGGACTCGTTGATCTGCTTGGATATTGCCTTCAATATGGGTTCCGAATCGTTAACCCTGGCCACCTCGAATTGCTGTGGCGCCTGCTGAGTGCTGATGCGCCGGCGTCCATATTTCTCTGCCGAACTTTCACGACTGACTGGTCGGGAATAGGCAGGATTCTGGTAGCCACCAGGGGCAATAGGAGCGGTCAGCTCTTCGCTGGAACTTGATGGCTTGGCATCAATAGCTGTTGTAAAGAAGTATTTAAGACATGAGCAAACAATTTCAGAACAGAGAGTAAATAAACGCTACGTAAAGATCTTTTTAAAAAGATTTCTAGCTTTCAATATAGTTATCATTAATTTTAATCAATATCAAAACATTATATTTTAATAATTCAGTTAATTAAAAATATGATTAACCTTTTAAATAATCGACTAAGCATTAACTTCTAGCAGCGTTCGCATGTTTTACATGATACTAATATTTATAGGAAATTCACATTCAAACCTAAAATCTTACCATCTGCTGGTAATCCCATGAGCATGGCTTCCAAGCGTCCGTAGACCCGCTCCTTGGGCTGCGGATCCGACTCGATTTTTGTGTACACCCTTTCGGGCCTCTCCGGATGCTCTGGCTTCCAGTTGCCGTACACCACCGCCTCCTGACTGGGCGTGGCCGGCAGGGGGGCGGTCTCCTCGCGCAACAGTGGAATGTGGGTGTGCACAGTGGAACTGATGGGGCCTGCAGCCGGCACACTTGGCCAGTTTCCCAAGGCCTGAGCAGGTGCCCCGCCGACTGAAGCGGGATTTTGCATATCCGCAATGCGTACACGCCCCCTGGGACGAGGAGGACCCTGCAGCTGCTGTGGGGCAATTAGCTGGCAGCCACTGAGGGCTATCAGCGACCACAGTAGACACTTTTTCCAATGACTAACCATATTTAAATTGAAAACGTCTATCTTCTTTTTTGCAGATGCTGTGCTACTTTTGAAGTTTACAGTTAGTTTTAATAGGTTTATTGATTCATTCTCGTTTTCAGCAGCCACAATAACAATCTATTGTTTGATCTTGGTTTCTGTTATTTTTTCTTTGACTGGCCTTCGATTTCAATGTAATATTCACATCTACAGCTCCTCACATCTTCACTTTTCTGTCGCTCAACCACTTCACTTCCCCATTTCTTTTCACTCCCCACCAACAAAGATTGGTACTACCGCTACCAGTTTTTGGTTTAACGCTCTTGCCAATTCGATCTTCAGCTTTCTTATAGATATTGTATATTGTAGAGGAAGTATCTCTTTTGCTGGCGATTTGCGATCTGCACGCGACGGCTTGTAAACGGCAACTGAGTTGGCCAAATCAATTCCATCGGCGCACAAGCCCACAAGAAAGATTCTTTCTAATCACGGGCCATAGAAATTTTCCTTTGTTCGGCTTCGTTATTATATGGTTTTTTTTCGTCTTAATTATGCGCAAGAGCGTTGAAACTTAATGGCGAATAAACATTCTTCGGGGCCCCGCTTTTGGAGTCTGTTTCTACGGCGGTGGTGAAAATGCAGCGGATTTGATTTATCTTCAGCAAGAAATAACCGCATAGTATAGTCAGTGTGTTTACGTTTTATGCAAATATGTTAGGTGGCCAAATCGTTTGCCGTTTTGTGGCCCAAAAGGTTATTCGGTTGTTGGTTCTTTCAACCTGTTGACAGTGATTTTTGGTTTCTATATTTGCGTAGCCAAGGGCTACTCATTTCGAAATGCCAACGGTAAAGGTAGCCTACGTTAAATAATTGGCAGAACGAAGAGGTTTCTCGGCGGGAATCGCGGCTACGCCAGTAACCCATTCGTGGACCACTTCAACTGGCTTCCTCAGCCTTCCCACATGCAACGCCTGCCCCCGAAGACAAGTCGAATGGCACTGGAAAATCTGTCGTAATTATGCAACTGGCAACCAGTCGAAAGACTCCTCTCGAAAGAAAATTTCCATGGCGGCGATGTAGAAATATGGAAAATTGGAAAACCCAACCTGCATGGAATGGGATCAACAAACTAACGTAATTCGATCTGCGAAGTAAACAATAAAGCAACGAAAGATGCACGGTAAATGGGGAAACACTTTGAGAAAATATTGAGGACCCATAAACGCTTTTTCACGTTTGTCTGAACATCGTGGATATGGTCAGCTGTAAAACGGAAAAAAATAATGCAGGAAAATATGGTAAATCCATCATCAAGTCGGTTCGGCATAATGGAAACGTTAGTTTTCTTTTATTGTTTCAAAGCAGCGAAACTTTCACACTCGTTAATAAAATATTATTAATTTGATTGAGCGCCCCTGTCTGTTGGTTTTATGGTACTTAGTGGGAAATTCAAAAGTTATTAAACGATTATCATTCAGTGTGGTACAGCGATTTGGATTTGGAAGAGCTTGCAGAATGAAATCACAGTCTTGTTGTTGTTGATATAGAATGCGAAGGAGTTACGTTTCCAGGATCATCGGTTCGGTGGGGGAATGGAATGGGCGGAGCTTGTCTATTGGTTCTCCAGCAGACCGATGTACTGGCCATTCTGGTTGGCCACTCGTCGCTCTTCCAGTTTCCTCGCAAAGTCTGGATCTGTCTTGGCCCTCTGCTCCAGACGCTCCTGCTGCAGTTTGATGCCAGCGTAGATCTGGTCCAATCCCTTCTGTATCTCCTCGGGAATGGCCGGTGGAGTAGGAATGTGATCGCCGGTGGCCCTGAATCCATTCTCGTCGGCCGTGTACTGCACATTGACCAGAGTTCCCTCGGGGGATTGGTAGGAATATTGGCCATGCTGAACCAACACGCCATTTGGATTTGTGTCAAAGTCCTTGAGGAAACCGGTCTCCTCATGAATGATGCTATTGCCCGTCTCGTATTCTGTTTTGTAGCTTCCATCGTCACTCTGCTCCTTGTTGTACTTGATTATGGGTATCCAGGTGCTGGTCTCTCGGTGATCTTCATGGCGATGATGATCTGGTTTGTCATCGCGTGGTATGTTGTTCACATTTTGGTGCTGATGCTGATGGTGGTGTTGTCCTTGGCAGGAAATGGCCAACAGCACAAGAAGTATCTGAAAGGATAAGTTCAGCTTAAGCTTACAAACTCATGTACATACATAAATTAATTGCAAGAAATTCGATGCATTACGATTTCCAAACAAAATAATCACAAAAAAGAGTATATAATCCTATCATTTAGATGTAATATAAGCCATTAAATTGCATATTTAAGAAGATCGAACTGATGCAATGTTTGCCAATCATTCATCGAGAATCACTTGACCGAATTGGAAAATCCAACGGGTTTGAATTATTGGTTATATGAACCACTTACGAGCACTTTCATTTCGCAAGGAGTCTCTGCCGCTTATCCACTGTATTCCACTGATTTGTCCCGCTTTGTCGCCCGTTTGGCTGGCACTGATCGCACTGGCTAGTGAAAGCAGCTCCGTTAGACACTGTGCCAAGCGCGGCCCTATTTTGGTCTTATATAGGCGATTCGCTCTGCTCCGACCCGATCCGATCCTCCTGTTGCACTCGTGTCCATACCCACACAGGTGAGCCTCCATGGGAGAGCGTGCATTTGCTATTTCTGCTGGAGATGGAGTTTCTAATGGAGATGAAGTTGCAGATGGAGATGCAGTTGCAGTTGCCGATGAAGATGGGGATGGGAGTGGAAGTGGAATTCGCCATAGAAGCTCTTATTTTTTGTTAGCTGTCTGATCCGACCGATCGGTAATTGTAGTTTGTAGGCTCGACGACGCTTAAATGCTAAAATCATAAAAAAAAAAAAACAATTCACTGTCGCTCTCGTTTGAGGCTGTTTCAGAGGCTGCGGCAGTATGATTTCAGAAGGAATTCCAGAACTATGATAAACTATACAGATAATGCTAATAATATATAATAATTTTCTGGAAAAAATTTGTGATTAATAGTTTTCTATTTTATTGTATAGGTTACGACTTAGTGTAATTCCTATTCGTTTCCTAAGTCCATTCTCATAAAACGAAAAAATAATTTGCGCTTATATAGAATAGCGTTATTAGTTTTTGAGTAAAACAAATCTGCTCTGAAAATATAATAATAATAATAATAATAAAAATAATTATAATAATTTCTGTCTTTTTTTATCATCCCCTAATCTTAGGATTGTTTAATGAAATCCCAAGTTCGTTTCCTAAGTCTTTTGTTTTAATTCAAGAAAATTCTTATGAAATATTTTTTGAGACATTTTATAGTAAAAATAGCTAATATGAAAAAATTTAAAACAAAATAACTTATATATTACATACTTATAAAAACTCTTGGCCTTTTATGAAACAACAAGTTAGTTTCCAAAGTCTTTTGTTTTAATGATAGAAAGAAAAGAAAAAAATAGCTAATATATTAAACTTACTTATATATTACATACTTACTTACTCTTTTGCCCTCTTTGAGCCCCTTTTATACCGGCACCCGTCTTAGCCCGGCTTATTGTCGGTGTTCGTATTTGGCCCGCTTGTAGGCCCGGCTCAAATGTCTGCGAAATGTCCGTCCCCCGCCAGCGCGTCCGGTCGTTCAGCTTCGCAATGCCGTTATTTAGAAACAAGCCAGAACGAGTTTTTTTTGCTTTGCTTTCGTTGTTGACTTGGCTAAAAGCGACAGTCGGCTCTCTCCCTCTCTCGCGCGACTGAAGCGCATTTGAAGTGCATCCAAGATGCTGCTCCCTCGCGGCTTCGGTTTCGGATTCGTTTTCAAATTCGCACTCGGACTCAGATTCAGATTCGCATTCTTGTAATTGCGGCAGCTTGACGTATCCAATACCAACACCAGCGAAGCGCGAATTGTTGTAACAGCCAAAGTACCTGGCAGATGAGGCAAGACGATAATTGAGTTCAAAGCGGGCCCGTGTCTTGGCAAATGTTAATTAGTTGCCAAACAATTGGGTTAATCTACAGTGCATTTTCGGCCAAAGAGAACAAATAAACAAATATCAGGCGTTGTAAAGAAACAAGAGAAAAATTCAATCATAGGAGACGATCAACTTGCAAGGGACAATATGCAGCGAGTGCAACAACCGACGATGTGCCGGCAATAAAGCCCGAAATGCTG
This sequence comes from Drosophila sechellia, assembly GCF_004382195.2. NCBI lineage: Eukaryota > Metazoa > Arthropoda > Insecta > Diptera > Drosophilidae > Drosophila > Drosophila sechellia. Next base: position 8,568,698 of record NC_045950.1, on the reverse strand, counting down.
CCAAACTCCAACGCCTATTGCGACAAACGACTCCGCCTCCCTCTGGGCCATCGTGTTGTGGCCAACTCTTCGTCTTCCGCACCCACGACACCAAGTCAAACGCCCGCCAAGCCCCCGGTTTGCAATGTTGCTGCCGTGTGTGTTGATGTTGCTGCTGTTGCTGATGATTCATTGCAGGTTGTGCAACTCGTAGAGTTGTAGCTCCACGCACGGACGAAAATGAAAATAAAAAACGAAAGCTGGGCAAGGTTAGCTTTCGAGTGCACCACCACAGATGCGCAGATGCTCACCATGAAACCGAACCATCCCACAACCCACTACCCACTACTGTGGCCCACTCACACACTGACCTGTTGCTGCCGGCATGGGGAAATTGCAGCATCTGCAAATGTCAAACGATTTCACCCTTACATTCTTAGCATTTGTCGTTCTTATGAACAACATTTGACATTTGGGTTCCGTTCCATTCCGTTCGGATTTTGGCTTTATGGCAGAGAGCCAACTTGGCTAACAGAACCACGTTGCTGGCCATAAATATTCAGGCTGCCGCCGTGCCGGTTGTGAAATGAAATGCCTTGTCGATGCGGCCAATCTTGAGCTTGACTCGTAAATAATGCTCTAGTGGCGATTTTGAGCCAATCGTCAGCGGAACTTAACTTGACATAAAGATCACGTACCGCTGGTGTGACAAGTGGCCTGGCCATATGGCACTTGATTAATTCTTAAGCGGTACAAATTGTCTCAGCCACTCGTTCTATATCGATTTTAGCTGCTGTTAAACACACATTTTATTCACTTTAGTTAGTTAGGCAAGCAAAGCAAAGACTATGCTTTCCTTTTGATGGGATCATACAGGAAACCAGTGAGAGTGGTATTGAAAACGTGCGTTTCGGGTGACAGAAAATTCATTTCGATTTTAAAATCGGTCTCTGGCAAGAAGGCTGGCAAATTTTCGGCAATATTGATGTTGGGGTAAACGTAAAGGCCCTGGAAAATCGTTTCAGGATTGATTCCAATATTAAAAGTCAGTATTACCTTGGGGTGAGGACACTTCAGCTGAGATGCCTGCTTTCCGAAGGCTTTGATGACAATTGTCATAAATCTGTGACCATGAATTCCCTTGGCAAACTGGCATATGTCCACATTCACATCGATTACTTTCTGAAAACTGCGGGAAGGCTTACGAGGCATGAACAGCTTAAAAGTGGCATTAAATTGGGCAAGATCCTTGATGTATTGCAGCTCAGCGGTGATTGCGGACTTCTCAGGTTCTACAATGAAGCACTTGTGTTGGGAGATGTAGTCCGGATTAGTGACGCAGTTGAATGTTTTCCACATCAGTTTTAGGTGGGCCTTTGTAAATGTCTAAATAATAGTTGATCAGAAGTCTAAGTCTGAATATTATATCCATATAAAAAAAACCTTGGCTGATTCGCTTTGGCTAGCCAAGAAAATGAGCAGAATCATCAATTGAAATTGAGCCATGATGTCGTAATTGCAGCTCTCATCAATTACTACTGTCGGTTTTAAAAGCCCCAACAGGGACAATAAGTGAAAATAGTCGCGATGGTTTTCATAATTATACCCCAATAATTGATATTTATCGTGATTGCATTTAAATTGGGGTTTTGTATAGCAATCGAGCTCACTTTTCTAAATTTAAGCGATAATGTCTTCGTTTATGGCCGCTAAAAGCGGTCAGTTCGTTAAAGTGGTCTACAAATCATAGAACTATAAATATTAGGCTTCTACTTATTTTTCCAGGTATGTATAAAACATGAAAATGGAACAATTTGGTATTCATATATTTGTTACTCAGTAATTTCACCTCTTAGGCTTACGTTCAAGTACAACTGACGGCGAGCGTAGAAATCAACTTGAATAAACAACTGGGCCGAAGGCACAAACATAGGTAAGGCGTCTTCGATGCTTATATTATGATAGTAAATGGTACCCTGTAATGTTGACATTAGAACTTAATATAAAATAAAAAATCAATGATATAACCTCTTTGACCGGGCACTTTCGTGGTTGATTGCTCGACTTAACGACCGCATTGAACATGTTCGATACCATGGTTCCCTGAACCATATCGGAAATAACACGACATCCATTGAAGGTAATGTCGAAGAATTTCCGATACAAAGTGGTTGACTTGAATCTCGTCGAGATCTTGATGTAAACCTTAATTTGATCGAGTTCCGTCAGCAGTTTCAGCTCCACATTCAACAGGGAGCGCCGTGTGCCGCCAATTTGGCATGTCATCTGATCAGCATACTGAGGTCCCATCTGGCAGTCAAAGCAATCCCATCGTAAACGCCTCTAAAATAATGATGGTTTATTTGTTTATTCCAATAATCAATTTAATAGCAATGCATTACCTTGGCTTCGGTATAATGAAACACGTGGATGAGTATCAAAATCATCCGTAAGCAGCTTAGTCCTATGTAGAACATTACTGTCGATCAGTCGGTGGCAAACTAAATTGGGCTGTTTACCGATAGATATTATATCGGAATTTAAGCAATTACCAGTTCGAAACATAATTGAATATCTGGATAATTTAAATTCCCAATTGAGCGAAACAATTCATTTGAAAGAACGACTTTGCTATGTTAACAGTTAACTAAACGCAAAACTATATACTATAGTTTGAGTATATAAGTAGGCTTAGTTTGAGGGCAGATATCATTCGCGAATATTGCTAAAAACTTACCGCCACAAAGTATGCAGAAATTTAAAGTCTAAGCGATGTAAAAAAGCTGTAAAATTATTGTGTAAAAAAATATGAATATAAGTCATTAAAAATCATATTAAAGTTTGTTTCTTCTCTTTGAATTATATACATTTATTTGAATTATGTATAATATAGAAATTACAAATATTTCTTTCGCCTGTTCCTTTCCTTTGCAATCTCATAGAGATGCCCATGCAAGGTGACATTCATGGCAATGGCCACCTTGGGTATAAAGAAGTCCAAGTGCACAAAAAACTCCGATTCGGTGAGCATTGGCGGCAGATCGGTAACCGAAATGTTTCTCGATTCAAATTTGCCCTGTAGAGATGGGTTTTAGGTGACGATTTTTTATTAAACATATTAAATACCTTTGGAAAAGGACATCTCCAAGCCTTTGCGTTGCTGTTCCTGCCCAAAGCGTTGACCAAAAGATCGATGAGAATCTTCCGCTTGCGTTCCCGAAGTACCTTGCACACATCGAAGGTGATATCGAATATCTGGGTTATGACCTTCCTGGCATTGGGTATGGATACTCGAAGTGAACCACTGAAGGCGCTCAACTGTTGCATAATATTCACAGATGCCTCCATGGTCCGGTTTTTGGGTGGTATGATCCTGCAGTACAGGTCCGCGAAATAGTTGGGATTGCCCACGCAATCCATTTGCTTTATTTCTATATAGTAGCCCATGTTCTGTGGCAAATAAATGATATATGCTAAGATATTTCTTGGATTAGATTGGTTTCAACACCCACTGGAATCAGCTTGGCCGTATCTGTAAGATGTATACGCAGTAGACTGCATACTATAATGCCGAACCACCAGATTATTGGCAACATTCCCGTGTCTCAATGGTCGATCAACTGATCCCACGATCGGCCCACATTACCCTCCGATCAAGTGGCATAATCCACATCTAATGACAGTTTAATCATACGCATTATTAAGTAATTAAACTACTTACTTGTGTGTGCGTGTGGTTATTCTCGTACGCCCCATTGAGTTGGGCCAACCGACTTGGTACCCAATTCCTCCTAGCCGTATCCATATCGGCATCAATGTCATTCGGAGCTGGAGGCTTTTACCATAGCTGCGCCATCAGTGTAAACAAATCCGGCAGTTGGCTCATGACCACCAGCATCAGCATCCCAAACTTGGTCTAAACTTGGGGATCATCAGTGTTAACCGCAAGCGTGAAGGGCAATTTGGTAATGTAATGTTATAGGCCACGCGAGGCTGAGAAGTAAGTTCACTTCAGTTGTCGTTTTCATTATCGTTTCCAATATTTATTTCAGTGTGTGTGTTTGCTTAAGACTAACTACGGAATGTAGACATTTCAATTTCGTATGGCATTCAGGCAGTGCATAATACTTTCAAGCGAAATATTACAGGGGACATCTATGGACAACTATGGACATATGTTAAACTATTGAGGTGCCACCGGCAGATGGTCACCCTCCGGCTGGAATCCGTTCTCGTCGGCCACGTAGCGCAGGGTGATGAGATTGCCATCGGGATCGCTGTAGCTGTAGGATCCGGTCTGGACCAGTACGAGCTCCTCGTGCTCGTCGATCACCTGGCCATCGGAGGTCTCGGTCTTGGGAACGATGATCTTCTTCAGATAGCCAATGTTCTCCACGCGTATTCCGTTCGAGGTCTCGTAGCTATATGGTTTGGAAGAGATCGGTGTTACATTCTGACCCGATTCCAAAATGGTTATGCTATTTATCATCTCTGTAGCTCACCTGCTGTTGAAGCTGCCGTCGGCGTTGTTCACATTATCCTGCTTGACAATGGTGGCAGCTGTGGTGGTGGTCGTGGCACTCGGGGCTCCCGCCCGCAGATCCTGAGGTCTGGCCAGGACATAGCTGAGCAGCAGAGCGGAGCTGACGAGGAAAACTAACTTGTACATATCAAAGGGGGTGGTGTATATATCCTGTCACGGAGTGTTAAATGTGGACGGTATCCAGCGAGCGACTGTTGACTGCCCAATCGAGAGCCGGGCTTTTTATACTCTGGTCCGTGGCTTCGGCTGCTTACGATTGCCATTACGATGGGCGCACTAGATAAGGTTCGAAGTACTCGCAGAAATTACGAGCGGGCGCTGTGACTTCTTTTCTTTGCCTTTTTTTTTTGGGATTTTGGTTTCGGTTTTATTGCCCCGCGATGAGTAAACATCAGATCGCACCGCCAAAAGAGATGAAGATGGAGCGACGATGTCAACAGGTGACAGTTTACTGCCCTCCACCCCGCGCCTCAGCCACATATCGCCAGATCTGGACAGGCTACGTGATTCGTCTGAGCAGAATAACATATATATTCTTCTGGGAGTCGGGGCTCACCTCGGTTAGTTCCGCTGAGTCCATAGCCAGTTCCTGGGGATTCCGTTAAGGATTTGAGTTGAAGGAGTGCTGGTATGCACTGCAAGTTCTTACACAATTTGTCAAATTTTTCCATAACTCAAATCGTATTCCGGATTTGGCAATCCGATCACGTTTCAATTAGGGAAATATTTGCCGGCCGAAAAGCTAACGGTGAACGCCATAAAAAATGTAGAGTATTGTTGGCCATAAATCGAATTGATAACACTGCGAACTTACAGATACCCAAATGATGGCTATATGCTGCGAATATTAACCACAATTGTGTCATAGAGCCTAGCAACTTGCGGGAACGGAATGGTCAATGAACTTCGTTTGAATAAAAGCCCAAAAACAAAAGAGCCGAGCGACAAAAATTTCAATTCTTCTTCGATACATATCTGATCAATTTCGGGGTAAGAGAAATGTTCTCCAACCTTTTCCTCGAATCGCTTCGTTTGTTTGGCTTTAGAATTAACATGTTATTGTAAATTAAAACGAGTTAAACAATTCCGAATCACACTTTCGGTTTCTGTAGGGCTTGCATAATACCCATTGATTTTGTCCGGTCGAAGTTCTAATGGCGCTGCCTCTCAATCTGAATCTCACTTAAACTGATTTCGGTTACGGCCTTGAGATTTTTGCCACTCTGCTTGGGCTTCGATTGCTTGCTTATTTAACAATTTAGCTTTCAATTAGTAATTGTTTAGCGAGATGGCCAGCAGAGCCAAAAACTGCTAAGTAAGGCAAATTTAACACACATTTTGGCACACATGACGCAGTGCCTCTGCAAAGTGGGGGGAATCTCTGCCGAGCTTCAGCCCTGAATATCTCTCTCATCATCGTCGAAATGTATTTGAACTCTTTTGTTTCCGGCTACGCAATATTTCGACTTGTTGTTTTTAGATATTATCTTTTAATATTTTTCTCAGTTCTTTTGGTTCCAATCACATTCTGGCTTAGTTCTAGTTGGCTGCCTATGGCTTCTTCTCGGGCGTCTTGTACGGGTGCAGGCGGATGTACTCCAGAGCCTTCAGAACGGACACCGGCGTGGGTGGCGGCGTGGGCAGGTGATCACCAACTGCTTGGTATCCGTTCTCGTCCGCCGTGTAGGATACAACATAGGTCTTTCCATCGTCGGAAACGAAGGAGTACTTTCCATTGACCGACTCCCCATTGTGATCGGCATTCACGGACTTCAAAACTCCATCCTGAGTGGCCTTTGAGCCGTCTTTCAGCTCATAACTGGGTTAATAACGTATGGATTAGTCGTATGAGGGCTTCAATCGCACAATCAACTCACTGATAATGGTATTTGCCATTGTACTCCACATTGGATTCCTGGGAAATCGGATCATCGTTGTCCGTCGCCGAAGCAGCGACCACAAACAGGGCAATCAACATTAGGTACTTCATGTTGGGATCTCTATTCCGCTCTATATCGATATTACTGCAATGCAATCCAAACTGGTGTCTCGGTTCGACTGGTGATCCCAGCGGTAAACAAAGACTCTTATATAGGCAACGGAATTGGCGATAGAATTCCTGTACTAAAATATTTAACATGAAATTAAAATGTGAGCAATAAATAATATTGAACTCGTTTTGCACCGCGTTCCGTTCGTCGCTGGCCTTTCGAAAATGGGTGTGAAATTTGGTGCACACGATTCCGGCCTGCCCCCACATTGTTTTTTAAATACAAATACAAATAAATATAAATAATAGTAATGTGGTGCCATCTTCAGTGGGCACTCGTCATCGGCATCACTCCTATTCTGGTTCTCGGCGATTCCTAACCAACTTGACCACATTTTTGCCAGCCTGCGTCTGGCCACTTTGCATAAGATGAATCTGTCACATCTAAATCTCGCCTTGAAGTGCAAAACAGAGTGGAACAATAGATCGAGACGTTATTTTTGGGCATAGTCTATGAATAGCCGCCAAGCGATCTTAAGTCCTATGTAAGCCATATTCTCAATATGTGTGTGCATCTGTACGGATGAAACCAGTTGTGAGAATGCATTAATTCCTTTCGGAGTTTGTCATCGCTGCTATTTGGGGGAATTGTGAATCTAGATTTATGACCACGACAGAAGCTCCGAACATCGGATGAATATACAATCCGCTAGATAATCAGTGTCAGTGGGAGTGGTTTGCTTTAGATGTCAAAAGCTGTTCTGAAACCAGGTTCAGTCCATTGATACTTGGACTATTAAGGATTATTAGAGGCCATTGGGTTTGCCGATTAGGGCATGTCCACATAATTAAACACCTGATTTGTTTACTTTTCGAAAGAATCTTTAATTCTTTATTTGCAGCTAAGGCTAAAGAATATCATCATTGTTTTTCACAAGAGTTTGTATAATTCTCGACGCAACGAGGAATCAACGAGGAATCCTCATCGACATCTTGGCTAAGACTACGTGTAAATGTTTCTAATTTACAGACTATTTACACAAAGTTCGCTGTTGATAATATTCATGTATATTATTTAGTTAATTTCTTGTTTGCGTGTATTTTTTTTTTACATTTTCCTTGTTGATTTCATTGATAAATCGACGATATCACATGAGTCCGAAAATGGCAGAGTTCCGGCGACTAAAAGATCTGAAGAGATTCGCATAGAGTAGTAGAGTTCGTTGGAAGAAAGCAAGAAATCAGACTGGGCTATCAGTATCATCGTGTGGTTCTCGTGTCGTGTTGTCCCTCACATCCGTTTGAGTGTGTGTATGTGTTCTTCAGTCAGTGGATTTGGCCGACCTTTGACCTCCTGAGTGGGCAAAGAAGTAGGAGGAGGCGGAGGTTGCAGCCCTTGGCGTGTGTCTTATGTGTGATTGTCTAGGGATCGGAATTGGGGTGTTGGGCAGCAATCAACTTGCAACAACAGCGCAGCATCTACACATCAGAATCGAGGTTGGTCAGAATCGTAGGTCAACATCTGGCGGGTAATCCACTCCTAACGACGCTTTGCCGGAGGCAGGCTGAGCAGGTAGTCTAGGGCCTTCTGGATCGCTGGCGGGATTGGTGGCGGAGTGGGCAGATGATCGCCCTGCGGCTGGAAACCGTTCTCATCATCGGCGGAGTAGTTCAGGGTGATCAGGTTGCCCTCGGGCGAGGTGTACGACACTGATCCCCTGGCGATGATCACGTCACTGGAGTCCGGCGAGGTGGCCTTCTTCAGGGTTCCGGTCTCCTCAGCTTTGATTCCATTGGCCGTCTCGTAGCTGCAAGCATATAAATTAGTAGGGTCTAATCGAATTCTCCTTGAAATCTTGCTATAAATCTATATAATAAAAAGCTCAATATCACCTTGTTTTATGCATCATTCGTCTGGCGCCAAGCAAATCGAATTAAAATTCAATCAACTGTTTAACTTTTAGCATTTCTGCGCAGACTTCTATTTAAATATGGCTCACTAATCCATATTTCGTTAGCTTTATTAGCATATTTTTTCTGATTCTAATGGAAACCAATAGCTGGTTTTGCTAACGGATTGAGGGAAAAGTGGTGTTGGGGGATTATCGTTTGTCTTAAACTTTGTAAGTCACTTTAGGCTGTTTCTTAAAAACTGAAATTTAGATCTTTTATCCCCAAAGTATGCTACAAAATCTGCTTTTTAGCAACGGACAGATATTCATTGCTATATTACTAAGATTTTTCAAGGCCGGCTTTTAACTATAATGGGTTTTAAATACATGCTTGAATTAAAGTTTGAAGTTCAATTAACGTGTAAATAGCTTATTAACACGTATTATAATGACGTATGAAATATATTCAAGAGATTAGAGTGTATATCTCACTAAGGAGCTAAGCTAATCAATTAATATTGAGCTAATCTATCTTAACTATTCAGTTCACTTACGCGTAGTTGTAGGATCCATCTGGCTCAATGTTGGACTCCTGGCTGATGATGGCGATGGGCTCCTCCGCCTTTTGGGGAGCAGCCTGGCAGCAGCTCATCAAGGCGGTGGCCAGCAGACAGAGAGCAAACTGTCGAAGGCAAAACGAAATGGAGAGTTCCGCAATGTTAGCCGAGCTAATAAACATCTTGAAATCGTGCCCGATGCTATGAGTGCTATTATGCAACGTCCCCGAGCGCCGAGAGATTTATTGCCTTAGCTATCTTCGCTATTTTATTTGCTGTTCTCACATACCGGGCTTTTTAGACACCGTTTTGAGGTCGCCAAATAGATGCCAATTAAATATTTTCCACATTTCCACACACTCACACACATCTAATGTCTACTGACTCGATTAACTTTTACACAAAAGAGCTTGGAAATGAAGGGGCGTGTTCCACTGCCTCATCGGAGTTGGTAAGTTGGGCTTACTTCTTACTTTTTGGCCACTTTGAGCTCACCCCAGTTCGAGATCGACTCTTGGGCAATTGTCGCTGAAGCGAGCTGAATGGGTTTCGTTTTCCATCTGGGATTCCAATTTCGTGTCTGAACTTTTCAGTCCGATGGACAGCTGCCAGGTGTTGGTCCGTGGGTCTGACTCTGACCTTTGCGTGGCTGGCAGGCTGCCTCGGAATCTGAATCCGTTAATTGCCTTTGGCTTTTAAGCCATTCAAATGGCAATGTGCTATATGTTTTTGCACCCGACTTTACGGCCGGCGAACCTCATAATTGCGGAAGATTTAACCAATGAAAAAAACATCTCAAAAGGGCCTCGCTTTTTTCCTGAACCATAATAACTGCCTCAAAAGCTCACCTTAGGCGATTGATTTACGATGGCTTTTACTGCCGGAGCATGTCTGGTCATATGTTTTATGGGAATTGGTGGAAGAAGATGTGGATTGCCAAGGAATTTTATATCTGACATTTTTGTAGAAATCAACTAATTTGCAAATAAGAAACTTGAATTTCGGACAATTGGTGTGTTTGAGTAATGATTTCTTTCAATGGGTTTATGACTATAACTTAGGTATGAGTTTCCATATTTACTACTACTTTGCTGAAATATGTTTAATTGGCTCAAATAGACTCTTTGGGAGTATCTTCCTTGGTAATAATCACATTCTTAATCAGTTTTTTTTCACAAATGGTCCCACAATGTATCCCTAATTTCAGGGATTCTATTCCTTAATGACACTTTCCCTATTTGTATGTTACATAACACCACCGATCACTCGACTCCTTTGGCACCCACTTACGTTCTTCATCTTGTTAGAAACTCGGTAGTGTAATCCAAAAGGCAAATGTATCCTTTCGTCTGGGTCCTCAGCACACTGCAGTTGTTAATTGAACGAACGTTTCTATTTAATGATGCCCAATGCCGGCAGGTGAGTCTATTTATACGAAAATTGCACTGGCGAGGCTGCAAACAATTCAGTTTCAGTTGGCACACACACACACACACACACGTTGTAGCCAAGATGCAAAGCTGCGACACGAGTACGGCCAAAACCAACAACGAACAACCAACTAGCAACATGGCTAGTAGGGGGATGGGTATGGGTATGGGTGCACAGGTAGGTGGGTGGGTTGGTGGGTGACGAGGTGGCTGGCCAGAGAAAAGAGAAGACAAACTAAACTAAAGATTCAACGCCTAAGTCGCAGTCGCAGTCGCGGTCGAAGTCGCCGTTTCCAAAGAGCAGCAGAAGCGACGACTGCGGCGGAGGCCCAGTTGTTCTGGGCTGGAAATAAAGAACCAAGTCGGTACTAAGTACACGTAATTTATGCAATTGCTTCAGGTTTTTGCAGAGCGTCTACACCATTTAAATCTATTGCTTGGTAATTGCATCAGCCGGCGGAAATAGATACACAGCGATACAAATCGTTATCTATAACGATTATAATATCTAAATATTCAATGATCTAGTTTTAAAGCAAATTGTATAAGATTTGTAAAATATGCGTATTTACATAGGTATCAACTTGATAACCGTAATTAGAAAATGGAGTAAATACTATATTACAAATTTAGCTAGCTAGTTTTCAAATCCAAATCTTTACTATAGAGATAGTTCTGCTGAAACTATAGATTTTTAAGATAAGAACTGATATCATAGAACTTATTTTCGATTTCTAAACAAACCTTTCCGAAGTTTTTAAATGTTACTGCTTATTTATTGCACACCAAATGATTTCAAAATTTTCGAAATTTCGCTGGTAAAATTTCCCTCAGTGTATGCAGCCAGCAAGCGACGAAAGAAGAACGGTCGATGGATACGCCCCAAATAAATGATAATTATAATAGCGATGATGATACCGATCTCTGCCGCCGGCGTTGCCACCTGACTCGAAATGGGGCAGGCCCATTGATTTTTTTGGGGGGTGAACCGTTGCATTTAAATGCGCTGCATTAATCGGCCATTGCAATCAAAGTCAGGCAGCCATCTAGCGAAGCCGAGTGTTCAGTACGAAAGACCAAACCCAAACCTTTTTACACATACCCATACCGAAACCCAAACCCATGGGCAGACCTCAAACTGAAGCCGTGCACGGGGTCAAAATGCCAGAAATTGCTAAACGCCAAGTTGTTGTCGTCGCTGCCAAAGTGTAGGCGCGTCTAATGAATAGCTTTGGGCCAGCAGATGGGGCCAGACTCTTAGACTTTGTCTGCAACTCCACCGGCTTGAAGCCCCCCATCTCCATCTCCCCCATCCGTTAACTGCAACTGCGACACAGACGGCGACAGAATTTCGTGACAAGATTGTCCCAAAGATTGTGGCCGTATTGTATTGTTTTTGTCTTTGGCAACCAAAAAAAGCAAAAAAGAAGAAAACCCATATAGTTCGAGTACAAAATATTGCCGAACCAAGTTAAAGGCGAAGTCGTCGAGGTGGAAGTCAAAGTCTGTGGCCATTGCCTTATTATGATTAACCCTTTTGCAATAATTATTAAGACATTTGTGTGCGTTAATTTTAATGTTAAATGTGGCACCTTAAAATGTGTTTATTTCCACCTAATTGGCTGTCTAATGAGATTTATGTTCTCAACCGAGCCGAGCATTTCCCATCTGACTTAAAATTAGGCAGCGGAACCTTGAATTGTTACGCATGGCTTCTGCGATCGGAGAACCCGATGCCACAAAATGTCAGTTGGCTGTATGGATATATGGATATATGGTCATATTCTGGTTGCCCAACCTGTTCTCGCCCGCTGTCCACTTTGAAGGTCGCAGCGCGTTCTTTACGGCACACAGCGTAATTTGTTTTAAAGACGTTTCGAGTAGTGTCTGCAATCTGATACCCAGCATTGGGTCGGGCATGATGGCCACGCTGTAGCGCCAAACTGAGGTGCTAGCTTTTGTCTACAGTTTCACAGCTGCATTCTTATATTACCTATGAAATGCTATATTTATAATATCTCTTGTTTGCTTGCGTTGAATTGTTAGTTGCAAATGTTTAAACTAAAGTAAATTGATGAAATGCGTTATAATTAATTTATATAATTTTCTATGTTTTAATATCGTTTCAAATCCTCTTTAGCTGTTTTTTGACCTCAAAATTTGTAGTTTGGCTTATAATCTCTAGCCAAAGTTCAAGATATTTTCGTGACACAAAGACTGACTTAAAGCTTTTAAAATCTTTTTAAGTCCGAAATCCTTTTTGGCTCAAGATCAAATGTTAATAACCAAGAGGCATCTCCCCGCCAGCCGAATCTTTGGGCTGCCATCTCTGTAAATCGGTTGTCCGCATTGATTTACCATAGCTGTTGCGTAAGAAGCTAGAGCCGCCTTTTGGCCAACTATTGACCACATCTACGGTCCAGCCTGGCATACTTTGCACTGGCTAATGCTAATGTCAATGCAGGCATAAATAAATAATTGCCCACCGCAGCAGAAGCCGCCAATGGACGCGGTGCACAACCAGTTGCTGCGGTTAAATGTCAGTGGTTCTGGTCATGTCGCGATGCCAGCTACTGCACTTTGGTGGTAACAAAGTCCGGGAGGGAGGATTGATTTTATTAGCCCATTCATGGTCAAGGATGGCCAACATATCTGCTCTGCTCTGCTTCGGTGCTCTTAACTGGTTCGTGTGGTCAGGAACTGGAGCACACTGGGTGTTGGTATGAATGCGTCATCACATGGCCTTTAGCTAGCTAATCCGTCTGGGCATTTGAGATTCGCTGGGCTCAGTTCATTAATGTGATTTATGCAAATTGATGACAGCCATCTCAAATGGCAGAGGGATCGATCTGCAGCACGTGGGCGTCGTCGTTTGCGGCTCATGGCTAATTAATGCAAATCGCGGCCAAGACATTTAATATGCGGGAGTGGGTCTTTAGGAACTCCCCCCTTCCTAAGCATATTTAAACTTGTCACGCCAATGTTATGACATTAAAATAAACACCCATTTTTACCATTATGGCCGAGAAATTACTACATGATTTCCAAAGTACTTTATTGATTTTATTAACGAAGCCATATTAACCGAATTTATAGTTAACCAAATCAAACATAGTTTGCAAAATCAGATCTACAAAAGAACATATCATGGTTAGGATTATTATATCCTTGTAGTTCAAAAACAAAGATCGCATTACATGTAAATTTTCGGACGTTGTAACGCCAAAGAATGAAGCGCATATAGTATAATTTACCAACAGTTTGCAGATGAACTCGCAAAATCTTTTGGCTCGGGACATACGTGGATAGTGGACGGACTCCCTCCAACTGCCGGTCACAGGTTGCCACAGCGACCAGTTGATCCAGTACATCTCGAAGCTAATCAAAAATCGATTCTTCCATACGTCGAACATTCGTACATCACCTTGTCTATAGATCAGCGTTGAGGACATCAACAGTGAACCCTTCTCCAACCATTTCCGGGCTAGAAACACCTGCGTTTGACCTGTTTGAATGTCGGTCACCTCGATGCGGCGAAGGAACCACCTCGGAAATCGCCCGGCATTGTTGTGGTAAACCATAACCTTGGTTGGGATGCGGATGTCACGAGTTCGTACCCAAATATAAAGCGTGGTATTGGGCTTTAGAAATATATTTTCTGGATCCTGTTTGATTGCAATATGACGAACGGGCTGTGATTGGCCGAGGAAAGAAAGGTGGACAGAAGCTGTGGTTCCCGAATTTATGCGACCTCCTGTCCTTAAGGAGATCATCACATCATGCAACTCTCCCATTGATTCATCGTCCAGTTCGAACTTCGGAAATAGAATAGTCTTACTGGGAAGCTTATTTCGGTATTTATATAACCATAGTATCCACAGCAGTATAATTAAAAGTACAGCCAAGTAGAGAAGTATAATTAAAATACTAAGCGTTGCTGCTTGGAAAACACCAATCGGAACCTCCACACCAGGTATATAGTACAAATAATCGGTGTAAGTTCCCAGGACAGTACAGGTGCAACGAATTCCCTTCTCCACACTGAGATCCATTGTGGGATAGCAACCATAATGAAGCCACTTCTGATTGTCCAAACTCGCGGAATAATGCCACGTGTCACAGCTGCGAATCTGAAAAACAAACGCAAATCTCGCCGGTCCGTTAGGAATTGGACTATTATCGGCCTTTCCCATCGAGGTATCACTGTAGAGTCTCAGTGCAATATATGCTCGATCAGCTTTGTGGCAGTTATTTCGCAGAAGAAGAGTGGCATTCGTCGTTAATGCAGGTATTGTGCACTTGGAGTTGGAGATTTCTCTTACGGATGGCTTATGCTTCGTCCTCAGGACCACTTGAAGCTTGTGAGTGGATGTGGTAAAGTGCACAGCCAGCAATGTGTGCTCCATTAGTACCATACGGTACATCCTGACCTCCTGACGCGTTTGAAGAGTGCCTTCCCGAAGGCAGTTTTTAATCTCAGTTGAGGAAAAGCGGATTGCTCTTGGGGATCTCCTGCTGCTGGTTAAACTATTCCTGATCCCGGTATCAACTTCGGGGTCATAGGTTATGAAAGTCTTCATGTGAATTTGACTCCGATTCAGTGGTATCTGCACCGTGAAATTATCTTCCCTTTGATAAATGCGCACAGATAGCACAAGAGTACTGGGCTTCTTGTTAATGGGATACCACCAGTTCAGTTTCAGTTTCATGGAAACCAACTTCAGGCATACTCTACCCTCGTCCGTCTTAAGAACTTCCTTCAAAACTGCTCGGGAGAAGAGAACCATATGAATCTTATCACTTGAAAGTACTCGAACGATTTTCTTGGGAAAAGTGTCGAAACATTGAACTTCCAGTGCAACTCCTTTGGACATTTCCTTTCTTGGGTCAATAATATCGGATCGATAAATACCGCGATGATAGTTTAAATGACGATACAGGCGCTCCATTTCCCACGTAGAGTTCAGCCACATAACCCACGGAGTATTTGATTTATCTTTTGCGAGCTTTTGGGTCTTATCCACTAATTTTTCGACAAGGGACTGATCCAATTTTCCAGTTGAAAATGCCGGATAGTATTGATCGTAAACTGACATTGGGGGACGAGGAGTCTTTTTGCACAGCCTTTTGATTATTTCATATACTTCTCTGCAAGCTAGTCTTAAGTTATCAAATGGCTTTTCCGCAAGAAACGTTTCTCCCTCTTTCCTGTTTATTTGCTCAAAGTTGTTATTAATTATCTTGACCATTCTCGTGAGTAGAGATTCCTTTTGCTCGTCGACGAAATACAAGCGATGTGCCAGAGTTAAGGTAAGGTTAGCCAATCTTGCGAGCGAACTGCGCGACTGGAAAGTAATGTTAGTAAGATTTCTGGTCAGATTTAATCCAGATTCCGCTTTAGTTAAGTGGGATGCTGCAGATTGAATGGTTTGCAAGTGCCGATTCATAAGTCCTTTCTCCAGCAGGCCATGGATAGTTTGTGGAATACGTCTCAGGGGAATGATCTTAACCTCCATATAAGTGGCGCGGCATGCCCATGCTACATCACATACGAGCACCTTTATGGAACTGGTAACAGGTAAATAAACCTCGCAGTTGCAGTCCACACAACTACCGACCAGAACTGAGCCGGCATAATACCAATATTCCTTGGGACCATTCAAGGATACGAAGTTTTGGCAGCATGGATAGAACGGCGTGATTGCCTCGTAACCTTGCTTTGGATAAACCGAACATACCCCGCCTCTGGGACCCGTATTTTTAACCAGGGTTTTGACCTTTCGGCCATAGATCCCATATTTTGAATAAACAATGAGCTTAATCCGGATTTCTTTTGGTGCAGATCGTATGTACAATGCTAAATCTCGACTGGTGACCAGCAGCTGACCATCAACAAACCATTTGTATCTGACAAGTTGACCTCTGCAATTGGCGCACATAGATCTTAGATGAATCTTTGAGCTAGGAGTAAAGAAATCGTTCCTGCAATTCCTTACACATTCTATTGTTACTTCTAGTATTTTATGTTCTACCACAGTGATTGCTTGCATTTTTTGGGATGAAACATTCGGATTGCCATCTCGGAAAACTTGCAAACGAAAGGTATATCTGCAGCCACTTTTAAAGGATTTGGCAGGAATAGAAAATACCGCAACTATTAAAAAAATTAAAATAATGCTCATATTTATCATTTGATTAAGCATCTCACCCGACGATATGTTCCGATGGCAAAATGGGTTGTCTATGTCATCAGCAGAATAACAATTCCAATTGTAATTTGAAAACTGGATATCCCCTCTTCTTTTAGAGAAATCGTAGCTCAGGGATCCGTTCATCCAAATCGTTTCACTTTGTTGGGCCAGTCTATTTTGACCACCAAGAATGATGGCCTCCACATTACCCATAATCGATTTTAGGTAACATCGAGCTGCAAATTGCAAACCATTAACACTTCCTTCCACTTGTAAAAGATACAAATCGCGCCAGGGTTCATAGGAAGTGGGAAACCTCATTGTAAATGCCGGAATATTAATGAAAGGACCATCCGTGGTATATGATGCAAACTGTGCTGTGGAAAGGATGGATAGAAAAGATGATTTGGTACACTGAACTACTCACTTAAACCAACAAAATCTCTTAGACTCCAGTGATATGTAGCCCTCACTGGCAGGTTACAGGATTCCAGAAATAGGGCATTGATCAAAATGCCACGAGTAATCAGAACTTTTCGTGGCGATAGGGGATCTGAACACTTTAGCGTTGTCAATTGCGGAGAACAACGCAATGGCAGACTTACTTCAATGGGAATGGATACTTTAATCTCGTAGATCCTCTTTAATTTTATTCGACCCTGAAGCGTAAGAACCTTATCACTGACCGACCAAAAAGTAGCGCTTAAATTGGCAAAGTATCCCTGTTCATACTCGGGTTTCGTTTTTGACTTGATTCCGTAAATTGAAAGCTCCTCACTGATTGATGAGGTGCTCCTGAAGCTGGGACCCATTTCTTTAGCAACGTCTCCCAACTCAAAAAGGGCCAATAGGTAGCTGGGAGTACTAAGCAAGATAGTTACTTTGTACTTAACAGGAATACTTTCCATGGCTATGACGATATTAGTACGAATTCCATAGGGCACATATTTACTGCAATACACTTTAATATTCGCTTCTTTGAGTTCATTCGCTTTCGCAATCTGCACCGTCAGATATAGTAATAGAAGCACATGTATTTTTTTAATTTTAGACATAAAGTCATTTTTAACAAAATTGATAGAAAAGTCAACGATACATAGGCAAGTCCATCAATTTCATATGAGAAATAACTACTTATATACCTAAAAGATTTTTTACTTTTCTACAGTTTGTCGTATAACCGCAAAGAATCGGTATGTGATGGTCATCAACTACGAAAGAATAATCAGTTTGTAAATAAATCACTTCTACTCATACTCATACTCACAATTTTAAAGGTGTCGAGGGATATGATAAACATTCCCCTGGCTGAAATCTCCAAAGGCCGTTGAGCCTGTGCCATTAGAATGAGTATATCCTTTTTGTATCTCAAAGATCCTTCATACCACTTGCTTTCATAGGCAGCCTTGGCTAAATTTGTACTCTGAAAAGTGACTTTAAGCAGGTGTCCCATGACCACCCATCACATTATACCCACCCAATCTATTAACATTTGTCCGTGTGAGCTGACCACGTAAAACTGGGCAGCTACACTAACAAAGAGCGTCATATAGGAAATGCCCTCCCAATTGAAACCCTCGACGACGCCGTAGAACGCCATGCAGCAAAGTAAACAGGATGTGGTGAAAAGATTACAGGCCAATAAAAGTCCAAAAACATATTTCACGTCCTTTTGAAGCCTGTAATATGTCGCTAATTCTATTATGAAACAATATAATCCAATTAGATAAAGTTACCTGATCAGTAGTTGATGTCTCTTCACGATACTAGCCAAGAAGTAGCAATCTTGTTGTTCCGTTTCTGGACTTGGTCGGAACGAGGTTAACATATTGGCCAGATAGCCCAAGTGCATCGATATTTGGCTTGAGACGCACATCATCCACAGATCCGTGCCCAGGGTTACATTCACTATGAACTGGCTATAGGTGAAGTCTATCACGTAGGCCAGCACATAGCCCAAAGGTTTTTTGGAATCGAAAGTGAGGCGAGTGGGAAAAATGCGTTTATAGGTGAACTCAGCTTTTCCAAAGCCTATCAGGTACGTAATGCACGACTGAACAAGGGGTTCCAGTGCCATGACGACCATTACAATGTAGTACACGTACAAAACATATCGCGTGGAACGTGATAGGTAGTATCTATTCACTTCGTACTTCCTTTGATTTTGCTCTTTATGAGGATACAACTCTTTCAAATGATTGCTCAGCTGCAGTAGGCGTTTGCGATTTATCATAAATGTGACAAATTTCAATTGGGCACTCAACATGTAAAAGAAGTGCAGACCCTGTCGCATAATTTTGGAGGGACTTCCGGTCAAGGATTTCCACTCAATGATCCTTCTCGTCACCATGGAAGCCTCGTAAAAGTTGTTGATCGTGCACAAAACGAAATATCCGCGCACAAGCAGATAGCGCCACCTGGATCTGGGTGTATGGAACAGATCGTATCCCAGGGTCTTGAACATCAGGTTGGCCATGAAGATGAAGTCCTCATAGGAACGTGGCTTTTCCATTTTCAGCTTCTTGTTTGTGCTTACACTTCGGCTCTTAACATTAACTGGGCTTAGGCATTCGGGAAGTAATACATTTATAGGGCCTGCCTCTTTCCATTTTTTATAAAGTGTCTAGTTAATAATTAATGTTGTAATTGTTTTGTCACTTGGGTGCTAAGCTATTTGTTCTCTTTACCAACTCTACATGCCTTCTGGCATTTCGAGTGTGAGAAGTTGATTAATAATTTAAGGTGCGGTTGCATTTATCCTACCACTTGTCAACGATAGCCTCGTCAACCGAATTAATATGGCCTAGAGCCGGTATAATATGATATTTAAATTACCGCAGACCGATTCAAATAGAACCCCTTGAATGGTCTTGATTACAAGAGAAGTCTGCTGTTTGATAATTTATCAAACCACAAGCCACAGTGAAAAGTTTGTATACTTTAGAACGCTGCAAACTAAAGCCCCCAATGAATATTTAAATGCAAATGTTAAATA
Organism: Drosophila sechellia; assembly: GCF_004382195.2. Lineage (NCBI taxonomy): Eukaryota > Metazoa > Arthropoda > Insecta > Diptera > Drosophilidae > Drosophila > Drosophila sechellia. The sequence continues at coordinate 8,549,121 of NC_045950.1, read as the reverse complement.
AATTCGAGCCAATTAATTAGATGACAAATTTTCAGCGGCTCGTTTATGCAAATGACCCAATAACGATCTTTTGTCCGATCCATAGGCAGATCTTATTTAACGCATTCCGCAGAGCTGCGACTTGAGAATCGGAACCATAAAATATACGAATGGTCAGTATTGGGACATTTATAGATCCAGATGTGACCGAAGGCGGGTTTTGTTTTGAATAGATATCACATTTGTTTGTGGCACACTCGGTTTGCCCATTGATCTCAATTTGTTTTGTCTCAGCTAGCTTAGCCATAAAAATGCTAATTTCAGCGGTTAAATTAATACCATTCTCGTTTTAAGGGGGCACATAAAAGGCACCAATTAATAAAACGAAAACCCGAACCGATTGGCACGTGACTTTTGCTGACTAGTGTAGACACAATTTCGTTGCTATTGTTGCACTCGTTGACTGCTGTCAAATCGCACGCGAAATGTGAAGGCCGGCGTTGCAATCGAGATGGCTTCCCCCGATCCTCCGGCTACTTCCCTCCACTCCAATATTCATATCTTCTCCGCAGACAACTTATTTCCAACTTCATTCAAATTCATTCAAGTGCCCGGGTCTCCTCCGTTGCTCATTCATGCTTTATTCGCCTCAATCTCTGATGGAAACAATAAATTATATTCGACACAATTAAGTTGAGGCAAACACAAATATTAATACAAATGTAGTTTCAAAATTGGTAAGCATACAAGCGATTATCCAAATGAGTAAATTTTTAAATTGTAATTACATATTTTTGTTAGAAACGACTTGCGTGTTGCGAAAGTTAACTAATCCGACATTTTACAATCACGTAAGACAAAGTGGTCGGAAAATAAAGGACGGTTTCAGTTAATTTGTTCACTAACTACTCGAATTTCACTACTTATAATGCAAAATATGTCTAAAACAAATATTAGCATTTATATCTTCATATGGTTGAACACGAATAAACACTTAGCGCCCCCAACTGTGCCTTTTGTCAGTTTGTCGGCTACTTTCAGGCCATCGCAAAGTTGCTCTTAATTATACCTGTTAATCGTAGAGTAAAAGGGTATACTAGACTCCTTGAAAAGTATGTAACAGGTAAAAGGAAGTGTTTCTGACCAACTAGCCCAGTCATTCTGGCCATGTCCGTCCGACTGTCCGTCTGTCTGTCCGTATAGATGCTGGGATCTGCTCTATAAAATTTGACTATAAAGACTAAGTTCATTGAAATGCTAAGGTAATTCTTCGATTTTTGCGTGCTTCCGTACCCGATTTACCAATCTATCTATAGAAATCTATCTAGCGCTTCACTATATCATTAACGGGTATCTAATAGTCGCTACACTAGCCTATATCGTTGTATCTTTGTTTTAATTATACAATCAAAAGATACGCGAATTATAAAAAATCCAATCTAAATTCTAAACGGAAACTGTCAAGCTCCCTGGCCCGAAAGCCTTTTTGGCCGAATACAATGAATTTTATGGACTGAAATTTGATGCTTATGCAAAATGGTCTGGTTGCGATTAAAAGTTGGTTATAAAATGATCCGAATGCCACGGAAGCTGTTACAGTTCTGTCGGACAGATCATCGTTGAAAGTTGCCAAAATCGAAATGTCTTTGAAGCTGGTAAAACCATTTATTGATATATCCAGCAAGTGATGTGATCTCATTTTGCGAGTGCTTTCAGTTCTCCTGCCTTTTTGTGCTCACCCTGGCTGCCATCGCCTGTGAGGGACAGCCCCAGTACAATCCCTATCTGCGCAATCCCTACTACAGGGATCTCTACTACAGGAACCGCGATCTCTACAATCTTCGCCGTTTTTACGATGGCTTCTACAAGAAATACAATCCCTATATCGCTGCTGCCCAGGCTAGAATTGTGGAACAAAACAATGATGCGAACTACGGAGCCGGTTCCTATTCCTACAACTATGAGACGGAGAACGGCATCCATGGAGAGGAGCGGGGAGTGCCAGTGAACATTGGCAACCAGCAGCAGGAGGAGCAAGTGGAGGGTGCCTATTCGTTTATCACACCCGAGGGTCTGCGAGTGGGAGTCAAGTACTTGGCTGATGCTAATGGCTTCCGTCCCGTGATCACCTGTAAGTATCTATACTCCATATATATATATAATAGCTCCGATTTATGAAACATTTCTTATAGATGATGGCGTGAACTCCGCTTTTTATGCCGGTCAGCCAGCCCCAGCCAATGTGGTCTATACCAAACACTAAGTTTGAGTTCAAACTAATCCTAACTAGTTGAGTGAAAATAGTGTGTGTTGTTCAGCCTTCTTAAATTAAATATTTAAATACTACAAATATTAAAATACGAGTATCTTTTTTCTCGGAACCTAGAAAAGCGTATGATTACCATACCCCAACAAATGGAAAAAGCTGCCACGCCCACAATTTTGAGAAACGTTTTAAGTTTGTTTTAGGTTACTATTTGATTTAAAATATTTTTATAGTAATTCTACTAGTTCAGTAGTTGGTATCTGATAGTCGAGAAAATTGACTATTGCGTTTTCTTTTGTTTTCTTTTTGTACAGATTAATTGTACATTAACTTTAGCTAACTTTAGCAAAAGCTCTTTTTATAAACACCAGCGTAAAAGTGTGCTACGAAAAAAATTCCATCTAAAATAGAAAATAGAATATTTTAAAACTATTATTCAAATAATGGGTAATTACTAGTTTTACTTCACACAAAATTAATGTAAATACCATATATTTTTTTGACAGGAATTTGTCACTTAGCAAGTGAAATCAAATGAGTAATGTCATATAATTATAATCATTACTGTACTTTAGCTAGCCAGCAGCACAAGGTCAGACTTTAAATCATATTCTAGAAATTGGGTCAATTCCTGCTTATCGGAAATGTGTATAAATGTATATTTGTACCAAAATACAAAATGTAGTCTGCGCCTACCGACAACAAGTGCTTAGATTAAGACTTGTTTTTTTTTTCTCGCCTTAGCGGGTTCAAGAAACCCATTAATTTTTAAACGCCGCCCGTATATTGTGTATTGAAAATGTTCAATATTATATATATATTTGCAAAAATTTCAGACACTTTCATTATCAACTGCGTTTTGGCCTTTGAAACGAAAAATGCCGTTCAACTCAAGGGCCTTTGGTGATCTTCGAATTCCTGAGCTTAAAATTCTTGGTAATTTATAACAAATATTTAGTAGGTTTTATTTCGATATACGATAATAACAAATTAATTATCTTATGCATAGCAACATCGTCAAATTCGACAGTTCGACAGATAAATAAATACGAAATAACATGGGATCGGACTTATGTGCGAATATTCTCCGGTTGCCACTCGATATGCTGACATCTTCACCTTCCTTTTGCTTTTTTTGTGGATTTTTTCGGTATTGCGATGGCTTGTTATAGGGTTTGCCCGTTGATCACTCGGCAAATGCATGGGGAATGGAGTTGGGTGTTGGACTTGGGGTTTTTGGATGGACTAGGACTGTTTCTGGGGGCTTGGGTAGCGGGAACATATGGCTGTGAATGAGGGTAGCTCAGATTCGACACTTAGTGGGACTTGGCCGCCTGGCGGAGACGCTCCAGTTCGGCCTGCTCCTCGCGCTCTTCCTCCTCGGCTAGCTCTATCTCGTGCTCCAGCATGTGGATCTGCTCGGTCAGCTCCATGGGTATGCCCTCCTGGTGGATCGTCTTCATCTGCGCCTTAAGGTCCTTGGTCATGTGATTGATGCGGAAGCCGCGATGGTCGAACTGAGCCCCACCGTTGATCTTGTGCTGCTCCTCCACGTACTTTAGGGCACGGACAATGGCATCGGGGATCGGGTGAATGTGGTCTCCCTGGGGCATGAAGCCACCATCGTTGGAGGCATAGTTTACGCGATAAAGCTTGCCATCGTCACCGGTGTACTCATAGAATCCCTTGGCATGGGTGCCTCCGGTGTGGTGAAGCTTGGCCTGCTCCTCGCCATAGATTCCATTCTCAGTCAGGTAACTGTTGGATAAAAAAATTAAATTGATTAAAATGTTGAAATGAGCCACTCTTTATTTTGAATTGGAGTTGCCGAAATAAAGACTTGAGAATTATAAGGATCGAACAGAAACTTACGAGTGATCGTATTTGTCCTGCTTGCGGACCTCTTCCTTGTGCAGGATCTTGTGGCGACCCTCGTCATCGTAGTTGAACAGAATATTGCGTGGCGTCGTGGTGGTCGTGGTGGTCGAGGTCGTCGTCCTTTTGGTGGTCGTGGTTGGTTTCTTGGTGGTCGTGCTCTGCGAGTGGTGTTGTGGGTGTTGTGATCATTGGCTAGGCTGTTTTTGATCGGGCGTGTGTGCATGCGAGTGTGTGGCATGGTGTTTGGTGGCAAAGGATATTTTTGGGGGTCATGCGGGATACCGAATGTGGGGTGTCATGTAGCGCGGAATGGTGGATTTTGTTGCGGAGCCGAAAAACATTCGCATTTTTGCTTGGATTGGTTATGAAAGCAGGGGGTTCGGGATTGGTTTTTGGGGGTAGATTTCGCTGTGTTGGCCGGATGTTGGAATTCGGGGGATACTGGTGGGATCTGGTGGGTTCTTAGTACTGTGTGCTCGGTTCGTGATGGGGTTCATGATCGGGGAAGCCGTACTCCAAGGGGATTTCTGGTACGTTAAACTCGGCGTTACTTACTGTGTACAGGTCGTGGCTGAAATGGACATAGGCACATGAAATAAAAGACAATGCTCCAAACAACACCAGATGAGGCACTCACTTGTAAGGCCTGTCGTCATGGACATAGGGAATATTCAAACCAGCATAGGGTCCATAGCCTCCATCATAGGGATAGGGAATGTGATGGTAGATTCCAAGCTCACGCTGATCGCTCACATGTCTGTAGGGAATCGGCATGTGGTGATAGCGACCTTTTGGGATAGAAACAAAATCGGAAGTTAGTGGGCTGTCTCGCTGATATTTCTACGGTTTCTCTCGGTGTTTGGGTGAGTGACTTGCGATTAAAATTCGAAACTATTCAAGTTATTCATATCTAACATTAGATATTTACACAGTTAATTAGTTTCTCATTAGGTTTTTGTACAAAAGAGGCAGCAGGGTCTGAATTGGTTGCAATTTGGAGTTAAACTACAGTCGTTAAACTACAGACGAGTTGAATAACAATTTCCGTATGGATATTTTTTGGAGACTGCTTTTTGTGTGAAACGATTTTTGTTTGTGTGATTATGCATTTTGCTCCTTTTTTCAATAATTTACCTATATTTTCTTGCGAACCACTCCGGCCTAGAGTATGAGTATAAGAAAGTGATTGTTTAATATCAGAGTGCTTAAAGTAAAAACGGTTCTTTTGTTAGTGTTAGAAGCTTGGCTCAAGGTCTGAATAATCTGAGTTTTGTTTACAATATCGATAATTTCAGACGTCAGCCTTGAGCTTGAACTTATTCGAGAGTCAGTGGATAATTCGTGTAGGTGAGTGTGTGTGTTATCGAAGTCATCGGGTATACAGATATACATATGGTGGTGTATTGTATGTATGTTAGTATTTGGGCAAGTCGGTCTTGCTTCACAATCGATTCACATTTGCTGGGGGTTAGTGGGCGTTGGCAGCGGCATGCAGTCATTGGGCGTGGCAGTAGGCACGATATTTGATATTTGCTTGTCTCACGAAAATACCTTCGTTCTGCGAATTCCCATGGTACTTCCCATCGTCGCTGGGGCGATACTTGCCATCGCTAGAGGATTGCTGTAGAACCGTATACTTGCCATTATTATCCGGAACGGGACTAGCGTGGCAGACAACGAAGAAGGCCTGCGGGGGATGAGGAGGATGTCGTTCAATAAACCGATTTGCATAATGCCGTTAAATGTGACAGGAAGTGGCGCCCACCGCCGCACTCTCAGTTGAATGTACTCAAACAGCACTGCGGATGGCAGTAAAGATTCAAGACTTCACACAAGGTGCAGCAGCTAATTAATTGTGCTAAAGCTTGCTGGTAAACAACAGTTTTATATACTTTTCCTTAGGCACGTGAGTAACACTTGGCGGACACTGCACTTCGTCACTAATCAGGACCAATATCCTTTCGCGCTACTCACCACGACCAGGGAGAAGCTCAGCATTGACTTGGTGAACATGTTGGCTTTGAGTATCCTTCGGTGGAAAGTATCCTTTTTCGTTGAGATAACTGAGATGGTAATCCTGCTCGAAAGGCGATTGCAACAGGAATGTTTGGTTTCCCTTCCAGTACACCGGATTTATATAGAAATGTGCCAGGTTCGCAGTCGCAGCGCTGCTCTCAACGCATCGTCGCGCCTAAAATTCTCTGAGCGGGGATTCGTCGGTTCACTTCGGTTCATCAGCTACATTTCTTGAAGACTTGTACCCCGAGCTGCTCCCTTTGGATTTTTAGACAGATGATGAGCCGAATTCTTCTGGTTCCACCTTTCGTTAGCTTCTCTCGCCTCTTCCAGTTCAATCGCTCTCCGGGGCATCATCTTTATGGCGTATCAATGTCACAAGTAAACGTAATTTCATTTATTACCGATCAAGCGATTTGTATTATTGCACAAATGTCGCTTAATCGAGTTCATTGCCCAATATTGTTCTTACTAGAGAGCAGGATATTTGGCTTTAACTGACTCATCATCAGAGTTATTTACATTTACTCTAGTTGTGAAAAAGAAATTCCCATGTTTTTCAGAATTGTCATCGAATTTCGTGTGAATAATAAGAGCGAATTATTTTGGAAGCAATTCCATTTCGATGATAATGGAAGGTTGAGTTCAGGTCAAAGCGGACGTCACCGCGATTAAAGCAATAAACACCATATAGGTAACATAATTTCAACTTCTGTTTTTCTGTGTCATCGACGTGGGAAGAACTTTTAATAGCATAAAGGAAAAACCAAAAAAAATTATGAAAACTTACAAAGTTGAAATACTTTTTAAACGCATATCAAAACGGAAAGCCTAGCTTAATAATGAACCCATGGATAAAATATATATTTCTAAGAAGCTGAAAATCGTTACTCATTTCTACCAGTACAATCGAAACCTGAGAGCTAATTTAATTATATCTTTTCATAATAAAAACCATGATTACAAGTAAGGCTTAAAAATAAAGTGATTAAATTCCTAGAGTATACTGGTCGTATACTAAATCTTTCCGATCTTCAGAGTTTCTTGACAGAGAGTTTCATTGCAAGGAAGCGATATTCAAAATAAGCCAATATATTTAACACCAGCAATCCCTGAACGGCGTCAGTTAACTTCGCAGCTGGAGTCCCAAGTTGACTAGTCGTGGCAACCGATGACAACATCGCATCGCTGGCATCGCAGACTCGGATACCCAACTACCTGGAGGCACTCGGAAGCGCCATAAAAGTGCCGTAATGAAATCATAAATTACGCACCAGCGGAAATACAGCAAAACTGTGCAAACAATATAAATAAAATAAGAAACAATTCAGACAATGCGCACGCCACTCGCACTGCGAAATGCATTAATATCGGAACTGAAGCTGAAGATCGGATGGAGATGCGGATGGAGATGCGGATGAGGATGGGCCTTCGGTTTGGGGCTGGGTTTCGGGGCTCGCAGCATATGTATAACCGGAATCGGATGGAACCGGCACAAGAGAAATGTTGACAAAAACGAATTTAATTGTTTGTAGCAAACGTTGACACCGCGCCGGTTGACAGTGACAGCTTGGGGATCGGCTCGGAATGTGTCCTTAACAGTTAAGCGTCTTTAGATGCTGTCGAGATGCGAGATTATGGTTGCTAACTAGCAGCAAGAAGTGTGAAGGGGCCTATCCAAGTTTTAAAATATTTAAAAAGTGAATGCACGTTTCCTTCCATTGGAATGATTTACATCTATAATGTAGCCTATGTAGCCTATATGGTCTATACCTCTAATGCGTGATCTGTCATATTTAAGCACAAGACAACCTCGATTTTTTTCAGTGTATGGCGTAATGGAGAATGATTGCCAGTACACAGTGCTGGCCATATGACGATTAATAATAGCCATCCACATAAACTGTGATTAAAACACCGCGTCTTGTGACCGCCGAGTATCGAAGCACCGGACACCGGACACCGGGTATCGGATGCTGGATACCGAGTACCGAACGCCGAGCACAAGTATCTATAATGCGTCACAGTCAGTGCACTCCAAAGGTCGTACGCTGAACCCAGATGCGGAGACCCAAGACGGGATCCAGTGCAGATCGGCGGGGCGGTGATCACTGATCACTGCCAGCCGAGCAGATCGTTGTGTGAATCACGGCGCGTGCTGTTATTGTTATATGTTCGGAGGCGTTTCGATTTCTGGCCTTTTGGCGATATCTATATGGGGGCATTCATTAAAGTCACAAATACTTAATAAGTATTTAAATAAAATGACTTTTTAATCAATTACAAGTTCGATTTGTGATGCTCGAACGCTTGGCACTTGATTTGCATGCTATTCGCATAAGATGTCACATCTTCACGGCGCAGGAGTGCTGCTGGTGTTATTTTATTAGCCCCGCTCGGAATCTATATAGTATGTTTGGCATTGACCTTGAGTCCCAAAGCCCAAACTTGCCAAATGTCACACTTTCTTCGATGCGTCACATTCCATGCAATATCCCATCCGATCGGATCGGATCGGTCAGATGTAAATCTGTCAGGTATTTACGATCCATATCCAATGTCAGAACGAGTTTGTTTGGGTTTATTTGGTATCAGTGACTTTATTGACAAGGTTTCAACTTTGAAAACTGTCGCACATAAATCATTAATCTGCTTAAAACTATATTTGTGGCCTTAGAGAGTTCCATAGTTCCGGTAACTGGTAGAACACACCCCAAAAAGTGTCGCCGACTAGACGGGAAGAAGGATTTTGCCGCAGACCAGGGCCAATAAGATCAGCACGAACGGCAACCGGAAATTTGGTGACGAATTGCACAGTTCTCCGCGACAGTTGCAGTACATCATTCCATTCTCCTTCTTGCAGCCCTCCGGTAAGTCCATCAATCGATACTTCTCCTTCCAATGCTTCCCAATATAGTCAAAGTATAAATCCACCTGGGTGGCACAGCCTCGCCTCACCCTGATCCACTCATTTCCATTCACCATTGTGGTCAGCATGGTGGTCGAGCACATGGTTGAGTTCGGGCATTCTCGCACTCTTCCCGGCGGATTATCAGCAGAGCCGCACGACGTCTCCTGATCGGCACACTCGTAGCACCGGAGTGCCTCTGAAGTCGCCAGACCCGCGATCAGCCAGGCCATGCAGATCCGCAGTGGGAGTTCAGATCCGCTGCCCATGATCTCCGGACGCACACTACCCAGCCAGCTAACGAAGTTGGAGGACTGCGATTAATGTGAAGAGTTTTTCGTATGTTCGAGTTTCAGTGATTAAGCCGGGGAATACACAACTGCACCAAGACCCATTTGATATGCGAGCGAAATGCGAGTTTATCTCAAACGGCCATGTAGCCTCTTGCTTTTGGAGGGCGTTTTCTCGCAGTGCTGTGAATTAGATCATTATGCTAGTAAAGCATGCTTTGCTCGCCGTGCGGTCACTGACGCAATCTCGGTGGCTCTCCAGCCCTGATCTGTTGCTCGTAGTAGCTATCACGAAAGTAAAATGTCTATGAAATGATTGTTATGCATTAATAATTCAATTAAAGAATCAGTTCTATAGAGACGCTGGTTCACAAGGCTTACATATAAGAAGCTTACTCAACTGAACTTTGATAAGCGAGTCGACCAAAAAGGCGACATTTTCGTTTCGGTTTAATCTTTAAGCACATAATGAAGTGCTTAGTTTACTTTATTTATTTTTATTTTGAACTAACATTCATTATGCTAAAGCATATAACATATACATAACATAAAATATAATTCGTATTCACTTCAAATATCTTAAATATATTTAATAACAATTTCTAGCTACCTCCTAATTTCCGCAACCGTTGAGTTGTTTAAGATGCTTTCCAGCAGATCGCAATCAAAAACTGCGTTATTTTTTCGGAATTCCTGTTTGGAATCTAGAGACCTCTCCGCCCGACTCCGCGCATGATTTACGGGAATCTTCACCTCCTAATTCTTTTGACCGTCTTTAGCATTTGGCGCACAACAATTGAAATCTTTATAGGCTGTGCATCCTAACAATGCCTATAAATTAGTCTCATTTTCGCGTGGGCTTTCGCACACATTTCGCTGTCATTGCTTCGAGAATCATTTTTCTCCTCTCAGATTGCGATTTTGTGCGTTTTTTTATTTTGCTTTATTTATTCGACGATTTTGCTGTTTGCTTGGCAGGGAATTGTTTAATTTTTGGTTTAATTAGTACACTTTGTGGCAGAGCGATGTCAGCTGCTGTGAGCGAATAAATCAGAATTGCACGTCTATAAATATTGGTAGCAGATGAAGCCAGTTTAGCCACCGAATAATGCCAATGGCAATAGATGGATCGCTTTTGGTAGCACTCGGCGCATTCACATTTTAAGTACCTGCGATTTATGCCATTGATTGCTGGCCATTTGTTTTGCCCAAAACGGATTAATTTACAAAACGAAATTTTGCTGTAATTCAGTTGCACAAATGGCTGACTCGCCAACTGGAGCAAAGGCCCAGAAACAATGAAACAAATTACCAATCACCAATCACAATGAGTCGTAATTAGATACGGGTTGGCTGTATAATATCGAAATTCCAAAAACCTGGTACACGATACACCTGGGACACTCGGGACACTTGGTCCACTAAATAACCCGAGTGTTGGCGGGTTCAAAGCTCTCGAATTATTGATCAATCCTGCACGGCTGGGCAACTCAGTTCCTCTCCTTGGCGATGCTAAGTAAAATCAATTTCAAAGCAATTTCATTGCGGCTCTTGTATGGGGATCATAAAATAAATTTGTATATAAAAGGAAAAGTCGCGTGCAAATAAATTTCCAGGCTGACAAGTGCGAAAAAGAGAAATGTGATGTTATTTCACCAGGTATTTTCAAGATGAGATCAGCGCAATGGAATTTCGATATTTTTTTGAGCAGCGGAATTCCACTTCCACAGAACTCCCTACTTTATCCATTAATGCCAGATAAATCCAGTTGGCTGGACCGCAGAATTATCGTTAAATATTTAACTGCAGGCGCCGTCTGCTGGCAACAACAACCGCGTATAGTTGCCAATTGTCAGTTGTAAGTGATGATAATTTGCCCACTCGCATAAATTTGCGGCTCGAAGGACGATTTGTACGAAAAGTAATGGTTTGGCAGGGGGAGTATGTATTCAAACAAGATTAATTAATTACCCGCAAAACACCAAATTACGCACCATATTGCCAGGGGCAGTCTCACCTTATTTATTTCAGATGAATAATTTAAAATACTCGAAACAAACCAGACTCTACGAGTTACAAAAAGAGAGTGAGTGGCTGAGGAGGGGGAGCATTGCTAACCTGTTGGCTTATCAACAAGTTGCAATTTTAATAGAATTTTTAATTCCACTTCGATGATCCATCGATTGTCTGGAATCGATTAAGTGAGTGACCAGGGTTTCTTAACCCCATGAATCATGGAGCATCATTCACTTGAGTCACTTCCTTACCACGGTCTGAATAATCCAAATATGCGCAAGGTTCCGCAAGTTCAAGAGTTCGAATCGATAAACCTTGTTTTGGGGGCGTGGCTGCCTTTTATTTCTCACATTGTTTCGATATTCTAGAAACTCGGATCTACCGCGATGTTGTGATTACCAAAATCGTCGGCTCTGACAATTGATTAATGGATATCGAATTGGATGCATTGATTGATTGACAGCCATTGTTGTTATTAATACTCATTAAAGCAAAACGGGCGTTTCATTGTTTATTATGCGGCTTAAATTTGATTTAAGCGACACTAATTACCTTTGATCCCATTGGATTTGCTGAAATGTAAACAAATTGAAACTCGTCTGGCCAATCGATCTTCATTGAATGGAGCAGTTGAATGTCTTTTTCGGGGATCATCTCTTCTGGGTTCGGGCAGCTGATTCACAAATCGTTAAATCCACAGGTGAATGACTGCCGTGCATCGATTTAGTTCGGGCTTCTAAACAAAAGGCTAACATTTTGAAATAATAAAACGGAAATTACATTAATTCGTTGTTATGTATAAGACTAATTCAACATTTTGAATGACTTCTTCATGGGACTTCTTCGAAATTGTTTATTTTACAAACATGTTATCAATCAATCGTAGTATATCTTAATACATAACTAATTATGGTATTTAAACACATCTTGAGTAATGCCATTTGTCTCCTGCAGATGTCGCCCCCAATTCTTGAACCGGCTCCTCGCGTCGACTTGCATCTCAGAAAGGTTAAAGGCGATCCGCTGCTACTGCCAATGCAAACTAGTTGCCCACTAAGTTGTTTCCAAATGGCTTGTTAGTATGCAAAGAATTCTAGACGGATGAGCTGATATCGATTCGCTAGCCACCGAATCAGCCCGCGTCGCGCCCATATTAAAGCCATCTAAACAATCTCGTCTTGGGCGTAAAGACCGCGATTTATTATCCGCAGAACAATCGTCGGCGGGGACGCAAACTAAAATGGCCAGCGGGTGCATTGGGGTCGAGTCAGATGTAATCAAGTAGTCGATATGGACACACGCTTGCTGACTGCACTTTTGATGATCGCGGCTTGCAGGGCCGAGGATCCAGATCTGGATCAGGATCAGGCGAAGATCACGTTTAAGCCGGGCCGATATGTCCCACGCCTGCATGGTGCCACGGGTTGGTATATTCCGGATGATAGTGGAAAGTACCGACACGATCCCAGGCCATATGACGGCGGCTACGGAGATCGTGGTGTTCCCTATGACTCCGATTTGAGCGGCATTTTCCGGAATGCCCAGCGCCAACTGGAGGCAAAGGTGCAGGAGGCCGGTGAAGGTCTATCCCTCGGGCCACGAGATCATCTGCGATTTATGATCGACTTTAACTTCAATGGCACCGGCTGGCAGATAATCCAGTTTCAATGGGTGCGAGATGGCGACGAATCCCATCCAGACACCAAGGAGTACAGCTACTTGACGGAGAACAAGCTATGGGACACGGATCAGGCCTATGAGTACCAGGAGCCCGACGATGGCTGCCATGTGAACTGTCAGCCGGAGACGGGGGAATACCCGCTGCAAACGGAGCCTGTTCAGGAGCCAGTGGAGCAGCCCACTCAGGAGCAGCAACCTTCAAGAACGAACATCAATTCAGAGCAGGATGTAAGTGGTCAAGAAAAGCTATAATTTTAGAATTGTTAAGCACTTTCCTTTTACTTTCCTTTAGCCTGGCAAGATTCATGATACCATCAATGAGGTCCTGGAGTACATACAACAACGAATCCTGCCTACATTGCCAATCAAAGGGGAGTAAAATTATTTCAGACAACATAGCGTTCAATAAATAATTAAAGAAAATAAACAGAGTTTTTTTTAATCTGAAGGTACTTAAATATTTTTTCACAGCTCAAATACATAACATAATAAAACCCATAATGAACTATTATGATGATTCATTCAATGTGGTATAATTAAACCAACATACTGACTTCAGAAACAGAATGTAGATAAATAAAAGTAGTTGGAACTCTTGATTGAAACACCTTTATATTCCTATGGCACATCAATTTATTCAATTTAAACTTTTTACACTTGTAACATCCAGATTTATTTCTTCGTCTTGGCATTTGCTTCCAAAAAGGCGAGTAACTTTTCCACATAGGGCGGTGCTGGTGGCGCAGTGGGCAGATGGGCGGCACTTGGCACAAAGCCATTGTCATCCGCCACATAGTCCACGCGGTAGAGGATGCCATCGGGTCCAGTGTACTCGTAGAATCCTTTGGAGCGCAGACCCTCCTCCTCGGTAAGCTTTTCGATGCGTCCACTTTCCTCGCCCAAGATGCCGTTCTCCGTTTCCCAACTATAAAGCATGGTTTTAAAATGCATCACATTGAATGTTACACAATACCCACAGATAGTGATAGCCATCCACCTCCACATCGTCTTCCTGGCGGATGATGGCCCATCCGTTGCCTCCTTCGCCGGTGCCACGTCCCTTGGGAAGATTGGCAGTTGGATCGGCAATAGCTGGCGGCGGTGCAGTGGTGGGTCTTGGTTGAGGCCTAGCTGACGTTCTCGGCACTACAACTGCCGCTCCACCACCACCTGCCCCGGATCCACCACCACCACCGCCACCGCCGCCACCACCGCCTCCACCACCCCTGTTCTTGTCCCCCACATAGCGCCCTGCATCGCCGGAGTAATCCCCACCAGGACGATCGTCGTGCTTGTACTTGTTGTCCATGTGCACGTAGCGTCCATCGTTGCCGCCCGAGTATCGTCCATCGCCTCCACCGCGATAGCGTCCATCGTTACCGCCGCGGTAGCTACCATCTCCGGCACTCGCCCTTGTGGGCGGAGGACGATACCGTCCATCGTTTTGGGCCAGAACGGCAGCCACGAGGGCTATAACTAGAACAATCTGCATTGGAATGCATACTGAACTTTGAGGTATCTAAGGTAAGGTAAGTCCAACTCACCGCTACGCGCAGCCACATCGTCGAAGATGAGCAATGAAAAGATCTAGCCGTTGGCCCCCAGCTTTATATCTTTCGGATGCAACCCCATACGCCCACATCTCTAAGCAGCATCCAGCATCCACTCCGAGTGCATTGCTGTGTCTAATTGCAACTGATCCGACCGGTGACTTGATCAATTAAGCGTCTTGGTTTACGAGGCGATTAATTCATAATTTGTTGGAAGGCTGCTTTCCGATCTGATGGCTCAGCGATAGAAGCGATTCAATGGAGATATATTGCAGCGTTCTCAACCTGGAATAGCCGGCTGTTGAAATTTCTTGGAGGTACTACCACGATATTCGGACGATGTCCACTCTTCAAAACATTATGCAATTCCCAGCCACTTCGACTTCATTTATGCCAAATGCCTGAAACTAGGCAACATAATATCGAAAGCCCTGTAATGATCATTAGAGATGAGTCAATGGATAAATAGATTCTTTTCATTTGGAATAGAGTAACTATTATACTATGAAGAAAAGATTAAATATTAAGTCTGCTATGAGTGTAATGATTTCCATTTAATATAATATTAATCACAAGCATGATTAGATTGGCCGATATTATACATCGAATATGAAAATCTACGGAAAAGTTATGTATTTCATTTATTTCTTTTACTTTCTTTAGGAAGTTTGGTGAGTTGAAGGTCAAGGAATTGGACCCAAGTGAGTTAAATCTTATCTAAATAAAGGCAATTTCCAATATTTTTACAACCGCATAAGAAATCGATTCAAACGCGAAAGTAAATTAGAAATCAATACATTAGTTCAGATAGCAAGACGTCATAGTTTGATTGCACATCTACCACTTGATTAAGTCTACTTAAGCCAGTATTAAATTCCACAATGGCACTCTGCATTTGTTGTTGTATGGTCAGTTTTATTGTTCATTCGCACACGTTTTGTAATTGAGTAGAACCACGTAATTCGATTGTAGAAGTCGAGGTGGATACCTAACCACGCCGGTTGTTGAACCCACCGGGCTGCTCTTGCGGCGGCGGCGGAGCGGTGGCCAAGTAGGCCAATGCCTTCTGGATCGCAGGCGGGATGGGTGGCGGCGTGGGCAGGTGGTCGCCCTGCGGCTGGAAGCCATTCTCGTCCGCCAGGTAGGTTATCCGAATCGGAATGCCCTCGGGTGAGGTGTACGAGAAGGAACCCTGCGCAACCTTTGGAGCGGTAAAAGGGCAAATGCAAGTTAGTGGCAGTTCGTTTGGCCAACTGGTAGCCTGAAAATGCCAGCCACGACTGTGAATGGAGTTCCCCTACACCCACCTGGCCGGCATTATCGGTGCCTGGATTCTTGAGGTAGCCCTCCTCCTCGGCGTTGATCCCATTGCCCGTCTCGTACAGATACTTGTAGGAGCCGTCGAAGTTGACCTCCTGCTCCTGTCTGATGATGGGAATGGGTTCTCCCGGCGCCTGTCCTCTCACTTGGGGCCTGGCCTGGGCCAAGCTGAGCAACAGGGCTGCTATGAAGATCGGCTGAAAGCACGCGGATGCGATATCAGCATGGAGTATCCTAAAGTTTATCTCTTCCACCT
The DNA here is from genome assembly GCF_004382195.2 of Drosophila sechellia. NCBI lineage: Eukaryota > Metazoa > Arthropoda > Insecta > Diptera > Drosophilidae > Drosophila > Drosophila sechellia. Next base: position 8,532,962 of record NC_045950.1, on the reverse strand, counting down.
TACTGTGTATTGCATGTTGAACCGAACTGTATCCTGTGATCCTGGGTCCTGGTCGTCTGCTCCGACTCCGTCTCGATCCGTTACTGTGGCCAACAGAGGCGACTCTTTGCATATTTATACCAAATCGGTTGAACTTTTGCACACAGACACTATTGCAGCTGGAGATTAACGAGTGAACGCCTAGCATTTTGAAGACCCGCCGATCGGAAGCCTCTTTTAGGTGGCTCTTGTCGGAGGCCAATACCATCTCCCATGGAGCGCAAATGAACCGAACCGGACCGGGCCGAATCGAATCGAATCCACCCACAAGTGCACGACCCATCCGATTTGCTGCAATTTGTCGAATGAGTTGTCTACATGACAGCCACAGTGGGAACTCTACTTTACCATTAGAACAAACATAAATATAGTTAAATATAATATCCCACAGCATTAAGTTGTTATGCTGGAAGTTAAGTCAGCAAAGTTGCATCGTCTATAGCTTGCTGACCTAATACTATTAACTATCCTCGCTAGCCATCGCCCACTGTGCACCTGTATTGCGAGGGGCGTTGGAGGCATTATGATCATCTCGGATCGTGTTGAACATGACCAGCTTGGCATTCATAACTCTTCCTCGGCAGCGTGAGAGGAATAGGGACAGACTGATGCATTCCTACATCAATTTGTCAGCGCAGTCATTAGACATTTGAGTCAACCGATGATGATCATCATTGGCGGGATTATGACTGCCACCTGACCATGATCATGTCTGGCTGGCCAACTGACTTACTCGCCAGCTAACTGAATGTGGCAAGTGCCGCTTGACCTTTGCGGCAGCCGGGCAGATGTTTCTTGAACAGGTCCGGCCAAAAGGCGGTAATGACTGGGCCGGGGCGTTCCGTTGCCAGTTGAGCAAATGTCAGTTACCGCCGAAGTGGAGGTGGAAGTGGAAGTGAAGCCCCAAATGACCCACCGCCCAATGCTACGTGAGATGGTTTACTTCGATTGCGGTATTGTGTGAAAGCAAGAGACGGCGCTTGTTTGTTTTTTTGGTATTTGGTGTTTTTATTTGGCTATTCAGGTGATGAGGATCGTGTCAAGTGGCAGCATCGTGGATCGGATGGGCGGCTCTATCCGGACTTCTTGTTGAACAGCAGGGACAGGAGCTGCTGCTTGATGGGCTTGGTGGTTGTGGTGTCCGTGGTGTAGGTGTAGGTGGGGTAGGACGGGGAGGTTGTATAGGTGTACGTCGTCGTCGTGGGCGATGAAGGCGTTGTGGGAGTGCTGGTTGGGGATGTAGTTTGGGTAGTTGCCATTGCGATGGCCAGGACAGCGGAGAAGCAGACGAGGACAGCGAAGAACTTCATGTTGATTGGCTTTGGTGGGCTTTTAGGGTTTGCTGGCTGGCTGTTGCTTATCGACGGAAGAGCTGCTGAACTCTGAGTGTGTCTTTCGCTGGTCCAGGCCACACTATTTATACCCACATTTTGACTGGAGCCGTCGTAGTATGCCCTGTAATGTTTGCACAAATGGTTCCTTAACCGTTTGCTACTTGCTCTTCCCCCACCAATGTTGACCGAGCAACTCATTGTGAAATGCATCCAATGTTTGATCCCCTTCCATTTTCCGAAAAATAAAAGTTTTTCGGGTTGGGAGTGTCAATGACTTGGTATTCTTATTAGCTTATTCTTATTACTATCCTAGAATATATGCCGTTCGTAGCTACTCGGCCACTCCATCGAGAAGGCAAAGTCCGGAAGTGTGGCCAGGAACTCCTGGCTCAGCGCATCCCGCTTGTCATGTGGACTGACATAGTGCCCAGAGACGCCCATCTCGAAGACCGGTTCATCGAAGTTGCCATCGTCCTTCTAAGAATCAATTAGTTAGTATGGTTATCAGATCGACCCATTAAATACGCACAGAAAGTTCCACGAAGAATTCGATGGGAGTGTTATCAATGCCGTAGGTTAACATGACCTCCAGAGGAGGCCTGTAAGTGGCCGGATTATCCAGCATTGCGGGAGCAAACGTCCACCGGAGTAGTTTTACACCATCCAGTGGCTTGAAGAATAGACCCATATTCGGCGGACCAGTCAGCCGGAACTCATAGCGCACCTGATAGCCACCGGACAGAACTGTCTTGCTAAGGAACTCCAAGACCGTTGGATACGGCAGTTCTACGGGCTCCTCTCGATCAAGCCAAAGTGCATGCTTCCGGGCACTACAATATCGGTAGCAGGGAATACCGCACATCAGCTCGGAGTCGCAATCCTCGCCCAGGCGTACCAGGTTGGTCAGGTTCATGTGATCGCGGAGAGGTGCCTCTTTGTTTCGATCCCCCAGATGGAAGTAGTAACCAGAATCCTCGAGGCTAATAGAACCATTGTACTCGAAAAATTTGCGATGCACTTGCTGTTCGGACAAAGAATCGAACTTAGACATCTATCTAATGATGCTGATTAGTATTCCACTCACCATGAAGTCGGCACGCATGACATTCGTTTTGGGCCGGTACGGGAATCCAACATCCGAGACGGTAATCATGCAGAAAATGAACATGACCAGTGCCAGGCCACCCAGCATGCAGTTCGGTCGACGAAAGACATTGATTAGGGGAGCCTAAGTGGAACTGATTACTAGTAAATAGTAAATATGTGTATAACTATCTTACAGCAAAGGATAACGCCAGAATTGTGCCAAAACCACAAAGGGCGCCGATTAGTATATCCGGATTGGTGGAGACCCCAAAGCGACCAGTCATCGGAATGAGAATAAGTATGAACATGTGGAACAAGTAGGCGTGGTAAATGAAGGGTATAATCTGGAAAACTATCAGCACCAGGGACCACAGATAGCCTAAAGTAGTGGCATAAATCATTAGAAGTTTCCCAGGAATATATAAAGCTAACTTACCGCGACAATGGAGACGGGTCAATAGGTTAATGATTAGTGCAGCAACGTAGAAAATGAGAGAGATCAGAAATAGATAGGCACTACGGTATTTAAGCGCCGTTGCACCCAAACACAAAATGGCCAAAAGGACACAGTTCGCATGACCCACAATATGCAAGTAGTAAGTATGGGGAATCTTCTTCTGCAGAGGATAGCTTAGTATAGCAAAATAATTAAATAATTAATTAATTACTATACTTACACACTTCTTATGCGTCAAGTAGAGGGTCATTGGCAGAACAAGACCAATAACCGATGGACAAATGTAGAGGCCAATGACCAGCCAGCTGTTGCTAAAATAGGTCAACGTTCTATTTCCCCAATCATAGAAGGTGGCCATCAGCAGGGGTAATGCCACGGCGAGGAGCACACCAGCAAGGGCTAGCAGGAATAGGAGTCCAAAGACGCCGGCATAGGTGCCCATACTCTGGCCAGTAACCCGGGACATTCGCCATAACGAGAGGCAGACCAGCAAAATGGCACCGAACGAGAAGGAGAGATTCAGGGCCAAACTAGTCGACTCCTGGTAATGGACAAAGAACAGTCCAATAAAGTCGAAGAATACTGCATGTCCCGCCGCGTGTGCCTGTTGAATGATTACTATAAAAAATGGACGAAAGCCAATCGAAAGAGGAAGCCCACCTCTGTGTCGTACATTTCCTCGGCATTTGAAATACTCCATACCAGGGCCAGTAAATTGTCGCCGGAATTCTGCAGGGAATCGAGACTTATCACCGCGTATCGATCGAATTTCGTGTGATAGACGAATCCATTGTATACGCCGGCCATGTCCAAGCCTGGAAGAGAATAGTTCTTAAGTAAGGTGTTTGAAAGGTATATACTCCCCATAGATTCCCACCTGGCACAACTCCAAAGTCCCGAAAGATCCGGAAATCGGTATCCGATGGTATGATACCAGCCTCGAACATCTCCTCGGCCGTTGTGGTGGCGAACGGGTGCGGGGCACTGTTTCTGTAATGCTATGATAAGGCGGAAGATTAGATTAATTGATCAGCAGCCAGACGGGTGATATAGCAGCACCCATATCGGAAATGCGATCAGAGCATTCCCAAATATATGAATCACCAATTGCGTTGCCGACTTTCGGGGAGTTTTTAGCTGCACAAACATAGAAACTTACCTCCATCAGCCAGGGATGATTGGGACCGCCCTGGAAGAGCAGATCACGCCCACCAGCACCAGCGGAATCCAAGTTCAGCAGAGCCCTGTTTGGATAGCAAAAAGCGGGTTAGAGATTCCTGTGATCTCAGCCTGAGGCTCAAACTCACTTGCAGTTAGCGGCCCATCTGTGCTGCGTGATGAACCCATGTGATCCCTGCATTGGCTGCTCTTCGGCGCCATTGAAAAGGAATATAATCGGATGCAGGAAGGGATTCCCTGAAACGGCGACCAGACGCAGTACCTCCATCATTACCACAACCATGGCAGCGTCATCTCCGGCACCTGTGGACAATAGTTTTTGAAGGCCTATCCCAAATGCAGTCCACCATTAGACTCACCAGGTGAACCCGGCTTGGTATCGTAGTGACTATTGACCAAAAGGTAGGAGGTGCTATTGGAGCTCTTGGTACTCAGTCTAACGATCACATTCTGCACACCCTGATAGTGATTCGTTAGGCCTTTGATCAAGTAGGACCCGGATGCCCGTTGCACCTCCACCTCCATTTCATAAACATCGTCTCGCAGAACCTGGCGCACTTTTTCGATTTCAGCGAGCAGCAAATTCACAACGGTGACTTCATTATCAACATCACCCACCACACGGGGTCCTAATCGACTAATTTTCAGCAGTATTTCCTGAGCTCTCTCGGCCACGAATTGTCCCGGCTTATCCGCCTCTTCGGAGATCTTGATTCCGGTGGGCAAGGCCTGGAAAAGTGGGTATATGACGGCGAAGAAGAGCCCCACCCAGAACAGTAGGTAGGTGGGTGCAAAGTACCAGGAATACTGCTTGCAACGGATCTTGTCCTCGTCCACCTCGATTATCAGGTTCTCAGATCCCGAAAGGGACGGCTGTTGTAAGGGGGGAATATTATAAATTATCTCTCCGAAACGAGTAAATTCAGTCTAAAAAACCACACCTTGCCATCCCTAGTGGCTCCCATTTTTATTTACTTCTGAAGAGATTCGAGAACCGTCCAAGCAAGAGCACCTTCCACGACTCCCGACACACGACTAACTCGCCGGACATCTCCATCCGCAATTTTAAGTTGCGGCTCGGGTTTATGGTGCGATATGGTTGATATCTTCAGCATAGTATAAAGATATTCGATATTTATGGCGTAATGGCGAGTGTTATTCACGCTTTCGTATCAGCATGCGTACATAGCGAACACAACTTTCGTCTATGCCATCGATAAATTGGAAACCCAGCGTAACTTGTGAGGCCCTCGAGGGGCCAACGACGTGATTACCCAAAGCAAACCCAACCAAACCGAACCAATCCAAAAATCATAACCTCTGACTTTGCCCCATATTGTAATCGCACTTGTTGACTATTGCGGATTTATGCATTTATTGTCTCGCATCTGGTTGGCAGTGGAAAAAGCTAGGGCTGCAATTTCCGCTCCTTTCAGTCAGTTAGGAAGGTTTATATAATCCACACGAATACAAAACCTTAGTTGGCCGAAAAAGTCGTCTAATTGAAAATTAAGGACTTCTGTGGTAGGCATCGAAATATTTGGTATAATATCGAGTCCGCAAAGGTAGCGAAATGTGATTACTCATGTCAATATCATAAATGTGATTTGGTCAAATTTCGCCTTTCATTGAAACTAGGTAGTTAGTAACAGCTATTATTTTTATCGTAAGCAATTTTATAACGTTAATTTGCTATCCAAAGAGCTGAGATAAATATTCCATAACTTTCCTAAGTAAATAACATAACTGTTGAGAAATGAGCCACATACTTTCATTATTGATTTTATTTTACATATCTTAATACTATGTAATTTGATCTATCTCAGAATATGTATCTTTCATAGGAACTTGGCCACTCCATGGGATGGGCAAAGTCCGGCAGATCTTCAATGAATTTTCGGGTCGTGGCATCGCGTTTACTCAGATGACTCATATAGTGTCCAGAGATACCCAGCTCCACCACTGGCCCGTCAAAGTTGCCGTCGTCCTTCTGCAAGTACAAATATATAATATATTTGTGTATTAATTAAAACTAATTATATTGCTACTAACTGTCATTTCGAAATAGAATTCCACAGGAGAATTGTCGCTGCCATAGCCGAAGAATATGTGATATGGCGGCTTGTAGACCGATGGATTGTCTAGCATTCCCTTGAGGAACGACCAGCTGAGCATCCTTACTCCATCCCGAGGCTGTACAAAGAAACTCATTCTCGGCGGCCCCGATGACACTTCAAAGTAGTATAGAGCCCTAGGAGCAGACTCAGTTCCCAATACAGTCTTGTTTAGGAACTGCAAAACCGGAGTACCAGGCAAATCGACGGGCTCATCCCTAGGTAACCAACGGGCATCCTTTACGGCGGAGCACCAACGGTGGTTAAAGCACGGCAAGCCGCAATATATCTCGTTTTCGCAGTACTCATCAACGCGCGTAATTCCAGTGAGATTGATCTTATCCAGCAGAGGATTCTCAAAGCGCCTGTCCTGCAAGTCGAAGTAGTAACCACTGTCCTCCTCCGTCGAACTCGTAAAACTTTCGATGTACCTCCTAGAAACGCAGGAAAGCTCGAATATTACAAGAAGGCCTTTGATCTCCTCCCACATTTGACTCACCAAAAAGTGGAGGCGCATCACGTTTGTTGTGGGGCGATATGGAAAGCCCACATCCGAAACAGAAATCATGCAGAAAATGAACATAACCAATGTCAATCCTCCAACCATGGCCTTTGGTCGCCGGAAGAGATTCAACAGAGGAGCCTAAAACGATGTATTTGTCAGCACACAATGTTCTCTCACAGGAATGGCAGATCCCTACCAGAAACACCATTGCCAGAATAAAGCCCAGCGCGCACTCCAAGGAGATCAACAGATCGGGATTAGCATCCATGCCCTTGCGACTCGTCATCGGAATGGTGATAACCAGAAGAGCATGGAACAGGTAGGTGAAGTACAGATAGGGAAGTACCTGGCACACACAAAGCACCAGAGCCCAAAGATAGCCTAAATGAGACGGAACGTGTGTCATTAAAGCACTTTTATCTCATTCCGTTCTTACCTTTATCATGAAGTCGAGTAGCTAGGTTGATGATCAAAGCTCCCAAGTAGAAGAATACACACATCATAAAGAGATACGCAGTGCGAATACCTACGATGGTTAGTAGAATGCACAGCACAGCCATGAAAACACAGTAGGCATGTCCTACGATCTGCAGGTGATAGGTGTGTGGTATCTTCTCCTGAGTAGAAAGGGAAAGTGTTCATCTGTAACTTGGGAAAGGAAGTTCCGGGACACTCACGTTGGGTCTCAGGGACAAGTAGAGAGTCGCAGGCAAGACTAGGCCAATAATAGAGGGGCAGATGAAGAGACCAATGACCAGCCAGCTGTTGCTGAAGTACGTCATGGTGCGATCGCCGGCATCGTAGAACACAGACATCAGCAATGGAAAGCCGAGGGCCAGCAAGAAACCCAGAATGGCGAGGAGGAACTGCATCCCAAAGACGCGGGCGTAGGTGCCCAAACTCCGATCCGTGACCCTGGCCATGCGCCACAAGGAAAGGCATATAACCAGAATGGCGCCCAGCGAGAACGAGATATTAAGAGCTGTGCCAGTTGACTCCGTATAGTAAACGAAGAAAAGACCCAGATAGTCGAAGAACACAGAGTGACCCTCGGAATGAGCCTATTGAAAAGTAATTAGATGTATAAGGTATCAAGATCCCCATATAGAAACCATTTCCTCTGTATCGTACATTTCCTCCGCATTGGATATACTGCGAACCAAAGAAAGCACATTATCGCCAGTGTTTTGCAGAGCACCTCGTGAACTAACCTTGTAGCGATCGAACTTGGTGTTATATACGAAACCATTGTAGCAACCAGCCATGTCCAGACCTGAATCGAAATATATAGATCGATATGTGGAAACTGGTACAATACACCTAGCTATATGGGTCACCCACCTGGCACTGGTCCAAAGTCACGGAAGATACGGAAATCTGTGTCGGACGGTATCAGATCCGCCTGGAAGATTTCCTCGGCCATTGTCGTGGCAAAGGGATGCTTGGCACTCTTTTTGTATTGCTAATGTGAAATAGAAAGCGATTTTTATTGGATATCGGATCGTAAATGGCTATAAGACAGGCGCGCCTGTAAATGCGCTTTCATAGCTTTATGGCTCGGTCATTAAGATAAAATTCAAGTGGAATGCGCGATTTAGACTTGCCTTCATTAGCCAGGGATGGTTGGGACCCCCCTGGAAGAGAATTTCACGACCACCAGCTCCGGCCGAATCCAGGTTAACTAACGCCCTGATTTGGAATTGCCACATTATCAGTTGCCATGGAAGGTGTAATAGTTCACTCACTTGCAGTTCGCCGACCATCTATGGTTGGATATAAACGAGTGTGAACCATGAAAGGGCTGCTCCTCGGCGCCATTAAACAGGAATACTATTGGGTGCAGAAAAGGCTCCTCGGACGTGGCCATTAAGCGGAGTGTCTCCAGCATGGTCACAACCATCAACTCAGCATCTCAGCATCCAGTTCCTACAGAGAACATAAAATTAAATCCTTAGTTTAATAGATGACTTGGATTACCTAGCCACACTGCTGGGCTTGGAGTCGTAATGACTGTTGACCAATAGGTAGGAGGTGCTGTTGGAACTCTTGGAACTCAGTTTCACCACCACGTTTTGAATGCCCTGGTACATGTTAATCATTTGCCAATGGAGAAAAGAACCACTGGAGCGCTGTACGTCGACCTCCATATCATAGAGATCGCTTCTCATCTCGTCCCGCACCTTTGATATCTCGCCAAGCAAAAACTGAACCATTTCCACCTCCGTCACGTAATCCCCCGCTATCTTGGGGCCCATAAGATCCAGCCGGATCAGTATGCTCTCCGCCCGCTGGGCCACAAAGGTACCCGGTAAGTTGGCCTCCTCCTCTATCTTGACTCCAGTGGGCAGGTGGTTAAACAGTGGATAGCACACTGCGAAGAATAGTCCGACCCAGAAGAGCAAGTATGCTGGTGAGTAGTACCATTCCAGTTGCTCAGAGAATCTGGACTTTTGCTTAAATTCGATCAGCGTAACATTGCTGCAGCCCTCCTCAGGATCTATCCCTCCGGTAACCAATTGCAGGGTGTTTTTTTTGTTCTCAGTGTACGATGTTTCCGAGTGCTCGGAAAGCTTATCCTCTTCAAAACCTCCATTGTGCTTCTCCATATTCTCCATATCGCCGACGTACTGCGTTTATCAGCATCAAATCACAACGAGGAACCGCACGCGACTGAGCAAAAAACTCTCCGTGCTTATCAAATTTAAACCTTTTGATGGCTGCTTGGGGATTGATATCCAACTTGCAGCCCACAAGTCCCAGTATATTTATGATGCCCATTATAATCTCAATCAATTTTATAATCTTCCTGGAGTCAAAGTCTTCTGAAGTCTTACTAGAACAACTTTAAATAAATAACTAATCAGCAATATGCTGAAAAGTTAAAATTCATTAAAAATGTATTCAAACTTTCTAAAATATGTATCCTTTAAATATTGCGGGCCATTCCATTGCATGAACATAGTTGGGTAGATCGGACAAAAATTCCTTAGCATGTGCATCCCTATCAAATTCGTAGCTGATAAAATGTCCAACGACTCCGATTTCCATGAGAGGACCACTAAGATCACCATCGGTCTTCTGAAAAAGTAAAGATTTTTAAACTGCTCACTTTGAAAATGGAAAACGTACCATCAATTGAACAAAGAACTTCAGGGGACTTTCGTCTATGCCATATGAAATGTATGCAACGTAGGGTGGTTGGTATGTATCCTCCAATAGTTTTCGATCGAAGGACCAATCCGTCACCTTGGCAACACCCACTGGCTGGATGAACACGTTCATTTGGGGCGGTCCAGTCAGCTCAAACTCAAATCGAGTGGTCTTGCCATCCGGGAGTACCGATTTCTCCAATAGCTCCAAGGTTATATCCCCAGGTATGCTAACATCACGAGGCAGCCAACCAGCTCTTCTTCGTCCACCACAAAAGTTAAAGCACGGAGCCCCACACATCACGTACTTATCGCAATCAGGCTCCATTGAGGTTAGACCAGTCAGGTTGACATTGAAGTCCTTTAGCGGACTCAGACCGCGTCTATCCTGGTATATGAAGTAGTATCCAGAATCACTGTGAGTCACCGTTCCATCGTAGTCATAGAATATTCGTTTAGTTTGCTGGAAAAGGATAGGTTACCTTAAAAACCTCATAGTACTTATAGAAAATATTTTACCATGAAATGAACACGCATCACGTTGGTCTTGGGGCGATATGGGAATCCCACTTCCGAAACAGCAATCATGCAAAAGATGAAGGTCACCACTCCCAAACCAAGGAGAATGAGCTTTGGCCAGCGAAATACATTGATGAATTGAGCCTAGAGTTCCGTGGTTAAGAGTAAACCTTTGAATCACTTAGAGCAACAACACTTACAACAAATCCCAGTGCAAAGTACGTGCAAAAGCCACACAAGAGTGCTATAATCAGATCCGGATTCGAGCTTATTCCGTTTCTTCCAGTTATCGGAAAGAATACGACCAGCAACATGTAGAACAGGTAGGAAAAGTAACAAAAAGGAATCACCTGAAAAGATACCACACTGATGGACCAATAGTAGCCTAAAATGTTTGCAACAAGTTAAGACCAGTTTTTGGATAAATGATTACCATATCTCTTACCGCGGTCATGCAATGTACTTATCAGATTTATCAACACAGCACCTCCATAAAAGATCAATGATATGAGGCACAAGTATTGGGAACGCGTACCAATAGCCGTTAAAATAAGAATCAACAAGGCCAAAAAAACGAATTCTGCGTGCAAACTCATTTGGATGAGATATGGGTGGCTCAGCTTATTCTGAAATCGATTGAATGAGCTATGGCAAGGATATCAGATGCCTTATCAATTGTCTTACATTGGGCAGCAGGGTGAGGTACAGGGTCAACGGGAGTACCAGCCCGATGATGGCGGGACACACGTAGAGGCCAAAAACCAACCAATTGCTGGTGAAGTAGGTCAGAGATCGATCTCCAGCATCGAATAGAACCGCCATCAGAAGAGGCAGGCAAATGCTTAGCAATAAGCCCACCACGTGCAGTCCCAAGATAATAAGGAACTGGATCAAAACCTGGCCAATCGATACCTTCTCCGACTGGCAGGACATTCTCCAGAGAGAGCAACCCACCAAAACCAAACTTAGCACTCCAATCACGGTGTTCAGGACAATGCCAGTGGACTCCGTGTAGTAAACAAAGAACAGTCCGAGGAAGTCAAAGAAGACGGCATGGCTATCATCAGTTTTCTGAAAATTAATTTAGTAATTTTTATGAAATAGGTATTCATCGATTGTTACCTCTGTCTCGCTTAATTCACTGGCATTTGCGTAAGCCCGTGCAAGTGCAAGAATGTTGTTCCCCGTGTTCTGAATAGATCCTCCAGGAATTACTTTAAAGGTGTCGAAAGCTGTATGGTATACATAGCCATTATTGGCCTGTGCGATGTCCAGACCTGTTAATTTTAATATTTATATTTATATTTTAGTTCATGGCAATATAAGCTTACCAGGCACGTTTCCGAAGTCCCGAAAAATGCGGAAATCCGTGTCGGATGGTATAATACCAGCCTGCCACGTTTCCTCGGCTAGTGTAGTTGCAAAAGGATGTTTAGCATGCTGCCTGTAGTACTACACATGAGTGCAGTTCAATAGAAACAATACTATTAGATAGTATAATTATAAAATACGATTCTTTGCTACCTTCATCAGCCAAGGAGTATTGGGTCCACTCTGGAATAATAGATCCCGCCCACCGCTGCCGCCCGACTCGAGGTTTATAAGGGCTCTATGATAAATGTTTATAACTAAATTGTTTGAAATACTAGGCCACTTTTGAATCACCTGCAATTTGGAGCCCATTTGTGTTGCGTGATAAAGCCGTGGGCTCCCTGAAGGGCGTTTTCTTCGGCGCCATTGAACAGAAAGATAATTCCGTGTTGAAATGGTGTCTCGGATGTCGCCATTTGTCGTAGGACCTCCAACATCACCACAACCATGACGCCATCATCTCCGGATCCTAGTTATTCTACACTTTAAGTATATCTCCTTATTGAACTTGGATTTCTCATACCCACCTGGACTTCCTGGCTTTGAGTCGAAATGACTGTTGATCAGCAGGTAAGACTCACTCTGCGACTCCTTCGTACTTAACTTAACGATGACATTCTGGATGCCTTGGTACATGTTCCACATACCCGCAATCAAAAATCCACCAGAAGGCGACTGAACCTCAACATCCAGCTCATAAAGATCGCTGCGCAACTCCATTTTAATCTTTTCCACTTCGGCCAAGAGAAACTCAACCGTTTCTACCTCATTCGCTCGACTGCCCACAACTTTGGGTCCAATTCGCTCAAAGTCATGGAGCTGTTTCTCTGCCCTTCCCGCCACGAACTCTCCCCGCTTTGAAGGTTCCTCAGCGATGGTCACCCTTTCCGGAAGTCTGTTGTACAGTGGGATCACGATGGCAAAGAAGAGCGCCAGCCAGAGGAGTAGAAAGGAAGGAGCATAGTACCAAGGCAATCTTCGCCTGCCCTCGGAATTTTCCTTAAACTCCTAAGAAACAGCACTTAGCATCGAAGTATCCTGTTTTCAAGAACACTCATACTCACTCCATCAATCTTCTCTCTCATGATAATATCTTCGGAAAGTCGAACTGCTCTGATTGCAATATCAGGAGAAACTAAACGTTTGGTCCGCAAAGGCAATGCATTAAAGCCTCCCAAGATATATGGGCTATAAAGATAAAATTGTGCAAAGGCGAAACATATTACCTTATCACCCAATATATTACCAACTTTACGTTTCTTTGTATTTTTATCAGCGCATGCGGAGAGTAATGGATAAGGGTTTATTATCATATGGTCAATGGCATTTTAATACATGTGGTCTACAAAATTTAAAGTTTACTATTTATCCGCAATATAATAGGATCAGGAATGTTTTAAGACTTCAGTAAGGAAAACTTATAACCGCTTAAAGATAAATACATTTTTTTACATTTATGGGATTCTCTGCGTTTTTGGGATTCTCTGCGTTTATGGGATTCTTTGCGTTTATGGGATTCTCTGCGATTATGGGATTCTCAAACTCATTAATGGAACATAACATTCTCTTATCCGAAATATTTAACAATTTTCATCTAATGGTTCCCTTTGGGAGGTGATGGATGGTGTATGTTGTACAATTGTAAATGGAAACCTACTGCTATGTAATGCCTATAAAATATATCGCTTAAATATAGATGGCCATTCCATGACGTGGACAAAGTCGGGAAAGGCGGCCACAAAATCTTTAGCCTCTGCATCCCTTTCGTACTCGAAGCTGACCCAGTGTCCCACAGCTGCGAGTTCCAAAGTGGGAGTCTCGAAAATACCATCAGGTTTCTCCATATCAATAAAGAACTTCAATGAGGTATTATCGGTTCCATACGAATGGAAGATCTGGTACGGCGGCTGGAACTCCTCCGGTTCGTCCAGCATTTTCCTGACAAATGACCAGTTGTCGACCTTGGCGGATCCCACCGGCTGAATAAACAAATTCATGTGGGGCGGACCGGCCAAGTCGAATTCGTAACGAGCGACTGTTCCGGACTCCAGCACCGTATATCCCAGGAAGTCCAGTGTAAGTTCACCGGGTAAAATCACCTCCGATTCGCGGGGCAGCCATCCATCCCACTGGCGCCACTTGCACCAGCTGTAGTAGAAGCACGGAATGCCGCACATCACGTAATCATCACAGTGATTGGCCACCGGCTCCAATCCGGTCAGGTCAAGTGCAGAGTCCTCGAGTGGGGCGAATGCCCGCCTATCCTGGTAGTTGAAGTAGTAACCAGAATCACTGCGACTCACGGAACCATCATGCTCGTAGAAAATGCGACGAGTGTGCTGTAAATGATAATCCATAAGATATGGACCAATCGTTATGGAATGATAACTTACCAAGCAGTTGGCTCGCATCACATTTGTCTTGGCTCGGTAGGGGAATCCCACTTCTGAGACAGCTATCATGCAAAAGATAAAGGTCATTACTCCCAATCCGAGAAGTATGAGCTTTGGCCACCGGAACATATTAATCAGTTGAGCCTGTGAGATTAAAGTTATAACTACTGATAAAAAACTAAATATCTTAGCCGAAACTAACCGCAAATCCCAGAGCAAAGAAGACGCAAACGCCGCACAGTAAACCAACGATAAGGTCTGGATTTGTACTATAGCCATTCCTGCCCAGAACCGGAATGAAGATCACGAGGAACATGTAGAACAAGTAGCAGAAGTACGAGAACGGTAGCACTTGCAGAAACATCACAATCGGCACCCAATAGTAGCCTGGATTATAAATCAAAGTCACAAAATCACTTAGATTAATCGCTATACTATAACTTACCACGATCGTGCAGCGTGCTTAATAGGTTAATCAGGAGAGCCCCTCCATAGAAGATCATGGAAATGAGGCACAGGTACTGGGAACGCAGACCCATGGCGGTCAGGATGAGAGCCAACAGAGCCTGGACAACCAGGTGAGCGTGCAAACTGAGCTGCAGCTGGTAAGCCTGGCTAAGTTTTTCCTGCAAATTAATCAAAAGTTAGACCAGGTTTGATGGATGATTACCAATAGAAAAGTACTTACATTGGGCAGCAGGGTATAGTAGAGGGTCAACGGGAGTACCAGCCCGATGATGGCGGGACACCCGTAGAGGCCAAACACCAACCAATTGCTGGTGAAGTAGGTCAGAGATCGATCTCCAGCATCGAATAGAACTGCAATCAGAAGAGGCAGGCAAATGCACAGTAGAAAGCCCACCACGTGCAGTCCCAATATGCTGAGGAACCAAATCGAAATCTGAGGAAGAGATGCCTCCTCCGACTGACGGGAAATTCTCCAGAGGGAGCAGCCGACCAAAACCAGACTTAGAACTCCAATCACACAGTTCACAACAATGCCCGTGGTCTCCGTGTAGTAAACGAAGAAGAGTCCGAGGAAGTCAAAGAAGACGGCATGGCTATCATCACTCTACAAAATCCTTACATAAGAGTACTATTTGCGTATTCTTAAATGGATGGACTCACCTCTGTGTTATACAACTCACTGGCATTGCTGTAGGCACGCACCAGAGCAAGGACATTGTTTCCGGAGTTCTGGATGGATCGACCAGGAACATTCTCATAGGTATCAAAGGCTGTGTGGTAAACATACCCGTTCTCGATTTGGGCAATGTCCAGACCTTCGAAATGCCACATGGTTATCAATGCCCCCATACGGAATGTGTGACTCATCTACTCACCAGCTATGTTACCATAATCTCGGAAAATTCGAAAGTCTGAATCAGAGGGCAAAACCCCACTCTGAAAGATCTCCTCCGCCATTGTGGTTGCGAACGGGTGCTTCGCGTGTTGCCTGTAGTACTATAAAATGTCGGTTTAGTATATATCGGCCGTAAAATAAATGACCATAAATTCGACCATATATGTATATGGGTTCCTAAGAAATTATAGCACTCACCTTCATTAGCCAAGGATTATTCGGACCGCTCTGGAATAACAAGTCACGTCCTCCGCTTCCGCCCACTTCGAGGTTGATAAAGGCCCTAAATTAAATTATGGTTGAAAACAAAAGATCAAAAACTCCGCTTTTTCGACTCACTTGCACTTTTCCGCCCACTTGTGTTGCGTAATAAAGCCATGCGAAGCCTGGAGAGGATTCTCCTCAGCTCCGTTGAACAGGAAGACAATTGGATGCTCGAAGGGAATCGGCGATATCGACATTTGGCGAAGGACCTCCATCATGACCACAACCATTGTGCCATCATCACCGGAGCCTAAGGGCCTCGATCAGAACCTGGTCTTCAAATTGGCAAAAGGATATAACTCACCTGGGCTTCCTGGCTTTGAGTCAAAATGGCTGTTGAGCAACAGGTACGATTCACTCTGGGAGCTCTTGGAACTCAGCTTGACGATCACATTGTGAATACCCTGGTACATGTTAACCATGTCGTTAAAAACGTATCCACCCGTTGGTGACTGAACGTCCAATTCGAGGTCGTAGAGGTCACTACGCATCTCTGCACGAATCTTTTCCGTTTCGTTTACCAGGAACTCAACCGTGGTCACCTCGTTTGCATAGCTGCCAGTTACTTTGGGTCCAATGCGGTCGTATGTGTACAGATATTGCTGTGCCCGCTCTGCCACGAATTCTCCTGGCCTGTGTGCCTCCTCGGATATGGTCAGCCTGTCCGGAAGTCTGTAGTAGAGCGGGATCACGATGGCGTAAAAGAGCGCCAGCCAGAGGAGCAGAAAGGAGGGGGCATAGTACCAGGACAAACGCGGCCGGCGGACGTATCCTTTTCGCAGCGAAAGGGATTCGACTAGTTCGGTGTCGATGGGATTCTCCTGATAAGTACGCAAGCACTGTTAATCCCTTCCCCCACATTATTCGACTAAATCAAAACTCACTTTATCAGTCTTTTCCTCCATGGTAAGATTGTGGGATAGCGGGAGCCAAGTCAAACCCTTCCGATGCCCGATCAACGCATAACTGAACGTCTGCACCCCGGGCATATCGACTCGAAGCCTTCCGCCGTACTAGAGACCATAAAGATAAAGCCGTGTGCCGCTTGATACCCCGGTACCCTGATACCCGGGGGAAACTGTTTTGTCTTAAGGCGCACCAGGGCGGCTGGGACAGAACTGAAGTGAACCATGGCCATGGCCATGGTATCTAAATTGGACGGGTTTACGACTTAATATAAATATACATAAGTGGCGACTCCGACGCACGCGAGGGGCAGCTGCAAATTAAAGCTTATTCATTCACCGATGTCTGACAGATTAAGGTGACGCTTGATGGGGTTTCAGAGATTAATATTTATTTTTCTATCAGCCGCTGGCTTATCGAGTGCACTATCAAACCACTTGGAATTCGCGCGAATATAAGGATGCAAACTGAATGATCCACAGGAAGTGGTTCCTAGAAGATGTAGCGCATAAACAGAGATGGCCATTCCATGGTGTAAACAAAGTCCGGCAAATCAGCTATGAACCGAATGGTAGTCTCATCCCTCTCGAAATCCTGGCTTACATAATGGCCAACAACGCCCAGCTCGAAAATCTGTCCATCCAATTGTCCATCGGATTTCTGAAAGTTAAATAATCGGTATATACTTTTCATAATATTTTTAACTGCAACTCACCATGAAGTCGATGTGGAATTTGAAAGGCGAGCTATCCACGCCGTAAGAGAAGTATATTTGATAGGGCGGTGAGTATTTATCTGGCTTGTCCAGCATTGTCCGTATAAAGGACCAATCCTCCACAGCTACTCCATCCAGTGGTCGTATATACAGACCCATGTGCGGTGGTCCAGAAAGTTCAAACTCGAATCTCGCAGAATTTCCCGATTTCGAGAGTGTTTTATTGAGAAGGTTCAGTTTTAGGTTTCCGGGCACAGCCACCTCCTCTTCGCGAGGTAGCCAAGCAGCACTGGAGATCCCCCTGCACCAGCTGCTCCAAAAGCAAGGTATTCCACACATAACGTACTTATCGCAGTATCCATCCACTGATGTAAGTCCGGTCAGGTTTACAGCGTAATCCTTGAGCGGACGGAGAGCTCGTCTGTCCTGGTAGTCAAAGTAGTAGCCTGAATCGTTTACGCTAATGTTACCATCGTATTCGTAAAACATTCGACGTGTTTGCTTTAAATAAGTTAAGTAAAATAATGTATTTAAAACGAGCTAAGAAACATACTTACCAGAAAATTTACACGCATCACACTGGTTTTGGGTCGATAGGGGAAACCCACCTCCGTAATCGAGATCATGCTGAATATAAAGGTCACCACGCCGAGGCAAATCAATAAATAGGGGGACCATCGGAACATGTTTATCAGGGGCACCTACTAAGTATGATTATGATCTGATGATTTGTAAGATCCAGCCTAATATTACCACAAAGCCCAGGGCGAAGTAAGTGCCCACAGCACAGATCAGGGCAATCAACATGTCGGGATTCGCAGAGTCCCGATTTCGACCCATCGCCGGAAAGAATATCACCAGGAATATGTAGAAAAGGTAGCAAAAGTACACGTATTGAAACAGCTGACTGATCTGCACGGTTAATACCCAGTAGTATCCTATATGAATTATAATAAGATTAGAAACGTGGTGCTACATCAAAATAACATATTCTACTTACCGCGATCATGCAGGGTTGTTAACAAATTAATTAATAAAGAGACGATGTAAAGAAACAAAGAAATCATACACATGTAAGGAATCCGCAGACCAATGGCAGTCAAAGCGATGGTCAGCAGAGACAGGACAACGCAATGGGCATGTAAACCCACGTACATTTGGTACGGATGGCTTATTTTGTCCTGAAATAAATGTAAAGTAGAGTTCTATATATTCCTATATATTCCACTTACATCTGACTTGAATGAGTGGTAAATTGAGGAGGGCAGCACCAATCCAATGATCGCAGGACATATGTAAAGACCAATCACCAACCAGTTGTTACTATAATAAGTCATTGTTCGATCGCTGACATCGTATAAAACCGACATTAATAAGGGTAAACCAATGCACAGAAGACAGCCCGCCAGATGCAATCCCAAATGACTGGCAAAGAGAATTGAAATCCTTCCTGCTGAAACCTCCGACACACAGGTCATCTTCCACAAGGAACAGCCAACGAGAAGAACACTTGCTACAGCAAAGCAATAGTTTAGGATTATGCCAGTCCTTTCCGTGTAGGTCACAAAGAAGAGTCCCAGGAAATCGAAGAAGACAGCATGTCCCGCACTGTGCTCCTGTAATGTTTAAAGATTAAATATTTAAATATTTTTTTAAATATACACACCTTTGTGTTATATAATTCCCTGGCATTGGATAAAGCTCGAACGAGAGATAGAATGTTTTCTCCGGTATTCTGAACAGCACGTCCTGGAACAACGTCGAAGCTATCGAAAGCCGTGTGATAAACGTATCCGTTGCTAAACTGCGCTATATCCAGTCCTTTAAAAACAAACAATTAGGATATGAATTTCTTAGTAGATGCCAAATGGATTACCGGGAATGTTTCCGTAATCTCGAAATATTCGGAAATCTGTATCAGAGGGCAGTATTCCGAACTGAAAGATCTCTTCAGCCAATGTAGAGGCAAACGGATGTTTCGAGTGCTGTTTATAATACTAAAATAAACCACATATAAGTGCAAATTATATGTTTATATCTATTAAGTACCTTCACTAGCCAGGGATTATTTGGACCACTCTGGAATAGGATATCTCGACCGCCGTTGCCACCAACTTCCAAATTGATAACTGCCCTTTGGGTAATAGTTTAGAAAGTTCTTTGATCTCTGACCTTAAACTTACTTGCAGTTTGCTGCCCATTTATGCTGGGTGATGAAGCCATGGGAGGCCTGTAGAGGATTCTCCTCGGCGCCATTGAACAAAAAGACTATTGGATGCATAAACCCGCTCTCGGAAATGGACATTTGACGCAAAACCTCCAACATAACTACAACCATTGTGCCATCATCTCCAGCACCTGCAAATAGCTACTAATTAGAAGATCATACATTCAAAGATTAGTTTAGTTAACCCACCTGGACTTCCTGGCTTCGTGTCGAAGTGACTGTTGATTAGCAGATAGGATGAGCTATTCGAATTCGCAGGGCTCAACTTGACGACCACATTCTGAATGCCCTGATAAATGCTGGTCATGGTTCCCACCACATAGGAACCCGTCGGCTGCTGTACGTCCACCTCCAAGTGAAAGAGGTCTCCGCGCATTTCGCTCCTAATCTTTTCCACCTCGTTTAAGAGAAATGCAACCGACGTCACCTCGTTCGCTGTGCTCCCAACCACCTTGGGTCCGATACGATCCAGTTCGTAGAGTATCTTCTGCGCTCTCTCGGCCACAAATTGGCCGGGCTTAAGTGGCTCGTCGGCCATGGTTACTCGATCTGGCAGTCGGTAGAAGAGCGGAAGTACGATGGCGTAGAATAGCGCCACCCACAGGAGGAGAAAGGAGGGTGCATAGTACCAGGGAAGCCTTCGCTTCAACTGCTTTTCCTTCGACAAGACATGGTACAGAACGGTGTCCGAAAAGCCTTCCTGGTTGAGTAAATGTGTGATAAATTTACATTGGAAAATGTTTACTTATATGTACTTGCTTTATCGCCGTCAGCCAGCACTTTCATATTTCCAGCTCGTTTCCGCGGGAAAAGAGAACTGTGTCGATGCCCAGCAGTCTCGCTACTGAATGCTTCTAGTTCACTCGATTCTTATACTCTTCAGTTCTTTAAGATAGCCCACAGAGCGGCGTGATAGGAAGCCAACAACAAAATGCATGGAAAACCAATCATACTATGATTTAGATGTTTTGAATACCCATAGTTGAAAGTTTGCTTGTTGATTTGGATCAACGCCACCAGAAATAATCGCACAATCTACACACGCAACTAAACGTAAGCGTTTGATTAATAAGTTTGTATGGTAACAGGGGAAATTCCATTACTCAAAACATTGCGCTTAATTATAATACTTAAATGTACGTTCTTAAGCTAACAGAGGCTCTTAACAGAGGTTCTTAATTACAAAAGGTAGCGAGATGTGCCATAAGTCCAGCAACTTAGAATATATAACGTTCATACAACGTAGGCCATTCCATAACGTGAGCAAAGTCGGGAAAATCGGATATGAACTTCAGGCCGGCAGCATCTCGATCATAATCGTAGCTAACAAAACTGGCAGCGAATCCTAGCTGGAAAGTTGGAGTGCTAAAGTCACCCGAGGATTTCTATGAAGAAGAGCGTTATTGTAGCAATATAAGGTTTATAGAAAGTTATTAAACTTACTGCAAAGTCAATATGAAACTTTAAGGGGGAATTATCCGAGCCGTAGGCGAAGAATATTTGATATGGCGGTGAGTAGGTGTCGGGTTCATCCAGCATGTTCCGAATGAACGACCAATCCTCCACTTCAACCCCATCCAGAGGTTGAATATACAGGCTCATGTGCGGTGGCCCCGAGATCTCGAACTCAAATCTGGCCACCTTTCCGGAGTCCAAGACTGCTTTGCCGAGAAGCTTTAGGGAAGTCGCACCTGGAATGGCCACCTCCTGCTCCCGAGGCAACCAATGGCTCTTGGTGCGGGTCTTACACCAACGGTGATTGAAGCAGGGAACTCCGCACATCAGGTACTCATCGCACTCGGAGGAGGTGCTAGCCAAGTCAGTTAGATTGACAGAGGTGTTCTCCAGTGGATAATAGAGACGACGATCCTGGAAGTCGAAGTAGTAGCCGGAATCACTGAGACTCACGGAGCCATCGTACTCATAGAAAATGCGCCGAACGTGCTGAAGGATTACAAGTGTTTTATGGGGAATGCACCTAGTTTGCAATGAAGCATACGTACCAGGAAGTGAATTCTCATCACGCTGGTCTTGGCACGATATGGAAAGCCCACCTCGGAAACCGCTATCATGCTGAATATAAACGTGACCACTCCCAATCCGAGCAGTGCCAATTTGGGCCAGCGGAATATGTTTATCAGAGGAGCCTATGTAACCACCGTGGATTAGATATATTTTCAGCTTACGCCTCATTCCTTACCACAAATCCCAGTGCAAAGAAAGTTCCAACCGCGCAGATCAAGGCGATCAGTAGATCAGGATTGGTGCCGTGTCCAAAACGTCCCAGCATGGGAAAGAAGACCAGGAGAAAAGTGTAGAACAGGTAGCAGAAGTACAGGAAGGGCACTAGTTGCAGGACTTGCACCAACAGCACCCAATAGTATCCTGCAAGTATATCCAAGTTACCAATCTAAGTGGGATTGTGGATTCCAATTGCCATGAGTTACCTCGATCGTGTAGAGTGCTGAGTAAATTAATCAACACAGCTCCTCCATAAAACAGCAAAGACATCATGCACAGATACGGAGTCCTTAGACTTATAGCAGTGAGGATAATGGCTATCAAGGACAGCAGCACGCAGTGCGCATGGAGGCTCATGTGTATGTGATTGGGGTGACTGATTTCGTCCTGCAAAGCAAGTCCTAAAAGTTAACATATATAGAATATAGAAAGTGCAGGCCACTCACATTCGGTTTTAGTGTGTAGTAGAGAGTCAAGGGCAGAATCTGGCCAATAATTGCTGGAACGATGAACAGCCCAATGACCAGCCAATTATTGCTGAAGTACGTCATGGAACGGTCTCCGGCATCGAACAAAACTGCCATCAGCAGCGGCAGCCCGAGACTGAGGATCATTCCCAGCACATGAAGGCCCAGGATTATGGCGAACCATATGGACACTCGTCCCATGGAGACATCCGATTCGCGACCCATCCTCAAAAGGGAGCAGACCACCAGAACCAAACTGGCAACGGCGATGCAGCAGTTAAGGACTATGCCAGTGGTTTCCGTGTAGTACACAAAGAATAGGCCCAGATAGTCAAAGAAAACAGCGTGTCCTTCGCTGTGATCCTGTCAAAAAAAAATCACAATAAATAATAAGTTGGGTTTCCCCAAAATCACTAATAACTCACCTCTGGATTCCTCATTTCAGGGGCATCGGCAAAAGCACGAACCAAAGATAAGGCATTTTCTCCAGAACTTTGTAGGGAATCAATGGGCACCGCCTGAACATTATCAAAAATGGTATGGTATACATAACCATTGCTGATTTGCGCCATGTCAAGACCTTTGGGAAAAACGTGTTCAGTACACAAGCGAGTGAAGCATTCGCGTGACCAACTCACCCGGCAGTTGTCCGTAGTCGCGAAAGATACGGAAATCCGTATCGGATGGCAAAATGCCAGACTGAAATATTTCCTCGGCCATTGTGGTGGCAAATGGATGTTTAGCATTCTGGTAATAGTACTACGGGTAGTAAATGAAATAAATATCCGATTATCAATAAATGCCGCTTTCTTCAAAGGCAATTTCATCCCGCTTGTTTCATCGATAAACAAGTATGATTTTGAATGTATATGTATAAACGGCTGATAACAGTGAGCATGGCAAAAAGTTTTCCCAGCAATTAGTCATGGTTGCATATGGTAAATACCTTGATCAGCCAGGGATTGTTCGGTCCACTCTGGAACAACAGGTCACGACCTCCGCTGCCTGCCACTTCCAGATTTATTAGAGCCCTGCAGAATTATCCTTCAAGTTGTAACTGCCAAATTCCAAAAACAACCCACTCACTTGCAGTTTTCCGCCCATTTATGTTGGGTGATAAAGCCGTGCGATGCCTCCAAAGGATTTTCCTCAGCTCCGTTGAACAGAAACACAATGGGATGCTCGAATGGGGTGTCCGATATGGCCACCTGGCGAAGGACTTCCAGCATGACGACAACCATGGTGCCATCGTCGCCGGAACCTAGAAGCAGGTTCTATTATTTCCCTTATAAAAAGAGCAGGATGTGTTGTAACCCACCAGGGCTGCTGGGCTTAGAATCAAAGTGACTGTTGACCAGCAGGTAGGATGAACTATTAGAGCTCCGGCTACTTATCTTAATAACCACATTCGTGACGCCCTGGTACATGTTCACCATCTGCCAATGCATGTAGGCGCCCGAGGGATGTTGGACATCCAGCTCCAGCTCGTAGAGATCACTGCGCATTGCCGCCCGGATGTTCTCCACCTCCTCCTCGAGAAAGGCCACCGTTGTCACCTCATTCGCCACACTGCCCACCACTTTGGGTCCGATCCTGTCGTATTTGTAGAGCAGCCTCTGCGCTCTCTCCGCCACAAATTGTCCAGGTTTACTCGATTCATGCGATATAAGGACGCTATCCGGCAGGCGATGGTACAAAGGATATACCACTGCGTAGAATAGAGCCACCCATAGGAGGAGAAAGGATGGTGCGTAGTACCAGGGTAATCTGTGCCTCCTCAGCTTTTGCTGCGATAAAACATTGACCAGTGCCACGTCCGAGTTACCAGCCGCAGACCGCTGTAAAGTCGATTAATGGGTTAATTACCACAAATTGATTTCTAAAATCAAAATTCACATTTTTCTCCCTCGACTTCATGTCGACAAATTGTAGTTTCTGATCGGTCGCGGATGTCGAACAGTTCCTTTGGCCAGTCGGGACTGAACTGAAAGTGCCATTGACTTGGGGCACCGAAAGTTGAAGGTGGACGGATATTATCAGCAGTGATTCGCACTTTGAATCCCATAAAGATAAATCGCTTTATGCACGCCATATAGCGTTCGATGCTAACGAGAATGTGACAAACGCGACGGTTACTTTCCAGTTGCTTCCCAGTTGGTTTTGCCGGTTTTGGTATCTAAATGGCAAGATTTATGGACTGCTATCTTTATACTCTATACTCACTTTAAACTAGATTGAAAGCATTGTTTTTGGCACGCTTGTTCTGCTCACCCAGTCACTACTACTGCCAATCACTCCATCGAAACTCTTATCTGTATGTCCACATGCGGTTGCTGCATATATTCTCGTCTGGGGCTTCTTCAGTGCCACATCTTATTGAGACCACAAAATGCCCAATAAGCTCCATATTAGGGTAGTTCAATGACAAAGTAATCAGTTATGGGGTTCAGATGTTTATTTCCATTACTTAAGAACATTGTGCAAACTTAAAATGCCTTCAGGCTTCTTCTTACAACAAAATTAAACGGTTGTACATTTTTATATAAAAAAGTTACATATCTGGCTTCACAGTCTAATTACAAAAGTCCATTGCAAAAATTACACATTATACAAAAAAACGACTCTGTTATATCTATCCTATCGATTTGTACTTGATCAGTGTGAGTCCGTGGTCTGCGATTATTGTCGCATCGACTCCATCAGTTTTTCCAGCAACTTGGCGAGATCACTTGCGTAGTGAACGCCTGTGTACTTATTCACTGTTTCCGAGAAGACCACCGACATCTCCACCCGAAGGCCAATCAGCAGTTTGAACAGCTTGGTGCCCCGCAGCATGCCCTTGTATTTGGCACCGAAGCCGAAGAGTTTCCACAGCATAAGGACAGCCAGGCGGTGCTCCTCGAAGGAGTGCAGCGCGTTTTTCTCGGATGTGGGTGCTTTTTGGACTTTCTGTTCCAAAATATCACGCAGCAGGTTAATAAAGTCTGCCAGCTCCACGAGCCGGGGGCGATTACCATTGAAGAAGCACATGTTGCGGAGTATACGAAGGCACAGGATCCGCTTGCGACTCAATGGAGGATTACGCCGAATGGTGTTTATAAGAGATTGAAGATGGCAAGCCTTGCCTCCTACGTCGTACCGGGAAAATACCTCCCAGAATCCGAGCCATGCAATCAGTACAGGTGGTCGCACTTTTGGATGTGTTGGGCCTGGGTTAGCAGGAAGGATTGTGTCAAACATATCCAGCAAATTCATTTTGGACAAACTCTGTCGACCCTCGACGCAGCAACAGCAATTTACCATAACCCTTAGTGCGGGCACCATATTCAGAGATGGCTCTTTGTTTGGAATCTCCTTCTTGGTGGTCTCGAAGTCAGCGACGCGAGCCATTAGGTGTAGCAGGGATTGGGCATGTCCCGACTGAAGGAGCGAGATCTGTTTACACATTTCGAATGAGTGCTCCGTAAGGAACATAATCAGCTGGACGGTAACCTTCTTTAACTGATACGAGTGCGATAACCAAGGCCAAATGCGGATGAGGATTTTGGCGATACTCGTAGCCATACTGGTCTGGATGATATCAGAAGTGGGCGAACTATGCCATTGGGAAAGCATGTTAATCAGTACTAAGAGATTGCCTATGATACTGTGCGCCTTGTGAGGTCCCACTCGCTTCACATAGACGGCGGCGTTTCCGATTTTTTCGTCATTGAGAAAATCGTCTAGAATGTGAACCACCTTGGCAAGCAGCTTCGTTTGTCCGGCTGCTTTCACGGCCCAGGGTGATACCTTAAGCAGTCCGCCGAGTGCTTCACAAACCTGCACGTGGCCCACTACAGGATGTTCCAAAAAGTTTGAGGTCTTGGGTAGATAGTAACAGTCAAAGAGCTGATCCAAGCGATGGAAAATTATGATAGCCGCATTAGTGGCCTGGATCGCATGGTTTGGAGTTTGCTTATTACCGTCCGAATAGTCCGAGAAGTCAATATCTATGTATCGCGATACAGCTTGCTCCTTGTTGGACTCGAAATGTTGTTTGCCATCTTTAGCAATATCTTCTTTATCAGGAGGCATATCACTGTATGCCAATTCGAACTGCTCCAACTCACTTAGCATGCTTCTATTATACCCAGCAGCTTGAGCTTTGGTGAACACCAGTGATAATGCTGACAGAGTAAAGCGCTGTAATGGCGAATTAATAAGCATCACATGCAATCCAAACTGGAAGAAATCAATGAATAGAGATGCCATATTCTTTATCTGGTCGATGAGAAATGAGTTCGAATTCGTGTCCATGCAGAATATGTGAAACATCTTAAATAGCGGAATCACCATGTACTCGGGACATTCCAAACTCAAAACATCGTTGATCAGCGTTAAATAATTCTGCAAGAATACAAAATCTCGACAAATCGTCATCTGAAGGAACTCATAGTTATTAGCGTAGCACATCGAGTACAACTCACAAATTTGTGATGCACACAGTTCCACAAGCGGAATCGAACAGGACACCTGCGACTTAAGTGTTTTCATCACATCGCTGAGACCAGTCATAAAGCTGTGCCCGCACAGCGTGGCACACCACTCCGGCTTCATGGCCACCATCTTGGAGCATATGGCAACATAGCAGCTAATTACTTCACACGAATGCCGCTCACCAACTATCTGCTCGAACATCCAGGGAGTGTCGTGAATTGATTTCAGCGCATTATAGGCGGTCTTTAGCATGTCATGATTCCGCAACAATTCCAAGCTACTTTCGGCACCAATGGTCGGCATCAGCAGGATAAATACTCGTCCGGCCAACTCCCTGACCAGCATCATTTCGTGGGTATCCATCAGAGTGGTTAAACAGCAAGCAGGCAGTCCGCCGGGTAGAAAGTCCAGGCGAGTCAGAATTTCTGCTACCTGAGAGGCACAGATGGTTATCCAATTGGCCAACGATACCCAGGACAATGCACGCACTTCACTGTCACCGTGCCCGCAAAGTGTTAGGAAATAGCGCAAGACCTTATATGAAGCTCCGACATCCTTTGGGATACAGTCCTTGATAGACGCCTTTGGCTCCAGATATATTACATGGAGCTGAAGCTGACAGATAATGTACAGGCAGTCCCGCTGCCACTCGGATCCGGTTTGAGTTGAGGTACGCAAATTGCTGGACAACTGGATAAAATGCTGAGCGTAGCTCTGCGGACAAAAATTCAAGGTAAGAAATTAATATTTAATGATGATGATCCTGTACTCACCATCAACTGAGGCTTACTTAATTTCAGATTTCGCTCGCTTACAAAGCGCATGATGCAAAGCATGCAGCGAACGTGCTGAAGCTGCCGCAATTCAAAGTGCGTCTTGGCCAAGGTACTTAGCTGCATAAAGATCTTGCCATACCAGTTCATCGTATCATCATTAAGCTCGTTGGACAGAAGCTGCATAATGCACTGGCAAATCAGGAACAGCTTATCCAGAGGAATTTGGCGATCGTGCAGGAGTAAGTGGAAGCTGTGATGATGATCCGTTTCCAGAGCGTAGCTCAGGCCGTCCATAGCTTGCTGCTGGCTGAAGCGAATGCATGTTACGCACAGATCCAGCATGGACTTGTACAGCTCTTCATCCGCTTCGTTGCCCGGCGCCAAGCGGATGTACTTATTTATTAACTTCCACAAGTTCTCAGCCACCGTGGAACTTATCGAGTTTCGCAGAACCACGAGATATAGCTGAATGACCGACACGGTTTTTTGCAGATCCTCGTGTTTGCTGCAATTTTCGGCTGCAATAAACTGGTAACCTAGCTGCTCACTCAAGTTTGAGGATCTTATTAATGCCAAATCGGCCATTTTTATCTTAAGTGACTCCCTTATGTCCAAAGAGCTCATAGACTCCAAGGTAATGCTGGATGGAACCTGGCAAACGCGATGGGCCATATACAGTCGCCAATGCTGTGCAGCTTTTGCCCTATCTAGCCCGAAATGCGTCTCCTCCAGATTTAGTTGCAATTCTATTCCTTCCGTAGCGGCAGTGGGTATGACTTTAAGTTCAATTTCATAGTTTACAGGCAGAATCATGGGTTCCATATTCGCATTCAGCACCAGTTTGTCTTCAGTGGAGGTGATAAAATTATGAAACAGCATTTGGAACAGGCATATACTGACATCCTGGCGCAACTGAGCCTTGTGGGGGAACAAGTATAAAGCCCTCAGCAGTAAAATGTACACCCCGAATGTGTTCGCGATTTCTAATCGAAACTCAGCGTCATGGAACAGAAGCTTCATCAGGATACTCACAGTGGGCAACAGAATATCAGTATCGCTCCCCTTTTTCAATGCGTAGTTCAGCGACTCCATAATCAGTCGATATCCGTCCTCCTTTGTGGAGAATTCCTCACAAGCTCTCCAGTTTCGAAGCAAGACATTTAATTGAGTCATTGTTGACTTTCGGATATTCAACTTTATGTCCTTGGTCTGGAGTAAACGGAACAGGGCGTCCAAGCTGCGCTGACCTTGAAACCGCTCATCAGAGCATTCGATGAAAATGCTTCTATAACAGACTGCTGGTTGAATAATGCAGAGATCGTTGGCGATCTGCTCAATCGGTGCGTTGCTTGCGGTGGACATATATCTATTCGTTTGATCCTGACATTGCAGCACGTAAGCGATTGTAGTAGTGGCCTCGCTCCTAATCTCGCCATTCGGATGGAACATGAAGTAAACGTACCCGCGCAGCATCATTTGCGGATCCAAACGGCTGGAGTCCGGCTCTAACACGTCCCATATGACGTTGTGCAATATCTTGTCGGTAACCGATCTGCAGACCAGCAGAGGCAGCACGGGGAGTAGCAACGGGAAAACAACGTTGAAGTCCTGCGGAGCTAGCATAGCGTTTAGCTTCATAATCATTATAGGATAGTCGAGGCACCACTGCCGCATACGTTCCGAAGTACATGCTTCCGAACTCTGAGTTATCATTCTGCGTAACATCAGAGGAGATAGCGGCACGCCTAAGATATGCTGACGAACCAGATCCACATTGCTGCAGCCCGTCATATAGACTGTCTTGTTCATAAAGGAATG
Organism: Drosophila sechellia; assembly: GCF_004382195.2. NCBI lineage: Eukaryota > Metazoa > Arthropoda > Insecta > Diptera > Drosophilidae > Drosophila > Drosophila sechellia. The sequence continues at coordinate 8,503,563 of NC_045950.1, read as the reverse complement.
AAAATGGGCCACGGTGGATTTTATCATTAAACGATATGTAAGCGATCGGAGCTTGATATCAGGCAAATCAATGAGGGTGTAAAGCAGCTCATCCGCCTCCTTTCTTAGCGTTTTATTGCCCGCGTAGAATGGAATGCACTGCACAACAGCTTCGAAGAGCTGCTTTACCAATGTCTCGCTGCGCAGTTGGACGATCACATGGCACACCTGTCTGTGCTTCTTGATTAGCTCCGACCCAGTCAGTTCGGTGTTCGGTTGTAATTGATTTAGGGCCACGCTGTAGGCCCGCTTCAGCTTGATCAACTGGTCGTCAGGTGATGGTCCAGAATCCAAAGACCATATTAGACTTTTTAGCGCCTCCATGCGCTCGGGTATGCAAGACACGTAAGCGCTGTCCAAAATTATGGGTTGGATGAGTGCTTTGGCTTGACGCCGATCTATGTGTTTGTCATAGTTTATATTTAGGGCCACCATATCGTGCAGAACGCCGTTAAGGATCAGCGATTGCAGGCGGGGAATCCTGAGCGAGTCCATCAGCTGGGTCATGATACTCCCTTCTACACTGTTACAGTACGCCAGCAGCCTATTGACCACGTCCGAGATGAGCGTAATGCTCACTACAGGAATTTTTGAGCTGAGAACATCATAGGTCCGCACAATTTCCACGATCAGCTCCATAATGTGCCAGTTGTCGGCTGTGCAGCTCAACAGCAACGGACGAATTAGCGCCATGCAATTGTCTAGCAGAATTACCAAGGCGCTCCCCACCTTCAGTTGCTTGGGGCGCGACGGAGGCTCGAAGCTGGCCGCGTAGCTCAGAGTGTTTCGGCGCAACAAGACGCGATGCTGCAGCAGCCGCAGACAGGAAATTAGTGCCCGGTTCACATGTAGCAAGCTGCCGTCTTTCCTCGTTTGCAACTGAACCAGATGCAAGAATACGAACGGTGGCTGCAGAAAGTACTCGATTGGGTAGTCGCCCATGCGGATGATCAGTTCGGTGAGCTGCAACTGCAACTCAACGCCATTTCGTGGCATATCAATCATGTTCTTCATGGTGGCCACATCGTCCAAGCACGGATAAGACCAGGCGGGCTCGTAATCCCCCGGTTTGAGATTGTCGTAAATATGATTCGAACTGCTGTCTTCGGATTCAGTTTCCTGACTGGGAATGCCATTTGAACTAAGGCTGGAGACGCTTGGCGTCACCCGGTCTATTTTGTACTTCTCGAGAAGCAGCAAGCTTATATCATCCAGCAATTCGCTGATTCGCTTGGACTCCTGCTTGTGTAGCACTCGACGAACCTTCTCCACCTCGGCCTTGAAGCGCTCGTAGGGAATCTTGCGAATCACCGCCTCGGCGTACTCGGATCGAAGGAGTTCCATAATCATGGCCAGCACACGGTCGGGCACCAGCGGTGGTGTGTACCCGAACCAGCGGATGAGCTGTTTCAGCAGCAGTACCGGCTTGAACTGTATCGGCTCGCCCAGTTGCAGGCACCTGATGAATCTTGTCTCAATCTGGTCGAGCGCGCGCATACGGATCTCCTCCGATTCGCTAGTCAGCTTGGTCAGCTGCCCCTCCCCCAGCTGGAGGGCCAGGCTCTGTTTGGTAAACATTTCCTTAGACTAATACTACCCGACTTATTGTTCCTTTCACTTCTCTTCCAAGCAGCAAATGTTTTAGGATGTCATTTTTGAAAGCGTCAAACTCGAATTTTGGCTGGCGTTGCCACCCTGCTTGAGGGTGCGTTCCCTGCATAGGGTCTAAAAATACTAAGCAAATTAAAATAGTGTTTCTCCACCTGGCACCTCGCATCAGCAACAACGAACAATATTTCGCATCAATCTCTTATTGCTCCCTAGAAATTAGGTGCGTATTAAATATAAATATTTTAACATTTTCACACACAATAAACAAATACTTGAACTCAAGTCCCTTTTTGTATAAGAACTTTTATTCATTTAACTGTTTTATTTTTATATTATTTATTACTTAATAATCTAATACCAATTAATTTTGCGTCTGAAATATGTCATATTTCAATAAAAAATAAACTAAGCGTATTAAATTTCCAAATTTGTGTATCGATAATTTGGTCGCAACCGAGCTTGTTATTTTTCAGCATGGCAAGCACGGTCACGCTAGCGCTGTAGGTTTAAAAAAATCGCCCATCTGATTGGACTTGAGTTTGTGCTTAGCGGGTAAATAATAGAGTTTGTTTGCCGTTGCGGTCGAGAACTAGACTTTTCTCTGTGTGCGTATAGTTGCTTATCTTGGGTTTCATATCGTTTTGTTTACGTGCCGCTCCAAAGTGTAGCTGTGCGATTGTGAATACAGCCAAACGCTCTGTAACCGCTAATCATTGTTCGCCAACCGGTTATTTGCAATTTAAACTTGTACAAAGTGCGATTTCTGATCATTCATATCCTTGTGACCCATTCATTGAACAATGAAAAAGGCTCCCTCGTGACGTCATCGGTTTTATTGTGTTGTTTTACGTTTCTGTTTTTGTTTGCTTTATTTTTGAGGCAAACAAACTTTACTCACACATACATGTGCACAGTGTACGCACATAGCGCCAAATGACACTTGATGAATTCGTAGTGCAAACAAAGCAGATGCTGGAAATGGAAATGGAAATAGCGAAATAATGTCACTGGCGCACGCCCGGGTAACTCCCTCGCCCCGATGCCGCCACTACCGCACCCCACAAACCATTTCGCCGGTCGCAACCTTCGCTTTTCCACCTTTTGCGTACATATGTGTATGTACATATCCCACCATCCAGTTGGAAATCAATGGCCCGTCTACTCTTTTCTAATTAGAAATGGCATGCAACTGGAATTGACATTCCAATTAGACGTCGCTCGAGAAATTTACAATTGCCTCTTTTGGCCACTGAGCCAAAAAGGGGAGCTAAGCAACAAGTTCATTATTATTTATGGCTAATCTTATCGGATTGCCACTTAAGTGCCCGATTATTGGACCATTATCGTCCCGCATCTCCACGCACTGAACTTCGACCGACTGAAGCGAAAAAGATTTATATTGCACCAGGAAAATGTTTACCATTTGATTTGTGTCACTGCAACCCATTAGTAGCAAACTTTTAATGGCTTATAAAAGCAATTCCCTTAAATATTATGACGGAGTTCTTGAAAACGCCCGCATGAGACTTTGAGCTGCTATTGAAGTTATTCTGAATTCCTATTTGTAACTTTGAAATACTAAACACCCGGCTTTGCTGTACATTTTTAACATTTCTAGCTTAAAAACTAATTTAAAATAATTGCCATTCATTAAACAGATTGCTTTGAACTTCATATATCATGCTCTTAGCAATTTTACCCATTTTATTCGTTTGTTATTCAAATTCGCGAGCAGACAAATTGTCACCTCCCCCTTGAATATTCACCCCACCCGCAATTTGAAAGTGCGAACTTGATTATAATGCACTCACTGCATTCAAAATTCGAATGTCTGGCAGTTCAATTAGCAGACTGCGATATGTTGAAAGGCACTCTTAATAGAATAATCAAATCGTAACAATATATTATTATTATTATTATTATGTAGATAAGCACAAGGCGATAGGAAGTGGGAACTTTGAGTTCCACTAATCATTCACGAAGCACTTTTCGGATTGTTCAAGACCGACTAGTTCAATTGTTGCTCTATTTTTTATGGCAAACGAATGGCATAAACAAACAGCTGCGACCTGTGACTCACTCCGCTTATCAGTTGGTTGTTTTTTTTCTTTTTCTGTAGAACCATTTGGAGTACTGATGTGGATATGGTTAACGACCCGGCTGTTTAGTGAGCTGGCGGGGATCGGCTTTTGGGCAATTCACTCTCCGTGGTCTGCTGAAGTTTCCCCCTTTGTGGCATTATCTTCTCGTGTTTAAGCAGCGAATTAGCTGTCTGAGGCGCACTCCTGATAAGATAATGAAGTAAATCCAGATTCTGGCCGGGCATATGGCCCCCTTGAACATTATACTGCCCCGATTCCAGCTCTATATATCAACCATATATCTATGTGTATATGTACATATATCCGATGCCTTAAAAGTTTCCATTGTTCGCTTTTTGTAAACAGCGAAATGTTTACGACTTGAACAGTAAAGTCGTTTGTTTAAACAACTTTTTCCAGAACAGCTTTTTCCTTTGGCTTTTCCTCGCCATCGGGAAACACACGTTTTCCCCAATAAAATATGTATATTGTCATTATTTGCTGAATCTTAGCGCACTTTTAAGTTCCTTTGTTTGTTTTGGGACCAATATAATGATCACGGTTTCCTACTCATATGTATGCACTTTAGAGCAATGTTCTACGTTTCGAATTTTCCATATTTCCCGCGTGCTTTTGTGAATCCATCTATCCATGAGTCACACACAGGTGTGGACTTGGCCTATCTGGGAATGGGAGACCCCAATTAATTGCCGGGCTATTAAACTATGTGTCGGCACAGACGCTAATAAATCGATTGCCCTCAGATGTGTGAAAAGCACTACAACTATGAGTACTGTCTTTATTTTTAATAATATTGTCACCAATTTCAATTATTATTGTAGATAAATAAATAATGCTAAATAATATTTTAAATCATGAGACTTGAACATGATCATGAACACACGCAATAATTCAAGTCATACATAAATAGAAATTTTCCGTTTCGATTCCATGGAACTTTCATACATTGCGTAAAACCAATTGTATCCATAAAATGAATTGCCGACTTTAATGACTTAATTACCAATCATAAATCCAGAACGAGCTATTTTGACCCAATATTGTATTTCTACTGATTTGTTGTTTATTTCTTCCTGTTGCTATATAAAGTCTTATAGAAGTGTACAAAATATCCATGATAAACCAGTTTAAATTGCGAATAAACCTCACTTAAAGTATGCCTTCCCTTATTTAAGTTTTTTTGTTCTCGTTTCAACATTCCAGAGCAATAACACATGGGCCAGGGCAAAGTACACAGCCACCAACACCCGCAGTTCCAATTCTGAGTCCAAGTAGCTGAGCTTCTTCAGGCGCACATTCCTTAGAATCCCACGAAATGGCGAAGAGCGTGCCACTGGCCCAGGCCATTGGTGGTTACATTTTCGGCATTCTGCAGACCTGCATTCGATTCGTTTTCCGGCTAATCTATGGCCAAAAGGGTGAGAGTGTTCCACCGATCACAGATGCCATTCTTTTGGAGTCGGCCACATCGTTGGCACGGAAAATCCGCAACCAGGAGGTGAGTGTGTGCAATAGTTTCTTCTACAAAACACCTAACTTACTCTCATTTTGAGCAGCTAAGCAGTGTCCAGGTCCTGGAGTCTTTTATCCGACGCATCAAGGAGGTGAACCCCATTCTGAACTGCGTCGTGGATGAGCGCTACGATCAAGCTCTCAAGGAGGCAGCCGAGGCAGATGCCCTGGTCAAGTCTGGACAATACAGCACGGAGGAGTTGGCGAAGCAGAAGCCTTTTCTGGGCGTGCCCATTACCACCAAGGATTGCATATCCGTCAAGGGTGCGTAGCTCCCATAAGTTTTTCATATGGATTACCATTGCTATAGCTCAACCATTTGTTTGGCTTTAGGCATGCTGCACACAGCTGGACTCTTCGAACGTCGGGATGTGCGTGCTGCGCGGGATGCGGACGCCATGGCCTTGATGCGCAAGGCGGGAGCCATTCCCATTGCCCTCACAAATGTTTCCGAGGTGTGCATGTGGTGGGAGAGCAACAATACGGTGCACGGCAGGACAAGGAATGCCTACGACACGAACCGCATTGTCGGTGGCTCCAGCGGTGGCGAGGGCTGCATACAGTCGGCGGCTGCCTCCGCCTTTGGCTTGGGCTCCGACATTGGTGGCTCCATTCGCATGCCAGCCTTTTTCAATGGCATCTTTGGCCACAAGCCCAGCAAGTTGGTCGTCTCCAATGTCGGTCAGTTCCCCGCGCCCTTCAGTGCCGAGCAGAACTCTTTCCTCGGCCTGGGACCCATGTCACGGTTTGCCGAGGACCTGCGACCCATGCTAAAGATTATGGCTGGCGAGAAGGCGGCCCTGCTTAATCTGGACGAGGATGTGGACCTAACCAAAATGAAGTTTTTCTACCAGGAGTCCGATGGCGGCGGCCGCTTGGTTTCCGCCGTTGATCCAGACTTGAGAGAGGTAAGATCAATTTCTTTCTTTCTGAATCAAATCCTCTAATCTGGAATCTTTCTTGCTGCAGGCCATGAACCGCGTGGCGCAGCACTTGAGGGAGAAGTTCGGCAATCAGAAAGTGGAGCGCATCCAGCTGCCCCACTTCCGGCAGTCGGCGGCCATTTGGTTCGCCAACATGCGCGACGACAGTGGCCATGGATTCGCCTACCAGCTGGGCAACCTGAATCATGACATCAACACGTACCTGGAGCTCTTCAAGTGGTTCTTCGGCGCTTCCAAGCACACATTCATTGGCCTGTCGACAGCTATCATGGATAGTGCACAGTGCAAGCACGGATCTCCCAAGTACGATCATCTGGTGCGCAAGCGAAATGAGCTGAGGGAGGAGCTGCAAAGCCTGCTGAGCGATAATGGTGTGCTAATCTATCCCACGCATCCCACGGTGGCTCCATACCACAATGAGCCCATTACGCGACCCATTAACTTTGCCTACACTGGTATTGTCAATGTGCTGGGCTTCCCGGCCACCGCTGTGCCGCTGGGCAAGCTGGGCAGCGAGGGTCTGCCGCTGGGCGTACAGATCATCGCCAACTTCAACCAGGATCGACTGTGTTTGGCCGTTGCCGAGGAATTGGAGCGAGCCTTTGGCGGCTGGGCCAAGCCCGAAGTTCGGCTCTAGGAGCAGTCTCAAACGAATGCATACGTGCAAGTATGCAGCTTAGCTAGCTTTTAGATAGTAGTGGTCAGGTGAACGTCCTGGTCTCCCCCCACCCAATACTAACTACACCCACCCACCCGAGCATTCGCCTGGCGATGAAAGGTATTCCTTGTGTACTCCAGTGCCTCATTGTAATATCAATTTTCGATGTGGATTTATCTATTTTGTATGTGTTTTTAAATGTAATCTAATCATAGATCCGCTGGGATCCGTTACCGTTTTGCATTTATAATAAATAATTGCAACCAAATTAATTGTTTTTATTAATTGGCGACAGGCTCCCATTGACCAAACAAGCTGAGAAATCAGAATGCTGAATTCGAAGCCAACGCGTTTTGTGGCTAAACAAATCTTTATTTAAAAGACCAACCTTAGAAATATGCCGACTCACCGCCTCAATTGCTTTTGTTTTTTAAACATTTTCATTCGGCGAGGAAAACTAAACCCACTACAACTAGCGATATCATGGATATCGTGTATTTACACATGTAATTCCGATGCCCCTCTCTTCTTTCGGTAACGAGTTACATTCGTAATTTGGTCACTTAAAAACTACTCGGTTGTGGGCGGTTCGGAAGGGCAATCCCCGCCAGCCTCTAGCCCTTGCCGCCCAGCGACAGGATGAGTTTCAGTAGCTCGGTGCGCTTCGCCTTTACAGTGTCGATGTGCAGCGACGGCAGTCCGTCGATCACCTCGTATCGGTTTAGGTAATCGGCGATGTGGTCGGTCATGCAGATGACGTGGATGCCACAGTCATAGCCGTTCGCCTGCTGTAGGCAGCGCATGGGCCGGAATTTGGCCATTCGGACGCCAAGCAGCTCCTTGATCTTGTTCATCAGCTCCAGGGAGTTGCCCGTGTTGTTGTTCCCGTACGAATCGAAGTGATAGAAGGTCTTCTCCGGACGCGAGAAGACCAACAGTGACCAGTGGCTGCCACCAGCATCGGTGGTTTCGTTGTCGTTCAGCGCGAAGAAGATGAAGGGCTTGCCAGTGGTGTTGCTCTGGTCGAGGAGCTGCTTCAGCTCCTGGTCGCCCATGTACTTCATGCACTGCGTAATCTCCGGCGCAATGAAGTGCAGATCCGCGTTGGTCTTGTACTTCATGTGCGCCAGGTACTCGTAGTAGAAGCTCAGGATCTGGTCGTTCAGCCAGTGGGGGCCGTGGAGCAGCTGGACGTCGGACATCCGCAGGCAGGAGTCGTGGAAGGTCAGCGAGATGGGGTCTGCCTTGGAGTTGCTACCCATTTTGGTGTGGAAGCTATTGCTGGCGAACCTGGGGCGCCGGCGATTCGTATTTTGGTTCTGGCGTGTATGTTGCCTGGAATGAGAATAAATGGCAAAAATTTGCTTTAAATCATGTTGTTGCGACTAGATTCGTGTTGTTCCAGCTGGCGACTGTCACCTAAGTATTTTCCTATCGTGGGGCATCATTTTCACTAACGGACTTCGCGAAAATTCGGCTAAAAGAATACAACTTTTCCGGCGAATAACACAACTCCAGGGTTTCAAAGTCAACGCAGGAATGACGTTTTCGGTTTCCTTTTACTTTTGCTTTCCCTGTCGTTTGCCGGCCGGGACTGTTGTTATTGTTGTGGTTTCACAGCAATCAGAAATTGGTCATGCCAAGCGTTATTTTAAGTACACTTTAACGTTTTTTAAACCAAAATCAACATATCGAAATTAAATAATCTTCGTACAAAGCTGTTTTGTTAGTGTCTTTGACAACGAATGGGCGGAGCAAAACAAAATAGAGGACAGTGAGGAGGCGGGGGTGGTGGTCAGATCCACTCATATATTTTCTTACTCACCACGAAAAATGGCTGCTCCTCCTCTTCGATGTCGCGACCTCGCTTTTTGTCGGTGCTTTGCACAGTCCTCGCGTATTACCATTTATTTGGCTGTTTGGGAGCAAATAACTTGAATTTACCAACTGATATTTTCACTGTTTTAAAAAGTTACACAACACTTTAAATAGTTTTTCCGCTTTTCCGCTCTAATGATAAGTCGCCGTACTCTATCACGCTTTCTGGCTTAGGCTGCCAGACTGCTCCCTAAATGTCTGGCAACGCTGACTGTCAAATCCAGTGTTGCCTAATGTGGGAATGTTATAAATCAGTAATTTAAATATGTAATTACATATTTATAAATTTTTTAATTTCTTAAGTTCACATTTTTAACATTCCTTGCAATCTGGCTTATAATTTTCAGGACAAACTGGCTTTTCGAGTATGTTAAAATTCTCAGTGGCATTAAAATTAGTTTGGCACTTAGTTTCTGAAGAAGTCTCGCTGGATTCTGGAAACGGAGCACATCCTTCGTTAGGATTCCACATACCCCCTCGCAACTGTTCTTCCAACCACTTAAGTTGCTTGTTTATCTAGAAAAAACATTCCTTTAGGTGGTTTTTTTTCAGATATGTAAATATGCAAAAAAATTATTGCCTTTTCCACCATCTCCTCGTCTCTTTCGCTGCCAAATAAATTGGCTGTAAATTGGTAGATATTCGATGGCTTTGCCTTAACCGCCTCGGCTGTAATGACCCGAATTATGGCTCGGATCTCTGGATGGCGTTGTAGATATGTCCAATCGTCCTTGCGCATGTTTCTGGAAATATTTCCAATAGTTTCATAAAATTTTGATACGTTTTCGTTAATTTTTTTAGCATGACTAGTAGTTTCCGCGTTTTCCGTTTCCTCAGCGCTTGATGTTTTCGTGCCATCCATCTTTACTTTGCCAGAAAAACGTATATTTTAAAATTTAAAATTTTTTGAAGTATTTGGTTCAATGGTGCTTATGGACTTATAACTCAACGAGTTTTTGATACCCAACATTTTGTTCACAAGATTATTCAATTGCCAGCTAAACAATTTTTTAAAATAAAATATAACCCAACTCCGTAACAATGTTTAATTCAACATTGCCGTGACCAGGATTCGAACCTGGGTTACCACGGCCACAACGTGGGGTCCTAACCACTAGACGATCACGGCTGCATTGGGTTGCTGGGCGCGGCTTTCCAAGATCCCACCACGTCACCTAATAAAAAAATGTGCAGATGTAATTATTATTCACTACCCCAAATTAAATAGAAAATCAAATAAAAAGACTAGCAAAAACTAATTTATATAAATATCATTTCAATTTGATTATTAATTATGTTAATTTTTATGAAAATAATTAGTATAAAAAAAGCCCAATTCCGTGACAATGTTTGTTTCAACATTGCCGTGACCAGGATTCGAACCTGGGTTACCACGGCCACAACGTGGGGTCCTAACCACTAGACGATCACGGCTACATCGGGTGATACGGGGCTGCTGTCAAATGACTGGTTTCAGCACAGTGCGCAGAAAATCATAGCAAGTAAGCAAGCAAGTAATGGATACCAAGTCGTAAATAAATCTATCTTTAAGCAAAACGAATTTTTAATTGTCTTTAATAATATTGAAGGGGAATGTTATTTTAATCTGTTGCTTCTTACAAATAGTTTAACATATGTATGTCTGGTTGTATGTTTATGTATGTATATTTGGTTGATTCTGAGTGTGTCGGGTTACTAAAGCAGCTACGAAATTGGTTATTTCATTTAATGTTTATTTACTCTTAAAAGATAATAATTCTACGGGTTTTTAGCCTTCGCAACTCCCTTGGTGGGGAATTTCTGGCTGCTGCTGGCTGGGGATGGAGCAGAGGAAGCTGAATTGGCATTTCCTCGGTCGCGACGCAGTTTGAGGCGCTCCCGGAACTGATTGCGTAGCGTATCCATGGACGTGTTGAGGCTGAAGTTCATGTCGGGCAGCTGATAGGTGGCCAGCAAGAAGTTGCAGCGAACCCGCTCGTTGGCGATGCGCTTGATGAGCTCCTGCATCTCATCGCTCTGAACAAAACTTCTAATGGCCACGCTCACCGTGTCCTCGGCGACCGCAGCTTTCTGCTCCATCTTGCGTTTCTTAGGTGCCTTGGACCCACCGGCTCCCAGCTCGTCTGCAGCAACCGACTCGAACTGAAGGTCAGCACTTATGCGTCTGGCGCCATGCTGGCTCTTCCTGGACCTGTGGCGTCCACTCTTACTGGATCCATCAGCCGCAGTGCCAGTCGATGTGTTTGCCTGGCCCGAGGTGCATGGATATGCTAGATCAGGGTCAATTTTTTCGAACTTGGCTGTTTTAGCACCGAGCTCGTTGAATGTAATAGATTTTCCACCGACACTTCCGTTCGGGGCTTTTGTCTCTCCTCTTTCGCTTGAATCGGGTTCCATTTCGATGGCCTTAAAGCTGCTCATTCTTCACAATGGTTGTCTTCAAGCTGATGAAACTATTGTGACTTTAATCAACCAATTAACTGACGAGTGTTTCAGTTACAAACTTACCTTAATTTAACAATACTCGGCTGTTTGCTTGGGCTTATTATTGATATCGATAGACCGATTAAACGATAGCACTCAAATAGTGCTGCGTAACGAAATATTTGGTTGGCGTCATGTGGTGCTTGATGTTGGAGACATGTGTTTCGTATACTTATTATAATGCATTTATTGTATTATGCGAGAAATTTGATAAGCTTTCGTTTTCATCAACTGATTGCTTTCAGTAATTAATATTACTTAGTTTTGTGTGTCGTTCTGCAACACTGTGCCTTAGATTTGGATTCTGGCTGGCATTGGCCAACACCCCGTTGTAGCCGTGATCGTCTAGTGGTTAGGACCCCACGTTGTGGCCGTGGTAACCCAGGTTCGAATCCTGGTCACGGCAATGTTGAAATAAACATTGTCACGGAAATGGGGTTTTTTTATTTTTAAATTTGCTTAAATATGTATATATTTTATATATATATATTATATTATATATATTGTATACATAAATGATATAAAAACTTCTCGTATTCAAACAATATAGATTTAAGTTTAACGCTGCTTGTATTTTTATTCAAAGGCATACTCTGAAGATTTCTAAGGATGAATAAAAACATTTTTATGATATTTTGAAGTAATCGTCAAATATATTTGAGCATAGATAGGTACTTAAGCGACATAAATATATTTCTATATTTCACGAATTAGTGTTTCATTGAAAATGTTGTCAAATTTGTATAATTTTACGCATGTTTTGAAAATTTTTGGTAATGGGTAGCTTAATTGGTAGCTTAACTGTAAGTATCTCGAAAAGTGAGAGGCATTGGGCACGCCCAGTGAAAGGCAGGGCTATTTTTAATTAACCAATAATCACGTCTTGAGCGGGTAATGAAAACTTGTTTTCTTTTAAAATAAAATTACTTTTGATGTACGGTCGGTGTCCGAAATTCTAAATGATGTGATAAATAAATAAAACAGTAACATTTTTATTATCTATGCTATTTATAGAAACTTTAGAGATTGAAGATTGAAGTTAAAACTGATTTCTTTCAAAAAAGTAATTTGGCAGCCGTGAAACGTCAACCGATGTAGCCGTGATCGTCTAGTGGTTAGGACCCCACGTTGTGGCCGTGGTAACCCAGGTTCGAATCCTGGTCACGGCAATGTTGAAACAAACATTGTCACGGAGTCGGTTTTTTTTTATTTTTTATAAACCTTTCAACAATTTAAGATTAATTTCAAAAGTCCAGTTGTGTATATTTTTTATTGAAAACCACTTTTTCCAACTTCTGACTTTATTTATATCGCATGAAAGGATCTAATTTCAAAAGTCCAGTTGTGTATATTTTTTATTGAAAACCACTTTTTCCAACTTCTGACTTTATTTATATCGCATGAAAGGATCTAGTTGATACTTTCAATTACTATAGATCTGTGTTTAGTTAATCAATGATGATCATTAGGTGACCAGCTGGGATTTGGGAAACCTCCATCCAACAACCCGACGTAGCCGTGATCGTCTAGTGGTTAGGACCCCACGTTGTGGCCGTGGTAACCCAGGTTCGAATCCTGGTCACGGCAATGCTGCGATATGCATTGTCACGGAGTTGGGTTAGTTTTTTGTTATTGCAACAGTCGGCAATTACATTTTTTTTAGTCCCAACAAGGCTTTAAGAACATTTCAATGTATAAAACACCAAGAGTTTGATTTGTTTTATAGACTTTTAATTTTGATTATTTACAGTTTGCCTCTTTGCATAACATACAGAAGATATAATTATTTAATTAATATTAATTAAACTATTTGCATTACTAAAGCTTATAGGGGTTTCAGCCGAACTTAGCATCTGCATCTGTGATTTAGGTTTGTTTTTTTTAGATAGCTTAATAAACACACGCCAGGGCGGAATGTAGTTCTACTTTAGTTGAGGGGAGGCATAAATAACAGAAACAAATTGACACAATTTCATAAAATTAACTACGATAAGAGCGCTTCTCTACAACACGGGGTACAAAATAAGACGGTCAGGTGGATTGAAATTGAAATGTACTTTCAATGCTCCTCTTCACTGCTGGCCGTAGAGCAGTTCCGATCCGGGCGGTATGCTACTAGGGTCCACATTCACATTAAAGTAGTTGGCTGGCGTGGCAACGGAGGGAAATGCGGTGGCCATTCCTGGAGCCTGCTGTTGTTGCTGCTGCTGATGGCGCTGCTGCTGGGGATGCTGTTGCAACGTAAGGTTGTACGGATTTTGCACATACTCCTGATAGATGTCCGCTGCTGCTGGCCCCGCTCCACTCGTCGCCGCTTGGCTTTCGTAAACGGGCGCAAAGCTGTGCACAATGGATGCCTGCGGCATTTTTGGTAGCGATGGGTACGCATTTCCGGCCAGCAGATGACTAATTGGCACATTGATGGCAGGATCGCTGGCTGGAGCCGGCAACTGTTGCTGCTGGGCCTGATACTGTTGATAGTACTGTTGGTAGAGCAGTTGCTGCTGCTGCTGCCCAAACTGTTCCGCAGTTGTCTCCGGCGCCATGGGCACCTCAATGGCGTAGCTATTGTACGTATTGTTGGTGGTTACGATGTTGGTCTGCTGGACTATTGAAGCCGGCTGCTCCGCCTCCTGCGGGCTGTGCGTCGGGGACGTGGTCGTGGCTTGCACGGCAGCAGCAGTTGCCTCATTCACCAAATCCGGCAATAATGTACTTGGTGGTATCGGGTCCGTAACCGCAGGCGGCTGCGGTGGCACAATAATGGGCTGTCCACACATGTACATGAAAAATATTTGTTTTATAATGGGAAAGAATAGTTTATTCTTGTAGAACCTACCTGAGCAAATACAAAGCTGGGTGGTTGTTGCAGTGCGTCGGCCATGGGTGGCTGCAGTATAATGCTCCTCCTCGGCGACTCGACGGGCGAGCCCAGCAAAGGTGTGGCTGCCGGAGGAGTTGGTGCGCTCACCACCAACTCGTTGGAAGCCTGAGTTTGCCTGGGCAAAATGGTCACCGCTGGTACCTGTTGCTGTGGGGCGGCAGTCACAGCTGCCAGTGGAGCTGGGTTCGTTAAGGTCTGAGCTCGCTTGCCTGCAATTAATATTGAGCACATTTATTGTTTAGTTAGTATAAAAATATGAAGACATAAATGCGGAGGTGGAAAGATAAAAGGAAATATAACACTATTCAATTCTTTTTGCCAATTTTCTTGAGCAACTTCAGCTTGGATCTTAGCTTGGCCCATGGTTTCTTGCGCTGCTTAGCCGGAAGGGTATCACATTTGCTCGCGGATATTGAGGAAATCTTTGGACTATAGCCATATAGCGGCAGGGACAAGGAATAATTGGTTGTGCCCGTAGAATGGGCGAATTTAATTTGCGTAAAGTCAAGCGAGATCGCTGAAGTAATTGAATCTGCTGGTGGGATAAAATATTAGACCTATTCTAAAAAGACGCGTTACTCACCTTCGTCGTGGAAAAGCTCCTCCTTCAGGTTGGGCAAAAATTCACCAATGCGTCGCCAGGTTAGCTCCCAAAGAGCCTGTTGTAAACTACCATCCTGATTGTGGAACACTCGCACTGAGTGCATCACCAGCAGCATGTTCTTCAGTATCTCCTGCATCTGCTCCGACAATGTGTCCGATCCCACCTTCATAAAGCGCTCAATGTAGTCCAATATATCCAGCCATAGCTCGTTAAAAGCGTTTCCCAGCTCGATGAGCGTGGTCAGGTGTTGTAGGAACACCTTGGACATAATGGTGGCCGTTCGTATACGCGACTCCTCGAGGAGAGCGGCGTCCAGTTGGCCGGCTGCATTGCTCTCGGGCAGAAGTTCGTTTAGGAGGGGGAACAGCACCTGGTGGAAGCAAGAGCACCATTCTGTTCCCGACAACGTCTGCAGGTCATGGACTAACAAAGCCCGCTGCTGCAGGCATGAGATGGCATGGGTGCGCACCTCCCGCCGCCGATCCATTGCCAGCCTGGCAATGCCCTGAAGCAATGGACACCAGCCCGGTGACCACAAAGCTGCCGACTGCGGCACTGTGCATCCTTCTTCCGCCCACCATCGGAAGATCTGGGCAGTTCGCGTGTACAACGTATACATTAGGTCCAGCAGTTGAATGGACAGCTGTTCGTAGCGCTGGGCCAGGTCCTCCTGCTCTGCCGCATTTCCGTTTATCTGGTTGTCGGACGGGTCGCCCGTCAGAAGAGTAAGATTACTGCTCGAGGCGGAGGAAGCCATGCCCGGTTTGCGTTCGCTGCGCTTCTTGGAACTTTTCTGCTTAGCCATCGATTCCAACTTTCGTCGCTGGCGTATACCTCCATCCCGGCAAGCCTCCACAAAGATGCGGATGCAGCGAACGCAGGCTTCAAAATTGTAAGGCGTGATGTGTGCCACACTGCGCACGATAAACGCCAGCGAATCCCAGCACTTGAAAAGGGCAAACGGAGCGTGGTCCAGTAACTGACAACTGTAAACAAGCGTATTTACTGGAGGAGCACTCAGACTAGGCGGAGATTGTGGTCTGCAAAAGCAACTTGGTTGTATTAGATATGAAAGTTTAATGAGTGAAGAATCTCACCTGGAGGCCGTAGTTAACTCACTGTCTTTGTTATTGACCAGAATCCAGTTCTCAGCACTGGGACTGGAGGCAGCAGGGGCTGCAGATGCCTTCGTGATCTCCGAGTCGGAAGTGTAGCCACGCTCTGGCACGGCAGTTGCGTCCTCCTCGCCACTTATAGCACCATCAGACTTTGCGCTTCCGTTGGGCGG
Source organism: Drosophila sechellia (assembly GCF_004382195.2). Classification (NCBI taxonomy): domain Eukaryota; kingdom Metazoa; phylum Arthropoda; class Insecta; order Diptera; family Drosophilidae; genus Drosophila; species Drosophila sechellia. The sequence goes on along the minus strand of NC_045950.1, from coordinate 8,487,559 downwards.
CAATGGCAGCTGCGCATCATCGTAACTGGGCGGTACAGCTCCGGCTCCCACGCATTCAAGTAGATTGAAAATAATCTGCCAGTCCTGCTCGGAATGAATGTTTTGGGCCGACGTCTTGAGCAGCTCATAGATACCAATAGAAATCTGTTTAGAAATGCGCAGCAACAAGGCTGGCTTAAGCATTAAAAGCATCTTGAGCGATTGCAATACGATCGGACACAGCTCCTCATTTCGCATCAGATAGATAGCTAGTTTTAGGACAGCTACAATGCATCGGTTGAGTAGGTAGTCGTATCCACAGGAGGCACTGCCCATAAGCAGTAGGTACATTTGGTCTCGAACTGCTGGCCACAGCGGTATCATGCGATCACGGTTATGAACCACTATCTTGACCAAAAACTCCATCCAGAAAACAGTTTGATCTTCGGCGTACGGCAGGCCAATGGATTTGTGCCCCTGAGGAGCCTTCAGTAGCGCCAGAACGCATTTGAGTAACTCCTGTAGCGACTCTAGTTGCACAAACTTTGATTCCTGCAGCATTTGATCCAGCTGGCACTCCTTAATGCACTTCCGTCCAAGCTTGATAAAGTCCTGCTCCTCGTACGTTGGTTCTCTCTGACCCTCCGAGCTGATAAATGAGTACAGGCTGGAAAATAGTCCCGATTCCTGCTTCTCGCGGGGTTTTTCCAGGATTAACGTGGCCTTTCCGTTCGCCTCGCAAAAGTCTTCCACTTCGATCAATGATTTTGGCAGCAACTTGAGACGGAAAAGCTGCAGATATAGATCCAAAATGTGTTTCCAGCTCTCTCTTAAGCAGTCGCCGTAGTCGTGAACCAATAGAAACACCGTTCGCATGGCAGCCTGAGCCTTTCCGTTCAATCCAAAGTTCACAGCTTGCTGGGTTTCATTGTTCGCCGGAGCGGGCTCATGCTGTTCTACGCTGCTCAGCAGCGTTGTGAATTTGCAGAGAGTTAAAACGAGGGCATCGAAATCCGAATGCAGATTATAGTGCGCCGATATGGCAGCGGATTTGCTGAAACCTGCAATGTAATCGTAATGTTAGAAATGAATGGTAATTATTAGATGTTGATGTACCTGCTAAAGTTTTTTGGTAGCCCGTTTCAGTGCTCTTATCAAACATAAAGCTTAGGGCGCTCAGAGAAGCACCCCATACAATATTAAAGATCTCCACGTCGTATGATGCGTCATGAACATAATGAAAATGTCCATCGTGTGTGTCTCCTCGTCGAAGCAGTACTTTCCATTGATAGTTTTCACGCACCAGGCCCGTTTGCTCTGCTGGCATAACGATCTCTTCGTTCCTTAAATAATTAATTGAATATAAGCGAATGAGGGTAAGCTATATGTACTAAAGCTTACTTGATTGCATTAAAGACTTGAGCCAGCATTTCTTGATCGAAATCTTCGCCACCGTTTAGACCACGCAAATTCTTAGTGAAATCCTCAAGCGTCATCGGAACATTTAAACGCTTCGCGTTCGAGTTGTGCTGATCCATGTTCAGCATGATGATGGCATAGGCCAAGCGGAAAGCAGCGTCTACGTTGGCAAACGGATCTTGGTTTTGTTTCTATATTGGTGGGATACATACATGATTAATATCTGAGACTCCAAGTATCTTAGTAGATGTGTATACTCACATGCCAATGATCAGAAAAGTGTTCCAGCACCAAAAAGATCAATGGCGCCTCTCCGGGCAATCTGAAGGTCTCCAGATAAAGGCGCAATGCTTGATCCACTCGAAGACCAGTAAAATCAAACGAGTCCACAAAATTAATTAGAATCTTAGAGTCGACGTTCTTCTTTTTCGAGATATATTCGCCAATCATTTTCTTATCGAGCCCGGGATTTTCGCGAAGGAACAGGGCCACCTGCATGGGATCAAGCTCGGCATTTAGGATGCCGTGTTCTTGCAGATACTGGATTCCTTTCTCTGGACGCTGATTAAAACGCTCTGTTCCTTGGGATAGCAGACGCTTCTTTTGCTTGACATTGGCCAGCTGTTCACTGGTTATTCCCACTCCCTCTCCGCCAGATTGTAGTCGTAGTCGCTGTGAGCTCGCATTAATAAAGCTTGCGATATTCTCTACTTTCTCTTCTATAGCTACACTATTGCCAGAATCAATTACGATTCCCTCCAATCCGCTGTTGTGGCGAGAATGGCGGCTGCAACCTGTTGCTGGGGCAGCTTCTGGCAAGGACTCTCTGTTGTTACTGCTATTCTTGCTCGCGGCACAATTTCGCTCGATGCTGTCTATCACACTTAACAGGGTGTCCATTGAGATAATGTGGGTGCTATAAACTGCATTCGTTGCTGACAGCGTATATTTGCTCAGTAGGTTTGTCAGACTTTCAAACATATCCGTGCAGTACAAGTCACAATCGTAGTTGATATACAATTCCGTGACGAAGCCGGGAATGCGCCACAACTGCAGTAGATTGTCCAGAGCGAGTTCTCGCATTTCGTAGGGCGTTTTGGGATTATCGCTAGCAATAATCTCGCTCAATTTTCTAAGGTAGGCTTCCAGCTGAAACTTGAGATGTCCGCGCAGAGACTCGAATAGCAAAAAACAGAGCTGCAAATTGGCGGCAAAGATGCTAAGCCGCTCCGAGCTGAGAAGCTGTAAGGAAAGGCAAGAGTTAGTTTAGAAATAACTAAGGAATCAATTAATATTCCCTTACCGATATCAAGTTTCTGCACAAGTCGTCCTTTACAAGCTCCAGCAAGCCCTCATACTTTCCAATATTATCAGCTGCCACTTCAAAAGCTACTGTGAGTAGACTAAGGCCCGTGTGCATCATGCTATCCGAGTTCTGCTTATCCAGAGGATTGCTGAGGGTTATGAGGAACCGGAACAACTCCTGGATGAAGGGCAGGCCATAAGGGGAGAGAGATGTTACATCGTGATCGGTGGACTGCTGTGTAAAACGGACGCCCACCGAGTTGATGTACTCGCTACTATTTGCTTCGGCGAGAGTGCTGGTTGCTTCACCCGTTTCGCCGTCCAGCAAGGGCTCCGAATCAGTCGACTCCACTTGAATAACAGGAGTGTCCGGGACAGTGGTTTCATCTTCCCCCGTGCTCGCCGTTGTTGTTGGTGTCTGCGTAATCTTTCCCTGCATGTCCAATATGTTTCCCGCTGGACTGGCGGGTGTGGTGGCCAGTATGGGTGCCTTCAAGTGCCCTGGCACCGTCAGATTGGCAGACTGCGGTGTTTGAGGCGGTTCCCCCACTGCTGATGATTTCCTCGGTGCTGTCGGGGCTTGGGCAACCGTCTTACGCTTTAGTTTTTCTTGGGTAGCTCCGCTGGCAGCATCTCCGATAGTAAATCGCTTCTGGAGCATGGTGTCACTGCGCTCTTCGGCGAACTGGGGAAGGCGCATGAAGAAGAGCAGCACCATGTCCTTGAGCGATTTTTCCGCCGAGCGACGCAGCAGTTCACTTAGCCTCGGCTCGAAGCAGATCTTGAAGCAGCTGAGCATCACCTCGCACATGGAACTATTGCTGACGGCGGCTCCTTCCGGACTGCGGATAAGCGTGTGCAGCACCTCAATCACTCGCATAAAGGTGACACCATCCGAGGACTGATCGGTACCCATAAAGCGGGCATGTGTCACAGCATCGGCAATGCGCTCCACAATGTCAGCTAGATTTGGAGATGTGGGATCTGGGGATAGGTACAAAATGAGCAAATGAAGAGGGGAAAGTACTAACTCAGGTTACCTATTAGCCCGTAAGACAAGAATTTATTAATAGATGCCAAGGCTAGGCTAGTCAACGGGCCCGTTGCGTCCGCCGTGCGAATCACCTCGAGAAACGGGGCCAGGAAGACTTGAGGTTCGATCTGACGCAGGTCCTCGATCCGATTTAGCTCATGCTTGAGGTCAATAAACAGCTTCAACAGCAAGTCATCCTCGTCGTCCTGTGGGTGGGGAAGAGGGGCATATATAGTTTCTAATCGCAGTGAGCATTAGGAGCACTGTTTACCACGTAGGCGGTGGCATTCCAACGCGTTCCACGACGCATGGCCGTCATCAGGGTGGCCATTTCGCCCCGCACCACGTAGATGCCATTGCCTGGAAGCGCCATGGTGTCCGCGTGTCCTCCGTTGCGGTGTCTTTCCGACAGCAGCTAGTTGGCTTCCAGTTCCAGGGCTAGCGCAGAAAATTGCAGTTTTCGTGGGGCAGGGCAGCTCCTCCTCCCTTCCGACGACCTTCGCATATGTTTTGGCACTCGCCACTTGCCCACTCGCACACTCACGCTACCTGGACGTATCTGGGCGCGCTGCCTAGTTGGGCATCTCTCACTAATCCTAACTAAACGAACTGGTAAGCTGCTAATTTTTGGTGACGTTTACGTGTCGTTTATGTTCTTGTGTGCAGTCCGAATATTTTGCACAAGCGTCTTCCAACACTGGCGCGGCAGTTCGTCGCTTCGCAGCACTGGCACAGCTGTAGATGCCAACTCGATGCGTAAATTTCAATAGATTAAATTGAATTACATCTGCAAGCGTAGATAAAAAATATAAACTTGTTTTTTAAATAAAATATGTTGCCAAATTGTTGATCAAATTGATTTAATTAAATTGATATTTGAATATGAGAGCCAAAACAGGTGAGCATAAAAGGTCACGCACGCATCTTCAGTCGTGAGCGCTACACCCACCACTAAGTTACACTGGCAATTGGTGCGTAGGCGAATTTCTAATTGGAATCGTTCGATTTTTGAAAAAGAATCGCATTAAATGCAAAGCACTCCTGTTCCAGATTACTGCGCACACTTGCACTGAGGCGACCGAGCACGGGGCAGGTGGATTTACAGGACTCAGCGATACCAAAGCAGCCCACAGGCCGAACAATATGGGAAACACGGACTCCAAGTTGAACTTTCGCAAGGCGATTGTGCAGCTGACGCAGAAGAACCAGAAAATCGACCCCAGCGACGAGCAGTTCTGGGAGCAGTTCTGGCAGGGTCACCAGACGACGCTGGAGGATGTGTTCGCGCTGGTCACCTCGAGCGAGATTCGCCAGATACGGAACGAGAATCCAGCCAACCTGGCCACCTTATGCTACAAGGCGGTAGAGAAGCTTGCCCAGGCGGTGGACAGCAGTTGTCGCACGCAGGCGGAGCAGCAGTGCGTTCTGAACTGCGTGCGGCTGCTGGTCCGGTGTCTGCCCTACATTTTCGAGGATGAAAAGTGGCGCGATTTCTTCTGGAGCAGCCTGCCGTCGCAGGACAAGACCATGCCGTTGGCTCAGTCACTGCTCAATGCCACCTGCGACCTGCTCTTCTGTCCCGACTTCACGGTTACGGCCACGCGGCGTACGGGCCCCGAGAAGGCCGAGGAGCTGGCGAACATCGATAGCTGCGAGTATATTTGGGAGGCGGGCGTGGGTTTCGCCCAGTCACCGCCCCACAACGCCCACATGGAGCGCAGGCGCACGGAGTTGCTGAAGCTATTACTCACCTGCTTCTCGGAGCCCATGTACCGATCGCCGCAGCAGTCCGAGGAGCCCAACAAGTGGATAGCATACTTCACCTCCGCCGACAATCGACATGCCCTGCCCTTGTTCACCTCGTTTCTGAACACCGTGTGCTCCTACGATCCGGTCGGCTTCGGTGTGCCCTACAATCACCTGCTGTTTGCAGACACTACGGAGCCCCTGGTGGAAGCGTGCCTTCAACTGCTCATTGTCACCTTGGATCACGATATGGTGGTGCAGCAGCAACTCACACAACCCGGACAGGCGTCCTACGACGAGGGCAATTGCGGCGACAACTTGTTCATCAACTATCTGTCGAGGGTTCACCGCGATGAGGACTTTCACTTTGTGCTCAAGGGCATAACCAGGCTGCTGAACAACCCACTGGTACAGAACTATTTGCCCAATTCCACAAAGCGACTACATTGCCACCAGGAGCTGCTTATTTTGTTTTGGAAAATATGCGACTACAACAAAAAGTTTCTGTATTTTGTGCTAAAGAGCTCCGATGTTCTGGACATCCTGATTCCCATTCTGTATCACCTAAACTACTCCCGAGCGGATCAATCTCGAGTGGGGTTGATGCATATTGGAGTATTCATACTGTTGCTCCTATCGGGTGAGTCACATGTGTAGTTTTGTTCGTGGAATCAGTGCAATTAAATTAATGTTTATTGATAGGTGAGAGAAACTTTGGGGTTCGCCTTAACAAAGCATACTCCGCCACGGTGCCCATGGATATACCTGTGTTTACTGGAACCCATGCGGACTTACTCATCACTGTGTTCCACAAAATAATAGCCACTGGCCATCAGAGGCTGCAGCCGCTTTTCGATTGTCTGCTGACCATTCTGGTCAATGTCTCACCATATCTGAAAACCCTCTCAATGGTGGCTAGTGTGAAGATGTTGCATCTCTTGGAGGCCTTCAGCACACCCTGGTTTCTGCTATCGGCACCCAGCAATCATCATTTGGTGTTTTTCCTGCTGGAGATCTTCAATAACATTATACAGTATCAGTTCGATGGCAACTCGAATCTAGTCTACACCATTATTCGAAAGCGTCATGTGTTCCATGCCATGGCAAATCTCCCGACCGATATGGCTGGCATAGCAAAGTGCCTGAGTGGCCGTAAAACAGGTGGAAAGTTCAACCTGCCGCGGGTACCGCAGCGGAGAACGCCAGCTGTGTCCCAGGAACTGCCCTCGGCCCATGTGCCAGAAGAGTACAACGAAGAAGACGAGGATGAGGACGAGGAGGAGACAATTAATGAAGAGCCCAAAGCGGAGGAGGATCTCGAATCGGAGACAGAGTCTCATGAGCGATCTCAGGCGGGGGAATTGCAGACGGACATTCTCACGGCGCAGCCAGCAGAGCCAGGAACACTGAAAACCTCCTTGTTGGACACCCCAGGCATTACTCAGATGACGGAGCGGGAGCAGGCGCATCCAAATGACAAGCCACAGGTGGAGGATTCTACGGACATTGTGTCCTACGACAGATCAGCCACTTCGACGCCAACTGACGAACGCAAGTCCACCTCACCTACGGAATTGTCCCGCTTGTCGGTGGCCCATAGGGCCAGCATTCGCATGGTGCCAGGCGAGAGCGATCGTTGGACGCCCACTCCCGAGTGGATCGTCTCCTGGCGCTCCAAGCTGCCGCTTCAGACCATTATGCGACTACTTCAGGTCCTAGTGCCCCAGGTGGAGAAGATCTGCATTGACAAAGGACTGACCGACGAGTCGGAGATCCTAAAGTTTCTGCAGCACGGAACGTTAGTGGGACTGCTCCCAGTCCCGCATCCCATTCTCATCCGAAAGTACCAGGCCAATGCGGGCACAACGGCCTGGTTCCGCACCTACATCTGGGGTGTCATCTATCTGCGCAACGTGGAGCCCGCCATCTGGTACGATACGGAGGTCAAGCTCTTCGAGATTCAGCGCGTCTAGGTCTGTAAGTGGACACCCAGCTACACCAGCAGCGCAATCGTAGCTTACACGCTTTGGCATTTACTGTAGTTAATTTATTTAGTACATATTTCATTCCAAATGTCTTTGTGAAGAATCAGTGTGTAATGAACTACCTTTCCCACAATTTTGCTTATCGGCAACAGAAAAATGAGGCTTATCAGTTACGATGTGGCAATGAGTTCCATTCAACAGATTTGTTATCGGCTTTTAGCATTGATATTTAGTTATTTTTTCTATTTTAGTTAATGACTAAATTATTAAATAACTCATGTTTTTGTAATCTGTGGCAGAAAATGTTCCTTGTGCCGTATATTTTATTGCTTGGCTTTATTTATTTTATATTTTAATAATTTAACATTTTCCTGTGCCTACCAATAATAAATTACTTTCACTCAGCCACTCTACAAACGATTCGCTTTATCCAAACAATTTTGTAGCTGCTCTCCTATTGACACCATAAAAAGCTTTACGTTCTCTTTTAATAATTAGGAAACTTTAGTTGAGTCCAATGAACTGCTTCTTAAACTTAATTAAATATAGACATTAATGATAGAGTTGAGAAAGTGTATTAATTTACTGTCTACGTGTGTTTATAAACTATATACACAAACTAAACATATGACACCTATACAAGTCAGTTTATATAAATCATATATGAAATATAGAGCAGAACCCAAGATAAGTAATAAATAATAAATTAATTTCATAAATCGAACATAATATTGTATTTTAATTTATAAAAATGTCGAAATATAGATCCAAATGACAGTTACTAAAAAGCAGTTTCATATCAATCGATTTTACATTCTTGTAGGTTGCGATCACGGTGGAGAGAAAGGACTTCATCCTTTCTTTTTCGCTTCTTCAGTCGTTCTTCTTGCTCTCGATCCTCCAATAGTTTGACCAAATGCTGATGCCAGTAGAAGTATTTGAAGAAAAACAATAGTAGCAGCACCGAAGTGGTGACAATGGATGCGGTGGTGATCTCAACGGGCTTTTCGCCTTCTTCTTTCACTCGCTCTGAGAAATGACGGGTGGATATTCTAAGGCGGAAGTTTCGTTTGCTTGCCGCAACAGTGTGGCGATCCTTGGACACCGAAAGCAACAGCGGTAGTTGTCACGACTGGATTGGATTGGGAGTGGCAGTGGATGCGGGTACTGGTGGCGGAGCTACTGGAATAATGGAGAACTTAATGAACGCGCTCTTGCTGCGCCTTTGCACTATTCTGCCAATTAGTTGTGGTTCCTTAATGGTCTGTTCGATGGCCTTGACTATGCGCTCGGCGCTGCTCTCGTCCGATCCACTGGCATTGCCCTGGATGAGGATGCGAACCTCGTGTCGCTTGCCCAGCCACTTGACAATGTTCTTGAGTCTGGAGGAGAGATCGTGCTCTGTGATGCGCGCTCCAATGGTAAGGGATTTCTCCGATTTCTTATCCTTAACTTTTTCGCTCGCTGATCTCGACTGCTCTGCATCATCCGACAGCATTTCAGCAGCTGTGACTAGTCTGCAAAATATAGCAACTTCATAACAATAACCAGGTACCGATTATATACATATATACCCACTTGAACATGGCTCTTCCTGTTTTGGCATCTGTTTGTTCCAAGCGCAACAGATGCAGCTCCCGTCGCTTGGCCAACTTCTGGGCCTCCTCCAAAGTGGTAATGCTCATCGACTGGTTCTGTTGGATCAGGGTGATCTTCTGGACATTTGCCTTCAGACTCCGGGTATCCCTCGTTCTACTTTCTCCTGGGCTTCCACCCACCGGCTTTTGATGCTGCGCCAAACTCCAGTGGACGGAAAAGGGGCGTAGGAGTTGCTGCTGAATCGATGATGCGGCAGCATGATTTAACATCAATCTGATGCGCTGCATGTTTGTCTTTCAAATATATTTTTGTATATCCCTTGGTTATTTCCGATTTTCTTTTGCTTGTGCAATTTTTTTGTCTCAGAGTTGTCAGGTTATGTGAAACAGTGTGTTTTAACAGCTGTTCCGGCAGGTAAGAACCATATGACGGCTGGACTTATCGATAATTCAAGCCGCCAATAACGATTGAACTTAAAAAGAAAAAGGCGTAGTATGTTTTTTCTTCAGAATGAAAAATACGTCGGATAATATGATAAAACAACCAGGATCAGCAGGCTTATAAAAATTTCTTCAAAATATGAAATGTTTTTCTTCAGAAATTTGATAGAAACATAGAAAATCAATTGCTCGCGTGACACATGAATTCTAAAAATTTGTTTGTGTATTTGGTTTTAGCTTATCGCTCTTGGGTATTTTAGAAGCCGAGCTTCGAAATCGACTTCAGTTCCTAAGAGAGCTATCACGATGAAACTACAAGTAAGTGAAGTGTTCTGTTGAAAAAATATTCAACTATAAAGTGTTTTTCATCCTTTAGTGGCTCCTGTTTGCCTTCTTGGTGTGCTGTTTGGTCATCCATTCATACGCTGACTGTATTCCATATTGCTGCCCGTATAATGGACATTGCAGAATATGTTGCCACCGTAATAAGTGGCACACAATTGTAAAGAGAAATGCATGGTGTAGTGACTCTTTCGCCTATGGTTAAAAGGCGAAATATGGAAAATGTAAATGGGAAAATAGTTAAATTAATAAAGTTCGTTTTTAGTTTATGGAACTACAAAAAAATGTCTGTTAATAAATGTTTAAAATGGAGCTATTGAAGGGTTTACCATATTAAAGTAATATAAATATAATATAAAAAGTTTTAAGCTCAGATATTAGTTTCCTTAGAGGCCAAAGAAGTCGAGTCATTCGAGTTACGCAGATATGCTTATCAGAAGTACAAAACTAGAAAAAAGTGCAAATTCCAAGGCTCCATTCTCGGATAAGAAGCATGTTGTCATGAAATTTTTTATTCGAATTCCCTACGCTAATGTGAAAAAAATGTGTAGGCTAATGAAAAACTTGTAAGTATTGTGTAAGAGTCAAAAAAATTTACAAATATACAAAATGTAAAAAACTGTACGCATTTGTAAAAAGTATACGAACAATCGATTTGATAGTTCTTTCAATATGATTTTGGAAAACTAAGGACTAAGGAACTAGTTGTGTTGTTCACACATTTATTATATATTAATTTCTATAAATAAATTTATATTTGTATATCCACAACTAGATTATTGAAAATATGTGACAGGTAGTAGAGATAAATATTCTTGATCAGGATCCATCCGGGAACTATAAAAGCTAGACGATTAATATTAAGCATGCAGATTTCGATGACCACACCTCAGAAAATGTTTAACACAACAGATGAAAAATGTTTAGTTTAGTGGTAAGGGCTCGAAATTTCTGGGTAAGTATATTCTAGTAACTAAATGTGGAATTAATTTCTAATCCGATATCTAGAACCGGCATAGTTTCTCCTGCGGCTTGATGCCCGCTTTTTCTCCCGAGCTTGCTGCTCCGTCTGCCAAATGGCACGGAAATCCTCGCACTGGGGCGAGTTGGTGTGCTCCTGCTGCAGTGCAGCCATTTCTGGCTGCCGGCATTTCTCGCAGTCCTCCCACCGCCTGAACTTGTTCACATTCCGATCGCACTGATCCGCGGCATACAGCATGCACTCATCCGCACAGAAGTTGTAGAACCAGAACTGACCCGTAATAGTTTGATCGTGGCAGCGTGGCTGAGCCGTCTGAACCATTTGGAAGCAGCGGTAGGACAGAGAGGGGTCCACATCTCCTCCAGGTGTATACATGTCCGGATTGCCAAAGTTGCTTACCCTTTGCCATTGTTCCCTTGGCGAAACCATTTCAGGTGTCTCTACGATTGAGCCGTATTTGTTTGAGGGCCTTTGACGCTGCCAGGGAGCTCGTTCCACATCCTCCAAGCGCGGATCATCGAGACGTGACTGTCCAAACCACTTGGGTCGTTCTGATTTTTCTGCTTGCTGGCGGACTCTATCGTAGTTTGTGGGCCTGAGCGACGGAACATCTCTTCCCAAATTTGTTTGCCTGTTCAAGGCCCAGTTGCCAGTGTTACCCTTAAGATTGCCCACTTCGAATCCTCCAACTGCTCCATTTCGTAAGTCATCGTAGTCACCAAAGTTCTCTGCCTCTGGTTCAACTTGTGGCCCATACATATTACCTCCAATGCGTCCTGGAGAAGCCCCACCATAGGGACTATCCATGTCGGCGCTGTAGGATCCTGGTAAGCTACCAAGGCAAGCTCGACCAGAGCATTTTCGCGTTTCCTGCAGCTCCATGCGATGCACACCCTGGCACTGGAACTCTGCTTGAGGATTAAGGTACTGCCTCTGGCGCATCTCGTAACCATCGCCACAGGTTACACTACATGGGCTCCAGCTGCCCCAGGAACTTAGTTCGCATTCGGCACGACGATGTTGGGACGGTTGATAACCAATCCTCCTTGGGTCTGGCTCCAGGTCCTCAAATTCCTCCGGCTCCCGCATGAGATTGTTTTGACCACACATTTCGCCCTGGCACTCGCGCTCCTCATACTGAGCCACATTGCAATTGTAGACCCTTGCGAGTTCTGGTTGCTTGTAGACACGTCTTCTATACTGCATGCCAACCCCGCATTTGGAGGAGCAGTCGCTCCAACTGGACCATGGATGGGTGAAACATTCACGCGGCACATCGGGATCGTTGTTGGCTGGAAATGTGATATAGTTTGTTAAGGTCTTCCTCATTAAAATCCCACTTACAGTCCTCATCTGCACATCTTCTCTCGTAGATTCGCTGGCGCTTCACCGTCAGAATGGCCATGGGTTTCATGGGAGTTCCGGATATGTCGTAGAAAGGAGAGCGCGGATCATTGGGAAAGTCGGAACGCATGCGTCTAATGACATCTGGCGGAACTTGGGGCTGATCGGATGACTATCAAAATAAAGGTGAACTATTTTGTTTAACCAAAATTCTATTAATTTCCAAATACCGTATAGGTGGGACCCGAATCTGTGCCCACATCCCACGGATATAGGTTGATCACTTTTTCCTCCATCCATGTGCAGTTGCGCAGGCACAGTTCCAGTCCAGTGACGCCCACAATCCAATCGGGAGAGGGTTCTATCTTGGAGGCAAAGGACGCCATGTGGTGAATGGGATCTACTCGCACCGAGGCCATCGTCTTGCTGCTTATGTTGGGATACGATGGACCCCGTGCCTTGATTATCGTCCGTATCTTCTGATCCTGTAAGAGGGAAGATGTAACATAGAGTACTTCCTACCAATCGTTCCAAGCATGGAGTCACCCGAAAATTGATGCTGAACTCTCGCTCCAGCAGACGCGAACTGCAATGTTCCGCATATTCCTTCATAGCCGCGCTGGCCAGTTCTCCGGACTCCCAGAAACGATAATCTGAACTGTGGGCGGCTCCCAGAAGCTCACAGAATCGAGTCTCCCAGCCTCGAGTGGGGAAGTCCTTGGGATGCAGGTTCCTGGACCAGACGCCTTCAAATATAAGCTAATGAGAGGAGAATTGTAGAAGGTAATTTGGTCATACCGTGCGACTCACCTCATAGCGCGCCTCATCGCATGCACAGCAGGGCACATCCACCGCCGCCGGAGCAGTTGGCTGACTCTCCACATCATCTGTGATCTCCTCGCAGATGCGTTTCGTTAAACCGCCATCATCCATGTGCCACACCTCCCGATGCTGCTGAACTGTGGCCCGGATCAGGACGCAGCCACTGCCCGGCTCGCTGGGCGCTACCCATGTCAAGTGCATGTGCGTCTTGGAGTTCGTATTGGTGTTCTCCACCATGTTGATGCAGTTCGGACTGAACCGGGTCTCGATCATGTCGCTAAGCTCAAAGCGACCCAAGTCATCGTTGTAGCTGAAGTCACCATTCTCGTTTTCCAGTGCCATGATAAAGCTGATGTAGCGGTGGCCATTGAAGGCATTAAGAGAGACTGAAAGAGAAATGCCCAGTCGAGTTAAATCTCAGAACTGGAAACAATCAAAGCCGGGCCCTTATCGGCGGCGACCTTGAATTCGAACGAATTTGCAAAGTTTCGTGATAAGCCCCTCTTTTTGTTTACTAAACAATAAACATTGCGCGAATTCAGCCTTAGAATAATCCGAAAGTCCCATGCTAGCGACAATCTCCCACGAAGTTCAAGCGCAAGGCCAGTGAACCCATCCATACTCACCGTTGTATTCCTGGCCGAGAATGTACGTTTCCGGATTACCCGACACGCTTATCATAAAGTTCTCATCCACCGGAGATTTGGGCGAGCCCGTGTTCGTTGGGCGGCGCGTGCAAATCAAGGAGCTGACTCTGCCAATCACCAGGGACCCAAGCAGAAGTAGCTCCACGAGAGGAGCACCACTTGACCACCACATGTTCTTGTTATTCTATAGGAGACCGTATTTACCGTGTAGAACCATTCGACGCGAGCAACTGTTGCAAACTGAGCGAAGATTCCGAACTATTAGTTCACCAGACGGCGAGAAGAGAAGCTTCAGAGCCGACAAAACCCACCGATAAGACAGAGCGTATTGTTTTTCTGACCCACTGATTCCCACAAATCCGTCGGGCTCTTATCAGTCGACGATGCAGGAAAGCCAAAAAGTAAGATTTCAGCTCTCAAAGACCGTTTCAAAGAGAATTCAATCCATAAGATCTCGTTGGATGGAAGTGCATTCAAAAAAAGAGCAAGAGTAAAGCCTTAGTATTTTGGTTCGACTGTCAGATACCCTTGAAGCAATAATGAATCAAACATGGAGTATAAGTTAGACATGATTATACCATAAATTAATATTTATTCTCTTCTTTAATTCTCTATTTAAGCAACTTAAATGCATTAATTTGTTCAGCCGCCATACCGACCGCGTCTGGATGTGTCGTATCTGCTCCTGGTCTGAGACATGGGTTCTCCAATATCACCTGCTTCTCTTGTTTCTCCATAGGATCCACCTCCTGCTAGATCATAGGACCTTCCTCCCGGTTGATCATAACTTTTTCCTCTTGATAAGCCATAGGACCTGTCTTCTGGTTGGTCATAGCTTCTACCCGTCGATAAGTCATAGGACCAATCTTCTGGTTGATCATAGGATCCACCTCCTGTTTGCTTATAGGACTTACCAGCTCTTTGATTATATGATCTACCAAATGTTTGATCATAGGATTTACCAACCTTTTGATCATACGATCTACTTTCTGTTTGATCATAACCTATTCCACTCGATTGATCATAAGGTCCACCTCTCGTTTGGTTTTGGTCGTAGGATCTCCTTCCGTACAAGTCCATGGCATCGTTTTCGGATCGCTCCATGTTTATTTGGGGCTGCAGACAGGTGCCCTCGCAGGCCGTCAGGGTACGGAATCGGTTTCTATTCTGATCACAGTTGTCCGTGGTGAAGATCTTGCATTCGTGATCTTCGTGATCGTAGAACCAGTAATTGCTCTCCACCACCGGTTTGGCGAAACAGGGAGTCGTCGAGGCATATGGCTTCTCAAAGCAATAATCCTGAACGACATTATAGTTGCCATTGATATCGTTGCTATTGCCCTCCACATTCTCGTGCTGACTGGGATACCGACCTGCAAAGGGAGTGCGAGGTGTGAAGCTAGGAGTAGTGTATTCATTGTAAGTGTCCTTATTGTTATAGACCGAATTGAAGTCATTGTAGCCGGGTCTATTGCCCACAAGCTTGTCATTGCTGTAGCTATTTGTCGGTGGAAAGCCCTTGGCATAACCACCACCCATGTTGTCAGATGGATAATACGCCGGTCTCTGTGGGTTTTCTATCTGATCGAGCGGTAAATTTGGGGACTCCTGTGCGTTATCTCTGGGGTTGGAGGGAGATTTATCTTTCCATAAATTGTAGGGCTTTCTATTCCACGCCTGGTTGCCCAAACCTAGACTGGAATGCTCCTGATTACTGTTCCAAGAAGTGGTTTTGCCCATGTAACCGCCCTGATCAGACTCTCCGAACACATCTGGTTCCGGAAAGCCATCGAGTTCGCCATTATCCGGAATGGTGCCACCACACTCCGATCCAATGCACTCGCGAGTTTCCTCGAGCGGTATTCGCATCACGGACAAACAGCGCTCCCTGGCCTGCGGATTGTAATAGTTCCGCGTTCGAGTGGAGGATCCTCTGCCGCATGTCTTTGAGCACGGTGACCACTCGCCCCAGTTGGTCAGCTGGCACTCGGCCATTGAGCCACCACTTGGGGGATTTTCCATGCCCAGGCCAGGCTCCTCGCCTTCCAGTTCCTCCTCAGCTGCCCCACATTGGGTTCCCTGGCATTGGCGAAACTCCTCCAAGCGCCTATCGCAATTGAAGTTGGCTGCTAGATTGGGATTCTTGAAGCTACGCTGACGTTGGGAGTAGCCCTGACCACATCGCGTGCTGCAGTTGGTCCACTCGTTCCAAGGGTGTACAGCGCACTCCAGCGGTCCTTCCTGGGGAACTAATACTAAAGATTACGAACAGGACTTACTGTGATTACAATAATGATCACTTACCCTCTTCGCACTCCCTAATGTAGAGTTTCTTCCGGGTCAAGTAGAGCGTGGCCAAGGGTTTCATTGGAGCACCGGTTTCATCGTAAAATGGCGAACGATGGTCGCTGGGATACGACGATGTTATACGGCGCACCACATCCGGCGGCACTTGTGGCTCATCTGAGGACTTTAAAGGAGATAAATATAGTTCATACCAAGCTAGGTTCACCTACCATGTACGATGGTCCCGAATCCGTACCGATGTCCCAGGGATACAAATTCAAGACCTTTCGCTCCAGCCACGTACAATTGCTCAGGCAAAGCTCCAATCCAGCCACGCCCAGTATCCAATCGGGTGAGGGATCAATCTTGGCTGCTAGCGAGATCTGATGGTGTACTGGATCCAGACGAGCATTGGCCAAGGTTGTTCCAAATGTTTTCGGACGATAGGGAATTCCCGGAGCCTTTATAATAGTCCTCACCTCGCCATTCTGTTAGAAACACCATGATGAAGTGGATTTAATGCGATAAAATTGATTACCGACTTGAGTGTTCTCCCTGATCTCATTCTCCAGGGTACGTGTAGCTCCGTGCTCGGCCAACTCCTTCATGCCCTTGCTCGCTTTTCCTCCGTAGGCCCAGTAGCGATAGCTGTGGCTATGCGAAGCACCAATCACCTCGCCCAAGCGTGTGCGCCAGTCCTCAGAGGGAAAGTCCTTCCAATGGGTGTTCCTCGCCCACTTTCGCTCCAGAACGATCTAAGAGATACGTCACTTTAGACACAATATCACCAAGAGTTGAGAAGATGTTCCCACCTCATATTTGGCTTCATCGCAGGCACAGCAGGTTTCCAAGGGTGGCGTTAAGCTGTTTAGTTCGTCGATTTCCTCGGGACAAATCCGCTTGGTCAGGAAGCCATCGTCCAGAAACCACACATCACGATGTTGAACCACACCAGCCTTGATTAGTACACATCCGCTGTCCGGATTACGCGGTGCTATCCAGGATACCGCGATGTAGATCTTGGCATTCGTATTTGTGTTCTCCACCATGTTCTCACAACTGGTACTGAAGCGGGTGTCTCCGACTCCCAGCAGTTCAAAGTGACCGGTCATATCCTGACCACTGAAGGCAGCCGACGGATCCTCAGCCTCGACCACCAAGGTAAAGCTCACGAATTTCATGTTTATTGGACAGGATAACGAAACTTATAATGATAAATGTTGAAGTGAAAGCTTCTAGGCAACTCGAGACTCTCACCATTGTACTGATGTTCTGGCACATAGGTCTCTGGATTGCCATCGATCAGGATCTTGAAGTTATCATCCACAGGCGATCGGGGGCCACTGGCACCTTGGGGTATTCGATTGCAGACTCCTCTGACCTCGGAAGACAGCAGAATGAGGAGCACGATATGGCGGAGCATCTCTTCTCAATCTTAGCGATCCGTACTGGGTCGAGGCTCAACGACGACTGACCAAAACTGATGGGTAGCCATCTCCATTAATTGATGAGCATTTCCAATTTATCAATTATCCCTTAAATGGCGCTCTCGGTGTTGCCAGCTTATGGCATCTTGATTGAGTTGTCGTCAATTAGGAATGGTTTGTTTTTATGGCAAGCTTTTCAATTGATGAATTGTGCCCGGGTTCTTTGAACTTGCAACCCGGCGAAAAATCACTCGTAAACTGGCCACAGTTTGCTTAATGGAACTGGGTCAAGGTTAAACTCAATCGGAATTAAAATTACCACGCGAACACAATTCTGTTTTATTGTTTTTAATACACATTTAATCTGTGGCGGGAAAAGCTAGTGTAGGTAGTCTGGAATGTTTCATATATTTAACGATATCCATTGGTAATGATTACATAGTTGGATTAGAACTAATACTTGTAGCAGTTAATGGTATGTTCACCACCGCTCTGGATCATCGTTGCTGGTCAGCAGGCAAGGCATCATCACGCACTTTTCCATGCGGACGCGATCCTTGCACTTAAAACTCAGATCGGTGTTCATTAGGGTTCGGGTGCGCTGGCGAACGGCATTATCGCCACACGTGGCGGTACATGGTGTCCAGGCGGACCACTCCGAGTAGCGACACTCGTCCTGCGGCTCCGGTTGCGGTGCTCTCACCACATGCCTTCGCTCTCCGAATCCCCGTCCACTGATGGAGTACATGTCATCGCACCGCTGGTAGCAGCGATCCAAACGTACCAGATGCTTGGGACACGGCTTTCCGCCGTACTTCGGAGTACGGAGCACGCGACGCGTTCGCAACTGGAAGCCATCGCCGCAGGAGGCGTTGCAACTGTGGGACACCCAGTCGGAGACGACACAATCAGTGGCAGGAATACCATCGTGCTGCAGTTCCTGTTTGTGTCGCGGCAGACGACATGTCTCCTCGCACTCCTCCTTCGACTTGAATTTGTTGCGATTTGTATCGCAACGATCCGACCAATAGATGGCACACTGGTCACTCACATGGTCGTAGTACCAGAAGTTGGCCACATCGTTATCCCGACACGGACTGTCGGTCAGCTCTTCGTAGCAGAAGCCGGGAACGATGGTATCGCAGCTGGGATTGGTGCAGTTCACCTCCTCGTGCAGCTTGATGTGTCGACAGGGATCCTGGCCGTCATCATTGGGATCCGTTACTCCGTACACCTGGTTGTTATTCCACACCTTGCGAATACGCTGCCGCTTTCCATGTCCACCGCATGGCCCCATGCACGGCGAGAAATCCGACCATGGAGTGACCCCGCAAACCGGTGGTATGTAATCCTCCCGATGCTGACTGTAACTCTCAAAGTTGCGGAATATGGAGCGTTTCTCAGCGGATCCACCTCCGTCGCCACCGGCCTGTTCCTCCTCCGGTTCTCCAGCACCACCTTCGTTCTCAATGTCCCCACCGCATTCCATGGCCTCGCAGATCTTCGTCTCATGCAAACGCGCCTTGCTCGCTTTCTGGCACTTCTTCTTGGCCTTCTTGTTTAGATAGTGCCGGGATCGGGTCATCTCGCCGGTTCCACAAGTCACGGTGCACGAAGACCATTCCGACCAGTCAGACAGACCGCACTGGGGATCGTCGCTGCTACCTGGTGGTGGTGCCACCTCCGTCTCGCCGCCTTCAGCTGTCTCCTCATTGAAGCCAGCGCACTTGTGTCCCAGGCAGTTCTTCTCCTCACGTAGGGCATTGTTGCAACGATGACGCTATGGTGTCAAAATGTATATATAGTATGGGATCCAAATTATATATGTCGTCTTAATTACCGAAGCCAGTGCAGGGTTCTTGAACTCTCGGATCCTGTACTGCTTGCCGGGACCGCACTTTGTGGTGCACTCATCCCATCTGGACCACGAGTTTGTGGCGCACTCCGGCGGCACCTGTTCCGCTACAGGATTAAAGTATATAGTATTTATATTCACAAAATAAATATATAGTTCCATTTCACTTACAATCGGAGGACTCGCAGTTCTTCTCGTAGAGTCGTCTTCGATTGATGTGCAAGGTGGCCAGTGGCTTCATCTGGGCACCAGTGGGATCATAGAAAGGCGAACGGGGATCGTTGGGGAAATTGGACTTGATGCGGCGAACTACATCTGGAGGCACCTGTGGCTGGTCAGCGGACTGAAAAGTATTCGTGATTAACTCTCTAGAAGACTAAATTATGGAAATCGTCTTACCATATAAGATGGCCCACTATCGGTGCCCGCATCCCAGGGATATAGGTTGTGCACCTTGTTCTCCACCCAGGAACAGTTGGGCAGACACAGCTCGAGGCCGGATACACCAACGATCCAGTCTGGAGAGGGATCCACCATTGATACGAGGGAGATCAAATGGTGGTTGGAGTCCACGCGGAAAACGGCAAATGTTTTGCCCGTAACATTCGGATAGGCAATGCCCCTTGCCTTGATGATCGTGCGAATGTGTTCGCTCTGATCCTTCAGCTCACTCTCCAAGGTCCTTGTGGAGCCATGCTCCGCCACCTCACGCAGCCCCTCGCTGGCCAGCTCTCCATACTGCCAGAATCTGTAGTCCAGAGTGTGCGAGGCACCAATGATGTCGCTGAATCTGGTGCGCCAGCTATTCGCTGGGAAGTCCTTGGGATGGGTGTGACGTGACCACTTGCCTTCGAAGGTAAGCTAAAGAAAGGAGGTGTTAATACCATCTCAATAATGAGATAAATGAATCCCACCTCATATTTCGCCTCGTCGCATGCACAGCAGGGATCCACGATGCTGGGCTGGGTATCAATGTCGTCCACCTCCTCCTCGCACATTCGCTTGGTGAGGAAGCCATCATCCATGAACCACACATCCCGATGCTGCATCACCGTAGCCCTCAGCAGGATGCAGCCCTGTCCCGGACTCGATGGAGCCACCCAAAACACATCCACGCGTGTCTTCACGTTCGTGTTGGTGTTCTCGACCAGATTTGGGCAGCGCGGACTGAAACGGGTCTCGGCGAGATCGGCGATCTCCCAGGTGCCCAAGGCATTGGCGTCACCATCGCCGTCCCCACTCTCCAAATCCAGGGCCAGCATAAAGCTTATAAAGGTCAAGCCAGAAAATGCACTGAGGCTAACTGAAAACGAGCAAAGGAGGATTAGAGAATAGAAAGAGAAATCTAGAAATTTTTAAATTTAATTTAATTTAAAGCAGCTGTATCACTCACCATTATACCTTTGACCGGGCACATAACTCTGCGTATTTCCGTTTACGGACAGCACATAGTTGTCATCCACCGGTGACTTCGCTGCTGTGACTCCCGGTGGAACCCTAATGCAGCCCTCGATCCGCGGAATAACTCTCGCTAATGCGAGCAGAATAGCAAAACCTTCCAGTGCTTTCATTTCAAAGAGCTGCAAAATGCAAATTTGAGTCGGAATCATTTTATGCAGCCACGTGGTTGTGAGGAAAACTATTTCTGGCCACCACTAGCACAGCACTTAATTGTCTTAATTATCCGCATTGGTATCGAATGTCAATGGCAACCAGTTTCGAATTGAACTTGAATTCGTAGAAATAGCCTTCAATTGAATGACTTTGCGTGATGTCACACATAGTGCATATTGCTATTTTCACAGACACTTTCCATTTCCTTTGAGATCCAAATTATGCCAGCTCAATTGCCATGCGGAACTTGAACTAGGCGGCTTGTTGGTTGTTTACCCCTTGAAAATGTGATCGCATTGCGTATATATAGTCTGTACTATATAGACCGTCTACGTCACTGATTAAATTCAATTGAAAAACGCGCCGAAAGTCTACAGCGAATTCGAAAAACAGAGGGTGACAAAAAAAGACCATTTCCCATGGATCTAAATCATTAAAGGCACTTCTAGGGCTTCACCTCAGTACTGCACTTATGTATATTGTAGCACCCACTTTCACTAGCACATCAGGTATGTTACTCCACTTGATTAAGTTATTTTGAGAAAATAAACTAATAGCAAGATGGTTCAGATTGTTTGATACTCTTCTTGCTCACTATTGATGGATCGTAAATGAAACAATCTCGAAATATATGCTTTTTGAGGAAAATCCGAACTAAGAACTTACTCGGTGGACGCACGAACAGCAACTGAATGCAAATTTCGCCGAGTCGATTATTGGACGGACGATGTGCATCATTCGGGACCGACGAATGGATTACATGGAGAACCTCAGAGAGGGAGAAACTGCGCTCTACGTTTCCCTCCCATTTAGCTTAGTTTTCGCCTCTTTTGCAGATTCGCATTTGTTGATAGAAACCACTAGTTTTCATACACGCTCATTCTAAACAAACAGACCCCAAAAACACCGGGTACATTGGAACTGACCTTTCGAAAACAAAATTTAGATCAAGTGTGCTCTGAGTTTTAATTCATGTTAGTTTCACGGATCACATCGTTTGGATTAGTCAGAAAGCATTTTTGTACCATTTACACTAGACGTAGTTCAACTGGAAATATTTAGAAACAAATTTTCTAATACTGTTTTTTTTCCTCATTTTGATCATAAAAATCGTTTACAAAACAGCGTTGACTTCCGAAACTTTAGCTATGAGTTCCAGCGTGACGCCGCCTTCTGTTCGTGGTAAGTACCTGTACCTTACTCGCTATACGAATGGGGGGCTTCAAATGAGCGTTATACTCGTTAGGTAACAAAGCTTTCTGGCTGAGGTCAGGTGGAAAGGTGGAAAAGCCAGCCCCAACCAAAGCTACATGGGTGAGTGAGAGGACAGAAAAGAGGTTTTCCAAGGCATGAATGCTTTACATCCTTCACAGGCTCGCACTTCTCCATGTGGTGGTGTCTTCTCTACTCCTCCCGTCGACAACTGCGACGAGAGCCCAAACATAAGTAGGCTCAGTCGCATTCCAACTAGGCGTGGAGCGAGTCCGTCGTCTATCCATTTGCGAAAAACTTCTCTGGAGCGGCTTACTTCTTCGCCGAATATGCGCCCGTGTATCAGTACGTATTCGTTGCCCAATCGACGGGTCGAGCCCGAGCATAATGTTGTTGAGCCCGATCGGAAAACTGATATCGATGAGTTCAATCCCCCCAAGCGGAACGTGGTTCCAGCAAGGACCCGTGTCCACACGACGCCAGTCGGTGGGTATCGCGAATCCCTAAAACGTAGTCCACTTCTGATTATGCTGTCCACAGAACCTAATCAAATCGGAAAGAAGACTGAAAAGGGGTCGCATCTCCGTGTGCTGGAGTTGAACCGGATGCGGGTCTTTGAAACGCAGAAGAAAAAACTGGAGAACTTGCAGTCCGAGTTTATGCACAAGATCCGTTCAATGGGTTCAGATCTCCGGAATCAAGGGGTCTTCAAGTTTGTGGGTATGACTGTAAACGATGAATGCAAGCTCGTGGTCCACCAAGATGATCTACTTCGATTGCCCAAGATTATTCGTAAGTCTTTTGGTTTTACATCTTCAATTGAATGAATTTGTATCACTTTTAATTGCATACATTTATTTTCTAGCCTCTGAAAGTATAAATGACTTGAAAACCAGGTGTCGTGCGATTGTAGAGCAGGGGGTTATGTTGGTTTACGACCATATACCAAGAATTCAGAGGGCTCAAAATGATCTCGAGGCTAGCGAAAAGCGTGAGGAAACTCAATCAAAGTTGTCTAAGCTAGTGGTAAGTTTTTGTGGAACCTCTGATGCACTAGCAATGTGAAACTATTTTATTATGTCTCCAGGAAGAAAAAATGACTTTGCTCGTCGAGGAGATCGAGCAGTTGTGCGGTGCAGGCTCCAAACACGAATCACCCAACAAAAGTCTTTACCGCGAGATAGGAGAGCTGCGATCCCAGAAGCAGGCCATGGAGGTTCGTTACTTTGACGCCCAGAAGGAGCACACTGAACAGATCAACCAGTTGCGAGCTGATCTCGACGCCAAGCTGAAACAGGAGCTGGCCAGTCGAGATCAGATCATTGTGGAGCTGAGAAAGAGCCTGCGACGAAGCGAGGATATGCTCAATGATCAGTCCATTCGATTGGCCGAGAACAATTCCAAGCTGTTGACAGAGGATTCCACCATCGAGGTACTGCGCTCCGAGGTAGCCAGGCTCATGGCTGTGTAAGTTAACTGGTCATCTCGGCACTCAAGATTCTTACAGATCTTTCCTTGTATCGTTTCTAGAAAAGCGCAAATGGTTCAGCGTCTCGAATCAGCGGACATGGGTCTGGAGCGGGCCCGAAATTCCGTCGATAAGAACCTGAAACAGATCGACTACCTGGAAGGCGAACTGAAGGAGGCCCGTGAGCTCATCGTCCATCTGCAGAAGCGTCCGGATGCCATGGACGCGGGCGTGAAAGAGAAGGATTTGATCATTGCCGATTTGAAACTGCAGCTGCAAGGACTCGAGCAGCACAAGAAGGTCATGAACAAACAGGTGGAAAATACCATAAAGCAGCATGCCGACCTTGAAGAACTGGGTAACCACTATAAGGAGGCTCTACAGCAGATAAGGTAACCCGCTTGTGGTTAACAGTATCTTGATTAACTTATCTCTTGCTTGGTTAACCAGCGATCTAAAGGAGACCCTAAATGTTACCAATGCCAAACTGGATATGCAATCCAAGCTCGAAGTGCAGCTGCGCAAGGAAGTGTCCAAGATGCGAGAGCAATCGGTGATCGATCAGAAGTTGCTGCGCGCTCGCAGCGAATTGATAGCGACACTGCAGAAGAATGGCCAGGATAGCAGCACCAAGCTAGACCAAATGTACTATCAAGTTAGCGAGAAAGACACTCTTATCAATCAGGTCCGCCGAAAAAGGAATTGGCTAGCCTCGCTTATGCTTATCCTTATTCCTCCTGCAGGTAAACAACCAGCTGATGTCGAAGGAGGAGGAGTTCCAGAATCTCTACGGGACCCTCACGCACAAACAAATTGAAGTTAGGAGGCAGGAGCATATCATCAAGTTGCTAAAGGAGCAGAATTCACGGGTATCATTGTTGCGAGCCAATCAGGACGAGCGGAATGCCACGATGGAGGAGGAAATCATTAATCTTAAGAACACAATGTAAGTTCAATAACCATACGAGTTTGAGTAGAAGTTCGCCAGCTTGCTATACTTTACACAAATCCCCTGGTAGATTTTCAATTGCATTCGGGCCATATACCGTGGAATGAGGTTAAAGTCAATTGAAGTACCAATTTCAACTGGACCAGTTTCCAAAATATTTGAGTAAGTGATAGCAATGCAGCGAACTTTTTGCTTGGAAAGACAAATAAAATGATTAAATGCTTCTAGCCGTGATTATGCCAAACTAATAGTTTGCAATATTGGTCAAAATTTTTTTGAAGTTGTGCCGGCTGGCGAAGCCATTAGGAGCTGTGGCCACCGTCAGCGTGTGGACTCTTCCTTCAAGTTTCTGCAAGAGCCCAATCTGCAGGACGCCAATTTGCAAGACGCCAATCTGCAAGACGCCAAACAGCAGGAGCCCAACCTGCAAGACGCCAAACAGCAGGAGCCCAACCTGCAAGACACCAATCTGCAAGACGCCAATATGCAAGACGCCAATCTGCAGGACGCCAATCTGCAAGACGGCAATCTGCAGGACGCCAATCTGCAAGACGCCAATCTGCAGGACGCCAGTCTGCAGGAGCCCACCCTGCAAGACGCCAATATGCCCCAACCACGCATCTTTGAGCCGCTGCAGCATCAGCTATTTTACCACATAGAACCATCCCCCGTTGGACAGCTTAATTCGCTCCGTCATTTACTGCACTCGCGCTATCAACTGCAACATCCAAATACCCGTCCTACAGATCCTGCTCGTCCCCAAAATGTCGCAAATTCCCTGCCACCTAAGCCTCCTCTGCGATTACGAAAAAGCCAGCGCTAAAGATCCAATTTGAACTACAGGAAAACCCAACCCAATCCCAACCCAAACCCAACACATCCCAAAGAAGAACGTTCAGCATGGAAATTCTTAAGATGAACAAACCAAATTTATTGTAACCGTTGGCTAAATGGCATTGTTTTTTGTACCCATATGTAAAAAGTAATGGCAGAAATCTGGTTAAGTCTCGTTTAGGGCGGCGGCTTGATCAATCGACTAGCTTCGATTGGTTTAGGAATCTGAAACTGGCGCAGTTAATTGAGATGATTTGGATTTTTAGGGCAGGGTCGAAGTTGCAGATACATTTATAAATATAAATATTGAAACATGCGTGGTCTTTTGCATTTAAATATTTAAAAATACTGGCTATTCAGGAAGTATGCATGCTTTTTTGTTATAAAAATCGTGAAAGCATACTCTCCGATTTTCAAACTCAGTTTTTGCCGCTGCGTGGATTCCGTAGGTTTCCTAGTAGATTATCTGTTACATGTCGGTTAGTCGCATCAAGCAGCTCGTTAAGAACGGTTGGGCTTTCTAGAAGTCCAGATTGTGTGTGTTCCAGAGAAGGTACTCATAAGTGTAATGAATGTGTGGTGCTGGTTGCAGATCAAATAGTGCGTTTTCGAGTGAGATAAAAAGAATAAAATAATGAAATTGGGTCCCACAAACTTTGACTTTATTTGTTACTTGATCCCGGCCAATTGTGATAAGACGGCAGACCGACCACATGTGAAGCACCCAAATCTTCTCAAGAGCTTGAGTAAACATTTTTCGTCTGACTGTTAGATTTGAATCGAGTTCACGAACCCTGTGTACATTTGGCTCCTAACACTTTGCAGTCGACAGGCATGCGTTCAGATAAGAGATTCTTCTGGCGATTCTTCGGATTCCACAGATATTTGGACATACCTTGGTTCCAGAGATGCAGAACCTAGAAGACATGTCAAGTGCTGTGATTTGTAATCGCATTGAACTCTCGATGATTGCAATTTTGCCTATCAGTCAACTGCAGCAAGACTCATAAATTACGTTCTGAGATAGGTATAATTAATTTGTGCAAACAGATTTGTGATTTGTATGGAAGTGGATTAATAACCAGCTGGGTATGATACTTAAGAATATTTGAACAACAAATTAAGCAAAAAAGAGAGGCCTGGCGTTAAATCGATGACTAGATATATAAATTTATGCAAATTTCTGTCAATGACCGTCATCATAAATAGGGATTAAGTTCGAGTTTCTATTTTCGGGCCAGCTAAACGATCTAGAGCTATAAAATTCAGAGTAAACAAATTCATAAACTAACGAATTAACGAAAGTCACTTGTTGTCAAAGCTTGACATTAGCCTAACTTTGTTGACCAACTAGTTTTTGGCGAACTGGAAAAAGCTTAATCGCGTGATTCGCTGACGAGCCCTTAAGAATAGAGCGTCATGGAGTCCACGTAACCATGAACTTGTTATACTGATCCACTGATCTATATAAACTGAGCTATTGTGTTCCAGGCCGTCTTGTGTCTTGCGGCGTTCCATCTGGATGCATTTGAGCTTTTGTGTTGTCTGCTGCCTGCATTTCATTTGTTGCCTTGTACCTCAAATTAGTTGTAAACCTAAAAAATGGATGATGCTGCAGAATACCAGAAGCTCCGGCGAAACATGAAGGGAGACCAAGGATCGAGTGAAGGACATCCAGGTTCAAATGATGGCATCAGCAGTGTGATCTACAGCGCGGAAGGAGAAGAGGTGAATATACTGGGGGATCCTTGGGCCATAGGGACTCGCATAACAGATCCTGCGTCTTAATAGCTTACCATAAATTGTGAGGCGGAATCGGAGTCATCCGGCCAGCGAGATCAGTGGAGCAGGGGAGTGGAATTCCTCTTCTCCTGCATCGCCCTATCCGTTGGCCTTGGCAATGTCTGGCGATTTCCGTTCATTGCTCTGGAGAATGGCGGTGGCGCCTTTCTCATACCCTACGTGATTGTGCTCCTGCTGATTGGCAGACCGGTTTACTATCTGGAGGTCATCATTGGTCAGTTCTCGAGCCGTGGTTGCATCAGGGCCTTCGATATGGCACCTATAATGAGGGGTGAGTTGGATGGAATTCATTCCCGACATGGTTGCAATTTCTTTCTTTCGTTTAGGAATTGCCTATGGTCAGGTGTATTCCACCGCCTTGGCCACCACCTACTACGCCTGCATTATGGCCTTGACCATCAGGTATTTGGTGGCCAGTTTCAGTGAGGTCCTGCCCTGGACATATTGCCTGGTGGAATGGGGCAAAAGTTGCGTGGCCACGGGAGCCACAGCTGCCAATGACTCATCCATTGTGCAGGGAGTTTCCTCCGCCGAGCTGTTTTTCACGTGAGTGTGGATGATCGTTTCAGAATGTAGAATCCCTAGTTAACCTACCATGTATACAGGCAAACGGTTCTGAGGGAGCCCGAATCGCTGGACGATAATGGCCTGGGTACTCCCAGTTGGGATCTGGTTTTGTGTCTCCTGGCCACTTGGGTGATCATCGGCACTATTTTGTCAAAGGGCATTCGCAGTTCTGGGAAAGCTTCCTATTTCCTGGCCCTGTTTCCCTATGTGATCATGGTCGTACTCCTCATTCGGGCGGTCACTTTACCTGGTGCCTGGCAGGGAATTGTGTACTTCCTGAAACCCCAGTGGTCACAGCTGCTCAATCCGCACGTGTGGTACGCGGCCATCACCCAGATGTTCTTCTCGCTGGCCATCTGCTTCGGAACGCTGGTCATGTACGCCTCCTTCAATGATTTCAACAAGAATGTGCTCAAGTAAGTTCAGTAACCTCTTTAGTTTCATATCACTTTCATGTGCCACTCCTTTCCAGAGATGTGATAATAATCACCACCATAGATTCTCTTACATCCATTCTGGCTGGTTGCATCATCTTTGGAATTCTGGGCAACCTGGCCTTTGAGACCAAAACCAAGGATATTTCGCAGGTGGTCAAGGGTGGAGCTGGTCTAGCGTTCATCTCCTATCCCGAGGCCATTGCCAAGTTCAAGTACCTGCCCCAACTGTTCGCCGTGCTGTTCTTCTTCATGCTCCTGGTCCTGGGCATAGGATCGAATATTGGAATGGCCTCGGCGGTGGTGAATGTGGTGAAGGATCGATTCACCCATTTGCCGCACTGGCTGCTGGCCGTGGGTGCTTCGATAATTGGATTCCTATGTGGTCTGGTGTACATGACTCCGGGCGGACAGTTCGTACTGAATCTCGTCGACTTTTATGGCTGCACTTTTATAGCCCTGGTCTTGGCCATTGCAGAGCTGTTGGCAGTGGGCTGGATTTACGGCGTGAAGCGCATCTGCAGCGACATTGAGTTCATGCTGAATCTGAAGACCAGCTTCTACTGGCGCATCTGCTGGGCCATTGTGGCACCTGGTCTGATGTTCCTGGTCCTCGTCTACATGCTCTTCAGCTACGAACCTCTGTCGTACAGGGGGGTTCAGTATCCTCCGGTCTACTATATGGCTGGCTGGATTATCTGGGGACTGGGTGTGCTGCAGCTGCCCTTCTGGGCTTTGGTCACGATTTACCAGCAGCCAGGAAAGACTTTTGGCAGTGTGAGTAAATGGGTTATATATCTTTGAAAATATAAATACCACCTGTATCTAATGTCCAACAGAAATTTCGAATGGCCATGCAACCCACTGCCAATTGGGGTCCATTGCAGACGCAGAAGTTCGAGGCCTACATACTCCATCGAAAACGCGAGGCGGACTTTAAGAGTCCACGTGGCGGATACTTGTTCGACAATATCTTTGGTTAAAGATTATACTCACTCTATTGTATTTTAGAGTTACGCTTTATTATTAATGCTAAACGCGCCAAACGTTTGTTTGCTTCAAGCTTGCAGCTTAAGATGTGACAAAAAATTACGAACATTTGGTAATTAATATATTCTTAGGCTTTAGGCTTAGTATAAGCATTGAGAGTTATCTGTTTTTAGGTTATCTAAATAATTGGATTTGTTTTCGAAAAAGAAAAGCCACAGACCAGTGAATATTCAATGGTAGCTAAATGATATTGTCTTTGACTGGGTGAAATTATGTTCTATGGCTGGGATTATCCCTATTCATTGGTTTTTCATTTTATTTTCTTTGCATTGGCGGCTCTGCTCTGCTTTAGTTTAATTATCACAGCACTTTTTGATTCTGTTGTTATTGTGCAAAATTATATAGTTCTCAAATATGTATAGGCCAGGAATCTGGCGTTTTTGTGTATTCGGAGCAAGTGCCTTAAAAGTTCATCAAACTATTTACAATTGTTATAAATGTATGGCATTATGTACGGCATAAGTCCTAAAGTGTAAGTGGCAAGCTGTAGCCAAGCAACAATTAGTCAATTTTTTTTGATTGAAAATCGTATTTGGTTTAATCATTTGCTTAGATATATAAAATATGCAATTTTAAACAATTGTTTGATTCAAATTGAGTTTAGATTTGCTTATATCTTTGGCAGATTTCTGTTAGATTTGGGCAAAGTTAGCTATATCCCCCATCCCTCTGATGAAACCCTTTCAATTAAATTCATTCCCCAGCTTGACAATCTTTTAGGTTTTTAATGCTAAGAATTGACTTTTGGTTTGCAGATTTCATAGCCTACATTTCAGCGCAAAATTCAGCGTTCAAATATGTGATTTACTACTATGATATATCGGTATACATATATAGTTCCCACTGAATCTCTATTTGTTGTGGCTAAAATGGAAGTTCTTCGCTACCAACTCACACTAGATATGGTCCTATTAATTGGGCTGGCCTCTATATGATTTATAGAAAAATCTAGCACACGATATGAAGTTACCTTGAGTATATTGTCTACTACTTAAGTTAGATGCCTAATCGAGGGTTCACCAGCACATCGAACCCCTGCAATTTCGCAGCGCTGATTTCGCCGACTTTTGCTAGAGAGAGTTGAAAAATTTGTATAGGCCTAGTTAATATCGAATTAGAATCACGTAACAGGTGCAGTTTCCTTCATATTGCAGTGTTTGTTTCGCATTGGTTTAGCCATAGCCTACTACTCCATACTCCAGATCCACTATATACAGATACAGATAGAAAAATACGCGACTCCAGCGCTCTGTACTAGAAGGCCTGTATTGGTCGATAGAGTCCGGTGTATCCGCACAGCCGCGCCCGCAGCGCCGGAATCAGGAAGGCGGCCAGCGAGATGTCCTTCAGCAGCTCGGCGCACTCGCAAACCAGCAGATACATCTTGTCGCCCTTCTGCGAGGTGCTCTTGTGCAGGGCGATGCGCCTCAAGCCCGCGGCACGTGGCAGGTACCTGGAATGAGTGGAGCAGCAGTTAGACTTCGGATGAAAGCCACCTGCACTGGTGTAAAGAACATTTATGGATGGGAGATACACAGGGAGAAATCATTGCTTTACAGCATTTGCAGTAGTTGCAAGCAAGGACTCTATAAATGTATCTCATAGGCACACAATTCCGTCAAGTGTACCTGTACAACATCCGTGCTCCAGTCCAGTAGAGCCAGTTCTTTTCGAATCGTTCGCCATCGTCGCCCTCGAAAACCTGCGGAATTAAAATTGAATTTTTCATGACGGAACCCAATCCCGCTTGGACTACCACTACAATCCCACCTTGAACACGCTAATAATGTAGCCGGTGGCCGCGGTCTGCGACTTCTTGAAGCTGCCCACCTCGTTGGAGGGCAAAACCAACGGCGGCCGGCAAATGGCAGCCACCTCGCTGTACAGATCCAGTGTGTGGGCGGCAGTGTATCTGGCAATGAATCGAGAAACGAGATTGGCAAATTAATGGGCGATTCGCAGGCCTGATTGGAGCACTCACTTGAGGGCCTTTGGCTCAAACTTGGACAGCGAGGAGACGCGCAGGCCAGCATAGAAGCTGGAAGGATCCGTTTGCAGCGTATTGATCAGGTAGTACGAGATGAAGGGGAACTCAGCTGGAAAAGTTATAATCAATATGAGATGTATCTAGATGCGGGTTGCCTCTACGTTCCACTCACAGCTCTTCTCCATGTTGGCCAGCAGCATTCCGCCCACTGCCGTATTGGCCTGCTGCACTTCGGTCACCAATTCGGCGGCAATGGAGCGCTGTTTGAGCAGCGGATGCGCTAGTGGCGACTCCATCACCGGATCTATGGCCTCCAGGGGACTCATCAAGTGCACTAGGATGCACAGCTTCGGATCGGAGACTTCCAGGACACTTAGAGGGCTTGTGGCCTTACCATCGGCACTTAAGGCGGGCAGCTGAAAAAGGAATATATTAAATGTTTAATATCTTTCTAATACGTTATTGAGTTTACAATGGGGTTTGGTTTTTAAATAATATTTTAATAAGAATTAAAATACTCACAGGAATGCCAGCTGGCAGGAATCGGTCCACACTGTGCACGGGAATGATGAAGCAGTCGCGATCCAGGGTGGCCAATGAGATTGGTTCCGCTCGTGTGACTCCCGAGCTGGCGCCGCCACCAAAGTTCACTGTAACGTACAGTGAGATACCATTAGAATGACCGTCGAAAATGCAGTGGCACAACAGTTAGCCATTTAGTTATAAAAATATTTAAAAAACGTATCAGCTTTCGGCAAGCCTATGATGTTCGATTCAAAGCTTTGCCTTAAGATCCTTGTTTAGGCTGCGATTAATTGGCGATTAGCTGGAGTTAGAGGAGGTCGATACCAAAGCTCTTTTTGTGGTGCATGTGATTCCCCAGAAGCTTTCAGTATTTTCACTAGTTAATCACCAACAATCAGATGTAGAGAACAGGAAACACAAAAAAGAAATGAAACCGGAAACGGAAACATAAACAAGACAGAACTTGCAACAGACGAATTGAAGTATTTGTAGAGCATCCGGTTTGGAAATCGAAACTCTGTGGGGTTAGCTACGTAAAACGTGCAACAAACGTTAATTGGGTAAACTTTGGGTGGTATTAGGGTGTTTTTTTTTGGATAGGAGGTGCAACATATAGGGTATTGTTTGAGTGTGTCAGTGTGTTTTATCTTTATGGTTTACGGGGTGAGCTGGCTGGAAAATGACATTAGTGTTGATCGAGTTTTGGGCAGCAACAACAACAACTATAGTTGAGATCACATCAGATCAGATCTCAAATATATATTGATTTCAGGGGGGACTCAAACCTTGCCGCGTGGCTGCAGCTGCGGCCGCTAGCAATGTTGTTGTTGCCGTGGCCACCGTTGCATCAGCGTACCCCAGTGTTGTTGCTGTTGCTGTTGCCAATAGATGTTGCTGCTGCTGCTGCATTTGCTGCTGCAGCTGCTGCTGCAGTTGCTGCTGTAGTTGCTGCTGCATTTGCTGCTGCATTTGCTGCTGCGTCTGCTGCTGCAGGCGGATCAAACTGTTACTGGCGCTGTTGCCGTTGCTGTTGCTGTTGCACTCCGTACCCGGTCCGCTGCTGTTCCAGCGCATCAGGGAGACGGATGGCCGGCGGTCGACCAGCGGCTGCGGCATGTCCAGCTCGTAGGGCAGGTTGCCTGGCAGGGCCAGCGAGGGGGCGGTGCTCGAGAGCGGGGTGCTCGGGATGCCTGACAGGGCGCTACATCGTTCTGAAAATTGGAGGCTCTCGATACTTTATGTTATATGCACACAAAGAACACAAAACACACACACAGCAAACAACACTGAACAACAGAACAACTGGAAACCTGAAAAACGGGGCGGGGGAATGTGGGTGTTTTTGGTTAAATCATAATCTGTGTTTCGGTTGCTGGATATGACGGCCTTGTTACATTTGAGAATTCGATAAGGGACGAAAGCGGCTTAAAGGATACTCTTGGAATATTTGAAGTTACTCCGTTTATACCCATATAAAATGAAGGAAGCTTCATATTTTATATTACACTTCGAATAGTTTATTTTATAATTATTTATAAGAGGAAATTCTTAAATATTGTACTGGTGACAATAAGGTCGGAGATAAGATCGTAAATTAAAGGATTTTTTTTTGCTTATTTAGTTAACAGTGTGTTTCAGCAGGCTCTGCTGCCAAAACGGATGCTGCCAAAAAACTCCTTAGACCTTGAGTTTTGGCCTAAATTCAAGGCCATTGCCAAATGGGGGGATGGGTGTGCAGATATTGTTAAGGGGCCGAAATCAAATGGTAACTTACATACGCTTGCTTCTGCTTCTTTCTGTGCGAGCTCTGTGCCCCAAAGCCAAGCCAACTGGAAAGTGCAAGATTAGCTGTTGCTGGCACTAACACACTCACCTCTCCACACACACTACCACACACAAAGTTGCACAAATCACGAAAGGAAACTGAGTTCCATTAACAAATGAACACCTGCTCACGGTTAGTAATGCATGGAATATTTAGCAACAAATAGAATTCAAAATGAATCACCATTTAGTTTCCATTTTCCCAATCAATTAAAATTCTCTAATATTTTATATTTTCTAATCCAATAAAAAAAACAATTTAAATGTTAAAAAAATCTATTATTACTATGATCGAAACTTTATATTATATTGGTAATTTTGGGATCTTAAAGCTCTTTATCTGTTATAAATAAAAAGTTATCACATAATCACTTCTAAATCACAAATATTTTTTTATTGATTATTTAATAGTCTGTTAAGTTTGCCGTACTATCAAATGAAACTCAATAAGGCACTTTTTCCCACCATTCAATTAGGCTTACACTCAGTCTCACGTTTTATAAATAATAAACGAAGAACCCTGCTAAACTGACCCCCAATTAGGTGGCCATAATAAATGGTCCCACCTGTCAGGTGGCCGTTTGTAAAATTGATGAAAACATTTCAATTGAATGCCCTGCAATGGCTGGAATGCAAATGTCTGGTTAATGGAGCACAAGTAACTGAGGGCCAGGCTCAAGCGACTACAAAGGACCAAAGTAATCGGGTGGGACAGGGACGGAGCGAGTCGGCCGCCAGGGGAGGGAGTGAGACGGAAGGTGAGCCATGTTTGTGAATGATTGAAATGGGTATGCTAGGTTTAAATGCAGACACTAAGGAATCGAAAGAGTGAACAAGGGCGTCTAAATTAAATATCATGAACAAAACTGGTTAAGCCTTTTTGGTGTATTTTAGAACACGATTTTACTAGAAAGATAATAAGCTTTCATGTAATAAGAAATATAGAAATATAGCACAAATAGTTTGTACACAATCAAAAAAAGTTTTGTTCTTAATTTATTTTTAATTTCAATGTATAAATATCTGTTTTTAAATATATTTGACCAGTATATAAGCTTGTGCACTATTCCTTACTTCATGTATTTGTGAATCTTCACATATTTTGTAATAGATAATATAAGCTGTTCACTCTTTCGATAGTCTACTGTACTTGCAATGGCTTTGTTGTTGCTATTGCTGCTGCTGCTGTGCTTGCGTTTTGCAAGGCAAACGACAATTTACCTTCGCCCACATCGTAGCCGGGTCGGTTGGGCGAGAAGAAGAGATGGGTCCTGTAGTGGATCTCCTCCGGCTGCTGGACGAGTCCCATGTCCCGGGAGCGCTTCGTCCTGTTGGCCTTCGACTGCAGCTTTCCGCCGCCGCCGCCCGTTTTGCTGGCCCCCTCGCGGAAATTCTTGCGAAACATTAAATTCATCGTGAGTTCGGTGGCTCAAATGCGTCTGGTGGGGTGAACTTGTTGATGATGTTCGGTGGGTGGTTTGGTTGGTGGTTGGTGGTGCTGCTGTTGGTGGTTTTCAGTGGGTTCTCCTAATTGCTGACCACTCGGGATGGGTTGTGTTTGTCTGTGTGCGTGTGCCTGCGCGCTAAGTAATCTGATTTGTCGTTACTTGATTTTCATTTGAATAACTTTCGCCGAGCGCCGTTTTTGTTTGCCCACTTATTTGGGGCAGTATTAAATTTAATTTCTGTTTTAGAGGTCGAGCAATTTGTTTGCATTTACCAAGGTCGCACAGCCAGAATGAAGAGATAGTTAATTATTTGTTATTGCTTTCCGCGCTCGTCATCAAAGTTTATTTGTGTACTGACTATATTATTTATTTAATTGTAAATTATAGTTTTCTTTGCTATTATAATTAGGTTGTGAGTTGCGATGTTATCCATCTTTAAACAATTTATTTCCCCTTATTTTAGCCACCTCGCCATAGTGTTGGCTTTCTAACTCGGCCCGCACACGCGAATTCGCACTTAGCCACTTGAGTTCGTTGACTTGTACATTTGGCCAACGAAAAGGCAGCAAGTCCTTTTCGGAGCTAAGTGAACGTACACAAGTGCCCTTACATGGGTGTGTGTGTGTGTAAGTGGCAACGGCAAGCGGAAATTTCCGGCTCAAAATTACTTAGCCCAACCGAACTGAACCGAACTCACTTGCAGGATACGCGAACTTGGGCTCAAGTTATCCTACAACACGTAAGAAGCGCAAAAAATACAACAAAAAAGGCGAAATAAATGCGAAATGCTCGGCAATTACTACTGTGTGTTAGTGCTAGTTTAATTAGTTCAAGACACGGCGCAATTAGTTTTATGGTCGCTTATTGATCGCCTTGGTGCGATAAATTTAGACAGCTGTTCGCTGGAACAGCGTAGGGGCGTGGCAGGACGCGTGGGCGGGCAGAAATTGACAAGTGCTTAGCCAACAATGGGCTGTGGCAATTTATAAACAGCCTGCTGGCTTAAATGAAGCATTAAAAAAGGGAAAGTTCAACGGAAATTTCAGAACAGTCAGCAAAGTAAAATTAAGCGTAAAATTAATTAAAATCTATGGCAGCTTGCATTTATTGAATAATAATAATAACTACAGCATTGGATTTTTTATTATAAAAAAATAATGAAGTCTCTTTACAAAGTCTTAGTCAACACTTTGCCAAATGATTAGACCATTAAGTTCAAGGCAAATAAACAAGCCAATCATAATATTGCTCATACGCCCCGTGGTGCCGCTGGTTAAACTGCCAAAGGGCATTACTTGGGCATAATTCGTTTCGCAGCCACTTGGGCATTGGCAGACGATTTCCTCCATGATGATGATACCCCAGCTAAATCCATTAACCAAGTCAATCGCGTAAACCATCAACTCAAGCGAAAATCAAACGATGAGCCACAAAGAATGGGATCGTAAACATTTTACACCATTTTCAAGTGGCTTGCCCAACTATGAGTATAATTAATTCGCTTTACGAGCCCGGCTACACCAATAATGTCCATCATTAAATGAGGGCCACATATCACAATCAAGAAGCCAAGACAAGTGTGAGAGGTGATAACCCAGCCGAGAAGAAAATTGTGCGGAATTTTCTGGCCAAAAATAAACAAGCTAATGACACACAAATTTTGCGTTCTGTGCTTTTGCCAAAATACAAATCGAGCAAGAGGTAGAGCTACGAAATTTATAAAATTAGATTTTCATTTCGGGGGGTAAAATGCGCGTGCTGTGTTTTTGGTTTCTTTGTGTTTTTGTGCACTAGGTCATGGGATTAACGGCCCTTGACCTTGGCTACAATTTAACCCCACAGCTGCATTGTGTTTGTGTGCACATATCTGTGCTCAATTATTTTCATGAATGATTGCGTATCGTGCAGGATCTGCGTATAGCCATACATACATATAGATACATGAGGCCGGTTATTTAGAGATAAACAAGCTACAAGCTGAAATGGTAAATTAGTTCAATATTGATTTGAAGTTATATCTTATTCATCGCTTTTCTATAAACTTAAAAAAAGCCACTGTATCTAAAATTAGCCTTTTGCTTTTACACTTTTTAATTACACTCAGTTATTTGCAGAATTTTTGTCACTTTATATATAGTATTAAAACGATAAACACTTCACTCGCTTGTGTTTTTGCTCCAAATGGGCATTTATCAAGATATATATCTTATGTATATGACTTTATATTTTGCATTTTTATTTGGCCCACATTCGTGGCTCTTGGCCGACTGACCAACCAGTTTAGACTGGTTTCAGTTGGCCAGAAGCGATTAACACGGACGCACACAGGACACACTGACACCTTTCTTGTTTCGTAGCGAATTTGTATTTGCTCGGGGCGTATGCGTAATATTTTAATTAGTTTAATTTCTCGTTCGATTGCCTAAAGCGCGACACTTATTTATGAGTCATCCATCTCGTAAATAGAGCGATTGATAGACCTTATCCCATTAATGCTTTTCCAATATACACACGCTCTTTTCGGTGAACCGCAGGGTAAATGAAAACCATACGAAATACGAAATATGAAAACGTTTTGCCTGCGACGCGACAAGAAATCAACTGGCACTTGGAGAGCTTTTCCGCTTTTCCGTTTTTCCGCCGACGCGACTGCTGACAAGGCGTTGTTGTCGATGTCAGATCGCTCATCGTTCGCTGGGCGAGAATTTTTCATTAACTTTCTGTTCTTATGAACTTATGAAATTTTACAGCCAAGAGACAACGCAGCACTGCGAAAAGCTCCTGTTCGTCACTTGTTGCGTATACGCCGTGTGGGACGGACTTTCAACGGACGCTCGTATGCTATGCTTTTTGTTGTTTATTAATCAAATATTTATTTCATTGTATATATATACTTCATGTATGGGAATACGCTTTTATGTCCTCACGGCTCGACCAATTAATGACAAGTGAAAATGAAATCGAAAATGCTTCGGAAGCAGGAAAAAAAAACGCAACAAAAACGTAAAGCTGCCCACAAATTAAAATCCACAGACTGAGTGCTCACTTCTATGGCCTTTCCCATTAAAATGCAGAAGTTGGCGGGCATATTAGTTTTAAGCAAGTTAGTTTAAGAGAATTTAACAATTGAAATTGTAGTTGTATGGCTTAAAGCAGAGGAAGAAAATGAGGTACCCCTTTAAACTTATACAACTAAGTTACTAAGTCATTTAATTTAGAAAGGGGTATGTATTGTTCCCATCCATAATTGGCTAGCTTTGTGTTCTGTAGCTTTTTGTTTCTCTTTTTATACCTTTCATGGCTCCTGTTCACCGTTGAGTTCTTTGTATTGGTGTGTTTTTTTTTGTGCTGCGTGTTCTGTGCTCCGCTCGACTTTTTATTGATTATGTGTTGTTCCTTTTCCCGGAATTTCCCACACTGCCTCAAAGTTTCTCTCAGGGAAAAGTTTTTCTTTGGCATCCGGAAGTCATTTGCTTTTTGCTGCTCGTCCTGTGGCTTCAGCCTAATTGGTCGCTCATAACTTGCTAATTGTATAGGGTATATATCCATTCTTTACGGTACTTAGTTGATTTTCCGGCAACTTGGTCTTTGATATATAATCAAAGTTTACCACAAGCCCCTGCAAAGTGATTTTGACATTTTCCGAATGACTATAATTAATTTGAAGGATATTTTGGACACTTCTGTTACCACGCTTAGCTTGGACCTTGAAAATAATCCTTGAATATTTATATCTTGTTTTAGACTTATGTCTACAGCAAAGTGAACCATAAATTTGGTTGGTATTTCTTGTGCAGCTGGCCAAATCCCCAGCCCAGGTGCATCCGTATTTGAAAGGCTTTCATTTTTGTGGCTTTAACTGGCAGGAGCGCTCGAGGGAGCCGCTGTGATTTACATGTGTCTAAGCCGCCTCCATTTCCCATTTCCCAGCTCCCAAGACCCCGGTCACCGTAGTTGTCATGCAGTGGGGCCTGCCTATGTGAGATGACCCTGCCACAGACCAAAACTGTCTAAGCCCCAACCTCCACTTCCCTTCACTTCTCTCCTGGCTGCATGCAACATTACTGCATTTTGGACTGCGGCAAACAAACACGCAACTTGCCACTAAGTGCTGGGGAAAAACAAAGTTAATCAGCCAAAGAAATGCAGTATAAACCGCAATCGTGCACTCAGAGAAATGGGGTTTATCTACTGCTGTAACATTGTGGTCAATGAAAACGTATAGTATTTACCTATATATTTGCTCCCGTTTTTAAGGATCATTTGGGGTTTTGTTTTGCGTCGTTTTTAATGACCACATAGATAATTTCAGTGGACTTTATTTAGTGTTTTATTAAATAGCGAGCGGAACGAACATGACGTCCTAGTGGCACGTACTTAAGCCTGTGATCCAAATAAATTTCCACGCTTCATAAATTTAAATGAATTCCGTTTTCATGGCCCACTTGAGTGGTCCTTCAGGGTGAAAGTGTCTCCATTTTCCACCCATTGTGAATCTTTAGTTGGCTTTTAAGTTGCCCGTTATGAGCTGCTTAACGTGTGCATAAATTTGCTGTTATATATATGTATGTATATCCCAGCCTTTTAGTTTCATTTGGCAGTGCGTTTAAGCTGGTCGTAACTTCCACCGTTCTGTTCTTGATTTTCCCCAGGAAGTTGGTGCTTGGCACGTAATTGTGTCTAGCTATTTTCCCCAAACGAAAATTCCCTCAGCACTTCGACTCTAATTTAGTTTGTAGTAGTGAGCTAAGTTTGCTTAACCAGGCAAATGTTATCTTAATTGTTAGTTATACGGCGTGGCTTTCTGATTCACCCCACATTTAAATGGAAATGGAAGCGCTGTGCCTAATTTATGACATTCGTTTAGACAATGCTAGTTTGGTTATTAAATCTGCCAGCGATGACAGTCACAACATGACTCCGTCAACCCATGTTTACTGGGTGTCAGGGGGTGTGCTCGAAGTGCTGGTCATTAGTACAGATGGATGGGCGTATTAATAGAGGAATGTGATTTATGTTATGCATTGCATGCCACTTTTTCTTTACACTTTATGGAAAATTAGATATTTCTGTCCATATATGTACATATAATAATCTATTTACGAGCTGTTAAATTAAACAACCGATAATCATTATACCCTATATTATTTAAGGGTGCTGTATGTATGAAGAAAACTTTCAATCTACAGACCCACTCGTCCTTCAGTCGCTTTTTAAGGTCAAGAAGGTGTCTAAACACCTCCAGCACTTGAAAACCTCCACAATTTATTTTGTGACTAACAATCACATGACAACTTCTTCAAAAATTCCGACTCCACTCCGAACAGCCAGCCATCATGTGTCCGAGCTGTCAGTCCAGATAAATGATAAAAACAGACTTTGGCTTCGGTTTTGATTTTGATAAGGGGTCCGTCAGTTTGCAGATAGCCGATTGATGGGCAGGGAAACTAGGAGCTATTGACGGTGGATGGGGACGCTGGACTAGTGCCCATCTATCAGGCAGTAAATACCAATCGAATCCCTGGGTATCCCCGATGTCAGCTGCCGGCTTAGTTTGCCCCATTTACCGTATGGAATTTAAAATTCCATTAACACCAGTCACCACAAAAAAAATTTGGAATAGCATCGGGAAAATGGCTGGCAAATTGCAAGTAAATCTGTGTCAGCATTTTGCCTCTGCCTGCATCAGTTTCAATTTTCGCAGCTGCTTTCGTCACTTTATGGCCAACATCAAAGTGGTACAAGGGGCAAGGGGAGGGGGGAAATGCCCTGCACAAAAGGCAGAGCATAAATAACGACGTCATACCATTTCCGAGCACATAAAATTGAAAAATGCTGTGCAAATTACGTGTAAATACCAAGAGGCAGCCGAAACCAGCAGCGAAATCGCAATGAAAATGCGCGTAAATGTTGTGGCCGGAAACTGTTTGTTCATCTGCGCCTGTGTGTGTGTGTGTGTATGTGTGGGTTTCCTGCCGGTTTGTCTGTGTGTGTGTGAGTGCGAGTGTGTGCGTGCTGGCGATATCTGTGTGCAGAAGATGAAGAAGAAGGAGGCGGAGGAGGAGCAACATCTGCAGTGAAGTTTATGGCGACACTTGCTGATTATTCCCCCATTTGAACGTGCGGCTAACTTTTATAGTAAACAAGTTTTGTACTATTAGTTATTTATGGTTATAAATGTACAACAGATGCACACAGTTTGTTGGGAAGCACTTAAGCCACGCAACCGGATAAAGATACTTTTAAACAGCATGTCAATGGAAAATATCTCAAAAAGGTAAAGATATCTTATGTTATATATCTGAAAATGTTCGTTTTAAAAGAGAGGGAATAAAATATGAGCCATCAGTTCTTACAAAAATTTAATCCTCTAATCAAAGGTGAAATGTAAATGTCTAAATTTATGAGCTTCAAATAAAATAAATATTAATTATATTTCCCAAAAATATGTAAATTGAATTAATTATCCCAATAAAAATTATATTCTTTGCCAATCTAATACCAATTACTCGAAGCACTGACTGCAAAATCTAATTGCTATACCATGAAAACAAAAAACCACTCATACATCATTCTTAATTTACATTGGCCGCACTTCCTTTGGCGAATTTTCCCATCATTAGGCCAGGATATTTGCCATTTGCATAGGATTTGGCCACAATAAAGTGGCTCGCATATGCAATTATGCCGGACACACATGGCAATTGTGGCATACATTCTACACACTGGCATGAGCCAAAATGCTGATGTATAAATAATTCCCAACCATTATGCGGGAATGCTGACACAAGTGGCCATAACCTTCCATAACAAACAGTCGACCATAAACATAGTATGTACTATACTTTATATTCTCGATGCCCAAACGTTGGCCAAGATTGGCCAAGAGCATGCACAAAATGCGATTTTCACAAATTATACGAAATCGGTTTGCACTTAGAGGCAAATAGGGGTTA
The DNA here is from genome assembly GCF_004382195.2 of Drosophila sechellia. Classification (NCBI taxonomy): domain Eukaryota; kingdom Metazoa; phylum Arthropoda; class Insecta; order Diptera; family Drosophilidae; genus Drosophila; species Drosophila sechellia. The sequence goes on along the minus strand of NC_045950.1, from coordinate 8,445,677 downwards.
AACCGAATATATTTCCCAGTTAATGTGCCACTCACTCATATAGTCGCATTTCAGGGGCTCCGGCGGGCATTCGTTGAGGTTCTTGAGCCAGTGCATCAGGTTGGCCAATTTGTTGCGCTTCGGATGCGTCCTTTCGCAATCGAGAACGGTTGGCTCAAAGTCCATATTTAGCTGGAATTTGTTCATCTCCCAGGCTTTTTGCACTGCCTTCTCACACATACTGCACTTCGACGCGAACTCTGAAGAGAAACTGAACCACAGACACCTTAGCCGTCACCTTTTTGGCCTCACGTACTTGCAAAAATAGACCATAAATTAGCCTTAAAATAGCATTTGGTCTAAAGCCTTTTTCGGCCATAATCGCTGATATGAGACTATGAGACTTTGAGACTTCTCACTCAGCCGCGTTTCACTCTGTCCCTTTCATTGTTGTGTGACAAAATGAAATCCCAAACTAATTTTTACTGTCATTATTCATACGCAGCGCTGAAATCAAAAGAAAGGCCCTGAAAACAAGGGAGTGAATGGATATTTATGTGGCTGCCGTTTACACATCCTTTGGGCCACGAAAAATTACAGCCCCCCCTACCAACAATACAAAATCAAAAATTGAGAAATTTATTATGCAAAAATGGTGGCGGCTGAACGAAATGCTCTGTTGTGGATGACACCATAAATCAACAACCATCATTCACTGGCTTATAAAAATGTATTTACTGCTAAATTAAATTTAGCCTGCTGTTAAAAAATAAATCTTTCAAAATGTTAGAGACCATTTTGATGAATGTGGATAGATAAATGAAAGTTTTAAGAACTTAAACTGATAAAAATATTATTGGAAGATATAGTGAAGTATCAATTTTATAATTTGCATATTAAAGCTATCAATAAATATACCCAACTTAATTTGAATAATCGTTCTCAGTCTCCAATTTTTCTATCAATTTTATTACCCACACTCGTTTCATATTTTTTTGCTTATAAGCCATACTTTATATGTAAAATATGGCCTTGACTGTGGACTGTGTGTGGTTCTTTCCAGTTGGCCAACTACTGCTAATTATGGCCATTATTTGTGCGCTTGTTTTTTCAAATTTGTCAATTTCCGCAGTAATTTGCGACTAATTTTTTATTGGCCAAACAAATTGGTGACCAGGAAAGCCGCAAAATGCAATTAGATGCAAGTAGAGAAAGTGGAGCAGGATATGGATGTGGTTTCTGATTGTTATGATTGGGGTTCCAAGCGATGTCCTTTATCGATTTCTTGGGCTATTGAAATGAATATGAATCTTTCTGGTGAAGTATTTATTTGCTCGAGATTGACTGAAAAGACCATTAATCTCGCCTAACGGCCGAAACAAATCAATTATTCCCACAAGAACTGAACTCTGTCCTTTCGATGGCGAACTAATACCGCTGTCCTTCGTCCTTGGCCAGGCTCATTAGAATGGCTTATCACCAGCACAGTGATGAATGTCGAAACTTTGGCGAAAAACCAACAAATTGTGAGACACCAATTCCGGAAAACTAGGGATGCAGAATAGAGTGGAATGCTTTTCAGAGCACCGCCCTCAGCGATTTTTCATCCTAAAAGCTTCGCATTCATCACCAATATGCCTGCAGTATACTAGTGTACACATATCCTTCTGTATATCCTTGTGCTAGCCCATGCAACTTGAAAACTCAATTTGGTTTCGGCTCGCCTTGCATCTATATTGCATTTGCATGCCGTAGAGTAGAGAAAAGCATAAATAATTAATTAAATTAGAAGCAATGGTGAGGGGGGAGGTGGAAGGAAGCCTGATCCTGGCTTAGGGAATTTCCCAGGCAACTAAGAAAGTTGTTCGGCTTATTTTCGCATGACACAATTTCAAGACATTTTCCGGCTTGGCTCAAAACTCATTGAAGGCCGTAAGTTTTTGGCTTACTCGGTAAAAGGGAAAATATCTTGGGCCAAAGAGCAGAGCTTAGTTCCTACACTGAACAAAATGTATTTGTAAGTTAGTTTATAAAACTACAAAATTATTATAATCTTAAGTTAAACAGTGCCTTTTCCATATCTAATCTATCTGTATACATGTTTTTATTAAAGTTTAAGTTCTCCCGCTGTTTGAAGTATTTTATACATCTATGTATTTATTGTTACTTACATATTTATTTACCTAGGATATTCACTGTTTTTTTATGCACCCCAAAGTCCGACCTTTATTTACGTGACTTTCAATTGAAAATGGAACACGGAAGGAGGAAGGTAAATTTCTGCCAGGAGGAGAACCATTCCTTGGCATTCATTTCATTTGCTCCGTCCTTCATCATTCTTCCACTGAGAGGAGCAGCCATTGGGGGCGTGGCCAGCCCATAAATTCCACGTGAGCGTGTGGTGCAGTGGGTCCTCGCCGGAATCCGCCATCGTAAATGCAGACATTCGGTGGCTGGATGGCTAAAAAAGGGTTTTATGGAGTCCTTAGCCGGGCTCCTCGAAATGCCGGGCCATATGCATTAACGATTTTTATTGCTAGAATGAACGTACTTATATCAAAAGAATATCCAGCATACTCCTTTATGGGATTCTTGCTTTCCGTATAAATCAGAGCGTGAAGAATAAGGTTTGCAAAGTGGATTTAGGAGAAAAACGAGAGGAGTTGGTTAAGCTACTTAAGTGCCTAATATAACATGACATCGACGAAGAGAAATATACTTATATAATGGTAAATATTAATGGCTTTGCACATAAACTAATCTTTGAAAGCAGAGATAAACAATCTCTAAAATTTCAAGTTTTAAACTATCTTACTGTGCCATTTTTGGTAGCTTTAAGTTTACAAATTATGTCAATGTTCAATTTAAAAACATTTTAACTTAAGAAAGCCATATAAATTGATTTTCAACTATTTTGAATGGGTACTTTATAGCTAAGTGCACCACAAATAAATCTTTATAACACAAGCATCCTGCTTGTTGAACTTATGCTAAGTTTACATTTGATTCATGGAAGAGCTTACGATTGCTCTTATTCTATCTGATCCCCAAATCCCCTTTGCATTTGGCTGCCGGCCACCGAACACAATTTATCCCCCATTGAGATTTAATCCAGCTTGCCATCAAATACGAATGACAGCAGCCTTTGGCTGCCCAGCTGTATTTATACTAGAAACATCTAGGACACATACACATATATCCTTTTCTCCGGAATCAGCTGTAATGAGCTCGACCTTAGCCCTGCTGTGGGCCGTGTCTTTTGCTTGTCAGTGACAATCGCTGCCAAAAGATTCAATTCAACTCCTGACCTCTGCTGTAAAAGTCCAAGGCTAAGACGCTTTTGGCCAAGAAATCGAGAGGAATAAAAAGGGTTATCAACTGCGGGAGTTGGCCAGAGAAACAGCTGCAGTAGCCGCACACAGTTGCACAAATTACCACGCGAATGTTGGCAGAGTCATAAATTTTGATAAATGAAGTGGTCTGCCATGTCGCCAGCTACTTATCAGCGTTGTCATTGTCCAGGTGGCTCCTGTCCACGTCCTTTTGGCCACCGCACACCCACGTTTGGCAGGCTTCCAATGACTGTTGCTCGTGCTCTCGGCTCGGAAAATACCCTGAACGGCGGGTAGGTGGGCATTTAAATGGATATTCGTATATTGAAATAGCTCAAGGGGATTTGCGTTCGGTAGTTGGTTGTCCACTGGATTTCTTTCCTTCTGGTTGGCTTTTCAATTTACTGTTTTGTTAGCTTTTCGCAATTTCGCATTGTTATGCAGTTCTATTTGTACTCCTATTTCGCTGCCAACGCCACATGTATTTTTTCTGCATTTTTTTGCGGCTCCGCAAATGCTGCTCATGCATATGCAACAGCTCCTGGAAAACGCTGCATAAATCATACGCAGTGTTGCCCGTCGAGAGAGCGAAGCGGTTGCTGTTGCCTATTTTGCGGGAGAAGGACGTTCATATTGACTTTTTCTAGCCGGCTGGGCAAATATTAATTAACCATCCTGGTTGAGAGGAGAGGTCTCCTATTAAATTCCAGCCACCGACCCGTTCAGTGGGTCAGATTAACGACATGTATCCATCCGCATCCGTATCTATATGTATGTACGTATCCGTATCCATGTATCGCTCGTCTCAAGTCTTGTACTTTGTGGGTCACTTTGAGCATAATTATAATTACGAGCAAGTGTGCTTACAAAATTTTCCAGTTTGCTGCAGTTGCTCGCTGCCCGTTTTTGTTATAGTTGTGGGCCAAACTGGGTGCTCTGCTTTCCTTGCCGGGCGATGGGACCATAAATTTTAAATTAAGTTGCAGTGCCGTTGGCGGATTTCATTGTCGTTGCTTTTCCAGTACGCCGATGTTTCTGTTCTTGGCTTTGCATTGCTTTATTTGCAATATGTACGAACGGCTGCGTTGACAGCTGCAAATTCTGAAAACTGCAGCTCGCCTAATTGTGAGCGATGGGAATGGGATATTTACTGTCACTACATTATCACACATTATCAAGATAAATAGCAACGTGTTCAGACCGCTTAAATCGCTCACACAGCTACAGGGCATACAAGTCAAACTACTTTTATTATTCACAAAATTTTTGATTGTATTTCACGTGTCAGCTGCAGTGGAACTAAAACTAAAACTTGTTGGTTTAAAGCTAACTATTTGGCAGTTAAAATGATTGTAAGAGCATAAAGTATAAAGTAAATGTTATGTTAAATGTTGGGTATGTGATAAAATGCCTAATTTTTATACAGTTTTATAAGTAAGTTTGTTAATTTTCTATTACTAGAAAACTTAATCTGAAATGTATTTTTCGCAAAGTATAATGTTTTCCCATAACTTCGTTGCATTCTATTTCGGTTGCATGCAAATCTAATTCTGCGATCTGCAATAGAAATTCCCAAGTTTGCTTTCAACTTTCGTCTGTATCGCGTTGTTTGCAATCAGCGCTGACAAATTGCCAATCGATTTGATGCGCCAGACATCGGCGTCGGCCTCTGTCATCCATTTCCCCCGCTCCGCCGCCAGTTTTTCCCAGCGCTTCTTTAAAATCGAAAAATTTCTGTTTGCGTTTTGATGATTGCCGAAGACAATGAAATGACAATCAAAGTCACGTGCCGCCCAACGCCAGCTGCAAAAAAAAAAGACTGGCATGCAAATTTGTGCGAAGAAGGAAAATGAATCCAAGGGAATGGGACGATCGTTGCGAAGGGTGAACCATCCAAGGTGAAAATAAGTATCATTCGAGTATGATTCGTTTTGATTGCCAGGGACAAATGCTTCGATTGCCAGTCCTCTTGTTGAATTCTGAATTCAGAAACCTGCGGAACAACTACAACAATTACATGCCAACATTGTGTCTCCACACGCTCATTAGCCCACAAATGCCAAGTGCTTGAATAAGATATTTTCCCAGGCCGCTGCACTTGTTATTAGCCAATATAGGCTTAACACTCTAATAACCAACCTTAAAAAAGCAAATACTCTATTTCTATATTATATCAATTCCTTGAATTGAAACCAGAAACATTTCGCTGGCGCCACGAAAACTTCATGGGTTGTGCAACTCTTTAAAGTTTCATAACATAGAAAGCTGAACAAAGGCTGAATAGAAATACATCCGACCTTGGTGGCTAGAGGGTTAAGCAGATTGTCCCAATCGTGTGACCCAAGGACCTAGACTCACCTTTTGTGCCGGGTCCATTGGCCGTTTGCAGTGAGGACATCGGGATGGCCAGGCAGTTGCGCGGCGGCGGCGGAACGGCGAGCGCCAGATCCTGCGGCGGTTCGGAGCGCGGACACGGCGTATACGCAATCTTGCTGCCGCGTCCTGGCGTTGGACTAACGCGAGCATGACGCCCCCCCGTCACCGCTCCCCCGCTGCCCCGTTCGCTCATCTCTGCTGCGTTTCACTCTACTGGAAAACTAAATGCATTTTCTTTTTTGTCGTCTGGCAGGCACTTCCGCTGCTGCTGGCGCTGATGCACCTGCAGCCTTGGCTGCTGGTTTGTTGGCTTGCTGCTTTTCCGGGGCTTAGGACATCTCTCGTTATCCGGCGATTGTGCGTCAATATCCAGGCAGGCCCTTTATGCTAATGCTAATGCACGGATTGCAAATGTCTCGGGGTTATGCTGGCTTCTATTCCCCCTACCTAACCCCCGCACACCACGGCTAGTGCATTCAATTGGCTCTCGGGCGGGCGACCGTGAGCAAGGCTAAGGATGCGGCAAGGACACGCAGGCGACGACGACGACGACGACAACGAATCGAAACTTTAGGCAGTCCACACAGAACTTCACGTGCCACTGCAGCAGCAGCAGTCAGAATCAGAGTCACACGAGCAACAACCACAGGCGAGTTATCGGAAAAGCGCGACCACGCGACTTGCACTGCTCGATGTCCTGTTGTCGACTGAGCGGAAAAGTGGAAAATGTGGCGAGTGGCAGGAGGAAAGCGACAGCTTCTCGTGCGGGCAAGCATAAAAATAACACGATGCTAAAGTGCCGACGACACAGCAGCAGCAGCTGTAGCAGTGGCAGTGGCGGTGGCGGTGGCAGTGGAAACAGCAGCAGCGACAACGACAAAGGCCGCGACAAAGCGCAGCGAAATCAAAACAAACAAAATCGTTGGATTCAACGCGGCATATGCCAGACCTCGTGCTCGGCCCACAAGAGCCCTCTCGGCAAAACAAGCAACCCAAAAACCAAAACCCATCACTCTTCTCCTACCACAGACTTCTACTTTCTCTCTGCGGGAGCATCTTCAATGTCGCTGGTTGCATTGAGCGAGCTTTCCACTTCCTGATGGAGTAAAGCTCACTAGTTCTAGCTTTTTTCATTCACAAAATTATGTGCGAGTAGTATTGCCAGATCGTTGAATGATTATACCAGGGCCTAGCAGGCGTATGAGCGATATTTTTCGGGGAGAGTTGCCAAGGACTATGGGGCGTATTAGTAGTTTTTCAAGGAATGCAATTGTAAGCAGTATTCTATTTAAATATCGATCTGGATCAATAAGCTTATTAAAATAAATAATAAAATAAAAAACCTTCCGTGTTGATATATGTAAGTAATGTTTTTTAAATTTATTTTCGCAATTATTCAGCTAATTACTTTTAATATCTTTCCTTTTACAATGAACAACGACACATATGTAAAAAGCCCTACATTTTACTTCAAAAAGTTCTAAAACAATCAGCCCAACAAAAAGCTTAAAGCACAGTAAGGACACTTGTAAAATGGATACAGGATCTTATAGCTTTTCAACAAATATACAGATATACCTTTCAATTCTAACGTTTTACTACAATAAACCACTTTTTGAATTCAAATGAATATATTTATACCAATAACTTACCACCATTCCGATATGTAACTTAGAGTTAAGCAACACCTGTAGAGTGAAAATAAATAACCCACACCATTTCATTTGTATATTCTGCTTTTGTCTTTATTTAGTTTTTTTTCCTGTTAAGTAGAATAGAATTATTAAAATGTTTTTTTTTTATATTCGTTTCCGTTTTGTCTGGATTTTGCTTCCGATTACACAGATTTACGTTAATGGAATTGGTATTGCATTTCGCATTTGCATTTGCTGCGCAGATTGGTTTGGGTAGTGGTGATACCCTATAATACTTGTCACCTTGCCCACCGGATTGTTCTATTTAATCATGTCTCAAGGTTGGTTGGTATAATCAGTTTTACAGTTTGCCTCTTGGAAATTCATACTCGTTTAGATTAATTACAATTTATAGAGTCAGTTGTTGTCCTGCGGATGAAATTTAGTTACTGGTTTTGATTAGGTGATCTTGCATTGCTACAGTTTATGCCTGCTGCCGCACAGTTGCACTCCCATTGTGGTAGGTAAAGCTTTGGATATTTCGTATTTTGATATATAATGTTTAACATTTTGCTTGCTTAAACTTAGAACATTTTGGTATATATCTCATTTGTTTTGCAAAAAACTCGGAAATTGTGTTCAGTGTATGTGTGGTGTCTGAGTATGGGTGTACTGATAGATAAAAATACATGCATACTTTTCGGCTGTCAAAGAAAATGGTACCTTAAATAAAAAATCTATACAAATTATTTTCCGTTACAAATTCATTACAAATCAGTTAAAAAACAAAGTTCCAGCTTCAACTATCACTTAGCTGTATACATTGATTTATTTTCTAGGCGCAATAAATCTAATAAATATGAGTATGACCTCTAATATCCGTATATAATAAATTGAGTTCGTTCAAGGCCTACATTTGCATTTGACGCATTTAATCTATGACAAGACTAACATCCATAGTATTTGAAAATATATTTGTGATTATTCGTGGAAATCGGTTAATCTAATAGACATTCAGTGCGGTTCCGAATCAAAACGAGGAAACTGGGTGCAGGAACGGGCCTTCTACTTGCCTGGCTTAAAGGTACACTGGTTATGGTATATGGTAGGTATACTGGACATCAAGAATAACTGCACACTCGCTATACATATAATCCTAGGCTTTCTTCATCGATGAAATCTCTTAATAGGTGGTTTTAGTGCATACATTCAATGTATAACTTGTTAAATTCTTATCGGCATACAGTGGGGCAAATATTCCGGATCGTGGAGCTTCCGTTTGCAGTTCCTGGTGTCCTCGGCTGGCCGCAGTCCAACCAATGGGATCGGATTGGATCGACATCCTTGGCAATCCGACGGCTGTACTTAATCTATAAATCAACTTGACTCGTGGAGCTCATGGATCCAAGATCCATTAGAGTGGATAGCATATCCTTGGGGGCCGAATCGGACCAATACTAAGCGTGGGTCATGATTGATCGGTGTGTCTGTGAGAATGTAAGCCAATCCAGGATATTTTTGCGTGAAAAGAAAACGACAATTTTGGTTTTTTTGTTCGAGGTTTTTAAAATGTTTGTGTATTTTTTCAAAGAAATTTCTGTATGTTCTTGTTTGTTTCGCTTGTTGATGCTCATAGTTCTTCTTCATCGGTTTTTGCAATTTTTACAATATTCGTAAATATAACTTGTATATAGCTTTATTCATATATATTTATATATATTTGTTTGCATATATATGTAGATAGAGGCGCGAGTTCTTTGTTTGGTTTCTTTTTGCCTGTCAAAATATTGTAATTTGCTAAACACTTTTCGCATATTTTAACAAGTTTGCTTCTATTTCGGTTACTTTGCTTTCCATTTCTTTGACTGCCTTCTATGCAAACGAAGATAAATATTTATGCAAGTTTTGATTTGGAAATCGAGAATCTGTGTGAATCCGGCCTCCAATGCCACAACTGACGCACTTCAGCAACCAATTTGAATTGGAAATGCTCCATCATTTGACATTTTTTATTTATTTGAAACGGGGAAAATTCGGAGTGCCTACATTCCTGGAAAAGTGACCGTTCAAAAAGTTTACATATTCATTTAGATTCGACTGTTTTTTTATGATGGGATTAGAAAAATTCGTCTGTGTCAATTGATTAGAGTTAAATTTTCATTTCTTTAAAACATTGCACAAATTTCGCTACAAAAGTTCTCTTCTTTTTGTTTTGTTTGTTAAAAAAAGTTATAGAAAAGTGTTGTTTTTTTTGGTTGATTTTCCATTTTTTTTTTTATCGTTAGCGCAAATGGTGTTTTGTTCAAATTTTGTCGTTGCCCTTCAGAGCTTTCCCTCCAAAGTCAAGCAAAAACAAAGGAATTCTGCCGTGGAAAACACGCAGGGTTGCCTTGGTGTTCCTGCCTTGTCAAGTTATACTGTTTTTTTTTTTTTTTTTTTTGTTGCAGTGGAGAAGAGTTAGTGTTAGCATGGGAAAGATCGGAGATGGCGTGAGGTGTGGGTGTGGGTGAGTTCGGATGGGACTGGATGGTGTATGGATAGATCGGTTAGAAGACAGCACGACATCACGACACGTTCGTTACAGTTGAGAAAAGGAAACAGGGTTTTCGATATGAAATTAAATTAAAACCAAGTATCGAGTGCGTTTCAGTTAGCATTGCTCGCGCAGACTTTCATTTCACTATCAGTTAGTTATCAGTTGGTAGTTGGCTAACGTTAACTAGGCAGCAGTGGACACAGAGGAAGAGATAGTTGGTTAGACAGATAGATAGACAAGCTGACAGATAGTTAGATTGGTTAGTCGGGTGGTGTGGTGGAGGCAGAGCGGATGGGTTAAAGCTAGCGGTTGCTGTGGTGCCAGGAATTGCAGTTGCAGTTGTTGCTCTAACTTCAACTTACACCATTAGGTTCGTATATTCATAGTTAATTTAAGTTACGCTTAGCTAGCCTTCTCGCTTTTGTCTAAACTTTGCTTTGGTTTTCGTCTTGAATCCACGCGTGATTTGCTTACACTTAAGACAATTGTCTTTGCATTTAGCTAGTTTAATTCATATGTATAATTTATTTATAAATATATATATACGTTAATATATATAACTGTTCCGATGCTGAACCGTCGATTCTCCACATCGTCTCCTGCTGTTAAGAGTCGTCGTCTTCCTTCGCGGGAGCCTTCTGCGTTGGTCCTGCTGCTCCTCCATACTTCGTCCTTTTCCTTCTTATATATGTGTGTGTTTGATGAAATCTTCGCCTTGCTTCTTCGTCCAGCTCTTCCTCCGCTTCGTCTCGCGTATAAATATTTAATTTTAAATTTCTTTATAATAAAATTATATTACTTTAGACTTGGTTTTCCTTTTGCATTAAGTACATTAGGTATTTATATGTATATATATATATAGAGTTCCTTCATATTTATATTTGTAATAATAATATTCGGTTTACTGCTTGCTTTTCTTTACTGCCGCTTAAGTACTAGAGAAATGTGTTGCTGTTGTGTTTTTGTGGCGTTTGCATTGTTCAATGTTAAATCTGCTCATATACACGTATTTATATATATATATATATATATTCAGATCGCCGTGTGGTGTCGCTTAAGTTTGCTACAAATAGTGCCGACAAAAAAGCTGCCTTTCAAGGACCTTTTGGACTGTGGTCCTGCTGGTCCTCGTACAGCCCCCAAAAATATGCCTCATCTTCTGCTGCGCGCCACATTTTTGGTTTTTAATTTAATTTTATATCGAAAATGTATTTGTAGTTGGTTTCTTTGTTTTTTTTTTTTTTGTAATTTTTATTTGTTTTATCTTTTATATTTATTAATTTTAAATTTAAATATAATTTAATAAGAAGAATTTGTTGTTGTTTGATTTTACATTATTTATAATATATATATGTTGTATTTATAATATATTTTATTTCTGGTTTTCTGACATGTCTGTGTGTGGGCGTGGGTGTAAATGTGTGTGTTCAGTGTGTGGTGTGTGTGTGTGTATGAGAGTGTAGCGTGTCTATATAAACTTTGCCAGTTTGCAAAAATTTCAAATAGTTTTCTTTAACAGTTTTTGTTTTATTTGTATTTTTATTTTTATTTGTTGTTTGTTTAGCTTTTATTTTTATTCTTTCTCGCAACGAAATCGACAATTTTTTCATTATACTTTAAACACAATTTGCTAGCTTACAGAGTCGGGTTTTCATTTTTTTTTTACTTTTTAGTGGAAAACTGTCAAACAAAATGCAGCCGTTGCGAGCCGCCGTCGCCAGGTGGCGCGCTGACCTTAATGCGCCATGGGCGCCATCTGTCGGCAATACTGGTGGATGCTGCTGCTGCTTCTTGCTTCTCCCTCTGCTTGCTCGTCTTCTTCTCGCTCCTCATTTTGTTTAAGTGTAGTGATAGACTTGTTCTTGTTGCTCGAAACGATAACATGCGATTCTTGTTTGTTGCTGCTGGTTGTTCTTGTTGTTGTTGTAGTTGTTTGTGGTTTTAAACGGTGACTTCATTAAGTATGCTGCTTGGTTGTTGTTTGTTGCTTTAAAATTATGTTGTTTTCCCTCTCGTTCAACATCTCTTTCCCTTTGAATTCAATTCGGTTGTTTCATTTTCGCTTGTTTAAATTTTCATTTGCTTTTGCATTTTTTAAGTGTAAGTTTTTTATTTGTTTTAAAGTTTCTTAAATGTTTTTTGCTTCTTATTCTCCTTTATGTTTGTTGTTTTTGCTTAACTCTTTGTTGTTTGTTGTTGTTGTTTTTTTTTTTAAGATCTTTTACTGGGGTCCATAGCAACAGCGTGGCGCGATGTTATTGCGCACAGCTACAGTCTTCGTCAACATCTTAAAAAAATAGAAAGGCTTAAAAAGAAATAATTTAACGCTTCACTTCGATGTCATCATAGTCACGAATTCTGCAAAGAAAGAGGGGAAAGTCAGAATTATATTAAGTTTATTTGATTTTGCAAGTAATACATATAACTTAAAGGCCTAACTAAAGACAAGTTTCCAAAGTTCTCGATCTAAAACATCATTTCCAACCACTTAAACCACTCAGCTGACACAAAATGTAAAGAGATTCACACGACAAATCAAGTATCGAAAATAGCTGAGCGCTGTCAGTAACCTTCTACTAAATTAAGACGCCAATTAATCAATAGCAAACGAGCATTACACTGCGGCCAGCTAATCAATAAGATAAACGAGCAAGTCACGAGACGTCTGATGAAAACACTTGCCGCACAACTCACACACACTCATACACACAACACCATGCTGAAAAATAGAGCCATATAGCCAAGGAAAATTTATTGAGTGCAAAGACTCAGACAGTCAATCGCCAGAGATTATGTACTCTCCTCGGTTCCTCGTCCAAAAATAGAAAGCAGAGGATGCCTGCGACGTTGGCGGCGACGCAGTCCAAGTGCAATGGAGACGTACGCTGCATTGTTCGCAAATTAATGGATGAGATAACGGGAAAACTGTGCCCAAAAGTCCAGACTAGCACATACCTTGCATCAAGGGTAGGGTTGCCTATCTAATTTAAGTTGATGCCCTTTATATGAAGATTGGTGGATCATACAATCTAATTGAAGCATTACAATATATCTATGTTATTCTTTCGATATATATTATTCTTTCCAATATATATTGGAAAAGTAAAAGGTTATAAACTAACCACTCATCTATGAGAAAGAATCGAGCAGTATTATACCATAGATATAGGATGGTATCTTATTATGTGTTGGTGTCCCCAATTTATCAGGTGTTTGCCGCCTGCTTCTATTTTTAAAGGGGGAGAAAGAAACGAATTCTCGGACGCTGGTGCATCTGTTCTTGCTGATTGCATCGCATCATCATCTATCTCCCTGCTGTTTTCAGTTGGCTAGGGTGATTGGCTTTTTATAAATATTTAAGCACGACAACAAGAGGGCGGCAACAAAAGTCACAGATAGGACGGACGACAGGCGAATTGGGTGGGCGTGTATGTAATTGGGTGGATTTCCTAGGAAGCAATGGTCAAGAATTTGCAACTACCTATGCGAATGCCAATAAAATGTGTACAAACCACCTTTAGGGTCTTGGGAATACACGAATAATTAATGGTGGTCTCATTTAAACCAAATTAAATAGTCAAAACCTTAAGTTTCACCTTGGCTACAACAATTGTATTTGTAGGCAAAGTTCAACAGAGCTCGAGATTTGACTGCAGTACTTTTTAATAATCTTATCGTTTTTCTTGCTTACTTTACAATCTGTAGGCGAAACGTTCAGGCCATAGAATTTAGCCGTCGATTGCTATCAGGCTTTTGGGAAATCAAACGCAACGTTTATAGTTATTTTTCCAGCTAGCGACCAGGCACCACTTGAGTTGCCAACACACACCTTTGATAATAAAACTAAACCCTTTCGAGGCCGTAAAAGGCTTAAATGTAAAATGTTATTAGCCCGATTTTAGGCAACGCCCCAAAAGAAAAAAAAAGGAAAAAAAGGGCGAAGCCATATGTAAAACAAGCCGGAGTCGAATAGCAGCTCCTTTGGGACAACCTTGACATTTTCCCACATGCGAAGGCTCGAAAGTTCACTCCTTTGATTAAATCTTAGTCGTCAAACATCACTGCTCCTACTTAAGCCACGCCCACTACTGGATGACCAGTTATTTGCACTGAGAAAAATTAAGTTGACTGAATAACAATTTATTTTTCTTTCAGTGTCTTAGTTGTCAAATGTTTCTAGATGACCTTTAGTGGTCTTGTTAGTTGGGCCAATTAAAATGATATTAATTCCGATTAGGTTCCAATTTTTTCCAGCTGGTCAACAAAATTGTTTTGGTCAAATTTTTGTGGATTTTGTTTTAGAACCTCGGCATTTGGCCCCCCTCCTCCCCTCCCCCTTCTCATTACGTCGTTTGTGGTTCTGCTGTTTATCTTTCGTCGTTTTGTTTACATTCGCCAAACTTACTTGTTCTATCTGTGCAAAGGTATATTTTCACAATTTTTCCTTTTTTTTTTAATTTTTTTTTCGTTTTTGCTAATTTTGGAATTCATCTCCTGCGCTGCTCTCGCTCTCTCTCCCTCTCTCGCTCGCACATTTTGGGATGTGTTCATTTAATTTGCTTCGCTTCGTGTGCTAATGTTTAATTTGTTGTTCTTTGTATTTTGTTTAACATTTTATTTGATTTTCGACTTGTTCTTCTCGCTCTGCTCTCTCGTTCCCTTTGGCAGTCGGCCAAAGTAAGTCTCATCTCATTCCCAAACCCATTCCCATTCCCATTCCCAACCCATTCCCCAATATCTTTCCCTGCAAATTCATTGTTTGCCCCATATAATTTTCACTTGCAAAATTACCAAAGAGTGGGAGGTGGGTGTTGGGTGGTGGTAGGCAATACCCAACCGGCACACTGTATAGCCGGCAAGACAAAAATAAAGACTTTGCTTAATTGGCAATAAGCAAAATATATATGCAGATATGTACATATGTATGTATGTATGTATATATGGCAACAATGAGCATTTTATATTTACATACGTTATGCTGATTCCGCTGACTGAACGAAAAAAAAAGAAGTGAAATGAGATTCATTCTCAGCCAATCTCCTCTGTATTATAACACATCGAAATTAAGAATATTGCACAATATTTATATATTTCATTTTAATTGTTCTTTTTCCCATCCGCACTGTTGCCATGCGCCTCTGTTTTTGGTTCTGCTTCTGGTTTGCTTTTTGCCCCGGCAGTTTAATCATTTAAGTGTGGAATTTACGCGCGACATTTATTTTGGCTTTTAAAAACATTTCAATTTTGCCGGCAGGAAAGTGGCGAACGGCGTAAAAAACGCTGAGCAGCCGCAGGAAAATGCAGATAAATGGCAAGTGAAATATAGCAGACAGCACTTTTTTCTCTGTTGATTTTCAACCAATTAAGAGATTTACAAAAGCAGACTGCATAAATCATCGCTACTTTCTTACAGTGCAAAAATTTGGGAACAAAACCACACTTAACCATTCCCTTTATCGCCTGATTTTGAAAGGTACTTGTGGGTTCTTCACAAAAAAATGCCCGGCAGAGCAGTTCCTCATAACTATAAAATAGCACTTATCTCTGACAGTTTGAAGCACTTTCTAACACTCAGCACTTCCTTAGTACCAACTACTTACTAATCCTACTTGGCTTGTCCTCTCTCTATCGTTGTTTGCTTTTCTAGAAATTGATTATAATGCTGATGATCTACATTCATTCTTCGGCTTGCTTTGTTTAAACTTTTCGCTATTTTTATGTATTTTGTTCATAAATTACTTGTGATTAATCTATTTGATCCGCGAAATGCCGCGGCGGCAGCCAAAAACGATTTCTATTTGAACTTGAAGATCAACATATAAACGTGCGATAGGCGATGGGAATAGATAGATATATAGATATATAGGTGGAAATGCTGTCCGATTTTAATTGCTACTTTTCCCGGCCTCGATATGTCTGTGTTGTGCACAACAAAGGGAAATTTCGGAAAGTGCCAAAGGGAGTGGGAGGATATGCCATAGTAAATCTGCTGAAAACTTGTGGGGCTTTTTCGCATTCTCAAAAGTTCGTTCCATTTTGCTATTTTATTGCTTTGGCTTTTCAACTTGATGGCGATTGTTTCACTCACTGCGCGCCGTTTGCTCAATTGAAAAATCAATTTTTCAAGCTATTAAAAAGTTACGAAGAACACAAAACACGAAAATTTCGTATAAAAATGCACTGCACATGGCGAGATACTATTTGTTTTAACAATCTATATATATATATACATGGCTAGCACTGAAAATAGGTATTACTATAACAAGTGGGATAGAAGCGCCGAGAGAGATCTGGTTAATTAGCAAAGCCATATGACACAATTGTGACTCAAATGCGATGCCTGTGATTCAATCACTATTGCGTTTTCTGTTTTAGTTACCCGCCAGGTGCAGCAGACAGATCCAATTAGCCACCAACACGCGACCCACAAAAAAAATAGCGGAAAACGACACCTTAGAAAATGAATTGTTCGATGCGGATTATCGGAAAATTCCCACTCATCACTTTCTTGGGTAACGACGTCTTCTTCGAGGAAACCTATTGATTCTGCCCTTTCATAATAGCTTATTATTTCATCAGCTTTGAATGTGGCAAACTATCTACACAGTATTTCCAAGCTATCTTTAAGATACTTCCATATGGGTTTCCCCACATCACCAACTTGGTGCAGCAGATGACTTACCTTCGTAATTGACCTGACCGTCGCCATCGATATCAGCCTCCCGGATCATCTCATCGACCTCCTCGTCTGTGAGTTTCTCGCCCAGATTTGTCATCACGTGACGCAACTCGGCCGCCGAGATGAAGCCGTTGCCGTCCTTGTCGAACACTCTGAAGGCTTCCCGGATCTCCTCTTCGCTATCGGTGTCCTTCATTTTGCGTGCCATCATTGTAAGGAATTCAGGGAAGTCAATTGTGCCGTTGCCTGTGCGGATTAAACAACCATAAAGAATAACAATTAATTTCGTTGCATACTTTGTGGGTCGGATTTCGGGGATTCCACCAGCACCAACGCCATCGCCATCACCATCACATCCTCCCACCATCCTCATACCATCAATTTAAATTCCTCCCCGGAGCGTTATAATAAATTCAAGTCAGGGATAAAGGCAGCCGGCATTTTTCTTCATTACGACCAAGTTTGCTCTCCATTCCCAACAACGCCGTACAAAACGAATATCCATCCACCCGGGGGTTGTGTACACTACTTAAAGCTTTGCCAACGCGTTGCCTTTTCGACGCCAAATCCCTGGGAGGTGGTTCCTATATAATCGAGCATATTTTCATATTTGCCTAAGCCCCAAACAAACTTTTCCCCACCCACACGTGTGTGGGCCACCCACCTTGCGGAGTGCAAGAGATAAGTCCGCCTAATCCCATTTCGGTTGAAACACTCTCTTTTCTATATCTATTATCTCTTATCTGGCTGCCTCATCGCAGGAGCAGCCAAGTGGAATGAAAATTTGTAAAAGAATTTGGCCAAATACATTTTCTTGAGGTTATCCGTAAGTGAAACGCAAATGAAGTGGTCCAACCGAAATTCTTGTTATACTAATTGAAAAAGTTTCCTTCGTTGGTTTTAAGTTGAGAATAGTTCTGGTTTTTCGGGGGGCCGCAGCAGCGCATAAAGGCAGCAACAACTTTTGGCCTTAATTGTTATTGACTGACTTTTTCGAGGCATTCCCAGAGCAGAATGGAGAAGAGTCTTTTGTCCATAAAATGGAACAGTATAAAATGTTTTTCAGTTTTCTGTTTGCTACCCTCAAAACCAAATGGAGCGTGGTTCATTGTGGCCATCATTTTGTTTCTTGCGAATTGAATGTGTTTTTTATTACTTTGCTGGAAATGGGGTTTTCTCCAGAGGAAACTTTCGGTATATGATTGCCAAAAGGAAGCAAAGGCATGGGTTCATCACAAGCCCTTTTGAACTTCAACAGCAAATGATCTCCTTGGGGCAATCTAGATTTACTGACAAAGAGTTAGGCCAAATAAAATGGAATGAACTTTTGTAGCTACACAAAATAGCCCGTTAAACATAATGGAAACAAAAATAAATAGTTTGGATCTTCAAGTATTTGGTTTATAAGAAACTAAACAGTAATTCGGCGAATTAATTGATTTAAAATAAATAAATATTTCTCTAGCACTCGAACTCAAGTGGATAGAAAAAATCTGGAGGCAATTCGCATTTCAAAATAATGTGCATTCAATTCGAAAATTTGCCGAAAGAAAAAACATTACACTTTGGGCTAATTTAAGTATTATAATTATTCAATATGGCCGCATTGAGAAGCAAAAATATATTTTGAAAATAGCCAAAGAACATCAAATAAAATATCGACGGGTGGCTTTAGTTCATTTCGATTTCGGTATTGGTTTTTTCTTCACTTTTTTTTTCTTTTTCGGTTGCTTGTTTTGTTGTCTTGCCTGCGTGTTTCTGTTTATGATTCTATTTAAAACATTTGACGCGATTTTCTGTTGCTTTTGGCTTTGTCGATAGGATTTCCCCGGCCAAAAAAATAGAAAATCAGAAAACAAATACCAAGGAAAGCCTTCGCACACACACACACACAGAGAGACATTCATTGGGAAATTTGTTGCCATTTTTGTTAGACGCTTCTTAGACTGGCCCGAACGCCTTTGACGAACCCGCGCGCAGCCCAATTACCATAATTATGATGCTCATCGCGCTGCCAATGGCGATGATGATGATGACCAGTGTCTGGCGCGGATTTCGGTTTCCATTACGCCGTTCCGCCCATCCCCTCCTCCTCATCCTGCTCATCATCACTCCCACTTGCCGATTCGCAACGTTGAGCGCAAAATTTTGCAGACAATTTAAAATTGTAATAAGTTTTGTCTTTTTTTGGTTGGCACACACAGTGCAAGGCAAAGGCATCGCTAAATTTAGCGAAATTTTGCGCGCATTTTCCATTGGTCTCATCAAAAATAGTCGACTTTTATTCAGATCGAGAAAAAGAATATGCTTCTAAAAGCGTAACTGCGACTTTTTGGCAAGCGCAATTGATGGAAAACCACCTTTGGAGTTCACCTATGATGACCATATAATAATTATACTTCTATATCGTTATTTTTTTATTCCGCTGGACAATGCCTCTTCCTTCTGGCCACCAATCCTCACGCCAACTAATTGAAGTCGTTTGCATGCAGTTCACAGACCGAGAAAAGAAAAGGCAGGCAGTTTCAGTTTGGACAGCGTCAACTGGCAGCCACGAGACGCCAGCGAAATTTTAAGTAATGAATGTTTAATGTTTCCGTCAGATTCCTGACTGCCTGCCTGGCTGGTTGTGACCAGCGTGAGTGGGCCATGTGAGTGGGTGATTCGGATGGCCAAGTTAGCTGTTGGCCACAAAAAATACATTCCATTGTGGGGGATCGTAAATTAGAGGAGTCAGCTGGGAGCAGGCGGCAGTGGGGAGTGCCACTTTCGAGTTGCAACAATTTTCGCAAGTAATTTTAAATATTAAACGTTGCAAAATAAAGTTGGCAAAAACATTTTGCTTGTACTCAATGTAAAAACTTGTCCATGATTGCAACACTTTAGCTCCAGCAGAAAAAAAAAAGAGAAAAATGATACAGTGTTTTTCACAGCGCCTGCGCTCAAAATTCTGTGCAGGACTCGAGAGTTTGCAGCTTGAGTCCTGGATATTTTCGACAACATGCGCACAGAATTTCCACGTGCAAGCGCAACAGCAGCAACAACTAGCAGCCGAGAAAAGCTGGCAAAGAAAATGGAGCAGCAGCGAGAAAACAAATACAAATTGGGCGGGGACACTGGCAAAACTTATGAAAGAACAAGTGATGAGCACAAAAGTTACTTTGTGCCACTAAGTAGTAGTTCTTATGATTTAGTTGTTAAGCATTGTCCTTAGCAAAAGCAAAAGAAAAACTGCTTACTTAATTGGAAAATCTATTTATTTGTGGCAAAAGGTGAAAAACCCCCTTACGATTAAAATAGGCGACACATTTTCAATTTTGCCACATTTTTTGGCGCGCGGCGTGTGTCGCTCGATTTCCTCTTGCATCGAAAATAAAATTGGATCTTCCTCGTTTCCCCAAGAAAGTTTGTTAAACTAAAACTTGTTCGAGATTTCGAGCCAAGCGAACAACCACCTTTGCTCAAAAATAAACATAAAAAAAACCTTAAATACCAAGGAAAAAAAAAAAAG
The DNA here is from genome assembly GCF_004382195.2 of Drosophila sechellia. Classification (NCBI taxonomy): domain Eukaryota; kingdom Metazoa; phylum Arthropoda; class Insecta; order Diptera; family Drosophilidae; genus Drosophila; species Drosophila sechellia. The sequence goes on along the minus strand of NC_045950.1, from coordinate 8,425,630 downwards.
AAAACAAAAAAGGAAAATCTGACAGCAGCGGCTGCCAAAGACAAGACACGGGAAAGAGCCAAAATATTTTAGTCATCTATTTTTAATGCCTATGACGTGTTTTTGTTGCATATTTTTAGCCAAGAAGTGATTTTCCTTTTCTTTTTTTTTTTTACACCCATTGTTTGTCGTACAAATGTTGGTCTGACCTATGTCTGTCTGCGAAGGAGGTAGTTGGGGAATGGAACGAGTGCGAGGGATTAGGCCCAGAACACCAAATAGATGGGGGTAAACAAAATTAGACACCTCGGGATCGGGTTAGAAGGCGTTCTAGCCAGCTCTCATTTATGGAGATGGCCGACTAAATGCATTGCAAATCAGCTTATTGGCACATTGGTCGTAAGCTCTGACTAAGTCTGACTTCATGGTCTAGATTGTTGTGGGTCACAGAAAATTAAGGCAAATTAACGATTTGTTTGAAATATTGAAGTTAAAATTGCAGCTTAGTATGCATTTTGCAATGGGAATCTGTCTTGAAATCTATCTATCTATCTATTGATCTTGCCCAGTTCCTCGGTATAATGCTTCCGAGCATTAGATCACTTTCCCCCAATCCTGCACAACTTACCGTCGGCATCAACCTCGTTGATCATGTCCTGCAGCTCGGCCTCTGTGGGATTCTGGCCCAGGGAGCGCATGACTGTGCCCAACTCCTTTGTTGTGATGGTGCCATCGCCGTCTTTGTCGAATAGCGAGAATGCCTCTTTGAACTCGGCGATCTGTTCCTCTGTCAGCTGATCGGCCTGCAAAAGGACAAATGAATAGCGCATTAATTGGATAAACTGCAGCAAAAAATGATTCGAACACACACCATTATGGTAATCTAATCTTTGTGTAACTTTCGACTTTATATTCTTTACAAAATAAATTTTACAGCTAGATATTGACTAAACGTCGACCTGGTTTGTTTTGTGAATTACTTTTCAACGGCATCTCGATGGAATTTCAATGTCAACACGGAAAACTACCCAAGTGAACACAATCGGGAATAACAAAAGACGAGAAGGGAGAGAACAATTGTGTTTAATTTGAATAATTTTGCGTATTGTTTGCCCGCCGCCGCCAGGCAAGTCCAGATACAATTGTATCTGTATCTAGGTATGTTTATTATGTATAAGTATATATATCTGGTATCTTGAAAAAGGTGTTAAGTTTCCGCTGAATCAACAAAACCTGACGTCAGCGGCGACTGAATAATCAAGAAAGGCCCCGTGGGGAAGCTCCGAAGAACCGAGGAGTGGAGATGGCTGCGTTACCCAAAACCATTATTTATTATTGTCATGCGAGTGATGTACCTACATACAAACATTCATATATGTGACATGAGACGTGCGAGTTGTCAGCTTCACAGGAGCTGGTCGGTCATTCTGGCCAAAAACGATTCTCAGGGTCTAATGTTGCAGCACCAAAAGCAAAAAAGCGGGCGCCTTAAATTCCCGTCTGCCTATTACTTTTACTGTTATTGTTTTACGGCCGAAATGATTGTTTATTTGTGCAACTCGCTCTCCGGCGATAAGCCAAAGAATTTAACGAGTATAATAATATAAGGCCTGGCGTTTGAATTGCGATAATTGCTATTAATCATGAAGCAAAAATGCAAAAGCAAACTTCAAACTTCGCCTGCGTCATAGGATGACTTATACTATATATATTTGTTCAAGCTGATAACTGCTGAAAGCTTCGCTAAAATATAAACTATACTAAACCGTATATACGGTTGTTTGTTGTGCGCGATCCTATGTAATTACAACTTAATTTGCTTCGTTTAATAATAGCTACTACCAATCTAGTCTATACTTATTACTCTGAACTGTTGAAAACCAAGTTAATTTATGTGAATTTCCCTAGCACGAACCAATTCGGCCTATCTAATCAATCGCCTTGGTTACCACCGCATTGGGCACCTCAACTTTAGGGCCAAAATTGGGGTATCTGAAAAATGGCACAACAAACTTGGCTCTCAGATATGTCGTGTCTTTGTGGACAACTTCCGTTCGGCAGGGTAAATGGGTAGAACAGAAACCCACTCGTTTTAAGCCAAATCAGCAATTGGCATTGGAATTATAGCGCCCTGCTTGACCTTATCTAATCGGGGGAATTTCGGTGAGTTTAAACAGCGAATACAAGCAAATTTGGTAACGGCAACGCGCGTTGGTGGCACCTGTTTTATTTGCACTTTTTGTCGCGTTGGCGTTCAATTGAATTTGCCCAGCTTATCTCGGCATACTCTGGGGCAGATAAAACGCTTTTCAACTGGGTTATGTCATTGGCAGGCGTGACTAAGCCAGAAGCAAAAGCAGAAACAGAAACCGAATGAGAAACACCCATCGAAATGCAGATCCCCAATCTGCTAAAAAGCAGATTGAAGCCCTCCTCTCTTCAAACGGCGACATTTGCAATCAACAACATGAGCAAAACCCCACCCACCGATAATATCCATTAATGGCAGTCAATCGGGCGGGGTCGTTAATCGAGTAGGGGGCTGGCTATAATGCCTAATTGGTAATCCATTTGTATGCACAATCAGACGCCCACGACGTCCCGAGGAAGCTTCCAGATCCAAGGCAAATACAGTGCCTTCCGAAAATGTATGCCTGGGGGATCAGGACTCAAGCTGTGCGTATATCCATCGGGATTCGTTTTTGAGGTAGTGACTCATTGGATGCTTCATTGTATAGTAGTTAGTCTTAACTTCAAGATCCACTTTTCACTTGCAAATAATAAGATATCAATTATTATTCATACTTATGAATACATTTTGATAACAATAATTTTAATATTAATACACTTGAATCATTTATAAATTCACAAACAAGTTCTGCTGAATACAACTATTTATTCCAATGAGTTTGACAGTAAAATACAACATTAAAACAGGTATTGGCTGAAATTATGCGGCTATATGTTAAAGCCAAGTTTGCCGGGTTTACCGTTGTATAGCCGACGCTTTTTTTTTTGCCGGTCTCAACCGGTTTCATGGAGTTTAGTTTGGTTTTATGAATGACGATTAGATTGAGAGCTTGGTTTTTGGGTACAATTTAAGTGCATTCGCACCGGGATCCAAACAACTGTGCTAACTGAGCCATAAGCCAGTCATTTGCCACACTCACATCATCGGGCATTCATCATAGGCCATATGATCATATGATGAAGTCAGCTAAGGAACACAGTGACTCATGGAAATTTATATGAATGTTGGCTCATTTTCAACGGAAACAAATAAGATATACAGGCAAACGTATCTCATAATTAGCCAAGCTAAAGATCAACAAACTTTGAAGATCAGTCAGTAAAACCCTTGGCAAATGTTTGCCTCTGGGCCAAGTTAGCAGCGTTGGTTGAATCACTGAAACAAATTGGCCACGTAGAGAGCGATGCGATATATTTTAATTAAAAGCTGTTTGCATTCTGCGTGAGCTGTAAAATCGCTAATTAAATTAGGCGACACCAGATGAGGCTGAAAGAAGGTGTGGGCGCGGGTGTGGGCGTGGGGCTTTCTTATCAAAAAGCGCAGAGGAAAGCAAACGAAAGAGAGAAGAAAGCGCAAAGAGGGCAGCAAGAAAATTGGATTATGTGGTTAAGCGGCGGCGTCTAGCAGGAATTTTTCTTCATTTGCAGCGCTTCTCCTCCCCCGCCGTTCGCCTGTGCCGTTACAATAAAATTCTTGTGCGAAAAGGCAAAGTGGAACAGGCAGCCGCCAACACACACACCCATACGCTCGCTCACACGCACACGAATACGAGTACGGGGAGCCGAACGAATGAACGACCGAAGCGGACGAACCAAGGCGAAGGCGAAACAGCAAAATAACCGCAATGCGGCAAATGAAACGGTTATGGAAGAAAACAAGAAAAGGCAGGCGACGATAAAAGTGACAAGCGCAAGGCGCAAAAAAAAATGAAATGCTGAAAGAAACGGAAAGAGAGAGACGCAGCACAAAACGGAACTGATAACGCAAACGAAATAATTGCACATAGAGAGAGACGCGAAAGTGTGTGAAACGGTTATGCGAGAGAGCGTCGAAACGGTTAAGCTGAGCGCAAGAGCAGGAGAAATGCCTCTAAAGAATTTTTTCACCATTTCCATGGGGCCGTGTCTAACCTCAATTTTTGCGGCCAAGTGTGCGGTAAATAAAAAATACAACCAGAAAGCAAACAAGCGAACAACGAACGGCGGGGCAAAGAGGAGAGGCCAATAATGCCGGGACCGGCGACTTTGTTGTTCATCATCAATATATATATTCTCACATTTTCCACTGATAGGCAAAATGGAGGGCGCTTTTCTATTATTTGCGGGGATCTTTGAAAAATTGCTGATAAAAGTGCCGATGACAACGCGTCTATGTAGGCATGCGAGTGTGTGTGTGATGTGTGTATGTGCATAATGCTCAACAAATTGGCTAAAATCACATTGATTTATGATCTGAAATGGAGGTGGGTTGGGCAAGCAGGGGGGCTTCGAAAATGAGGTGTTGCTCGAGATGCTGATAAGAGTTTCCACTTTTCCACGCCTGATTGGGTTTCCAGGGGTATTTCTACCCGAACGTCATGGAATTATTATAGGGCGAACCCGATGATCGAGTCAACATTCCGTGTGCGACAGCCTTGATAAAATAAATAATAATTTTGACGAGTGACGTGACATGTGTGTAAATTCTTGCTATTGGCATTGCTATTTAATTGTGCTGCTTGTTTTCTGCGACCCCCGGGGCCAAAGTTGAACAATTGATTGAGCCCCAGGTTAAGAACACAAAAATCTTGCAGCTTTTAAATGATTTATGAATTTTATAATGGTTTTAAATGATTGCTTTCCCTTTTTGGATGGATTGGATTATGTTAAATGGTGAAAGGGTTAAAAAACACCAAGTTTTAAGGGGTTGCATGGTGTTCGCCATTTCTGGTTTCTAAAACAACGATATTGGGTTGTTGAAAAAACTGGTTTTTTCTACCCGTGAGGCGATATATTTTTGGGGTGCAAAATGTAAACGAATTTCCCGGGGACAGCTGCTTTTCGACGGGGTGTTTGGTGTGCTGTGATGTGTGTGAGTGAGTGTGTGTGAAAAGCCGTTAAAACCATATAAACAACGTCTAATTGGAAGCGATGCGCCCCTCCCGCTCGCACTAATGGCAATTGCCCTGGGGGTCGCTGTCTGACTTTGATTTTTCGCAAAAACTGTGGAAATTTCAATGGAAAATGATGGCCGCAGGTTGTGTAAACAGAAAATAAAGATGCACATGTTCTCCAGCCCCATAAACTTACCATTTTTGTAGGTGTTTTTTTTTCTGTTTGTTGCTAGAGTGACGAAGTTTTAATCCGCTGCGGCTACTGCTGCTGCTTGGGTGTTGGTATGTGTGTGAGTGGAATTACGGAACGCGCGGTTAACTTTATTTTTTACTAAATTAACACACTGCAAAAGAAGCAAGAAGAGGTTTGATGGGTATTACTTTCGGGGGTCAACTGGAGGTGGAAGAGGCTGAGGAGGAAAACTACTGTCAGCTTGGAGAGAAAGAAAAGCGTCCAAAGCACCGACGCCGACGCTTTTTTTTCTCGCCGTGGCAGTTTCTGAAAATTCTGCTTCAGCCGAATTTAATACAAATTTTCGCCTTGCGTTTCTTCTTTATTTTTTGTGGCTTTCATTCGGGTTTCTTTTTTTTCATCTATTGTGCGAATTATGCCAAACACACGCGCGCACACGGCAGAATTCTCGTTTATATAGTAGATATGTGGCAGGGAGAGCTAATACATATAAGAGTTGCTCGAATTCGGTTTTTATAAAGATATTTGTTTCATTTTTTGCTCGTTGGTTTTCTTGATTTTTGGCTGGCGCCGAGAAATTGGCTTTTCCGCGAAACGTTCGCAGCTCCTGGTGCTTGGGTGTGGGCTCTATTAGCTTTTTTTTTTGTATTTTTTTTTTTTTTTTTTTTTTGTTGGCCCAATAATGCTCTCTATATGCAATGTCTGGTCTGTTTGTTCTGACAACTCACGATCCTAATCTGAATTTCCGTCCGCAACGGTCGACGACTCAAAACTTTGTGTTCAAAATAGCGCTGCGTCGCCATATATACGGTTTTATTTTGCCAGCAGCAATAGCAATAACCGCTCTCGCTCTCGCGAGAACGAACCGGGTAAGTTCGCTTTTGCAGCGGCAGCGTCTGCATGTGTTTGTTTCTCTTACTTTCCCACTCACCTTCGTAAACCGAAAATAAGTTTGATTTCGACGTTGTAACGGTCGCGCCGGCGCTTTTCGCGAAAAGAGGTGTGTACAAAAATGTTATCAACATACTACAGGTAACTAAAGTTATCAATAATAGGAAGCTGGCTTCTGCAAAAATAAACTTATACTTATGTACATACATACATATATAAAAAATTGGCTTTTTATTGTCCGTTTATTCTCGTTTCCTATATTCGATATTCGATGTAAACAGTAATTTGATTCTTAAGTTTCAATTTAAATTGTTCTAAAATTTTCATTATGCACAATAATGTATTTCAAAATGTTTTTAATTTTATTTTAAACGGATTAAGGAGTTAATCAAAGTTATATGTTAAGTGAATGTTAAACTAACACTTCGATGTTAAAAAAAAAAACAACTGTAAAGTCAGCTGTTGCAAGCATAAAGCACTTGCCATTGCATACAGACCGATTTTGATCAAATAAAAACAAAAATTACATACGTATATATGCATATGTTTTTAAAGAAAAAGTGTTTTTAGCAAATTTTTCCATATATTTTCGTGGCAAATTTCCGACTGAAATCGATATACTTTTTCCAAGGAATCACCTAAAATGAATCCTCTACTTGCACACCATATTAAAAATAATTAAGAATTTTTGGACAACTTAAGATTTTGGATTTGATATAAAAGAACGTTAGCACCTAAAATTTGTGAGTCGACTAACTTTCTTCGGGGGGCTCTTCATTTACGACCTCTTTCGACATCTGGCTGGATCTGCGCTGAGCATCCTGGCTAATGACTGACTTCCTTTCCGGCACAGAGGAGAGGAGCATCCGCTTGGTGCTGTAGAGATCACCACTGCTGGCCCGCGGATCCCGCTGGCGACCAGCGAAACTCAACGATGCGCCATGGGTGGTGATAAAGGATGTGGGCGGTGGGGGCTCGCCCCGCGCGACGGCCTCCTTCCTCTCCTCCTCGCGGCGCTGCTTCAGAGACAGACGGGCCTCCCGCACGCGCCGCTTGACCTCCCGCTCCTCGAACTGCTCCTGATCGAAGGGCGTGTCGTCCGCTGGAGGACGCGCCTGATTTATGTTTCGCTTTATGTAGGTCTCCAGCTCCTCGTCGGTCATGTTCTTGGTCTTGATCAGCTCGGTGAAGGCCATCTTAGCCTCCAGCTGCTTGGCCTGGGAGCGTTTCAGGCGATAGAAGTCCTCGCGCTCGAACTCCTCCAACTCGCCGCATATATAGTTATAGGTATTTTGCAGGACGGGTATTACCTTGGAATTAATAATATTTGATATAAATATTTATATGAATTACTAATATTTACCACATGCTCCAGAGCATTGACCCTCATGTTGGTCTGCAGCGAGGCCGCCTCCAGCATTCGCACTTGGTATTCCAGCGAGGCGAATTCCACCAGTGCCCTGAGTGCCTTCGTATAGGAGTCCCTGATCCGGCTGACCTGCATACCGCCACAGCTGAGACCCGCCAGCGGAAAGGCGCCCACGCCCTTCGTCTCCAGCTCCAGGGTGTTCAGCTTGACGCCCACAATTTTGATCTCCGTGCGGCGGAGCGATACGGTTGCCACATGGCTGCGGCTTACCATCTGCGGCTTGAAATCGGCGCCCAGCAGATTGGCCTTAGCCATCGAGAATATGGCATTGCGCATCGCCTCATCCCCCTGCATGTCCTGGTCGAAGCGGATGCGCCGCAGTTCGCGCAGCTTCATATCGATGGCGTCTCGCTTCCGCTTGAGGAGACCCACGCCCCTTCTCGCCGCCAAAACGCGCTGCTTCATGATCACCGAGTTGGCGCGGGAGGGAAAGATGGGCAGGATATCGCGTTTGGCCATGGCGGTGACTTTGGAATTGGGCTCTGCTCACGTGGGGCTTGAATTTGACCGAATTGTAGACTTTGTTACAAACGAATTACTGATCTGAGTTTAAAAACACATGTATTTGTGTTATTATTTATGGAATAATTATGAAAATTGTGATAGAGTGATATGCATTAGCTGTGATTTTATGACTCAATCGTTAAAAAGTCAACAAATTGACTTCCTTTAATTCTTTTCAAACTTATCAAAACTTTCATTTTGTAACGTGCATCCAGTGGTTGACTTGGGTTACGTATGTTTTAAGTATTTTTTATGAATAAGAAATTTTAGTGCTTGCCAAAATAATAATTATAAATGAAATGTTATTTTAGGCTGTAAATATGCTAATTTTACTATTTGTTAATAAATTAAATAATTTGTTAAACCGATAAGTAAAATACCAAAAAAAAAATAGTTTCCTGACCCGCCAAAACCATTTTAAATTACTCATACGCACTGTTGCTTTGGAACAATCGCCTTTGAAAAAATGACGCATACGCAACGTTGCCTGATCTATGATTGATATTCAAAACTTATTATTTACTCAGCTCTACAGAACTTTTAAATATTTACATATAACATGGAACCATTCCCCATTAAATATATATGTTATTTTTGCTAAAGATAATATCCACAAATCGGCAAACCTGCGAATGCGTTTGTGTGCAATTACAATGCGCATCGTTTGGCCATTCCACTGGGATTTCGCATTGGGCATTGGACAGTTGGCCACTGGACACCATTGGACGGCGATTTTGCGCATTTTCCAGCTGCCGTACGTTTTCCTTTGCCGCAGCGAATTGTCGCAATGGGGCGCCGCTTGGTGCAACGCAGCCTTGGCGCATTTGCAACGCATGCCAACAAGTTAAGTATGTTAACCTCTGGAAAATTAGACATGCCACAAGGGTGAGCTGGGCGATGGGCGGTGGGTGGTGTGGCAATAGCGATGGCTAGGTAACGAAAACGAGAATGAAAATGAAGTAACAATGCAGCAAACATCGGGCCAAAAGAGCGTTTGTAGTTGTCGTAGTCGTAGTCGTAGTCGTTGTCGCTTGGCGACGACAGCAATGCGCCATTTTTCGTTCGCCTCGCAAGACATGAAAATTCGGCTTTTCCCTTCGCCTCTGTATGTGTGTACTGATGTATATGTGTGTGTGTGTGTGCGTGTTGGGTAAACATTCTGCCAGGCGTTTTCATTCTCTCTTGGATTTTCGCAATCGCTGGGAAGCCCCACACTTCACCCTCTGACCCCATACAAAAAACGCGTTGACAATGTCTTAGGCGAAATTTAGCGCAGTTCAATAAAAAAATATAATAAAATTGGATAGCCTTATTTAATAAAGGAAATTAACATTTCTTTTCACTAGAATATATTAGAAATTGCAGAAAACTTCAGTAAGCTAAATTTCTGTGTATTGTCAAGTGCCAAGTAAACACGATTTAATTGCGAGTAAACATTTGGCTTTTCTCTTATGGAAATATTAATTTGCATACATAGCTACTTATGCATGCTTAGTGATTTCATGCCACAAAAGCTTGCAAACAAAATGAGCTGAAGCATGTGACAGTTTTCAAAAAAATGAGGCAACAGTAGTAGTAGTAGAAGGTTGGAATACATTCGTATTTCTACATATAAATTGTACAATGTAGAAATATACAGAGATCCGGTTTGGGACACTACTTTCCCTTCTTGCCCTTGCCCTTTCCCTGGCGCTTCCTCTTGCGCTGATCCTTCTTCCATTTGCGCCAGTATTTCTGTATCTTGCCCGCCGCCCGGTTCATCATGAAGATGACCAGCTTCTCCTGCTGCACGCGGCGTTCCTCCTCCTCCCGCTTGACCACGATGTTCTTGTAGATGCGCTCCTCCTGCCTGTACTGGACCATGAAATCGTCGAGGACCTTCTTGGCCGCCAGATACTGATCCTCCGCCACCAGGTTCTCACGCATCTTTTCGCCCAGACTGGTGTCGTACTTCTTTAGCATACTCTGCAGCTGCAGGAGCAACTTGTTTCTACACAGGATTGGTAGCAATTATAGAATTAATTGTTGGATTACTCCATTTGTAGCTTACTTTTCGTTTCGCAGCTCGTGCTCCTCGGCCAGATGCTTCTTGGTCATCTTCTCGTAGCTCTCCCGGGCATTCTGCAGCTCCTCCTCCAACTCCTTCTGCCTGTCCATGCTGCTCTTGTGGTAGTTTCGCATCGTGCGATGGCACTTTTCACTGTAATTTGTAATTATATTCAAATAATAGCTTATAGCACTAGAAATCCAACTTACATTTCGTTCTGAATGGCCACGTTGTTCTGCCACTTCTTGTTGGCCAGATCCTCCTCGACCTTCATCAGATAGATGCCCTTGGCGGCCGTCTTCCACTTGCCAATCACCTTCTGGAAGGCCAGGCTCGCCTTCAGTTCCTTGATTTTCTTCTTGATGTCTACATTCTGGTGATAGATGGCATGGAGCTTTCGCTCCTTGGTGATCTCGCTTCGCGAGGATCGGTGCAGATGGACGTGTGCGCTCTCCAGGAGAAAGTGAAAGGCGGCCAGCAACTGGCGATCCCTTTCGAGTAGGTTCTTCTTCAAGTGCGGAAAGAATCGGTGAATGCTATGGTTGACCAGGAAGAAGTCCACGATTCGCATGGTGGTGTGGTCGTGTGGCAGCTTGGAACGTCCACTCTGCTTGCCAAGATGGCGGATCATGTCATCGATGGGCTCGAGGACCTCCTCATAGCAGGTGTCCATCAGGACGCTCTTCAGCTTCTCGGGGTGCTCCAGCAGCTTCGGTATGATCATGGCTATCTTGATGCGCTCCTGGGACATCTTGAGCACACGTTCCACTCCTTCAAGTCTCACCTGACGTTCGGCGGTGGTATCTGGATAATAGATATGGTAGATCCATACTGGTTTTAACCTAAAATATTCCTTTTTATACTAACCCATTTTTACTTAGCAGCTTTACGGATCCTGGCTTATATAAAAGTCCTCATTGGAAGATTTGCGTTTACATAGACATACAAAATTTCCTTTTTGCGATATGATTGTGTGCCGGGTTCTTGTAAAATGTAATAATTTAAATGTCTTTCGGATACAACAGGAATTTTCTATTTATTATTAACGAAATCACGAAGTTAAAGCAGATAGTTGCAAGTAATCTGCCGCAAAATGGTAAGTGTAGCTTTCTCCATTAAATGTAAGCTTAATTTCTATGTTTCCTTTTTATCTATAATTCGCGATTTATGTTTTTCGATTTTCTGGCTATGCTTGTGTCGAGGTCTTTTTGAATTCTGAGCCGAGTTTGTTATTGTTTTTGGGGATAAACAAACATGGCTTGCTATGTTGACTGTGTTGCCTGGTTGCAAAGCCAAAGAATATACCAAATAGAAACCCTTTCGATCAAGGAGCAGCTGGAGAAGGGGGCGTGGCGAGGGGCGGTAAATTTGAATGGCACTTTCATGGCAATGACTGGTAGAAACTTTTGCCAAGTGCAGTAGTCGACAATGAAGTGTGTGGGCGGGTGTGGTGGTAAGTGGTGGTTGTCTAGGGGGCGTTGGGTGCTCGCCTTCGGTGGGTGGCTTGTTGCTTGTGTGTGTGGCCATGTCGCATTATGTCAACTGACGTGGCATGAATGAAAGCTGCTGCAGCAAAGCAAACGAGGGAAAATGCGACGCAGAGGGGCCGGCTGGAAAAAAAAGAAAACCATAAGAGCATGAAACGAACTTGTGAATGCAGAACAATGTTGGTGGGTGGCGGGTGGCGGTGCTGAAATGTTCCTCACTCAGGTGGAAAATCTACCTAATGAAACTGGCATGAAAGGGGGAGCCACAGAGTGAATGTAATCTGAAAGCCCTTCGCTGCATTCTGCCAAAAATTGGATTTACTAGTACCGTGGAGTCTCCGCACATTCTACCCAATTTAACTTTAAATAAATTTTAGTTACTTAGATGAAGTAGTAATATAATAAGGGGTGTTACTTTTTCTTTTTCTTAAAATGAGTAAATAGATAATATGTATTAACATTGCATAAAGTAGCTAGCAAATAAAATGCTGCAATGCGAACCAACTAAAAAAAGGAAGGGCACGATGAAAGGGAAGAAAAATAAAATTGAGCAAGAAATAATATTTGTTGTTGGCCCTGCAAAAAGAGAGATGTGTGAGAAAAAGCCAAAAGAAATGACGCATAAACAAGCGGAGAGAGCAAGGAGAGAGAATGTGCTTTAAGGTGTGCAGCGAAACGTGTAAAGTAAAAAGGGACAGAAAAAGAGAGAGATTCAGAAAGAGAGAGGCAGCGCCTCAAGTTATGCATCGAAATTTGAAATTCAGGAGTAACGGGAGAGCGCCCTACAGTATGCAGTCAAATAAGTCAAGTCTGCAAAAGAGAACGAGAGTCCTGCGCACACGTATACGTAACAAATGGCCATGCAAAGCACGAACGCAGAAAAACGCTAACGGTACTGCAAAGGAGGTGCAGGGCAAAAGCAAAAATACAAAGCCAAAATGCTTCGCTCTCCTGCTGGTGGCCCACATTCGCTCAGCTGAGCTCGGCTTTACCGTTAACCGATTAGAGACTTACCGCTTACCATTTACCGTTTCGGGCCGTCTGGCCCTGGCTCATTATGTCCCGTTGCCTTGGCAGTATTGTTGTATATTTTTATAGTCGTCCTCACTCGACAGTTTCCTTTTGAGTTCCATTTCTCCATTTCCATCCCCTCTGCACATCTGCTCTCACATAGATTTCACAGAAATGTGGGCCCGTTATGCTCGGCCTGGCCGCATTGCAGCTATAAATTTGTTTGTGGTTCACATTTGCCTTGGAAGATTACTTTTGGCCATAGTCGTCGCGCAGAACTGGGCGGCAGAGAGTGAGAGGCGAGAGCAGCGGAGATACCGCGGAACAATGGACTCAAGGAAAGGGAAACGAGAAACAAGAAACGACTAACTAACTGTGCTTAATGGTGGGTGGTGGTTCGTGGCTAGGGAATGGTGGATGGGGAATGGAATGGAATGGGGTGGAAACCCCATAAAGAACCTTTTTGAGAAAGTGTTATTATAATGCTCGGGCTGCCATCGGGAAGGTCAGGTTGTTGGGTCTCGGTACCAGCGGAAGCTAAAGATATGCCCCTGGGTCTGGTCTTCCTTTGAGCAGGATGGCTTGGTATTTTCACAATAAAATACGAATTTAGTTTGGGGTAGTTCCGCTTAGGGAAAATAGATCTAGATTCGTTTTAGTTCGAGATGGGATTATAAGAGCAGTGTTTGTAAACAGATTTTGATTTTTAGTTCTTAGAAAACTTGAAATTTAACGGGAACATATGAGATTCTTAGATTTTTCCAAAGTTTACTCTCATTATTGGTTTCCTTTTGACTTAAGACTTAACGAATTAAAGCATTCTTATGAAGGCGCTTTTCCGGGTAAATTATAGCCATGGACAGGATTATTATGCCTAGGAGTACAGTACAGTTATAGTTTCCTCTTCCCACAACTCGATTGTGCTCGGAAGGCATTCAGTTGCCGGCCAGGATCCATTTGGCCGGGCCACCTGGTTTTGTCACCTGAGCGAGGACCAAAGGAAACGCTCACACTGGCAAATGAAGTGGCACCCAGCCCAGTTCCCGCCCCATTGAATCCTGTCGCCCACCTGGACAACTTTCCTCTGAATTTTTCATGGCTTTCTCGGGTGTTTTTTTATTTTTTTTGGTAATTTCTCTGTCTTTTTTTGGGTTTTTCCCTGTTTTTTTTCCGTTTGGCAGTTACACTTTTGGTCTGTAATTTTGGGTCTGTTCCGAGGCAGTCTGGCATGTATTTTGAGTTGGTAATGTTTGGCACATTTTATGGAGCAACTTGCACTCAAGTTGCCCCGAGAACTTTTGGCTTTTGCTTCCGTTTGGTTTGACTTGCCAACCTTCTCTGTAATTTGAATGTTCTGAACTGTGAAGCGAGCGACAGAACAAACTGTCGTTCAGAACCTGCAAAGAGTTAACTTGGCTAACAAAGTGTATCCAGCCAAGCCAAGCCGAGCCACCCAACCAGCCTACCTATCCACTCGACTTGGTTGTTTAAAATTTTTGTTGCTATTAGAAAAGTTTCTGTTCACTTTGGCGAGCATTTTTTCTTCATTTTTTTATAATAATTTAATAAACTATCAAAAGTTTGGGAAAGATTTAGCTTTCGCTACGCTTGGAGAACAAACGAAATTGAAATTCAAGCAGCAAATCCGAATCAAGGATTCCAGGACCTTGGCAACTTTATCAAAGAAATCCGGGCAAAAACTGTTTCACAAAACTTTAATTGGATCAGCTGTAGATATTGGCATTTCTTAAATGGGGGCCGTGACAGAATTGCCAAAGTAATTACATAGTTAATACTTACAAAAAATATCCAATTACAGACATTTTTGTATTAGCTATTAAGATTACTTTTCTGCACTTACTTACATATTTTCATCACGCAAAATTCATGTAGCTTCTGCTGCTTCTAACCTTCGCCGATACTTAATTATGATATAAGAAGGATATTTTATTTCATACATATTTCAGCACGTGCTGACTATCGCCTGGCTGGGATCATCTTCAAATATTGTATTTCTTATATATTTTCTGTTTGACCAATGTCAACAATAAACGACAAAATGACCGCACGTGCACCGGGCTTGTTTGCCAAACCTCACTTCCGTTTCCCTACCCGCTCACATCCTGACTTGCCTGTTTAATTTAGGCCAAAAGCAGCAAATGTCCGGGCCAAAATGATTGATGACATTGCGTTGCGAAAAAAAAGCGAACAAAATTCACTTGTTAGTGGTAAACCAAGCCGCTTACTTCCATCTGACTGATTCTTCGCGAAGCCGGCGAAAATCTCTTCAGACCAAGTTAATAAATTGTTTGCTGTATTTGTTGCATTTAGCGCCTACACAATTTGGCAAACTTTGTAATGAAGTCGCTGCGGGAGAAACCTTTATCAGGTTTCGCATCTTGTTTGCGATACAGTCGAAAATAAAACTGGATACAGCAAAATTGTATTTTAAGTATACATATATTTAGTACTGGTTTTACTAACATAAATTATGTTTATAGTATCTTAAAAGTGTGTATGGTATCGCTTCTAACCAATTCAAGTGCTAGAACTGTAGCTTTAAATTCTTGATTTTCGATGCATTTTTTTCCTTTTTATGAGGTGTTTAAAGAAATGATTTTTTACTGTAGTGAACTCCGCGTTTGTTCGCTGGCTTTCGTCCTTTTCCCGTTGCTATTCTGTATGCAAGGCACGCAAATTTGTTGCCAATAAGCGGCCGAAAACAATTTTTATAAGGCTTGACTGGGAAGATGACTGGGTTAAGGAGGCAGGAGTGGAGGATTCGCAGTACTGCCAGAGGGGAGTCCTTTTTCCTATGCGTGCTGCGTGCTTTTCTGTTCTTCTGCTTTCGCTGAGCTCCCTGTGCTCCCCGGACTTCCTGCTTTTTCGGATGCGGCCAAGGGTGAGATGGTGGCTTCGAGACCCTGGAGTTGCTTAGCTACATCGTCGCCCGGATCCGGAATGTAGGTCATGTTGAACGCTGTTTGGAGGGGCGGCCACTTCGCCAAGTTAGCAAGAGAGAGACAGAGAGAGAGGGAGAGAGAGAGGTATCGCACTCACACGCACACGCACACACGCATAGAAGCATTTCCACCAACCAACACACTGCCAGCATTCAATATACACACACAGAATTTTCGGATGTTGGTGTGAAGAGCGGTGGAAATGGAGCAGGAAGGAAAGCAACACTGTTTCCCATGAATACGTTAGCCTGGGCTGTAGGTGGGCGTGGTCCACAACCGCCCACGACTCGGATATGTGCTTTATTATAATAAAAATTTCATTAGAAAATTGAATGTTGACGTGTCGCATGTGCGCCGCACTTCCGGTTTCCCCTTACGCACATCATTACATAAATATTGCTATAATGTATCCTTAATTTCTGTTCCGGTAGATACTTAACATATTATGGATAGATTTTATGGATTAAAGTTGGATGAATACCTTAAAAACTCTTTTTAATTACCAGTACTTACAGTTCTTAGGATTTCTAGCTGATCCAAGGAGCAATACCTAATAAATAAAATATAATTTAAAGTCTATATACTAGCAGTAAAATTCTTTTAAAGTTGTCTTGTTTCTAACTCTAAATATATAACAATTAATTCAGTTCAGAATTGTTCTCTTATTAGATTCAATACAATGCCGCGGTTCAAAAGTACCATTAATAAATCTGTGACGATTCTTTTCAACTTAAATACCTCGATGTCTTTAAAATTGTATACCATTTACCCATTGCCAATGAGTTGTAAAAGTAACCCTTTCGAAGGCAGGCTAATCATCCTTGGCCAAAAACTTTTCCACTTAACTGTCTGGTCAGGGCCATATTGCGTATACGCGATGCGGGCCAAAGGACCGCTATCAGTCCGGCAATCCCTGTCCCAATCATCCTACACAAATGAGGGTCCTTGTCAATATATGAGTAATAGCTCATCAAAGTTTCATTTTCAACCATTTCGTTTTTTATTATGATACCCTTTGTTGTTTTTTTCCCCACACTATTGCCGTGCATGCAAATCATGTATAGCAGTGGGAAAATCAAATGAAATTGGTAACTTTCGACAAACCATTTTACCCAAAGCTGAAACTATGACAGAACAAAGTTGTATATATTATGGTAGGTACGATTGTAGGATTGTAGGTAGGATGGTAGGATTTGTGGGCCTGTGTAGCTCAAAGGCTTGTTATACACTTTCGGTTATAAACAAACGGATATGTATATTTATCTTTGTTTGGGCTTTTTGTCACCCCAAGAGCCGAATGAAAGTTGTGACACATGCAATAATTTGATTTTGCTCGCAAATAAATCGTAAATCGTAAAGATTGGCGAATCAACAAAGTGCAAGCAGCTGAAAACAAGTTTTGGGGCCTCCTTTCGTTTTCGTTTTCTTTTTCGATTTCGATTTCAATTTTCAACAGGACCTGTTTTTTTTCCCCCCAACTTTTGTTGTGGGCGTAATGAGACAGAGCCCACCTTACTCCGCCTGTGAAACATGTTTTATCGATAATTCGTGAGTGCGACGCAGAAAAATTACCAACCACCCCTCACAGCTGAGCTGAGCTCCACTCCATTACAGCCACCCAGAGTAACCAGGCGGCCACCCAAACCACCCACGCACTCACATCCATTTAGTCTGTATAACAAACAAATGTTTTTTGTATGTGTCAGGCGCCGGTTTCCCTTATTTTCCATTTCCCTTTTCGCCTTTCCCCATATTATTATTATTATACCTGTTACTCGTAGAGTAAAAGGGTATACTAGATTCGTTGGAAAGAATGTAACAGGCAGCAGAAAGCCTTTTTGAATATATAAGGTATACATATTCTTGATCTGGATCAATAAGGCCGCCCACAAAATTGAAAATTGTTTGCATATTTTTTCATAATTTTATTAGTCTTGCAAGTTTCTATCAATTTGCTAAAAAACTTTTTGCCACGCCCACTCTAAAGCCGTAATGCTGCCCAACCGGTCACGCCCACTCTATTAAACAATTTTAAAACTGTTTCTCATTTTATTCCCCAATATCTATCGATAATCCAGGAAAGTAATGAAATTTCGCGCTCGCATTCTCACTAGCTGAGTAAGGGGTATCTGATAGTCGGCGAACTCGACTATAGCTTTCTCTCTTGTTTTAATATCTCTTTGATTTTTGTTATCCAAAAATCGGTTTTTGCGGACGCTCAACTGACACGAAACTTGGGTGAATATATACACAGAAAAATCGTTTCCAGAAAATGTGTTTGCATATATATATTTCGAAATATAACTTTCTCATATGAAAGCATTGTGCTATTAATTTTTCACTTGTTGAGCATTTTCATCTTTGGCCAAGAAAATGTTTAGTTTTTGTCAGTGTATACCAGCTTTCTTTAGGTTCCGTTCGGAAGTTATTGACAGGAAATTGGAACCGGTGCTCCCGCACGTGGAGCTGTTCGGGTTTCCCTATTCCGTTTGATTTCTGAGCTGGGTGTCATGTTCGTGTCGAATATGGAGACATGTGCCCAATAATCGTCCCATAAAGCTAAAAATAATACGAAATTTATTGCTGTAAATGACAAAACTAAATTTACATACGCTATATGTCTACACATTTGATTTATTTGTTTACCAACGACGACGGTATTCTTTGCATCGATTGATTGGCATTAAGTGGGCCATTAATGGGTTATGTGGAGGCTCGCAGCAGGCTGACTCAGCTTCATAAATAAGAAATCCTCGAAAGTAGGCTATGAAAAATTAATTTTCCGCCCGCCATTTAAAATTCATTGGTATGGTGATAGTATTACCCATAAATTATACGGTATTATTATTCAATTAGCGTGACAAATATGGCTCATGCATAATGCAGCGCAATGAAAAGTGTCGGTTGGCCAAGAAACAAGAAATGCAGCCGAAGGCATGCAAGTTGCCGGGAAAAAAAACCTTAAGCTTATTAATAGCGAATGGGGAAAAGTCAGGAAAAACAGCGCAAAATGACAGCGGCATGTCGGAAAGCGTATTAAGTGAAAAGGGCGGACTGCTTGGAAGACAAGGCGCGAAAAAGTTAAATGCAAATGGAAAATAATTAGCAAACAACTGCAGTGAGGGGCCTTGTCGGGGCTCGCCTTGCATCATCATTTTATTATTATTATTATTATGTTAAAAATAAACTTTTTATGGTTTTTCATTCGCTGTTGTTATTAATATTACCCCACTGCCTGACCTTGTGTTGTACCAAAGCTTCTGGAAATAGCGATATGCATGCCATTCGCAGGACATGCAATCATCCGTTCAAAAGGCTCCAGCTAATTAAAGTGCATTTTCCCTTCATTTCCACCGTGGCTTAATCATTCTTAAGCTTTTGCATACTTTCGGGCCAGCAGGCTGTGGCATGGCGAATGCAATTTATTCAAAAAAATATATTTATCCGTACTCGTAACCAGAGCTTAAGCTGCACTTTATCGCCGGCTAAATAGAAAGAGGTCAAAGGGGAGGATTGCGAAGGTGCGATAAAAACTGAGAAAATAACAAACGCATGCAACCCACCATCCAAAAAAACGGCAATCAGCAATAAAAGTATGAAATATACATGCAGAAAAATAGCTGGAACACGTGAGCTCCGAACTCTGAATACCCTTTCCGGCACAATCATATGTGGCTACGAATTAAATAGCTCACTGAACACACGCAAATGCCATTGAGTTGGGAATGTGCTTGAATCTGTATTCTGGGGGGTCGGAACTCGGTGGAGTTTACATGGAAATGCAGTGAAATGAGCTCGTGACATGACATCCCAGCTATGGAAATGTGAGGTGGAAAATGGGAAAATGGAAAACGGTGGGCATTGTAAGTGCACTGAGGAAAACTCTCTACCAAGCGGAATAAAAAAATGTATATCCTATGAGTAAACATTAAGAAATATCTGTGTCTGCATTATTGTATCTTTTCCCTTAAAGCACAAATCCTTGACCCTTGCTGTCAAATATAATTGCTTTTTTCAACACTTAAATTTGGTTTTGAAAATGTAGCTTATCCACATTGTTTGTTTAATCGTTTTAGTGGCTTGATTTATGCCAGTGTTTTCTATTAGTGAAGGTAACTGGGGACCTGAAACTCGCATGATGGACGGACAGGCAGAAGACTGATGGTTGTGACGCATGGAGTGCGGGAAAAGCGAGTGGCAGCCAGTGCGATAGGTTTTCTACTTACGAGTATTCACTGTGGCTGGTCCTGCCGCACCTCCCTTTGTATAATTGTATCCTTTTGGCCGATTCTGGCTCATTCGGGTCTGGAGTAATTATATAAGCTGTTTTCGGCAAGTTCACCAAATTTGTACAACAAGGTCATGTTAATGCACAAATTTCGCCAAATAACGCTAATGCAAGAGATGAAAGATTTAAGGAAATGTAGAGTTAAGTGAATAGCTTTCTTTAAACAAAGCGGATTAAAGTATCTTATATTTACTTTCATTTGCTAAAACCCTTCCCATTGTATTGTAGTCTAAACTGAAACGCAGCTGCTACAATTTCTTCACAAACAGTTGGTATTTGTTTATCCATTGGCTGATTAACTAAGCGCTGTCACCTTCTATTTGATCGGGCCAACATTTGGAATTGGCTTTGGCTTTTTCAACACCAGATTTTGGCAAGAACAAAGCTAACAGGAAGGGAAACCAACTGCGACAAGCCGAAGTTTGTATGCCCTTGCAGTAGTTCTGTATTTAAACAAAAATCTTATGCTTACCGAATATTTTAAATGATTTTGCAATGTGATTTTGATAAACCTAAACCAAAATTATATATTGTAGAAAAATTTTAGAACACTTTATGGACAAAAACCAAAGGTTTTCAATAGAATGATGACTATTGGGTAAGTTTCATGTAGAAACAGGCGTACCTGGCTATATAGACTTGATTGTTGATACTGATCAAGAATATATATATCCTTATATAGTCGCGAATATCTCCTTTACTGCACCATAGACTTCTAACTAAGCTCAATATACCCTACGTAAGGGTATAGCATCGTTTAGGGCCTCTTAACGAGTTTCACTTTCGTAGGAATGTAATGTTTGCAGATCTCAAATAGATAGCAAAGTTAACTACTATAAAAACGGGCGATTCAATTACCTTAAGGCAGTTAAAGTTTAATCGTCAATTTGAACCGAGTGGGGCACTATGAAGTTTCTGGCTCTTATCGTATATGCCTTCGTAATGCTGAGTCTGGTTTCCAAACTGGAGGCTCGCCAGCGTTTCTACTGCCTGTGGAGCACCAAAAGGACCTGTTCAAGGACCAGTCCCAAATGCCTTCGACTCCAGTCGGGAGTTGATGCACAGAATAATGCGATATACACATGCAAATACTATCGCGACGATTGCAAGTACCTTCTGGATAATTGCAAGGGCAGTACAGGTGAGATACTTTTGACCTAACTATATTATTATTCTGTTTATATTAAAAGCGGAAAATGTGCATTCGTATTAAAACATTTAATTTTTTAAGTGCATAGAAATAGAAATATATTTATGACATTGAAACCCTTACTTTGAAACGCAAGAGTGTAAGATATTTTGTTGGTCATATTAGAATTATTAGGTTATATATTAACACAAAAATCCTATTATTAAATATGTTATTAACGTTTATATTTGCAGCTTATGGCCAACTTGGCACATCGGTGAATGTGGTTACTTATTGCATTGGAAATAATATCGCCATTGGAGGAACAGGAGACTGCACATAAGCTAGTTGTATTTATTGTCATTTTATATATGAGTTATTAATTAAAAGATGTTTTATTTTCTATTTCTATTATTGACGCAAGCCTTCTTTCTTTTTATTTTTGGAAATTTAATCTAGCCACAAAGTGATTAACTAAAACGTTTTGTGTGCTTTGGTAACTGTCGTTTAGTTTTAATGGCTTTTATATCCGCATGATGCATGCTTTAACATTTTCGCTTTTTTCGCTCTTTTTTAATTGCAATCGCATAAATCGCACTACTTGGCAGGGGGCTGGGGAAAGCTGGGGGAAAATGGTGGAAAACTGGGGGAAATTATGGTTATGGCCACGCAGACAAGCGAACAAGCGGACGCACACATACACGCGGACAATGTAAATTTATGGAGCATCGCTTTTTAGTTTGCAATTTTTCGCCATTTTCCCTTTTGCGTAGTGCGGATGTGAATGGCGAACGCCTGCGGATGCAATTAGAATGGAACAGTGAACACTCGGCGCACGCACATAAATAATTGTATGGCATGGCCGAAATATAGGTCATTACGAAACGTTTCGGCAGTGAAAGTTCAAGTTATTAGCATAATTTAAGCATAAATCTTGTTTGTCTAACTTTTGTGTGATTTAACAATGCTTTTGTTTTCGTAGAAGAGCGTGAAAAGGGGTTTAGGGAAGTTTAAAGTATATATGCAGAAATAAACTTCTTACTTAATTCTGTAGATTGTATTTATTCTTAAATTTCGCAAAAAATTAAGTACACAGGAAGTGTAAAGTAGCAATAGATACCCTCAACCTCTTCGTATAAGTATGGGCGTGACTCTCGAGGATCTCGATGAGGTTGATGAAAAGGTGCTCGTACAGGTGCCAGTATTATTCACAGTTATGCTCGAACAGTTGCCCAGGCTAACAACATTCCAGTCTGTAAAAAAAACAAATTTTTACAAAAAATATATGAGTTAAATGAATTATTTTCTTCTCAAAACTTATTCCACTGCATCGCATTACATTCACAAGTGTAAAAAAGTCAAACAGCATATGTCTTGTATTTCTAAGATACTTTTGTATCTTATTGCTAACACTCACTTGAAACGGTCGTCCGGCAGTTGGCCCGCTCCAAGAGGCACCTGTTCCTAAACCGACGACACCTGCGTGTGGAACTCCAACGACCGCAGACATTGGAGTTGGACGAGCAGCTCGTGGTAGTGGTTCGACATCGGGAGGATTGAGTGGAGCTGCTGCTGGAAGAGCTACTACTTCCGTTGCCAATGATGATCACCGATCTGCGACTGGACGTGGCACGTCTTCCCGCGATTCCAGCTCGGGCATTGATCCTGTTTCGCGTTAGCCGAGACGTGCTGGTAGCCAAAGTCCTGGCGTTCGTCCTTTTCTGACTGCTTTGGGCATCGGTGGCCACGGCGATGAGAGCGACCAGCACCAGGAGCGCCAAAGTCAAACGCATTTCAATATCTAATTGAACACTGATGGTGTGTTGCCACTTTTATACGCTTCAATCTTTTATCTTTCTTGGCGACCTTGGAAGATGTTTACCATCGCCATTCCTTCTTCTTTCTAATGTACAAAGAAACTTATTTTAATTACCTAAGCTTTGTTCATTTCTCATATCTGTTAGTTCACAATTGTGTAAATATATCTAAGTTCATATTAAACCGTGAGTAAAACAACACGTGAGATGTTCACAATTTATATGTTTGCTGTTCAAATAAAATGGTAACTTCGAGCTTCAGAAAAGATTAAAGCCATATACTTTTAGGCTGTTCATGAATGTTTAATTGTTATTAAGATGGAAGTGGATTTCAATAACTTTCCAATGAAAATTTTAGGCGCCATATATTTTCTTAGGATTTCTAATTCATTGTTATTTCAAAGTTTATAATTCTGATATCGGGGTTTATGTTGTGAATTTATGTTTTCATGAGCCTATCAGCCAAGCATATATATACTTATAAAATGTATGTAAGTTTAAAGAGCCACTAATTTTTACAAAAAAAACATTCATATGTCCAATTTTATTTAAGCAATTACTGTCGAACGAATAAAAAATTAGGCTTACAGACGATATATGAATAACTCGTGGTATTGGTCAATTTATTTAAAATGTTAACTTAACAAATAGCCAATAAATTCCAATTCATAATCATCATGAAATATCAGTGGCAAGAATATAAATATATCTTTATGTAACCTGTTAAATTAAATAATGTAATACTTCTTTTCACATAAACATTTTAATTTTTTAAATTTATAACAATTGCATACACAATTGACAGTCTACTTAGCCTTTACATTTAGTTTTAGCATTAAGTTATTAGGTTTGTGTAATGTTTTAAGAAATAGTTAACAGTGTTGTTAAGGTTATTTTAAGCTTTCAGGACTAGGATCAATCACTTCCGCAGGGACGCACGACATCGATGGGCAATCCACGACAGAGGGACACGTCTACTTTGCGGTAGACTGCAATGAAAATGGTTAATAAGGGATATTGACCCCCGTTTTCTGGGGAGATTCACTAACATTTTTTGGAGCCACAGTTGCTCAGTTGGCGCTGACAGTCGTTCTTGAAAGCCTGGCAGATGTTGGCCCTTCCCAGGCGAGCGCAGGTCTTCGTGGTGGATGAGCAATTCCTTTGGACATTTCGCTGGCAGGCATGGGATCTGCGAGGTTTAGTTTTAGAGCGAGTCAGGACGTAACCAACTGGAGAGTCGAACCCTTCCTCGGAGGAGCTGCTGTTGCTGGCGGAAACGTTGAGGAAGAACACCGTCGCCAGGATGACACCAACTAACAATGATGCTTTCATCTTGCTTTCAACTAATTTAAATGCGCTCTAGAGATTGGGGCTTTTATACCAACACCTATGTTGTTTGTATCGTCAAAAAAAAGGAAAACAATTCGTTCTACTTTCATACATTATAATACATTATAATGCAAATTGGCAGCTGAACTAACAAAGATTTATAATTTGCATTGGATTGTTGGGTCTCTAACCTTGGGTCTATAGCTACCGTAATATATTGTTCATCTATAATTTTGAAAAACCAAAACCAATATTAAATAAGGCAAAACAATGGTGTATTGACTTTTTAACTAATTTTAATAACAATTAAAAATTTAGCCCCAGATTGATCGGGAATATTATAATTTAAACAATTTAATACTTTG
The DNA here is from genome assembly GCF_004382195.2 of Drosophila sechellia. Lineage (NCBI taxonomy): Eukaryota > Metazoa > Arthropoda > Insecta > Diptera > Drosophilidae > Drosophila > Drosophila sechellia. Next base: position 8,401,075 of record NC_045950.1, on the reverse strand, counting down.
CTAAACTGTTTTACCTGTGGCTCTATATATGTGAAAAGATATTTCTAAAATCTTGTGATTTTTATATTACTTTTATATATTAATTATTTTTGAAAAGTTAACATTGATTAAAGATACTTTATTTCCATTAACAGCAACAAAAAATCATCCCCTGCGTATGATAATGGGTACAACATTCGAGGACGAGGAGGAGGACGACGATCCTCCGCAGGTTCCACGGGAACCCACGCTGATCCCGGAGCACTGGGATAGACTGACCGCCGTGTAGGTGGTGGATCCCACGCAGGATTCATATCGCAGGGTGCAGCTGTTCCTGAAGCGATTGCACAGATTGGAGCGACCAAAGCGACCACAGGCATTCGTGGTGGAGTTCCAGTTGCAGTTACGCAAGACACAGATCTTGGGTGTGGAACTGCTGCTATTGCTGCTGTACAAGCTGTTGGCCAGGACCACACAGGCGAATGACAGGACAAACAGGACTGTGGACAGACGCAGAGGGCTCTTCATTTTGCTTGGGCTTTAATATCGAACCTAACTGGCATTTCACTCCACAGCCGGAACTATTTATAGTCACTCGACTTTCCACGTTTTGGCCCAGAGAGCTTGGCCAAGACCACAGCACCTGTGCAAATATTCAAATGGATGGTGAGAGTTTGGCATTTGGCATTGGCAGATGAACAGAACTTGGAGTCAGTGGTCCAATGCCATTGGTTTACGCACGTTGTCAATGGATAAAAGTTGAAATCTATATCTGAATGTGTATCTGAATATGCCTTTAGTTGTAAAAGTTAGTAGTAGGACTAGACAGGTTAGTAGTTAGTTAGTCAGGCTCTAGCAGTCAGATTTGTACATCACTTTACATAATAATTTTCAGTGCTTGAATAAAAGATTCAAAATTTATCTTACATCCATGGGATTTTTTTTTGCAACCCTCCCAAAAATATGCAACTTAAAAATATATTAATGCGTATTATACATGCTATTAAACATTTTCTAATACATTTTCTTTACGTTGTATTCATTTTATTTAAGGTATTATTAAAGTAAAGATTTTATAGCAGTTTTAAATGATTAATAAAATTCATACTTTAGTCAATGATCAGAGGAATTAGTTAAAATTATTAAGATTAATTATATATAATATATATAATAAGATATTATTATTATTAAGCAGAAGTTTCGTTTTTATTAATTAAAAATGTTTGAATCATTTAATTGGATTTGTTTTCATTTTGGAAGAGCATTAAGCACAATTAATGTTTTTATAGAGTTCTGTTCGTTTTTTTTTTTTTTTTTCATTGCACTCAGAAGTGCGTGAAGCACAAAAAACAAAAAAAAAAAAACAATAATAAACATTCGGGTAATGTGCACTTTGTACTTTTTGCTCTTGACAGCTGAGTGTTTTATTGTATTTTTTGATCGCTTTTTGTTTGTTTACTTATTCCAAAAACGCATTTTTATTAAATGCCCGTTGACGGCATTGTTAAGTGATTTTTGGTCAAGGCCAAAAATCAGTTTCGTTAATTGGCCTGAGATTGATTTTCTGAAGAGCACTTACATTAAGCCACTTCTTGGCTTAGTATAGTATATTTCAAAGTTATTTGGTAGAATATGAGTTGTTTTCCAAGCGCGATCAGTGAAGTATTTATGCAAAGAAACCGTTTAGAGCGGGCAATTTGTTGGCCCGAAGTAATAATGCAAATTTATGCATTTGGTGAACAATTTCGTGTGTGCGTGACGCCCAGTGTTTACCGGTTTGGCCTCTGGGCTTCGGGCCAAGTCAAGCATCCATTTGGGCCAGCAATAAGTGGCGCCCATTGAATCGATAACCCGACCAAGTCATCATATTCATCATATCGCAGAATTCTGCTTGCCTGGCCAACTATGTCAACTGTGCATAATCATAATGTGTGGGTTGTGAAAAGTTTGCCACACTTTCTATTGATTCGATGTGAGTTCAGTTCACCTTTGGAATGAATCGCCGCGTAAATGGAGTGTGATTGAGTGTTGGCTCAATTAAGTTAAATTAAGTTCAGTAGACATTATGGCTTTAAAGTGTGCCACTTGATGCGATCACATAAAATGGAATTACTTTGAATTTAATTCGATGTCTATTGGTTTTATTTTATACTATATAAAGTAATTTCCTCGACTAGTAATACATATATCCTAAAGTTAAGTTAAGTATGCCCCTCAGATTTTATACGACAACTTCCTCATACATTTAAACTGCCTTACAGATAATCATTGAAGATAATGTTAAACATTTTTTTTATTGAGAAATAAACACGTTAAGTGCAATCTTTTATATCTTAATTTATAATTTGTATATAGTATACAAAACTTTAGGCAATATACTTTAATTAAGATCATCTCGTAATAATTTTACTGAAGTAAACTCATAACTACTGATTGATAAACATGTGTAAACCCATATTGAATTGCATTTTCCCTTAGGTAGCGCCACAATTCGATTCGGGCACCTTTAATGAAGCTACAGGCCATTAATCAATTCGTGAGACTCAATTATGCTATAGACTCTAACCGAATGATTATATAACGCGGTCCAGTGGCATCCCGAATCGGATCATATTAATAAGCCATTTTGATGAGCAGCAAAAATGGCAGCAGAAACTGCAGATAAAAACAAAAAATGAATTACACAGAGAAAAAAAAAAACAGACTGAGTTGCGGCCTGAAGATGCCACTTGAAGTTGAAGTTGCGGCCAACGGGTTTGGTTTTCGCTTTTTGTCGCATTGCAGGAAGCTGCAAGTTGTCAGCGGGTTGGCCGCATTTGGCAATGCCACTACCACGGGATTGATGACGATGATGAGATGATGCAGGGTATGCTGGGGTATATAGGAAAACCGGTCAGTTGGATGGCATTCAAGTAAAGTGCAGCAAAGTAATCTTAAAATGTTGTAACTATATACCATTTTCGATAAGATGTAACTTTTATTTACGCCTTTGCTTTATTGTTAAATTACGATTTTTAGGCGTAGCTTGGTTAATGACGTCAGAGAGTTATAAACAGGAAATGCTACCCACCGCTAGGTGGCGTTCGCGAAGAAACAGTATTTCTTGTAAGCTCTTTATGTGCATAACTAGAGAACGGAAGTGCTAACTTTTGATGACTTAAGGGAAGTTTGGCCAGTGCTGTGCAGCGGCGAAAGCATTGAAATGTTAATGTAATGTTAATTGACTAATAAAAATCTAAAGTAAAATGGGTCTCTATTGATCTGGATTGGAAAATGCGGCGACTAATGCTGTAAATGGATATCCGACTTGACGGCTGTGTCCGCAATCAAAATTATTTAATTCGGATGCGGCAAATGAATTTGCAGTCGGCGATTTGCGACTCGCGTGATGCTGCAAGTGCGGCAATCGCCGGAGACTGCGACTGCGCCCCCGTTTAACATGAACGGTATATCGCCAAGCGGGCGCTTCGGCGGACGGACAACAACAAAACTTTCACTTTCGGCCGCCTTTAGTTGCGTCTCGTTTCATTTTGGCCAAGTCCGCCGTTTGATTTTGCTGTTTTCGGGCAGGTCAGTTTCGGCCCGTTTAGTGTTAGTTGGTAGCATAAGCATACTGTAGTTAGTTGCTGTTTCGACTTCGATTCGCTGGATGGTTGAGTGCATTTTCGATTTGGTCTCTCTCCTGTAATCAGTGGGCACTTGTTGTTGTCTAAGAAAATGTTGTAATATAATTTTAATTTGTACCCAGAAATGATTGCCAATTGCCGCTGCCTAATGCTGATTATACAATCTTCATTTTTGTTGTTGTTGTTCGTTTTCATTTTCCCCCAAAACGAAAGTGTTTCGAGCGCTTAAAGCGCGGCTAATACTTAGCCCACACACAGATTTGAAACACACAATTTATGTAATTATTTTTTTCGAGTGGTGTAGCATTAGATTTTCGGATTCGATTGACCTGGGGCGGATCAACGAGCACGGGGCATTTAGCGTGTCCAAAAGCGATGGGTTGGCCACACATCGAGGGACCGATGTCTTTGAGCCATCCCCACTTGGAAAATAAACAATGGCTTGTTGATAGCCCAAAGACAAATAAATGGCCACTGGGGATAAATAAAAGCTAATTTGTCCTTTAAAAGTATAATGATTGGTTGTATAATACTAATAAAAACACAATTCATTGTTTCAATATTAGTTATTTGTTTTCATGGGCATATTCGGTTAACTGGCATGTAAAAAATTATATTTCTAGGTAAAATACCTTAGCTCATACATTTTCTTAGCGTGTAACTGGGCCTATGGACTTAAGCCCTGAGGAAATCCCAGCAACAAAGCCAAAACGAAACGCGCATGCGTGAGGTCGTCGTCGCGCTTAAATGTCAAACGGTTCAGTGCTCTAATGAGAGCCCCCGAGTCGGATCCCCTCCCAAAAAAAAAAAAACAAATAAAAAATAATTTAACCGAGAAAAAACAAAGACCCCTGTCGAAGATTGGTCAATTGGATCTGGCCAAGAGGCGGTGAACGGCTGGGCTGGCCAAAACTGCTCGCCATTTGGCCACTGACTTGTACTTGTCGCAATCGTGTGGCAAGAAGAATGACCAAAACAAGACACATTTTACAGCCTGTCCAATTTTTACAACTCATTGCGATAGAGGCGGCGTCGCAGATATTGCCACGGTAATTAATGCGATTTCTGCTCGAAGCTAATTAGGCTTGCGGCTCTGTTGAGCAGACACCGTGATAAAATGAGCAAGTTAACTTTGATCTGGAGATTACTTAAGTTTTAGTTAACAGATCAACAGTATTATATGATATATATATAGGTTTTGTATCTTTGTATCTTGCGCAGGTGTGGTTTGTATGCTCTGTGCAACATGTTTGAAATCGAACTTGGCCGATGAAGAAGTGACCCCTGAAATTTTATTGTTGTCTTGCATGCAAATTGAGCGCTTGTTGCTTTTGCCTTTTAATTCTGTTTTTGTTAAGCATTTTGTTTTATTATTTATTCATCGCATTGTGGTTTCCCTTAATCAGCCTCGTCTGGCTGCCAAATTTGTGCGTTTAACGGTGTTTGTTTCTGTCGGAGTGGCCGACAAACGTTATGGCCATCTATAGCTCCATAGCCTCCAAATGCCACAAGAACCCAATGTATGGACGTGTCCAGTTTGCTAATTGCCACACAAAATCATTCACTTTTTGTCTTTTGTAGGCCACTAAACATTGCGATTGCGAAACTTAAGCGGGCGGCGGAATCAGAAACGGAATATTAATAAATATTTTTTTATTACAGGGACATTCGTGAAAGGTTTTCCTTTTAATTGAGAAATGAATCCATTTTCCTTTCCATTTTACCAACTTTAGTTTAGTTTTATACTAGCCATTTATTTATTCGCCATCATTAAAGATAATTGAGCATTTTTTATGAGCAGCTCTCAAAAATGGTTTCAAACTCATTTATTGTCAAACTTAACACTTGCCCATAGATGTGAGATAACGATTTATTTAAAATTCCTCTCTTAAGTGCTAATCAAAGCAAATTAAAATTTGCATAAGCCCAAAACGATTTCCTTGTATTCGATTCTGTCGATCGCAGCTGTGACTTCATGAAAAAGGTGTTGAACTGCAGCGATTTGTCCAAAATCTCAATATAATAATGACGATGATGATGACAAGAAAAAATTCACACACAACTGAAAAATTCGTTTGTCTTCTGTTTGTTTAGGTATTTTTATATTTATTTTCGAGGCAAAGCAAATAAAATCACATTCGTGGTGTAAGCAAATAGCACAATGCACAAATACAAATAACTCCTTACTTTTTTTTATGTCGCAGTGTAGGAAATGATCATAATGGGTTAATAAGAAATAACAAACACAATGATTAAATATTATGGCTTGCCAAATTATGGAAGCCTTGAGTGAATTTAGGCAGCACTACTGTGTGCTGTTTTTTTTTTGGACAATTGGCCGTCAGTGTGTTAATTACATTGCCAAATGCCAAGCCTAGAAACTCGTGTTTAAACCAATAAATAAATAAGTTGGCCAAGATTATGTTGAAAACTGCGTGGGTAGAGCAAAAACGTGGACTAACTAATGCAACTAGGTAAATTAAGTGCTTGGAAATTAAATTTATGGGATAGAGAAGGGTACATTAATTGAATCTTCCATCAAGAGAAGGTTTTCCGTTTCAGTCATAAGAATATCGATAACAATTTGTTCATCAATGTCAGTCAACAAATTTGTGAATGAATACAGCGCTAGATCATAGCTTTGTTATGCAAAAACGAATCAAATTTTATTTGCAAGCGGAAGCAAACGAAAACATTAAAATAAATTGATGTATTTGGTTTTGATATGCTAATTATGCTCGCCAAGTTTGGACATTGATAAGCAGTCGTAAATTTGGATTTAAGTTTCATCTAATTATGACCAGCTCGATTTCACAGAAACCTACATTATTTAGATTATCAGTGCTATTATCTCCCTCATCATTCGTCATGAATGATGCCTCATAAGTCGGCATTCAATTTCAATTAGCGAACTTTCCATGCAATTAGTGTCTAAATTATGCACACTCAGCTCTGTCCGAACACCATGTCCTATGTGTAATTGTAGCCGCTAATTAAAACCAGAGCTCAAGCCTAATGTTTAATGCAAACAATGCAAATTGCGCATACGCCGCGTGAGCCATTGAACTTGTCGTCAGTCGGTGCTACTCAATGCCCAGCACACGCCATCTGTCGGAGGTTTTGATAATTACGGGCGATCCCGGGCTGCCGCTCAGGGAACCCACTGGATACCGCTTCCCAACTGATGATGATGATGATGGTGAGGCCTATCGTGCAATCATAATTAATTGAACATTGTTTTTAACAAGTTTCCGTGTCAAGATTGGTTGCTGTAAACTTAATTGTTGCTACAGCAAGTGCAACATTTTGATGGTTTCCTGTGAGAAAGCAAATTTTCTAGCCCACCACCATAGTTATATATGATAATACCACTTGGAAATTAAAAAGTAACACTTTTAAAGAAATTGATTCTAAAAAGAGAATTCATATTTAATAAATATTTACTAGCTAAATCTTATCAAAATCTGTTAGGCAGATATAAAGATTCTTACGAATACCTTTCAAATTTAAGCTATTGTTTATTTTCGAGGTTATATCCAAAACTAAGCTCTATCCATCTGATAGTTGTGCATCATAATGAAGTTAAAGGCATCCGCTTAATCTAGTTTCAGCTGATGGTTTCATTTTCAGTGTTTGGTTTCTAATTTTCGCCTTAAGTTTCTGCGTTTCGTGGCGCATTAATCGATTTAATGATTTCGTGGGCCAAAAACAAATGCCCTGGCTAGCCCAAAGTTAGCGATAATAATTTTAGTTGCGTTAACGAAGCGTTAAAAATCACCAAGCCAGCAGCAGCATAAGTGGCAACAAACTGTTGGCGGCTTTCGAGCAAATATTTGTCCGAGTATTAAAGTATCTTTCGGAATAGATAGAGCTTCACGCGTGGCAAACTTTTTTCAAGTGCAGCATGCAATTTTGCAATATTAAGAAGAAGAGCTTGGAAAAAAGTGAAACTCGGAGTATCTTGCAGATAGTCGAGCATAACTGTAACCATAATTACCGACAGCAATGAAAAGCGAAACAAAATTAATGAAGTGTGTGATAAGAGCCGAGGGAAAAACTAAAAGAAAAGGAAAACCACCCATTCCGACCAAGACAATGCCTTTGATACTCGAGTACTTGGTTCCCCCGGCGATGTTCATACATACATATGTATGTATGTACAAAAGTATCTCGATGCCAGTGCCATGTATCTTGTGCCGACACGGAAGTGCGGGAAAAAATGTTTCGTTACTTGGCCTAAACAAAACAATGCACAATGTACTCACGCGCAATTGTTTTTTTTTTTCCTTCCCCTCGCAATACGTTTTTGTATCTTGAACTTGAGGCATCATCGAACAAGATGTAGTATCTATGGGTGTATCCGCACTGCTTGTATGTGGGTTTTCTTTTTTTGCAGGGGTGTTTTTGGGTGTGTTGGCTCGCCAAGAAAAACTGTTTTTGGAAGTGCTGATTCGGAAAACAATGCCTGCAGCTGTGAGTAATAGTTGTCATGCTATGCTAATGATGAACAACTTTAATAGGAAATCAATTGGCAGCTGGCAGTCGTTTTTAAAGTCTGCTTAAAAAGAATGAACGCTACTTTTACTTTCTACCAGAAGTTAAGTTTTTATATGAGATAAAACGAAAATACACAAACTTTGATATGCCTTAAATCTACTTCTATTAATATATTCAATAAAAAAATCCCCTTGATAAGAGAAAACGCCTTAAGCAACATAAGCATGAGCAAACACAATAATCGAGAAAAGGCAGCAACTATTTTGGCCAAATTATGTCAGAGTTGCCTCCAAAGATGTCTAGCTCTCGTGATGTCTACTACTTTGCTGATTTTTTCTGAGTTTTACACACATACGTGGATTCTTGTTAAGATGATTTGTGCCAGTGCCACTTGAACTGTGCGTCAGCAGTTGATTGAGGCAGATGGAGCTCGAGATGAAGACGATCTCGAAGATGGAGATGGAGGCGATGGAGGCGATGAAGGCGATGGAGGGGATGGAGGTGATGCCTGGCCCTCGGCATGTCAGATGTCGATGGTGATGATGCTGTGGCTGATGTTCATGTAGTTCGTCTTTTATCTTTTGGCTTTTTGTTGCCCCGATGTCTGCCTGCAGTACTAGGCATTATTGCATCATCAAGCAGATTGAGCAATGAGTGGATTTAAATACAAATTTAATGGTTTCAGTTATGGCCCATTGTGTTGGGCCGGGGTCGTTAAACTATATATATATAATTAAGGTGAATGTAAGGTTCTTAATTATTAGTATTATCATTTAAGTGACCAAAACGGCTCATCAATGAAACTCAATCCATTATAAATATTTGGAATATTCATTTAATTTTCATTCAAAAACGCACCGATTTCAGTAATAATATAAAGATTATTGCTATGTTTGTTCTTTTTTAAAAAGGAAATGAAGGTAATCCTCTATTTTATTTTTCACAGCTAAGCAGATTTGACGAGCAGGATGCATTTATGAAATTCTTTTGGGCTTTCATATTTCGGCTTAAATGATTAATTTACGTTTGAATAATTCACTTAAAGGAGGATGCAAAAATGTTGGGAAAGGGCTTCTTACATACTGACAATTGTCCCGAGTTTGAAAAAGGAAAAGGAACCACAAAAAGCGTTTTGCTGACACACCAAATGGGAAGCACACAATTACCGGCCATATTTCTTCCCTATGTTTCTTCTCTGCCATTCGGTCGCTTTCCTTTTGTGGGTCGAACACGTGCAAAATGTCCAACACGGTGGCCAAATGGGGCCAGAGCAGCAAAAACGCCATAAATGCCCAGGTCCACTTACAATTATTGCCCCAATGGAGGGAGACGTAGGTGAGTTGCAAAAAAAAAAAGGAAAAAAGAGGCTGCCAGCTATGAAAAATCGAAAGTGGCAAGCCGAGTGACAAGCGTAGAGCACAGCGGTAAAAAGAGTCATATGCTATAGGCTATAGCTATTCGATTCGATTCGGTTTAGATGCGGATTTGGATTGGAATAGGTATAGGTGTTGGTACTGGTACTGCGATTGGTATTGGGCTTGGGTGCAGCGCAATCTGCGACTCAGCATCTCTAATGCTCGCTGCAGCTGTTGCCAATTCACATTGGTTGTGGTAATCGTAATAACCAAAAGATACTGAAGACATCATAAAAACGTTGAACGATGCATAGTAGCACTCACTTATAAGACTAAGGAATTCAAAGAATTAAGCTATATTCAGTATTTATTCAAGATGTTTTTATATCTTTTAGGATACATAGTATATCTTTTTTTGATGGCAAGCTCGATGGCAGTGCAATTTGATATAAGGTTTACAATTTCGATAGATATCATATATATGTATGTACTCCTCAATCATCGATGTTACAATGTGTGCATTATTGTTACCAATATGAAATAGTTTGCAGTTTTTTCTCGCCATCACCAAGAGCATGTTGCACAATGTCGCCGCTGCAAAAGTATCTGATAGATACCGGGCGAAAGAGCCGAGCACACACACACGTATTGGAATTGGAGCAGAGATCAACGAGTCTGCCGCCAGTCAAAGGCAAACATCTGGTTGTGGCACCGCCCCCTCACTACCCCTCACCATCCCCGGAAAATGCTTCACCCCCCCCCGCTGGGTGGCCAGGTGCAGCCGGTTTCCTGTGCGTTGGCAACGTGTGCTGCCCAAGTCCCAAAACGACGTTCGCCATTAAGAGCGGCAAATTGCTCTGGCTCCAGAGCCTCTGAATGGGGCCAAATAGTGCATATGTATCTATATGTTGGGGTTCTACGGCAAGGAATGTAGGCCTGATGAACTGCAGGCTGGCTAAATGAACTGAATGGATGGACGGATAGGATGCCTGGTGAAGGCAACAATTTGCGAAACTCTCGTGACCAGAAATCCAAATAACATTCGAAATGAAATGATATATAGATATATTTCTATAGATATACATATATATAGCTACCATAAACATATGATAGGAATTTATAGAACACTTTTAGTATTTTTGCATTTTTAAAGAAGTATAACAATAACAGCTGTGGTCGCTGAGATTGCGCAAATCCTTTAAAATCCCCCAAACAATTATTTGTAAATTACCTTCAATTTTTGTTTTGGAGACACATCTGACCACAAAGTGTGGCCCACTTGAGCTGACTTAATTGAATTGCTTTTGGTCCGGTCTATGGGCCATCAATTGATTGTTTGCACTCGACACTCACCGCAATAGGAAATAATAACTGACCTGACTGAATAAACACCATAAATATCGGCACGACTTTGGGGATACCACAAAAATAACAACAAAAAACCAAACCGCCACCGCACTGAAAGTGAAATCTTTTTTTTAAGGTTTTTTTCAAACAATTTATTTTATAAATACCTTTTGGTAGCTAACGAAAAAAAATGCATAAATTATTTGGGCTTTAGCCGCTGGCGATGGGAAAAGTCTCGAATGAGAAATGATGCTCATCACCTGTTTTCTTTTGATGAATTCAAAGCCGGCGCACATTGCCCCACCCGAATGTCGGTTCAAGTTGAAGTTGAAGTTGAAGTGATGCAATTTCTCTCAGCAGCGATTTCAATTTCTTTCCGCAAGTAAAAAAGACTTGAACTTGGCAGCTGCTTTTTTTTAAAAACCACTTACTCTAGCAATGGCTATGGTCACTATGCGGCTAAGTTGAATGAGTTTCGAATATAGGTGTAATATATGATATGAGTGGTATGAATCAGCTACTTTTCCTGAATGATGACAGTTCAATTTACAGTTTATACATTTTCACTGAGATACATTTCTTTAGAGCAATTTCAATTCGTTGTGTATTGAAGCCCAGTTTTGCTTACATACCTTTGGCATTTCCCTGGCGCAGCCGCATTTCAACGACTCTCAAATTTGCATATCAATGTGACTTTGAGTAGCTCTGCGACTGTGACATAACCACCTGCTGTCATTTTAATTTACTGCTAATTTATTTACAGGCCGCCCGAAATTACATCTAGGCGAAGACATAAAGACTGAATGGGATCTCTGATTAATTTTGATGGAAATTGGCAAGCGAACATGTGGTATGCTTGGCCAGAGGATCAAACCCGTTCGAACATGCTGGCAGAGAAGCGGCAAAGACTTGTAACTTGGCTCAAACCGTTGGCCAAAACAGTTGAGCGCCGGTCGAAGAAGCGAACACAACGCGGTTGCGCATGCGCGTGGATCATGTACGGATCGGACGTGTTTGAAATTCACAATTCAAATATTGGCTAAAAGAGCGTTCTATAACCATAAAAGTGTTCTGTGACAAGTGACCGACACGGCCTAAACAAATTCAAATTTATAACCAACACCAAAAAAAAACAAGGTGAATGAAACTGCCGAGCAAACTGTGTCAAAAGCAAAGAAAGTTGCGATTTTTTGAGTGTGGGCAGGCTGCCAAGTATCTTTTAAGGTGTATCTTCAGCTCCGTCTGCTGTTTGTTTTCAATCTTTTGTCGAGATTGAGTGATCAGCTGCGTGGGTCTGTGCCACATAAATTCGAATGCATCTCAGGTGTAATAATGATCACCATTTTAGGGCACTACGCCCAGGTATGCGAGAGAACTGTTCTTCTCAGGTGATTCATCAGCCAAACTGCTGCTCGTCTCGGATTTTTTTTTCAAAGGTGCCGCAGAAGATGTGCCTTTTGCATTCATTTCACCCTGCTCTCGATTGGGTTGATGTAAATCCGCCTTTGGGCATGATATCACTCGAATAAATATTTATATATTTGAATACTTAGCAAGGTCGATTGGCATTTGCCAAACGTGTTTCCAGTTATTTTGCATTATAATCCGATGTCGAAATATTTACCCTACCTTTGCATAATTTGTGCTGAATGAGACATGGACAGGTTGTTAATTATTACCTTAATAGAAATGTTCGGAGAAAACCCAATTCAATCGAATAATAATGGAGGTGGGCAAAATTTGAGTAGCAAATTTAATAAAGTTGAAAAATGCATAATAAATGAAGGAATGTTTTAAGTTAACCACAAAGTTAACATTATTAAAAAGTTTTTGTTGCTTGCATACTAAAAACCTTTTTTTATATACATAAATCAAGCTTTAATTAGTTTGTTTTTGTATACCTTAACTAAATCCTTATTTAAACATGCGTTTGCTGTCATTCGTCTTAATACCTTTTCCGGACATCCACAAATATTGATAGTTGTCTTAAGTTTTAAGCCTAACTCAGTTGGCCAAAACCACTATCAATCACCAAACGCTAACAAGCCCGACTGATTACACAAAGTAACTCGACGCGAACTTGACACATTTGATATGCAAATGGCCAGAAACCAAAGTCAAAGCGGCACTTTACGCTGAAATGAATCTGAAACAGAAACTGAATCTGTATCTGCATCTGAGGTTGACCGGGGCAATCAGCCAACCGCAGTGGAGGAGTGGAAGTGCCGGCCGAAGATGCCAATTAATTAACAGGGTCTTTGGGGTTTTAAGTGGTTCCATATCCACGAATGTGTTTGCATATTCAACTCTAATTGCGGCTAAACACTGCGCATGCAATTAACTTTTCACGGTAAAGGGCCACGTGGCGCATACGTAATGCGAGTTTCACCAGCCAAGAACATTCATCATGCTTATCAATTTATTCATCAGTTATCTAGAATAACAACTGAATATCAAATATAGAGTGCAGAATTTGTATGCCTCCATTGCTTGTTTGTTGGATTGACTACATTTTGGAGTTCCTTTAAATAATAAATAGCTCAAAAAACAAACCCTAAGCCATTTTCACTCGCGTGCAAATCACTGAAAGTGCATTCAGATGGGCTTCTGTGTGCATATTTTGTGTTTGGATATATGCCATAAAAAGTTTATAGACCCTGAAAGATACACAGATACTCGATTTCATTTGCGTGTCGCAGCCAAGTCACGTTGTTTTTTGTTTTTTTTTGGTACAGTTTGTGTATTTTATAAATTATATTCCCATCGGAAACCTTTTTTCTTGCTCAGGCCATACAAATGTTAATCGATAACCGAAGAAATTAAAACAAACCAGGCAAAAACAAAACCAACTCAACATTTTTATGCAAATGCACAAATCACAAATACCTCGAAAAGATTGCGCAAAAAACTTTTTTCAAATGGGCGTTTGATAGAAATAACTGAGGGAAAAACCCTGAAAAAGCCAATAAATTTGCCCAAAATATTTAATTTAATATTTTTTAAGGTATTTTATTTAAGCTTATTGTTTCTACAGATGTATTAATATTAATATTTTCTGTGCCTATTCATGCTTTTCATTCAGATTTCAGTAGAGAATTTAATCGAATGAAAGAAATGTGAACCGTTTTTCGCTTATTACATGTTGATATTGTCTTTTATGTTAAATAAACTCTGAAATGAATATGCAGTTAAAAAAAACTCAGCGTTTTCCATTTATATTTAGTTTTACAATGGAAAACTCGGTGTATTTTAATTTCATTTCGATGGCACTGCAACTGACAAACCGATCGAAAATCTAGTTAACCTTCTCGGCAAATGGAAATTTGTGTATTTTTTTTAGTGGCACTTATTCCACTTGATTTTGTATCGCATATTTTTATATATTTATACAGTTGCCGACGGCCTCCATTTCAGATTTTAATTAAATAGTTTATTTTTTTTATGAAATTTGATAAGTAAAGCAATTTGTTTTCGATGACCGAAACGGGTGGATGGGTTTTTTTTTAGTTTTCCTTTGACGTAAACCAGTCTGTTGGCTAATGGAATATCGCGGCTTATTGGCAATTGGAATGCCAATTGATTGGCCATGCTAAGTTATTCAGATCCATAAACCGGCTAATGTTTGCAATCTGGAGTCGTGAAGTGTAACACCTGCAATAGATATAGCCGAGCCGGTGTGCAACTTTAAGCCGGCATTAATGCCGCGGAAAATTCGCGGCCACCGAAGAACGGGTTCGATTGGTTGACGGAAGAGTTTTCAGTATTGGCCACAAAGTGCGTTGCGTAACCAACCAGTTGATGCACTTGCTCATGGCTTTCCCCCACGCACCATCCCCGCATTTTCCCACTAATATTTATGTATTTTTTCTTTGCCAATTTCTTGCAGCATGCGTGAACGCAGTCAAACGACCCCAAGAAGGCGACGAGCCGGTCCAAAACAGGCCTTACCTGGCAGCTCCGCGGAGGGAGTGGGCGCCCTGGAATCCCCCTATTACACGATTGACAACACGGAGGACATATATGGCACCACGCTGCTGCCCTCGCAGCGCTGCTATGTGGATCCCTGGGATCTGGAGAACTATGATTATGTCCGCAAGAAGATCGATGATGTCACCGGTGGAGGTGGTGGTGGTGATGGTGAGGCAATTGAACCTGCCTACGGAGGCGGTGGAAACTCGCTGTCTCCAAGTCCCACATACGGATACGGAGTGGGTGCATGTGCGGGTGTGGGTGTGGGCATGTCGGCCACAATGCCACGCCCCCACACCCAAAGTCGCCGGGTGTCGCGTGCCCAGTGCCAACTGGAGTGCTGTGTGCCCCAAAGGACTCGTCGCCGGAGCCGCAGCGCTCGCAAGGAGCCACTCTATACGGCCAGGAGCGACATCTACGGAGTGCCCAGCCGCTACGAGGACTACATGGCCACCATGACCAGGCAGTTGCAGCTGGACAACGGCGAGGATGAGGAGCCGGAGGATCTTTACGGCGAGGAGCAGCGGCAACTGTACAATGGCTTTGGAGGTGGGTGTCCAAATCAAATACATAAAACCCCTTTAATACTAAAATTTAGTTTTAAATTCCTTTTGTTTCTTAATAACCAATTTATTTAGTTAGCTTTGTATGCAAATCACACAAATGCATTTAGATTTCATTTTAGATTCCATTTGATTGTTGCAATTTACGCAGTGCGTCTTTTATGACAATTCAATTAAAGTTTAATTACAAATCTCTGGCAAAATCATTGAATTTTGAGCTTGACTAATGAAATTTGATTTTCTGTATTTGGGGATCATTGAATACTTAGTATTTGTTATATATTTTGATTACTAAACCTTTTAAACTATATGTAAATATAGTTTAAATATAAATGAAACTTTCACTAATTCCGTGTAATTCCACACGTTTCAGGCTTCTCCAGCACCAGTTCCACGGAGCATCCCTCCTCCATTGGCGATGAGCAGCCCGTTCTCCAGCGACGTGCGGCCACGATGCAGCGCCGCTCGGTGCCCAGCGAGATGCAGCGGAGCACCAACATGGCCGGCGGCTATGGAACTGCCCCCCATCCGCGGCGCAAGCGGAGCGGTAAGGCGGCGCCCATGGCCACTCCGCCGCAGATCGATTTTCCCGCACCGCCGCCACTTTCGCCCGCCTACGACTACTGCAATCCCTATGCTACACTGCCGTACTGCAGCATACCGGATTGCAGCGAATGCCAGCAGCAGATCTACGCCGCACCCTCCGCCCTCTACGGAACCATGGGCGGCGTGGTGGGTGGTGATGGCAGTCGGGTTAGGGGCTCATCGCCCCATCATTCCAGCGGTGGCGACTCGTCGCTCTACTCGGGAATTTACGCCCGTAAATTCGGACTGAGCAAGAAGGGTCTGCTGCAGATCGACTACTCATGCAGTTGGAACGATCTGGACAGGGTGATGCAGCGCCATTACTGAGATCCATGGGTCCGCATCCACGTGGGCCTGGGATTTGGGTGTTTGGGTTAGGCTTACTACCATCACGTTTGCACCAATCGCGAACAGAAACCTTATTGTCATTTAAGTCATTTTGCATTACAGATACACACAAACGCACACACACACACTGAAGACCAAATAACTGAAACATGTTTGTCGTAGATATATAGTGTTTTCATATTCATATTTACCGAATAAACATTTTGAAGTCAAGCATTAAGGATTTGTAGTTCTCATTAAAAATTTCAAGGTATGGGTTTAGAGAAGATCTAATAGTTCCTATAAATTTAAAAGTTGGATAACACTGAACTTTAGATAGTATTTTCTTATCACTTATAAGTATAGAATTCATAATATTAGCTAAGTTGATGGCACTATTTAGGCAAAGCATTCAGAACCAAATAACTTGGTGACAAAGAAAAGTTCCTCTTTTTCCACTCTAATTAGTTGTGACGTCACTAGGCGAATGTTTGACAAAATGTTTTGGGGGGAAATGAGAACACGGAAATGGTTTTAGCGACGGACTTTGATGAATGTTTTGGGGATTGTCAAGCCTAAGTTAGTCGAACAAATGCCAAATGTGCAGGTGTACGAACGAAACGGGAATTAAGTGACAGCAGGAAAGTTTTTAAAGCACACCTTTCGGTGTTGAATGGTGGAAAAATCCATTACACTTTTCGCCAGCAAAGTGGGAAATGCAACTTCAGCTCGATTATCTCGGCCGGAGGTGCACAAATACATGGAGCGACCTGTTCAAAAAGGGAAAATCAATAAGGTAAATAAAACGGAAAAGATTTTCCTCTATCTCCTTTGCTCTTGCCCCCTATTTCTCGCCAACCCCCCGGCCCCCTTTGCCACTGAATGCGATTTCAATTTCTCAATCCAATTTACTTTTGCAACACTGTATACACATCAGTACACAGACAAAAAATATGTTTGTGCTTGAGATTTAAAAGGAAATAAAAATGATGCATTATAATAGTTCACAATACTGTCATATTTTAATCATAACTAAAGTTAATATCTAAAAATATAAATTATTAAAATAATTTTGGCACATGGAAATCAGTACAAGCTGCTCTCCTACCTTTTAATTTTAAAATTAAGCAAATTTAACAGCCGAGTTTTTGTTTTCTGTGTAGCAATTCCAATACCAACTCAAACACAAATACGAACCAAAGTACAATAACAAAGCACAAGTAAATCATAGAAAGCAGCAACAACAAGCATCTGCAAAGCGAAAATCTGAATGCACAAAAAGAAATGGGTGGGGAAATGTTCCAAGTCGGAGGGAAAAAAGAGACATAAAAAATTAGGAGCTAAGGTTTTTGCTATGCACATAAAAGCGCAAATATTTGCGCAACATTTTCGTCGTCGTCGTCGGCGATAAAAATCGAACAAGAAAAATATGCAAAAAGCTGAACAAGCCGGCGGGGAAATAAAAACGTCGCAGAAATAAGCCCAAGAATATAAAAAATATATATGTATAATATATATGTGTATATGATGTGTATATTAGTGTGGGTCCCTCTTTTTTTGCCGGGTATTTGCCTTTGTTATTGTATAACGTCAAACATTTGCATGCGGCGACGCCTAAATGTATGCCACACTTTGTTCACCAGCTGCCACACCCCCATCGAAGACCCCCCCCCCCCCCCCATGTTCCTCATGCCCCCCAACGGCCATTTTTTGCCACTTTTTGCATTTGCATTTATGTGCGGCGCCAATTCGAGCTGCCACGCCTCCGGCCTGCCCCTGTCTACCCGTGCCTGCCCCAACAAACAAATGCAAATCGCAGCGAAAATATTTCGCACTTTCACGAAACTGAGTTGAATACCTACCTGGCCACCCAACCCACCCACCTGCCAAACCCAAAGCCCCACCTGCGATTCCTATCTCTCTCTGCGAACGAGTGCTCGAATTCGGCCCGGAAAAGTGCTCCCAATTTGCAGCCAAAGAAGATGGAAAGCCCTTTTCCGTTAGGCGTTTTGTCAGGCAATTTGGCAGCGATCTGTGAAGAAATGCCAAATTTTCCATAAATATACAAGAGGTAAAACCATACAAAAAGGCATATTTTAGATAAGAGTACACCTCATTTGCATTTTAAAATTTAAAAAATTTAAATAAATCAGATAATTGTTAACTGTTTATTAGACAGCTTGTTTTAATCTTTTACAGTGCATTTAAATGCAATGAAAGCCAAGTTTTCTTTGCTTAGCATTGCTTAATCTTTATGAGTTTACCTATTCTTTTTGTTATAACCATTTTAGAAACATTCGTAATATTTAACCCTCCTTTATAAATTCAGTGTTCGAAAACGGACAATATTGAATTTTCCCACCTTTTTTCACCGCCATTTTTTCGCTCTTTTTGCACCAGTTTTTCTTTGTTCGCTGTGAACAGCGGAATAGAGATGAAATGTAAAAAATTTGCGATTTTACGTTCTATTCTCGTCGGGCTGAGTTGAAAAAAAGGGGCAAATTGTCGGCGACGACAATTGTAAGTCGTTTGCACAAATTGCAAGTTAAATGGATCCTTGCCGGCGGGTCTGCCACTCCATTTGAGATGGTGCAAGCAAGGATAGCAGGACGACAAGATGGTCGCCTATAATGCGACTGACAAATGCAAATGAGCTGAGCAGATCGGGCAGCTGACAATCAGTGAGGAGTATTATCCTTTTCAGCATAGCCAGCAAGCTGCTGGCAACACAATTCCTTTTAAGCAGTCAGGTGCGAGAAAGGAGGATTTGGCTAGAGATTAAGGATGAAATCGTGCCGGATTGATAGGAACTCCAATTTAAAGTTGAAAATATGTATGATTGTCAAAAACTCAGCAGGACAAAGTTTAATTAAAACTATATTTAAGCTTATCAAATGCGAGGTGAAATGTTACGAACTCCAAGCACCCATTATTTGTGGCACACATCATACACACACACACACATATGTGTGTTGGCCAACTTTCGAACTAAGCTTCCATCATGAGGGACAAAATCTGCAGCTAAATGCCCTTATAAATTACAGGCAGCTGTCAGAACTCACGGTTGCTGTTTTGTTTTGTGTTGTGATGTTTTCTGTTGTTTTGTAGTATGCAAAATACTCGAGTTAAAAATAAACCAGCAACCTGAAAACTTAATTAAAGTTTTTTTCCTTCTTTGTTTCAGGTGCTGTTTGGGGAGAAACGACAAGGAAGAAAACGAAACGCAGAGTTGCAGGAGGAAAAGGACATACCAAACAAACAACAAAACGCAGTCACTTACTCACTCCTGTGTGTGTGTGTGTGTGTTGCCTGTCTGTGTGTGTGTGTGGGTGGGCGTACTGATGTCTCGTTAAGCCAGCAACTCAAAATGGCGCCCAAAGTCCTGCTGCCTTCCCTATGCAATTTGCCAGCCATTTTGCACCTTGCAATGAAAATGTTTTTTAATTAAAAACAAGAAAGAAAACTTTGCGAAGGCTGTTGAGAATAGTTGGCACTTAAGACCAAAGGTATACTCAGTGCAGTCGTGGTCAATTAGGGGAGTACCCTGTTCTTTGGTGAGAACTAGGTTTTTATAAACTTAGCGCTGTTCTCGATGGATTTACATCATAAAATATTTGAATAGGTATGAAGTCTGGTACAAAAGGAGCCCATTGAAAATACATTCATCTACATTCCATCTTTTATAATAACCCAACACTAGTTATCAAAGAAACGGATATGGACGATATAACGCATACGCAGGGTATTGTCAGCATAAAAGACAGCTTAAGTCGCACTAAGGTGTAAAAAGTGTCTGACATTTAGCGCCTTTTCAAAGGGCTGCAAACAGTTTATAGACATAAGCACACAAAAATTTGCATTTATCTGTGTTACTATGTGCCAGAATGTACCATATACATACATATCTGTATATGTTGTGCTTAAGACGGGACCCCGGGCTGAAATTTGCTAATGAATAAGTTAATTTCATTTTGGCCCCAGCAGGGAAATGCGGAACCAGGACGCTCGTCGTATTATTTATGTGGCCGCTGCCTGACTGTCGCCCATTTTAAAACCCTCAAAGTGGTCATTAGAGACTTTGGCTCAGTTGGCAGTTTCAGTTTCAGTTCTTGTACCACTGCCACTGCCAGCAAAACACGAGGCGAGCGAAATGAGACATAACAGGGGGGCTGCACTGCGTATACTTAATTTATATATAGGCAACGCCTCCATCCGCCCCGTTGCACGTTCCACGTACAACAAAAGTGGCCACTAAAAGTGTGAGTGAGGGTGCGGGGTGTATAGTAAATATACATACGTATATAAGTTGTGTTCGAGTCCCCCTCTCCCCTCAACTATATTTAGTTGCGTACGTGCACAGTGTTGCTGTAAATGCAAATTAAGTCTTTTGCAGCACAATATACCATGGAGTTGCGGCAAACAGCCAGGGTGCGGAACATTGGGCTGGCTAGTGTAGGTTGGCCCAGTGCCGCATTACGGCCAAAGTGTTGGAGTTACGTAAGCCCGAATCCATTAGTTGGAGCAGCTAAATTAAAATAAAGGACTCACTTGCTCCGAGCTCAGGGGAATTACGAAATCAGCGGGCGGAGTCGGGTGGGCTGTCAACAAGTGTCTAGGTGCGCCATTAATCTGCATTTCTAGGTAAATTCAACTTATCGTCAACCGCATTTCCTCAAAGGCTGCTTTAACGATTCAATACTGTGGTTATATATTCAATTTAAGCACAGTTCCAATTAAATTTGGTGCAAGTTTAGTTGTTTATTTTGGCCATGTGGAAACAGAAATTTGGTTTATATAAATATGTAAAGTATTTATCCTTGAACTTTTATTGAATTCCTGAAATGTTGTAACATATGTATTGCAAAAGCAAAATCATAGTTTAATAATTGATTTGCAAATGTCCATTTTAGCCTTGCGAAAAATGTGACAAATTTGGAGCAATCAAAAAGTTTAACAGAGGCCATCGCACAACCCAACAATCATACGACATGTTGTCCAAGAAACCCACAGGGTAAGTGCTGAACGGGTGGTGGGAGGGGGGTGATGCAGATGCATCAACAGCATTTTTGCATTTGCTGCCAAGGCTAATTGACATGAATAAATGTTACGCAATCAGCAGTATAATAAATTCAATGGAAAAGCGGGGCAACATTTTCATTTGCCAGCGACGACTTTGTATGCGACGAGATAGCATCTACTGGAAAAAGGTCCTCGCACCGGCTATACCCTTTCCAGGATTCTACCCAAGATCTAGTCAGCTGTATATATAATCTCGCAGTCGTGGTTACTTGGTGATTCCCCCTTTTTTTCGGCGGGGTGCGAACTCCTTTCGAATGGGGAAACTTTATGGCCCCCGCACACATATACGCTCTAAAACGTGACGGGTCCTGGCAGCAAATAAATTTCCACCACCATCACGGCTCCTGTTGCAGCCTGCTGCTGTCTGTGCTCCTTGGGCTCCATGGGCTCCATGGGCTCCATGGGCTCCTTTGGCCCGAATCCGCACCCGCCGTTCTCAGCCTCCTGATGCCGCTTTTATTGCTCGCCGGTTCAGTGTCAGTGTGTCAAGCAGGCTGCGATGTGGAATAATTCGCAAAATGTCATTATTAGTTTGGATTTTGCGCAACAGCAGCGTAGGGGGTATTGGGGAATGGAACAAAAGACAGGAGCAGTTGGAAAAACACTGAGAGAAAATGTGTGCAAATTCTAAACAGCATGACCTAGAATATACTAAAGGATATTTGCTTGCATTGTATACTTTTCTATATCTGGCTGTCATATAACAAAATTCAGTTTATTGTATTTTATAATTTAGTATGATTTTTTTCAGTGCAAGCGCACACGCACATCGGCACCCGTCACGTGCCCTATGTGTTCGTGGATATGGGTTGAATGATAATGCCGGCCCAAGGTCCTTTTACCCATTCTTCCTGAACTCTGGGCCGCACCCTCACCACCCTCTTTTCAGTCGTACATCATCATCAGGAGGCATCAGGGTAAAGTTGATTCGACTCCCCTTTGTTATTTCTGCCTCTTCACCTGCAGGACACGTAGAACATTTGATGGGACAGCCTCATTTGTGTGGCATGTGCATAAGTAAACACTGAAATTGGTTTCCCCTTGGTACCCGGCAAATACAAAGGCACACATGTATCATCATATCATACCACACAGGTTATATATCCCATATCTTCGCTATATATAACTATATGCCATATGATGGATGGCGGTTTAACAATAAGCAGATTTTTTAGGGGGATAAAGCTGATTGACTGATGCCCAATAAAATTTGCCTGCAGGCCCAAAAATGATCCAGCCAAATTAATCGGATTCTTTATAAGGGTTTCAAATTGAAAATCAAATTGAAAAAAATTCATCAAAAGTTAAATTGATTGGCTGCATTTTCCAAAGAATTTTAAGGGATATACACAATGTAGGTGATTGAAAATATGATTGCATTAGTACATATAAATGAAAGCAAGTTTCTTGTTTCGAATTCATTTCATTTTCCATTTTCTTTGCCACACGGACTTGTTGCGGTCAACAATTTTGTGAATAAGGGGTTACCCAAAAGGTGGTAAGTCCAATGCCGCCAATCGATTGACTTCTGTGGTCGAATGAAATTACGTTTCACCTGGACACAAATGTGTGACTTTCGGAACTGGCCCACTAAATTAAATAAGAGTGGTTACATTTATTCAAAGACTTTGTCAATCATGTGTAGTATACACATGTTCTTTTCATGGGCACGTGTCAGCTTTTGTTATCTAATAAAGTGAGCTTACGGAGCGCTAAATTTAATTTGCATTTATTATTGGTTCACAAAACGGGGGAAATGTTCGTATTGAAGCGTGAAAACTCTGCTCATTTGGGGACATTTATATTGATCGGCTGAAAGTAAGCCCAAAATTAAGGTATTTCAATTAAGCTTATGGCAGAGAATATTTTCATCAAGATTTTGGCTGATGTGTTTACGTTTGTTTGCCTTAAATGCGATTAAGCTGATTGACTTCAAAGTGTCTTAACTCGATTTCGTTTTTCCCCAAAAAGGAAATTGCATGCTATGCTTAATAAGACTCCAGTCCTAAATCTCCGAGGTGGAGCTGCACATGGATGTTTTCCCGCCCTTGGGACTCATAAATAAAACCCAGAAGGCAAAGGAAAAATCTGCACATAAAGTGAATGCACCATCTCTTTTTTCATCCATGGCACTGCTTGCATTTTAATGTCCTTCGTGACTGGTGAGCCTAGATGGTTTGCCCGGCGAAAGGTCAACATAACGCGTTATCCTGCGGCGGAATCGCGAATAGCTCCCTACCCTGCAACCCTACCCTCCCCGGGATTCCACAACCACTTTTCCCTGCGGTCGGTGCAAAGGTTCAGAATTGCCAGCCAACCCGCTGCAGGACATGGCTGAAATGAGATGAAAATATGGCTGCAATTGGCTAGTGGGCCATAAACATGTTACATGACGCCCTGCCAAAGGGGAAACTAGGGCCAAAAGCCGATGCGAGCTGCACAGGGTTGCCAAGCAACCAGAGTTCCCAGCTCATTTGCAAGGCAGCACACACAGTAGCTACAGCATTAATTGGACTTTAAGAATAGATGAGGTTTGGATAGATGAGCTGCCATCACTTATACACATTACTAAAGATAAAGATAATTTTAAAGATAGCTTGTTTTGCAGCAGGCTGAAATGAAACCGAGCTATGCAGATCTATCAATAAATCTATTAAAAATTCTTTCAGCTAAAAATAAACCTAGTTCCCCTGTTGCCAGATTCCAACTTATTCTATTTAAGCCACTTTGCCTATGAATGTATCGATTGATTGCCATAACTTGTCTTGCAGTTGGCAACCCATTGGGAACGCCTACCCACCAAAGTTCCGTCCATTCCAGGCAGTTAATTCCTGCAGCCAAGGCCCGGGAAAAATCAAATTACTCCATTTGCATGTGGAAGGTTTGGCGAAACATTCAGGGAGTAGGAGTAGGGAAATCGTGTTGAAACTGAGTATGTACATGCATAAATAGTTTACGCGCACTGGCTCCGCATTGGGCTCACATTACCGAATCCTTGCTGTGCACCACGTGGCGTATGAGTAACGCAACGCCCTATTAAGCCGGACAACTTTTATGAGGGAGCCCCAAAGCTTATCGAGCACCAGGGCAGTGCATAAAAAATGCCGCTTACACAGGCAAATTATTTTGCTTCTGTATCGCTTACTTTTATTCCGCTCCATTTTGGCCTTCTTGCTTTTTTTTTTGCTGTTTGACACCAAAATGTAAATGAAATTCACTAAACGAATTTTCTTGTTAAACGTCACAAATGACCACGCCCCACGCCGAGACGTTCTGGAGTGCAGCGGGGGAGGGAAAGGGGCGTGGGCGGCGGTTGTTCAGGCGGTCTGGGTTGACAAACCCAAATGCTTTTTCTGGCAGCGGCAACTGGCGCCACATTTTCAAATACACCGTGGAAAAAATTGTTATTCAAACCTAGTATAAAGTCGTAAAATGCGTAAACAAATTGACAGTAGTTCCTTATTAAATAGTTTTTAGTACTAACTTTAAATATAAATACAGTTTTAATTGTTGAGCAAGTTGCTCCCCAAACGAATTGCGATTGGCGACCAATCGACAGCCAGCCACAGGCTCAAAATGCATACAAGTCCTTTGCTGCCCCGTCTCCTTGTTCTGCTGATGTTTTCGTTGTTATTGCGGAAGGACAACGCTCACTTGGCTGGCCTTTTGTTTCGCAAACAAAGCAAAGTGGGCGTCAGGAAGGGCGGAATGGCAATGGGAGGCCATGGCGGCAGCAAGCCATAAATCAATTGGCAGCGTAGAAAAATTGCAGAAAATTACTTGATATTTACGGTCACTGAGCACACAATATACCCGGCCCCGCCCACTTTTCGCTCTTCCGCCCACATTTCGCCCAGCGCCCACGGAAAGCAACAAGTATTCGCCTGGCATCCGTGACGCTCAGGGACAGCGACAGGACATTTGCCGGCTATAATTACACTTGTACCTTGCGTCGGGCCACATGTCGTATTAGTAATAAGCGCCAAGGCCAAGGACGTTGCCCAGTGGGGTTGCGGGTCGTCTCCTATTTATTTAATAAACTACTGACAACTGATTTATGACTGGCTGTATTTGAAATTAAATGGTGAACGTTTTAAGGATTTAAGTTTATAATACTTTGAACTTTTCTTTTAAAAGTTTGTTTATTGAAATTCAGAGAATCTAAATGGCTGGCAAACTTACTTTATGAAATATTTGGTCCTGAGCTTGGCCTGGCTTGGCCTACTCATAGGCAGCAGCCTGCCTAAAACCTCTTAGATTTTAGCCAGCTAATAGATGTGGTAACTTTCCCAGTATTTCTGGCAAGGAACCCCTCTGGTACGGCACCCATGTCTCTCTCGGCTGCTCTGCCGACGCTCTCCTGGAATAGCTTCCAGCTGGGGCACTAAAAGCAAATGAACTAGGGGCCTGGTAGCTCTGCATGTAATTATTCTGTCATCCGAGGTGAGTCACCAGGATGGAGCAGGAGGAGCAGGAGGAGCAGGAGGCGCAGGAGGGGCAGGAGGCGCAGGAGGAGCCCGAGGAGTTGCTTTGAAGGGGGACTGGCCTAGAGGAATGGCGGGATGGGGTGATGACAAAAGACAGGCGGCCAACTGGCCTTGCCCTCTGACCCGGAGCCTTGTTGTTTGTGGCCACCCAGTGCTGTACATGCGCCGTAATTGCATTGTTGCCGTTGTAATTACAGGCAAACATGCAGTTAATTAAAATCATTAAAATGCCTTTGCTTTTTCCATTGAGCCACTCAGAAGTGTGTGTGTGTGTGTGTGTGTGGATGCCTAGAAGACAGCTGAGAGGAGCGCCCTAATTTCCGGCGGAAGAGAAAGGATGTGCCTTTCCAACTGTCACAGCGTTGAGTGCAAATTATTTTGGATTTTTTCCAGCGTGCCTGGCACAGACTTTTGTTTGAAACCGTGAAGGCTGCCTCATGTCCTCGTCTGGCACGATTCCTTGGATTGATTTTGATTAATGCTCCGGCAGTCGCAAGTCGAGCAAATCATTTTCACGCTTGCCAAAACATTCCCAAGTGACAAGCTCAAGAATATATATTGCACACATATGTATGCGCATCAAAGGACCAACGCGTCAAGTGCAGACATGGCAACCGTGTGTCCCTTAAATTGTTAATTGTTTCCCTCAAACTTTATTTCCACACGCTTCATCAGTCACGAAGTGAGGCCATCTCGAATGGCACCTCGTACGAGTCGTACACCACCAGATGAACCTTCTCCAACAGCGAAAGTCCCTTCAGTTGGACATTCCTCTCGCTCTGCAAGCACAGCAGACCCAGTTCCATGCGGCATTTGGAGCAGTGCAGGTTCTGGAACCACTCCCCATTCGTCTCCCTGATCCTGTCCTCTTGGATTAGGTTGAAGGTCCTGCTCAGGAGCAAGTCGTAGGGCGTCTCATTCACTTTGGCTGACTTGTAGCTGACGATATTGCCACAATAACGACAGGCATAAGCAATTTTAAAGGCAGACATTTGAAATACGTACACATACTGGGTTCCTTGGGTGAAAGAGAATGTGAACTGTGAACTCCATATATTTAAGGCTAAAAAAGTAAGGAGATATTAATGGCTTTCTTCATGTGAAAAGCATACATTTCTTTTCATATCTAAGCCACTTTATAGATGATATAGCCAAATTAGACCACTTAGCAGTGAAAGAACATTGTGGGTCATGTATGCGAAAACAGTTCCCAGAATACATAAATTCACAAGCTGAACTGAACTATTGATGGCCACTATTTGAGCCAAGTCGACCCATCATTAAGGACGAACAATCGAAGAGCGCATTAAGCATATTTGATGCTCGGTGTTGGCAAAGTTGATTACAAACACAATGGCGTATTCATGGCCGGTCACGGCACCATGTCCTGCAACCTGCATCCCCCTCCGTGCTCCTTTCTAGATAATTAATGAGTTTAGGCCGAGTCCTGGGATGGGGTTGTGTGCCATCATCGTTTCATTTGTTTATGCTTCTGTTTGCAGCTGTTATTTTATTCAGGCTCTCTCGCCTTGAAGATAATTTGCGCACGTGCTTCAGATTTGGTAGGTGTGTGTGTGTTTGTGTGTGTGAGTGTCCTTGTTTCGCTGGAAACCGGAGTGCGTTGGTGTGGGTGTGCAGAAGGCACACGCACCTACTTTATGCTCGGATAATTGCGAGCATTTGTCTTGGGCGTAGAGCCAAATCCGAATCCAAAGCAAATTACGGATTCGCATTTCTAACTGGCGCCACAGCAACGGGGCCAATTAAAAATGTATGCTCCCTGAGTGCCAAAATGTGTTATGCGAATTCAATCAATAAATTTCAGCTGCTTTCATTTGATTTGATGGGTTTCCCTTTAGAATCCTTTTAATTACCGCAGTACAAATTAATTTAATATAAATAAACAATAAAACAAATTGATCTTCAGTGGGAAATATTAAATGCATTTAATAAAATGGAAATTGCTTATTTAATTGATACAGCTTGATAATGAGTAAAGCAAACAATTTACTGAAATCAGATCAACTTTAATGGTTTTATTTTCGAGCGGATTTCAATTGGTGAAATGCCGATCTGAAATGCTATATCTCAAGTACTGGGTTAAATTTGCAGTCACCCGAGAGCCAAAAGATTAAGCCAACTTTTTATAAGTGGTCCAACTAGAACAACAAATTAATGAAAACTAAGTTGAACATTCCCAAGTTTCCCCAACTTTTTCCCCCGCTCTCAAAGCATCTTTCTGTTGCTTTTCGACTTGTTTTCGGTCTTGTTGGAATAGACAGCTTTGGAAGACGGCCATTTCCACCATTTTCCGACCTCCGACCGAAATTGATGAAAACGAAATTGATGTTGACTCCTGGGCGAAAGCGGATGTTGGTAGGGGGAAGGGGTGTCTACGTCGATGCGGTTAGAGCTGCCTTTTTGGCCAAATAACTGGCAAAGAGAATGGGGAAAGCTTTTAGCAGATACTTTACGCAAATCCCATGGGAAAACATTGGCCCACTTTCTGCCACAGCGGCCCCATCATTAAAAGTTAAAAAGGATTTTCAACGGATTTACGAATTTCAAGCTGAGCCCGAAAGACAAACAAAGCCATCAATTTACATATGCGAGCAGGTCAGAGCTAAAAATTCGGAAATTCTCAAATCCTCAGCTCCCAGACGTCGCTCCCTCGGCAAGAAATAGAAATACTAAAATTCAAGAAACACAATTTAAGATGCAGCCGGCGTTTTGGTGGGCGGCAAGAAAATGGGTGTCGCCTCCGTTCCACCAAAAACAAAGCCGAGCCAAGACTGTCAAGTAGTCGCCGTCCCACATCCACTTACGCCAGTCCCAGTACCATTCCCTCGTCCACATCCTCACCATCGTCCTCGGCCATTTCCACTCGTAGTCATCGTCGTCATCGCAAGGACCTTGAGTTGTGCCTTCCATGGCTTTTGCCTTTGTGTTGCTAAACTTGTGGATTAGCTAAATGCAGGCCGGGCATGCCACGGCATGCAGGCGGCTTCATTCCGGTAAGTCAACCCGGACAACAGAACCTCCCAGCCATCCAAGCACCCAGCCACCCATCCACGTCGCCATCTCCTCCATAAGGACGCCCACTTAAACCTAAACATTTCGCCTTCTTGGGTTTTTATGGGCTGCTCATGTTGGCGTTTCGCTTTTCTCGCATTCTTATTCGGTCTTTCATTTACTTACACCTGATGTTTGGCTTATTCTTACGTGCTCCTTGGAGGAGAATCTCCATCCTAACCCACTTCCGAGCACCCTTATAGTTCCTAATGACAGAAATTGTGCGTTATCATTATTTGGAAAAGTGGATTGCAGTAAATTAAATACGAGGATTAACTTTTGATCTAAGGCTAAATACATATTAAAACGCATATCGAACAAATCTAAAACTATGCTATGTATAATAAGTAAGGAAGAAAATTAATTTCAAAGAGAAGGAAAATAAATAAATGTGACTACCAGCTAGGTTTTTGAAAATCCGTTTTCTTTTATGCAAAATAAAATATTTTTGAGGTTCAAAATCATGTAAATATGGTCACACTATTCATCGATTGCCAACAACGGTAAGGATGTTGCATTTACGATTTAATGAACGGTAACATCATTTTTTTGCAGCTGCGAAAAATCAGCTGGTGACGAACCCGCCCTTAAGGACTCGACTTTAAAATCAGTTGAGCATCAGGTAGCAGTCACTGTCCTTTCGAATCTCCTTAATATACATACAGAATTGCAGAAAAAAAGTCGGAGCTATGCAATTTTTCTTGGCTCTGACATTGTTTTTAGTCTACAGTTTGGATACCGCAAATGGAAGCTGCGAAGGATCGTTAGATTTGGCAAATGGACGATTCTTCACACGATCGAACAATTTAGTGATTTTCCAATGCAATCGCGGATTTGTATTGCAGGGAAATTCAATACACACCTGCGATCGGGATGGTCGCCTTCGCGAGAAGAAACCATTTTGTGCCAGTGAGTGTTGACAGTTTTCGAAAATGTACACCCTTTACAATAGAACTAGGAATATAAAACAAATTGATTAATACATATTCAAGAAAATTTCATAAAATCATACTAGTTATCAACAAGATGCATTTAATATTTATTATTCATTTTACTTTTAAGGAAAAGGATGCGAGAAACCTGAGGATCCTACAAACGGATATGTTTTGGATAATCCCGTGAAGGCAGAGATCGTATGTTTAGATGGTTTTGTTCTATACGGAAGTCGCACTGCCTTCTGCGATGGAGAAAAGTGGAGCACGCAGCTGGGAGCTTGCCGGAGAAGCAACCACACGATGGACCACTCCTGTGACTTCGAGAGCGAGGATCAGTGCGGCTGGTCTGCGGAGGAGACCATCTGGTTGCCCTGGAAGAGGATCAGTGCGGTGACGGACTTTCACCACCCCAGAACAGGGCCACGCTACGATCACACCTTTGGGAACGCTTCAGGTGGACACTACATGCGCATGGAGACCCAGATCGAGGCTTATGGCAGTTACCACTTCGTATCGCCGGTATATCCGAGATCCCTCTGTTTAAATGCCGCCTGCTGCTTCCGGTTTCACTACTTCATGTTCGGAGCTGGAGTGGACAGGCTGGTGGTGTCCGTGAAGCCAGCCTCGCTGCAGATCGATGACATGTGGAACAACTTTAGGTCCAAGTATGTGAACAGCTCTTTTTAGTTTCGTCAAGTAAATCTTATACGAATGAGCTACTACAACCATATGGTATTCTAGCTGCTTTTATAAACTGAAAGTTTATGTTCCTCCAGTTCCAGCAAATTTGAAATAACTAGCTCGCAGGGAACCCATTGGCTGGAGCACACAATCACCATCGACAAGATGCATGAGGACTTCCAGGTGGTGTTCACAGCCACGGATGCAAGGTCACAATTCGGGGACATTGCCATCGATGACGTCAAACTGATGACGGGCAGCGAATGTAGAGTGGGCGGGTATAGCACCACCACCACCGAACCAGCATCCTCGGCGATGTCCAGCAGCGAGGAGCCACTTGTCTTCGACATGATGAGCTGTACGTTTCGCTGTGGATCCATCAGTCCGGGCAGCCCACTTTTTTCCGACGAGGGTATTATCATGAGCTGCGGCTGTGACGACTCCTGTATTCTGAACAATAATTGTTGTCCCAACTATTTCGAAAAGTGTGTGAAGGAGTTGGACATAGATTCAAATGTTTTGCTAAACTCAGCGAACACAACGACTACTCCAAGATCAAGAAATACAACGACGGGAAAAGTATTTAGCATTTCTTTGGAAGCAACCAGAAGTTTTACAACACCAAGGACGAACACGAATTCGACAACATTTCCAAGAACTCAAATAAGTACTAAAAAGTTAATGAACACCCATGAAACTTCAACGGAAACTTCAACAATAGCCACAAGTAACAAAAAGTTGTCTCAACCTTCAATATTTAGTAGCCAGCACATTACAGGTAAGAACAAGAGTTATTATCAATAAAGTTATTGCTATATATTTATATATATGATACCTCCAGAAACCACTACAACAGAGCGTTCGAGAAAGGATTACCATGAGGACATCGCAGGTCAGATGGACATGAACACAAATATTCCGCATCCAGCTTTGATAGTCATGTACCTGCTCATCGGCGTAATCCTGGTGATAGTTGTGGCCAATCTCAAACAGCTCTGTAAAATTCTTACCAAGAGCTCAAGTCGAGATAACGAGAAGGTAGTTAGTTTCAAAAAGGCTTTCGAGGGCCTGAGAAAACCGAGGAGATTGTCCCAAAATTGCACTGGCATGGATCAGCATTTGTTCAGTGCCTTCGACGAGGATTTGGATTACTTTGAGGACATGGACATAAACATACGCATGGTGACGGATTTATGAGGGGCATTTCCCATTCCTTACCTACCTTTCAAATCATATCAAATTAAATGGCATATATTGTGACAATAAATATTTATAAGGAGTTGAATGTAATCTGTGACAAAATAGATAATAAATGAGGTGCATAAATACATTTAAATGTGTTTTGGGCATTGGTATATTGGTGACCCAACTTTGTGAAATTCCAAATGGGTATTATGTATATTTCAAATTCTCTTTTATTGCCTAAGCTAACCTTTTTCAAATGAATAATTTCAAACCCACTTAAGGTGACCCTAATGTAACTCACTTTTAGCATGAGAGTGTATGGTATACAGGTAACTTACTTTTTAAAATACCTCTTGCTTGTGGGATTATTCTACTTTTACCCGTCAAAAAATATATTAAAGTGTCTTTATCGTTCAATAAATTCCTGCTAAGGAATTCAATTCATTTATTGAGCAAAGGATGCCCCTCAAATGGCACTCCCTGTCCAATTCCCTCACCCAATTGAAGGCATTTAATTAAAATACATTTGGACAGACCCCGCGGGATTTCCTGTCCATCTGTGTCGCCTAATGAGACCTTCGATGGGCGGCACATTCCGTTTCCATGCGATTGCACCGAATCACGCAAGACGAGAGACGATGTGGACGGGACCACGCCCCCGGCGCCGAGAATCAAAGTCACATGAATGCAATAGGCTGGAATAATTGGAGAGGGTATGCGCTGACCCCTCACCCCTGATCCAAAGCCGAAGCCGAAGCCAAAGCCCAAGAAGGCGCTACTCAATGGGGCGTTAATGAAATAATTAACGCATAAATACAATTTGCTGGTCAGAGTTCAAGGAAACAAGAAGCGAACAGCAAACGGCCCAAAGGGCCAACAAATTTACCGCAACTGCTACAAAGCCATCAATTTGCCAGGGCCACTATAGCCAACCCCCCCACACTTTTCCAAGGATCCGATGAGGCAGTGAAGCATGCAATTTGCTGGCTTATTTATGGGGCCCAAGATGGTCCCGCTGGCCAAAGAAGAACCACCCAAAAATCCGGCCATCCGACGGAAGCATGAGCAAAACTTTTGCAAAATAAAAGTTTTCCGCTATTTGATTTGTTGGTCATTCGGTTTTCCAGTTCAGTCGCACAAAAAATAAAATCTATTGAGCCACGGCCAAGCGAACCAGTTAAAGGCATTAGCCGGAGATCGGACCAAAAGTTACTCCCTCGCAGGATTTGGAGCGACATCCCCACTGGCTGCATCCACTGACAATAAAATTCAGCAACTGTTTGCTTGCACATCCTGCTGCGCTTTTGTTTGTCGAGCAGCGAAAATTTACAATTTCTGGCGCAGGATGTTCGTTGCCGTTGGTCAGGATGCGCTAGAAATGGCTTCACTTCCTCCGTGGCGGCTGCTTTATGGCCAACAGCTGGAATTTAAGGGCGCCTTCAAGAGGCACCTTTCTACCACTGCTCCGGCCTGCTCTGCCCGTGGATTCACGTTTGATGTGATGCCCGGACCCGGATTGTTTTGCCAGTCAAACGAGTGGCTCTAAAAATACGCAGGCCCAGCTACCCGTTTCACTTGTCAAGTGCAGACACAACCACTCCTTTAGGGGTTTTTGGGGCCATTCGTGTCCTTTGTGGGGACACACAGAAAAGAACTCACTATACCTTGGTTGCTACTATATATAACTGCGGAGTTATCAGTGGAGTATCTTAGGTTAAGAATATACTTTAAATAAATTAAATATCATATTATCAAGGCTCTCACTAATAGCATTGCTGGAGTACTTGGCAATGATGTGGAGTTCACACTGAAAATGGCAAGCAACAACAACGTTCGCGTGATGACCCCGGACAAGGAAAGCTTCTCCGCCCTGAAGGACTTCTTGGCCAAGTCCAATAAAAGGTTTCAAACCTTCCAGCCCCGAGACGAACGTGCCTATAGAGTAGTCATCAAAGGTCTTCACTACTCAACGGACCCAGAGGAAATTCGGGATGGGCTAAACCGTCACGGACACAAGGTCAGAGACCTCTACAACCCCACCCAAAGAAGTACCAAAAAGCCACTTAACATATTTTTCGCCAATCTCGAGCCGGCCAAGAACAACAAGGAGGCCTATAAAGTTACGCGACTTTGCAGATCAGTGGTGACAATCGAGCCACCGATAAAGTTTAATGACGTGCCGCAATGCTATCGCTGTCAGGCATTTGGACATACCCAACGGTACTGCCACCTAGAACACAGGTGTGTCAAGTGCGGAGACAGCCACCCAACCGTTGAGTGTAAAAATAATAATAAGCCGGCCCATTGCTTGCACTGCGAAGGACCGCATGCAGCCTCATATAAAGGTTGTCCCGCATATAAGAAGGCCAAAAGCATGCTCGCTCCAAAGCTGGCTTCAGCCCCACGCGCCCATTACACTGTGAGCAGCAGCAAGGTTACTCCTAACGTTAGTTTTGCCAACGCTGTCAAGCAGGCAACTGATGAGACACATGCCATCCCTCATACTCAGGCCAATTTTGACAACCTGATGGAAACAATAATGGGCAGAATGGAAGCCATGTTTGAAAAAATGATGGAGAAGGCGATGAGTCAAACGAATCAGATGATGGAGAAGGTAATGAGTCAAATGAATCAGATGATGGCAACCGTCTGTAAGTCCCTATGCAATCAGCACTAGACATAACCATCTGGAACGCAAACGGCCTGATCAACAACAGGCCAGAGGTCGAGCTTTATTGCAAGACCAACCAAGCAGATATTCTCCTCATATCCGAAACCCATTTTTCAGACAGGTCCTACTTCACCTTAAGGGGGTATGACCTCGTGTCAGCCATCCACCCTAATGGTTCAGCACGCGGCGGCGCCGCCATCCTTATTCGCAGCAGCATCAAATTCGACACCCAACCACCAATTCAAGAGGATTGGGTGCAATGCGCCCGAATATCGGTAAGCACCACCCACGGAGACATTACCTTAGCTGCTGCCTACTGCCCACCCAGATTTAGAGCCACGGACGATTGCTTCTCTTCGCTTTTGGACAGCCTCGGCCCCAAATTCGTCATAGGAGGTGACTTTAACGCCAAGCACACTTGGTGGGGTTCCAGAGTATGCAATCCAAAAGGACGCGCGCTATGCAGGCAGGTTCTCTCCCGCAACCTCAATTGCCACGGAACTGGGACGCCAACATACTGGCCCACTGACCCTGCAAAAACTCCAGACATCTTGGACTTTGCGATCTCTGGCGGCCTGGACCCGGCAAGAATCCAGACCAGGGAGGTGGAAGACCTTCTCTCGGACCATAGTGCCATTGCCGTTTCGGTCTACGCCTCAGCCATGTTGAGATCCGCGGGTAAAAAGTTAATCTTCAAAACGTCCGACATCAGCAAATACCACCACTGGCTGAACAACTCGACAGTCACTAATCCACCATTGGATACCCCTGAACTTATAGATGCGGCCGTTGTGAACCTCACCTCGCAAATTCAGGAGGCAGCAACTTATGCTGCTCCAAGGTTCTCTAACCAAACGAGGGACAGAAGTAGAGACGTCCACTTTTGGAATCCTCGGGTTAATGAGCTCAAGTCAGAGAAAAGGCGTCTCCGACGGGTTTGGTTCCTCTCCAGGAACACTAGAGACAAAACAGCTCTCAACAGAGCCACCAAGGAGCTGAAGGAAACTCTGGCCAGGCTAAGGAAGGAGGCCCTCGACAGCTTTGTTGGTAATCTCGCGCCGGGTGATCCCCACCACAACCTGTGGAATGTTACCAAGCGCATCAAGAGGCCACTGAAGAGGATCCCGCCCATCAGAAGACAAGACAACTCATGGTGCAGAACTGAGACCGAAAGAGCCAACGCATTCGCCGAGCACTTGGAGGAAGTCTTCACACCAGCCAATCGATGTTCCCCAAATGAAGCAGCCGAAACAGCCAGGCTCCTGTCAGAACCTCTCTTTGACTCCGAGTCGATACCCCAGGCCACGGAAGAGGAAATCAGCAATTTAATAGCGGCAATGGGTAACCACAAGGCTCCAGGCGATGATGCCATCAATGCCATTGCTTTAAAGCTCCTCCCCCCTATTAGCAAGTCACTAATCACGACCATAATAAATAAGTGCTTGCAATTGGGGCACTTCCCTTCATCATGGAAACGCGCCGAAGTAGTTATGATCCTGAAGCCTGGTAAACACGAAGCCAATCCCGCCTCCTACCGCCCGATCAGCCTACTACCAGTACTCTCCAAGATACTCGAAAGAGTATTTTTGACCAGAGTATTGCCGGTGATTGAGGAGGCTGGTCTGATCCCTGATCACCAGTTTGGCTTTAGGCGCCGCCACGGGACACCAGAGCAAGGCCACCGAGTAGCGCAATATATCCTGGACGCCTTTGAGAATAAGAAATACTGCCTAGCAGTAATGCTGGACATTAAGCAAGCCTTTGATCGTGTTTGGCACCCCGGTCTCCTCCTAAAGCTCAAAAACGGACTGCCCCAGCCATATTTCAAGTTCTTAAAATCGTTCCTGGAGGGCAGAAGATTCGCCGTCAGGTGTGGAGAAACGCGCTCAGACGTCAAAGAAGCCCGTGCAGGAGTTCCCCAAGGAAGCGTTCTCGGTCCGCTCCTCTACAACGCGTATACGGCTGACCTGCCGGTGATACCGAGCCAGTACATTATGGCAGCCACTTACGCCGATGATACTGCGTTCCTAACAACAGCAGATACCCCAGCAGAGGCCTCCCAGACTATGCAGGAGCAACTAGATCTACTGAACACGTGGCACACGAGATGGAATATATCGGTAAACAGCGACAAGTCAACCGCTACCACCTTCGCAACTAGACGCGGCACTTGCCCACCAGTCAGTTTCAACGGGTTCCCAATCCCAGAGGTAGCCAATCCAAATTATCTTGGCTTTACACTGGACAGGAGACTTACATGGAGACCACACCTGCTAAAGAAGCGGAAACAGGCGGAGAACCGAGTCCGTGAATTCTACTGGCTGATGGGCAGACAATCTAAGCTACCGACTTCCACTAAGCTCCTTATCTACAAAGCGATCATAAGGCCAATCTGGACGTATGGCATTCAACTGTGGGGCACTGCATCGAAAAGTAACATCAACATTATCCAGACATTCGAAAACAAAACGCTCCGCACAGTCACAAACGCTCACCCTTTCCACGATAATGCCACTATACACGAGGTCCTCAGCTTCCCCTGGGTGAAGGATGAGATTAAGAAAAGCAGCAGGCAGTACATGCAGAGGCTTCAAGACCACCCAAACAACCTGGCACAAGACCTGATGGACACCAGTCAACGCACCAGGAGGCTGCACCGATCACACCCTTTGGACCTCTCTGGGATTAGACACGCAAATTAAATTAAATTATATACATACATTATTATATTCTTCATACATACAATATCGACAGTTATTGTATAGTTTCGCAACAATTTATGTAATCAATTAATTCTCTACCGTTAAGTTTAGTCATCAAATTTAATGATTGTCCGCGAAGGACAGTTTTAAATTAATATATCCAAAAAAAAAAAAAAAAAAAAAAAAAAAAAAAAAAAATATTATCTCATGTATCATATATCATTCTATCTCAATAAAAATCATCCTACTAATGTACTTTTCTCTCTGTGCACAAACAAACGATTTACTCCATTGCCAGAAAGCATATACATAATAAACATTATTATGACTGGCACTGTCCGTGTCCGAGTCCGTGTCCAAGTCCCGGTCAC
The DNA here is from genome assembly GCF_004382195.2 of Drosophila sechellia. Classification (NCBI taxonomy): domain Eukaryota; kingdom Metazoa; phylum Arthropoda; class Insecta; order Diptera; family Drosophilidae; genus Drosophila; species Drosophila sechellia. The sequence continues at coordinate 8,363,644 of NC_045950.1, read as the reverse complement.
ATTGTGCTGACTCCAAGGGAGGAAGCAGATGGCTCCGGACCATGGAGGATGGAGGCCGAGCTAAGGGGCTGGCTGGACCATCTCCGGCATAAAGTTTCACGACGTTAAGTGGATGATTATTTGCGATTACACGACGGCCAGCAAACCAGGCACACGGATACGAGCACCGATGAGAATGCGAATGCGAATGCGATGCGGGCTCATCCTTGATGCGAAGGACACTCGACGGTACACACATGGCTGGATTTGCTGGCAGTTTAATGAAGGTCCTTCGGATTTAACTGCCCTTTCGGCGCCCACAGATCGCCACTTGATTTTTGCCAGCCACCGCCTTGGGGCGATGATTATGTGTTAATGGTCATCGCACGCGTATTTTTTTATATCGATTGCCAAATTGGCTGCTAACAATTGATGTATGTTGGCAATTACAAAGCAGGCATTACTCATCCAGTTTGCGAGTCTGGGCCAAAGTTTCCTCATAAATGCGACTCGTAAATCTTTGTCGATGCTCACAATAGTTTTTCCTAGTGCTGCTGCCCTTTTTCCAACCATGATACGAGCAGGGAAGGCCAGCTGACCAATCGAGGCATTCAGCAACAGTCAAAGCCATAAACATGGACCACCATTGTGAAACGCTGGCTCTGACTACTGTGGCTCTGAATGCGGCTATATCTGGGAGCGAGGATGTGGCTATATGGATCATTGTGGACGGCGGATGCGGAGGCACAAATTGCTGCTGTCCCAGTTTCGCTAAGTACAGTCCAACCGAACGCGCGCTTCAATTGAATCAGTGGGTTTCATGGAAGCAAACACATATTTAACTCCATGACTACTGTAAGTAATACAAGAAGTCAACAATGTGATGTATAAATCTTTATTGCGGTTTCGTTGTGCCTGCTTTTCGCCAGCAAGGTCACACTATTCTCATCAGTGTAACCTTGGCAAATTAAAAAAGGTATAAATAAGTGCATGCCATTGTACAGTGGTTCCCATTGTATGGGGAAAGCGGCTAAAAATACTTTTAGTTGAGGTACACACTTAAAACTTAGCACAAAATGTTCTTATTTTATATGAAAAAATCATCCGGATCGGACCACTATATCATATAGCTGTCATATGAACGATCTGTTTGAAATTAAGTGTTAGTATGGAAAACTTATTTGGTTTAAATTATTTTACAACGAAAAATTGGAATTTATTGGAAAATTGGAGCTTATCGAAAATTGTATGATATTCATTTAGCTTCTATAGGAACAATCAGTCGGAAATCGTGTACGGGACCAGTACGGCCCCAAAATCCAGATGGGTTTTTTGATTTTTGCTTAACTTTGGTAAACAAATACATACATATGTATGTTATTAATATTTTATATTTCTAAACAATCCAACGTTAAGCTTAGATCAATAAATTTCGCCAACAATGCTTGCGATGAAAAGCAGAATGCACTTAATTTTAATTTACACCCGAATTTGAGATAAATCATGGCCACGTCATGCATAAATTTACGACGAACAATGCCGCAGAAGCGCCTGTGCCTCCTTCCCCATCCTCAATCATCGAGTGGAAAGACGGATACAATATAAAAGAGCGTGAAACCAGACAAAGGGAATCGCTCAAATTAACGAACACAAGCCCAACATGGAACATGTACTGTGTACGCAGATTAAATCGAATAGACCTGTTTAATCATTTTCAGGTTCGCATGCCGATTTCTATGCTTTTCCTTCGCTTCGATTTTCTGGATTGCCTGCCCGTTGCCCGCACCACTTTGCCATAAAAGTGGAAATGTAATCTTCCTCTTCCCTGGGCGTCGTTTGTCTGCCTCGACGACGCTTCAATTTAAGAAATTAATGCGAATTTTGCCTTTTTTTACGGCCTGCCAGCGGGCGCGGCCAATAAATCCACGCCTCACATGCCCCGCGGTGCTCGGCGGACACGGAGATAGACCAGGAGCAGGGCAGATGACCTGGCTCCGGAGCAGCCCCGCTCAAATTACGCCAAGCCCCGGGTCTGGCCTCCAGGGCCACGGCAACGGATGCCAGGCACAAAGTTCTGCCAAAAAATACACGTCGAAAGAATTTTTCGCCAAGCGACAGGTCGTGTTTTTGATGCTCTATAAATTCAAATGACAAAGTGTCAAAATAAAGGACCAAAGTTGCTTGAAGATTAGGTATATTTACATAGGTGCTTCCCCAGGTGTATTATAGCCTTTTCTTGGCGTCTTTAATTTAAACTATAACCAACAGAAACTTTTGAAGCTTGCGAAAGTTTCCACGGAACACTTGTCGTATACGTAATATAAACAACAGAGCGCAACAAATTACACTTTTTAGGCATAAACCTAAAAACTATCAACTAAATCTGAATAAATATATATATATAAATATTATTTTATTATACTAAGCATTTTGTATTTATTTTTTATAGGCTCGTCACAGCGTATAACGCCTATACATCAAAGTTACGTTCTTAAAGACTTAATACTCATTCGCCTTTAATCAAAAATATTTTCTGCAATATTTCGTAATTCCATTCAAATGAAAATGTTATTCGCGCGAAAAATGCCCTCTGATATGTAAGCGTAGCTCCAACAGTTAGCGTGGAATTCTACTTTTCATGCAGGTCCTTTTTATTGCCGCGCCCGCCATTGTTGTTGCTCTTTAATTGCGAGCGTCAGGACACAGGCATTTTACGGCCTTTTGTGCGCCGCCCGATGGACAGAGAGGGAGCCGGGAAGCAGAGGAGCCTGAGGAGCAGGGTTCCTGGGGCGATAAGGAGGCTACAGGAGCCTAGCAACGAGCAGTGGCTATAAAACTGAAACGCAGAACGGCGATGGCGAGGGGCGTGATGCAGTGCCTCCTGCGGACGAATCAGTGGGTGGCACGTGTTCGGGGAGTACGAAAGTTTTTCAATTAGTCGGCCGGAGCGGGAAACTGAGGTGGATATTCTCCTTAAAGCTCCGAAAGCTGGACAGGCTTCATTAGAGTTGTTTGCCGGGTGATTTGGGAGCCCTCCATGTGGACGCCGCTTCCGATTAGGCAGTCAAGTAGCGTTGTACACTTGTTTCTGCTTAATTAACAAGAAATCTGTTGGTTGTTTTGCTACCCTTTTGGGGCGGATATTAGCGTTGATTCCAATAACATTATTATGCCTATTAAGTTCTTTGGATAATTGACAAAAGCGGAAATTGACTTTGCATTCTTTAGCTAATTTCCGCACAATCTGTCACTTTGCCTTTGCGTTTCAACCAATAAATGTCCGAGGGTTTAGCCGTTTTCCTGGGTCCTGACAACCCGCTGATAGCAAACATTTTCATCAACTGAGACTTGGATTTTCCAGGGACCCTCGGCTCCGGAATTTATCTGCAAATATTTGGGGAATGTTACAAATACGGAAAATTAACATAATTACAGCCTGCAACCCCTTCTTTCCAGCCCGGTGGTGTGCAGGTGTAGTCAAGGCAACGCCCTGCCAAAGGCCCCGAAAATACGGCATCGTAATAATTCCTTTGCATTTGCTTTTTACGAGGAGCCAGAGAGATACAGAAAGATAAAGGCAGTTGGGGCACCTTCGCACACCCATCCCATTCCATTTCCCCACGCGCAACGCATAAATTTACTTGCTTAAACAACCCAAAGAGCGGGCAGGTTCACGGTAGGGGTGCTTTTTGGGGCCATCCATGGGGTTGGAGGTTTTCGGGGGGGTTTTTTCCAGACCCAAGCCCAGGGGCTCAACCGCAACCCAGCTGCTGCTCATCAAAATTGCATGGGCCGGGAGGTGGGCGAAACGATGGTGAAAGTAAAACCAAACAAAGCATGCCAAAAATTATCTCGGTCACTTTTCAAATACACGTTCTGAACACCAAATCCCCAACTTTCTTTTTTCGGGGGTTTTGGGGTTGGGTGGTTTTATACACAGGAAGAAATAAGTAGCATAATATGTTAAAAACGGCTGGAATTCAATGCTCACTAAATATCAATTGGCATGAAAAACTTCCTGTTCATAAAGACAGAAACACAAATCATCATTAAATCACCAAAATTTGAACCTATTAGGCCTGAGTGTCTATTTAAATTAATTGTTAAACATATCAATATCGTGGGATACGTTTTTGTCGGTGCCTTAGAATTCCTGGTCAACCGCTACCACCAGGGATCCGCTTTGTTTTCTGTCGCTAGTTCAGAGTTCAGTTTCCCCGAAGCTTTTCCCATTCATGGGGTCAATGGTTCCGTCTCGCGACGCCCCAACCCCATTTTTCCACTTTTTCGATCCACTTTCAAGTAGTAAGTGTGTGTATGCAGTGGTGTAGAATCCATACTGAGGCACAAACGGCCCCAAGCCCCGCCCCCTCTTCCAAGCCGGACAAGTTGACAACACTGTTTACCTAATGTACCGTTAAGCTGCGCACTTGATGCCGTTAGCTTTGCGCTCTGTGTCCCTTCCCGTCAACATGGAAATTATATTCTTAATTTGAGAGCAACATCGAAAACTTTTGGCCCAGACTTTAAAGAGCTTAGTTATATTTTTTATACTCGAGCTTTTATAGCTGGAAATTTAGTTCACTTACATTTAACCTATGCAGGTGTTTGCCATACTGTTTTTTTATAGTCTAGTTAAAACTGAAATAAATAACTTTCTTACTATTAGCATCCATTAAATAACATCTTTGCTATTTTTACAAACTAAGCAACATTTTATTATTATGTATTTAAAGAAAATACATACAAACTGAACAAGAATGCATAGTAGTATGTATTTTTTTCATATAGATGGTAATTTATATTATTTATTCTATTTTAGTGTCGAGAAAATGACAGAAATAGAAATTTAGATTTAGATTACATTTTTTCTCTGAAACTTAAGGCATGATAACTAAATAATAACTAAAATAAATAACTATGCTTGAAAGTAATGCAGTTGCTTTTTAATAAAAAACGTTTTTTATGATTTTAAAAATAGGTATAGGTCATGATTTTCGCCAAATTGAATTGGTGAGCAAACCCTATCAAGTTATGCTATGCCATTGGTACCATTGAATTTCGACTCTGTAACAAATAAGCCAGCATCGATTTTTAACTGTTGACTGTTCGAACTTTGGCAGTTGGGAAATGTTTTTTCATTTGCGCGGGCAAACAAGAGTAACACCACACCCGAAATGGCAATGAGCATGGAAATCATAATAATAAGCGAGCGAAAAAGTTATAAACTTTCTTACTGCTGTTTATGATGTCCCGGGGCTTATTTAATCGATAATGCCGAATGATGTCCTGGGCGCATAAGGCGCAATAGTAACAGGTAAACCATAAGCCCAACCCCAAGCAGTTTCAGTTACCTGAGGAATTTCCAAAACGACGAGCAGGCGGTGTAGCATGGCCTTGATGGGTGGCGACGATGGGCGGTGGCGGAGCAGCTAAGGGACTGTAAAGGGATTTCATTGCCGTCACAGAGCTCGGCAAGGTGAAATTGCCGAGCGTGGCGAGAGGCCGACTGGGAAAACCTTCGCCAGCTTCACACGCATGCCACGCCTAATGCAGCTCCTCCTCCTGCTGCCCCGCCCACAAACCCCTTTTTTGCAGGTTAAGGTCATCAGCAGCAGCAGCAAAAGCAGCAGCAGCAACAGCAGCAACAGCAGCTGCAGCAATACTTGCCGCAATTTTATGCTGCAGACAGCTGCATTAACAATGGCAATGAAAAGCAGGCAGAGCCTGGGCGAAAGCAGCCTCCTTCGTCCTGCATTCTTTGCCACATCCGTGACGTTTAGCCGTAAACGGATTTATAGCAGCTGCAACGGCTGCCGCGGCTGCTGATTGCGCCTTGAAAGTGGGCGGCATTTCAAGGCCGCTCTTCTGGCACTCGTTTACGTTGTCATTACTTTTAATCCGACGTATTCGTGGGGCATGTGGAGAATTAGCGCGCTAGGTATTCCGCCTGTAAGTGCGGCGAGTTTGTGTGCCGCCAAATGAAAGAAAGCCCACAAAATGCAGGCACAAAGGCATTTTCCTTTTTTTTCTTGGCGTGGAGCACTATGTACTTGAGTGGTGCTTGAGAAAAACATGGCTTGGCTTTGACTGAATATTCTTAGTCAATGGCGAGAAGATGAAGGTCAATAGCGGCGACAAACTATCTGAATCAGCAGATATGCAAATTCGAGTGCGCCAAATAAAATATTCAAAAAGTCAACACCCCATTTGCACAAGGGCGCCATCTTTCGGAATATGTTTGGTGTTTAGCACAGCTTCCAACCATGGCTTAAGTGTGTACTGCAAAACAGGGCTGGATAAATGCAAGTGTTAAACTCTCTGTTAATATTAAAATAAATGTTAGCTTAACAGAAAAAGCTAAATATTATTAAAATCAAAATAATACAATATACTACAATACAGTGCAAAAAATGCACATAGTAGTATATAAATTATTTAGTAATAGTTTTAAGAATTTTAGACTACAAGCCACTGTTTATTTAGAAATATTTACTAATACAAGCCACTGTGCTAAAATGCTTAACTTGAACTTAACAGAGCCTGAGTTATCGCCTCCATCAGTTTGGTATTTCGGCACTGCTCTGCGACGGTCCCACTTGCGGCGCCATTCAGCAAACGGTCACTCTGAATTGTTCTTTCCTTTTTCATCAACATGGCTGATCAGGTAAGATTCCACGAGAGTGTGCTAAATAAATGAAATACGCGGGTTAAACGGCTCATACGAGCCCGCAACAAGATGCCCTCTAAAGTGTAAGTGCCTAGTGAATGGATGAACCTATGGAGCAGCGGGCAAACGCCATGGGAAGCGAAACCTGGACCAGCCTCGCCCTAACCCCACTTTAGCGCATGGTGTCGCCAATAGTGAACACGAAATGATGTATATTGCAGCAAACCGAACGCTCGTTCCGCAAGCAAAACGCGGTGGTCGTAGTGCGTCGCAAGAGTCCCAACTTGAAGAAAAAGCCCCGGTTCTATCGCCAAATTGGCCTGGGCTTCCGCGCTCCGGCGGAGGTAAGAGGAAGCCGAACAAACCACGACTAATGTTGCGCCCCCTTCGTTTGTTTCCATTTCACGCCTTCCCACGCACGCCGAATGTTCCCGCCCGTGCCTGTCGCCCGCCTGTTGATCCGACACCACCACCACCGCCCACTTGAACCCCATACACGATCCCAACCGAACGACCAACTAACCAGAACGAGCGCGCCTTCCAAAAACAATTCGGTGTCAACCTAAACCGCAAGGTCAAGCCCGGCATCACCAAGAAGAAGCTGCTGCGTCGCTCCCGCGATGTGGGACTCGGTTTCAAGACCCCCCGTGAGGTGATGCCCAGGAGATAGCCCTTGAAATGCGTAGAATTCCTTCACTAACAACATTCGTATACTCCCCCTGCTATAGGCCATCGATGGTACCTACATCGACAAGAAGTGCCCATGGACCGGTGATGTGAGGATTCGTGGTCGCATTCTGACCGGCGTTGTCCGCAAGGCCAAGATGCAGCGCACCATTGTCATTCGACGCGACTACCTGCACTTTGTGCGCAAATACAGCCGTTTCGAGAAGCGTCACCGCAACATGAGCGTCCACTGCTCCCCTGTGTTCAGGTAAACATCAACAAAGCTCTGCTGAAGCCGTTTTTCCATCTTCATGACATGGAAGGTGTAAAAACGAGACCTAATAGCTCATACTCTGATGATAAAATCATGACGGTCTTCATAAAAAAAATTGCTGAAAGAACTTGACTCTTTTACTAAATGTAAAAATACTGAAACTAAGCCTTGTGCTAGCTTTATACTTACACTGTAGGATCTCCTTCTAAATCGTTGTATTTCTTTTATTGCAGAGATGTTGAGCATGGCGATATTGTCACCATTGGTGAGTGCCGTCCTCTGTCCAAGACTGTGCGCTTCAACGTTCTGAAAGTGAGCAAGGGTCAGGGAGCCAAGAAGAGCTTCAAGAAGTACTAGAGCGGACAACTACCATTCGGGCGATAATATTTGTAGCAATTATTCTTTTTGAATAAAACAAAAAAAGTAACTTTAACCATGGATTTTCTCCAGTCTTCTCTCAGTTTCCACAGCATTTCAGCAGTCGTGCAGCCAGATATTCCATTAAAAGGTGTGTAAATGATATTATTTTGTAAAGCAGCTATCAACTGGCATTCTGATGATAAAATCATGACGGTCTTCATAAAACAAATTGCTGAAGAACCTTGACTCTTCTCATTGAAAATGAGAATACTGATATTTATCAAAGAAAAAGCCTCTTGAAGTGAATCTAAATATTCCATACTGATGATATGATTTCTTACTTTTTACAGAACAAAAGACGATCGAAAGAACATGGACACAAATTGCATAGAACTTACACATTATTAATATGATTTTCTTAAATAAAAGTTGATTGATTACAAATTACGTTTTTGTTGAATGATTTAAATGGCAAAGAGATTCGCTTTAGTTAAACTTTCGAATTTGGCGGCGGTTTCCTTTCGAAAAGTTTGAGTGTTGCAAAGCTTTCGAATGTGGCCAAATATTGGCATCTGCGAAATTTTCAGCACAACAGCTGGTAACACTGAAACAGGGAAACAAAAATAAAGCAGAAAAATGGAAACTGGACCGAATGCAGAAATTGGTAAAAATTAAAATTAGTATTATGTGCATCAACCTTTAAGCATCATCAGCGAATTGAAGAGATGGGCTAGATAATACACCAAAGCTGTGCCAAAAAAACCCACGCTAATCCTTCAATTTCAGAGCTTCTGGAGCGCGTCCTGTTGCGTCTGGGAAATGCGGACTCGGATGAAAAGCTGGAAGCCGCTGTGGGAAAGTTCCTGACACCGGTGATCCTCAAAATGAACTCGCCACATAATACGGTGCGCACGAAGGCAAGTGCATGGCCAAACAACGATTGGCTGGGTGGTTTCCTACACCCTTCTCGCATCGTGACATTGCAAAATTGGCTGGTTGACTAATGCAAATTTTGTTTAGGTCGTAGAAGTGCTCACCCATATCAAGAGGCGGCTCTCGTCGCGCGGACATGTGCAAATACCCGTGGAGGCACTGCTGGATCAGTATGCCGCCCAGGATAGCAGCACCTTCCTCAAGAACTTCGCCATCATATTCATTACTATGGGCTTTCCGCGTCTGGCGGTGGAACAACAGACTGCACTGGCCAGCAAAGTGGTGGGCTGCGAGGACAAGCTGGAGAGCTACCAGGACAAGCTGTTCGCCCTGCTGCTGCCCATACTGTCGGACATAAAGATTCCCGACGACCCGGAGCAGCGCTCAAAGCTACTTGATCTGCAGGACAAGCCATCCATCTGTGCAAACTTTCTGGCACTGCTACAGGATGTGCTCCTCCTGCCCTATGGCATCACCCAGGAACAGGATGTGCCTCCGGGCCTGAGCCCGTACAGTTTTACGCGCATCATCGCATACAATTGGCGCGCCGAGGAGCTGGAAAAGGTCAAGAAGGGAATAGTTCGTTTCCTGTGCGCCAGTGTCTTTAGTGATTTGCAGATCTTCGTGCCACTGGTGGTGGCTTCCGCGGACACACGCTTCAGCGTAGCCACTCCAGCAATCACAGAACTGAGCAAGCTCTGCACAATGCTGGATTTCAGCAACCCAGCGGTGACTGCCCCGTTGTACACTCTGTTCGCTGGCAACCAAAACAAGTTAACTGACCGCCAGACACGTCCCTGCTGCGCCCGAGTGCGCCAAAAATTGCTGCAGTACCTCATCAAGTGCCGTGGCAAAAGCATTAACGTCACCAAGGGCCTGCAGGTGACCTTTGATGGCTTCTTCGGTACAAACACCAACCAGAAGTGCAAGGTCCTGGCGCTACAGTTTATGGAACTGGTCCTTAGAGAGTAAGTTTACCATAATTTCCAACCCATATAATTAAATACATTTTTGTTGCCCTAGGGGTCCCCGCGAACTGGTCTCGAAGGTTTCCAAGGTAATACTTACCGGCATCACCAAAATCATTGGACGTGACTCCAACGAACCGAATGATGTGCAAAATGCAGCATATTCCGCTTTGGCGCAACACGCTCGCAGTTTTCCGCAAGACGTAAGCCAGGATCTGAAACTAGTCCTTGGGTACTTCAACAATCTGGCCAGCTGTGCACCAGAATTGCACTCATCCATAAGGGAAGCATTGGTTTCGATGGCTCCCGCATTCGCTTGGAAGACCAAGGAAAAGAGCGATGCAATGGAGGTGGATGAGCATGTCGATTCCTCAAGCGTGAAACTGGATGGCCAACAGCACCTGCTATTGGCCATGCTGCTGGACAATGCGGAGTCCAAGGTGCAGATCGTGCAGAATGTGACCAGTGTTTTCCTCACCAGCTGCTATCCGGAGTACTATGCACCAGCCAGATACCTTTTGCTACTCATTGCAGGGGAGCGGTATGTTTGTTATAGTTTTATGGAGCTAATTTCTGTAATTAATTATGATTTGCATTTACCAGAAATTCCCTACGCGAGAATGTGACCACTTACTTGTACGGCACCTCGAAGAAGGATCACGTAAATTACAGCATGCTCTCTTCCATTGATCAGGCTAAGAACCGCATAAGCAGCGAATCTATTAGTGACTTCAATCACCTGTCCCTGGAGCAGCGTAGAGTTCTGCTACCCAGCTTCGAGGTGATGATGTCGCACGTCCATGAGATGGCCGACAAACGCCTGAAAAAGAACACGGCTTGCGTGGTAGTTGGCCGTACTAAGCTGCCCTACAGCCTGGAGGTCTACGAGGAGATTCTAGATTATCTGCGTCTGTGCCTGTGGTACTCGGCTGGAGTAGTTGCTGCTCCCGGCGACGAGAAGTACACCCATGAGCTGCGCAAGTACATAACCTTGCATTACGATGATACGGAGGATAATGCACTCCATAAATATATGCAGTTTGTGCAGCGAAGCGTGGAGGCCAAGAGAAGTAAGTTAGCAAATGGATTGAAATATAACTTTATAACTATTTTTAATTCCTAGGCGAATCCAATCTCATTTGCCTATATGATCTGTTGAATGCCGCTCCGGAACTCTTTGCTGCTAAGCAGCTGCATCTGCTGGAACCACTGGGCAACACTTTGAAGGATGTATCCGAGACTATGCGTATCAATGTGGCTCAAGTCTATGGTATTCTCTGGGCTTTTGGTCTCTTCGATGAAAAATTCGATGAAGAAGTGGGTGAATGCCTGAATAGCCTAACACAAAAAACATTGGAGCACAAGCATGGTTGGCTTCTTGTGGTGGGTCACACCTTCAATCGCAAAATTGCTATGCTTAAGCAAGAGAATAAGACCAAGGACTTTGCTGCCTGGCCGCAGTTTGTTAATGCGGTAAAGATAATCTGTAAGTTATCGGCACGACATTTAAGGAAGATCCAAAAATGCATGTATCTTCGTTTTTATCCAGCAAAATCCCTCTGCGAATCCCAATGGTTGCTGGTGTCGGCAGCAGTGAAATGCATCTCAATGATCGGCAAGGCTGTGGAAATACCAAACGTCCCCGTGGAGATCCAGGTTCCATCCAACGATGGAGACGAAGACGACGAGGAGATGACCGAGTATACGAGCATAGATTCCTCGACAAAGCTTGTTATATTTGGCGTCGTCTTTCAATTACTGCGAAGCTCCTCAGCGCGTCAGAAGATTCGTGAGGACTCAGCCAGATGTCTCGGATATCTGGCTATTGGCGACGGCGAACACTTCACCAAACGCAACTTGGAGAAGTTTCTTGCCCTGACCAAGATTAATAAGGATGCTGCTCTAAACATAGCCATTTCGGAAGCGATCGTAAACACACTTTGTGGCTATGATGTGAACAAGGGGCCACCCGATGAGAAGTTTGTTAATAAGCACTGCAACGATGGCGACTTTGATCATTTCCTGAACTCGCTAATACGTCTGGTCACCGATCCCAATCCGCATTCCCGCCAAGCCATATCCGTGTGGCTTCTAGCTGTGGTGAAGCACTGCAGCCAACGTCCAGCTGTATTGGCCAAAAAAGAGCTGTTGCAGTTCGCTTTCACCGAACTTCTTTCAGATGATAGCGGTAGGTTATTAATCACTTCAATATTTTGTGCAAAATTTATAAACTTTATATGTTCCTTTATCAGAGTTTGTTCAGGATGTGGCTTCCCGGGGCCTGGGACTGGTCTACTCGCTATCGGATTCTGGAAGCCAAAGTGATTTGGCAAACTCGCTGTTGGATCAACTGATTGGAGGAAAACGAAAGGTCAATCAAGTATCCCCAGACACTGAACTCTTTGCCGAAGGAATGCTGGGTAAAACTCCAACGGGGGGCAACATCACTACCTACAAGGAGCTGTGCTCCCTGGCGTCCGATCTCAATCAGCCGGACATGATCTATCAGTTCATGCAGCTGGCCAATCATAATGCTACATGGACCAGCAAACTGGGTGCTGCTTTTGGATTGAAAACGCTCTCTGCCGAGTCCAGGCAGAAGATGCAGCCATATCTGGGCAAGATCATTCCGCGCCTCTATCGGTACAAGTACGATCCCACACCCAAAATTCAGAACTCAATGATCTCCATTTGGGATACAATTGTGACTGACTCAAAGGAAGTGACCGAGCGTTACTACTGGGAAATATTGCGTGAGCTGCTGGACAATCTCACTTGCAAGGAGTGGCGAGTGCGAATCGCCTGCTGCCTGGCAGTAAGAGATCTCCTGAAGCGTCCCAACGGTCTTAAGCTACGCTCGGAGGAGCAGGTTCGTCGTGCTCTCCCCGCTAACAGTATGGAAGTGGATGAGGTTCCTGAGCCGGAGCTGAAAGAGCTATGGTTCCAACTGTTTCGTGTGATGGATGACATTCATGAGGGCACACGGGTCGCTGCAAACGGAACTGCCTCATTCCTCGGCAAGCTGTGTGTCATCGCATCGTCATCGGATCATGGCAAATCCGGGACAGCCGTAGCATCATCGACATTGCCATTTTTGCTAGAAACCGGAGTGGGTCACAAGGTGCCCGAAATACGTAGAGTTAGCATCAAGACCATCTCCGACATGATTGATTCCTCGGGAGCGCTCATTGCCCCGCATCTCGCCACCCTGATTCCCTGCCTGCTACGAGCCACTGGCGAGTTGGAGAACACCAAGCTCTCCTACGTATCCACTCGCTTGGGTGCGGACAATGAGGCCCAGGAGGCGGTGGATACGCTACGAGCGGAGGCTGCCAAGTCGCTTCATACCATGGAAACCATTGGGAAGTGTGTGCGTTATATAGACTATAACGTTTTGGAGAAGATGACGCCCGAAGTGCTGGAGCTCATGAAGGGTAGTGTCAACCTCGGAACCAAGATTGGCTGTGCGCATTTTGTTTGTCTGGTAGGTATGGATAATAGTAGATTTAAATCGTTTACAGCATCGAAATCATTACAGATTAGCATTCGCTTAGGCAAGGAGATGACACCTTTGGTGGGAAAATACATACGTGCCTGCTTTGTGGGCATCAAGGATCGCAACGCCACTGTGCGCAAGTACAACGCCAGTGCAATTGGCCACCTGTTGGGCTTGGCTAAAGAGCAGTCGATCAAAAGTCTATTCACTAAGCTGGAAGAACTGTATGCCGAGCAGCCAGGAAATCGCTCCATTGCACTTACCATTCAGTCCATTAACAAGCGTCACCATGAACTACTCAAGGACTACATGGACAGTATGTTGCCACTGATCTTCTTTGCCATGCATGAAGAGCCCAATGAAGAGACGAAATCTAATGTCGAGCTGTGGAAGGATCTGTGGAACGACGTTGGCCCAGGTGACGCGGGCATCCGTCTCAATCTAAATGTGATTATACCCAAACTGGAGTCATCTCTCACCGATGCCAGCTGGTCGCGTAAGGCGCAGGCAGCGAATGCGATCCAAACGATAGCCACTCGCTTAAGTAGCTCCTTGGATGAGCCCGACCGATTGAGGTTGATCAAACTCCTCCTAAGCGGTCTGCAAGGACGCACTTTTGAGGGCAAAGAGCGGCTGTTACAAGCTTTGGCCAGACTCACCAAAGGATTGGATCGGAACCATCAAATCTGTTCCAGCATCATCGACGCCGCCATGAGGGAAGCAAGAAAGAGGGAACCCGTTTATCGCACCATGGCCCTGGCTTCTCTTGGCGAAATTCTCGATCAACTGGAGGCGGATCGCTTTGAAGAAGTGTACAACATGAGCTGGAACCTGCTGGAAAAGAAGGAGCTGCGCAAGGAGTCCGACGACGAGGACGAGCCCAGCACCAGTCAGGAACTGTCGGCCGACGAGCGCAACAAGCGGGCTCAAACACTCAATCGACTAAAGGAGGTTGTGTGGGAGACACTGGGCAAATCATGGCCGCGTCACTCCATCGAGACGCAGCACCGCTACCAACTCTTCTTTGCCGAAAACTGTACGAGCATTCTGGCGGAGAGCACTCGCCCAGTGCAGGTCAGTCTGCTGGCCGCACTTACCAAGTATATCGAACGGCTCCATGTCTTCGATGAGTCTGCTCAATTGCCCGATCTGCCGCAGATAAACCAGGAGAAGAAGATCAAGACAGAGGATCCGGCGCCAAAAACCCGAGAGGCCATTGTCGAGAAGATTTGCACAGATGTTTTGGCTGCAGTTGCTCTTGCCGCTGGAGTTCCTCATTCCGGTTTGAAAAAGGAGGCGCTCAACATCGTTCTTATGCTGATCAAGCGGCTGAGTGGTAACGGAAACCAGCAGCCACTGAGGTTGATCAAGCAGAGCTTCGAATCGAATTTGGAAAAGTTCCAGCGCGATTCGGCGCCGGAAATCCGGTGTCGCATCAAGGACATCGAAGAGAAGCTAAGCAAGTTGAATGCACAGAATTAAGTCATATTATAATAAGGATTTCAAGGATGTGTGCGTGGCCAAAAAACCTGCCTTGGGTAGATTTTATAAAAGGGGGTAAGCGTTAAATAAAACATCTAACTTTGGCAAAAATGATTAAGCAACTTGAATGAAGATAATTTTCTATTGTGATTCATTGATCCAGGAGTGTAAGGAAACCTTAAATATACTATCATAAATACTTTCCGCTTCGTTTTAAGTTCAAAGTTTTCGGAACATTAGGGTTCTATTTAGATTATAGGAACAGAGGTGATTACATATCACAGCCGATTGTTTTAGGATGCCTATAACTCTACAAACTACTCCTGCAGAATCTTAGGTATATCTCATTCTGAGACTCCAACATGAAGGACTTTGGATTGAAGCGAATCTCCGACACTGTTCGTTCGCAAGTCTCAACCCAATATTGTTTTAAAAAGTGCGCTATGCCCAGTTTCAGTTGGAGGACGCCCAGGCGACTACCAATGCAGCCATGTGGACCAGCTCCAAAGGGTATGTAGGTCATCGGGTGAATGTGCCTAGACCGCTCCGGAGCGAATCTCTCGGGATCAAAGAGGCAGGGCTCCGGCCAAAACTGGAATTTGGATTGTCATAAGTAAGTTAGGATTATGATCACATTTGGTTTTAATCCTACCCTTTCATCGCGGTGGAGGCCGAGTATTGAAATGTATGCTGGCATCCCTGGTGGAATTACGAAATCCACATGTGGCTGCAGAGAGAATCCCTCGGATGCTGAGCTGGTGCATTCTCTGTTGACGAAAGCAGCAGCCGGATAGAGACGCAGTGCCTCCAAACACACCATTTTGAGATAGGGCAGAGTCATCAGTGTGTCATAACTCAGGGTAGCAGTGGAGTTGAAGGCTTCTCGTAGCTCCCTCCTCAGTCGTTCTTGAATATCCGGCGCCTTGGCCAGCTCATAGAGAGTGAATCCCATCAGGGCTGAGGATGTTTCAAATCCGGCCAGCAGTATAATGCCCGCCTGCGAGGCAACAAAGTCCGGATGCTGGGAATAGTGGTTGGATGAGCGGCTCAACTGAAAGTGCTGTAATTGATTGATGAGATCTCCTTTGGTGGGCTCGTGATGATCCTCCACCAAGTGCCTCATATAGCGCGCATAGTCTTCGGTAAAAACTTTCGCCTTCAGCAGACCCGTCCACTTGGGCAGAAAGAATACACTCATGAAGTCAAGAACCTTGCGAGGATTGGTGTTAAATAGTTCCTTGGTTTTCGTTAGCAACTCGGATCGCCCACGACGCAATCCGCCGACATTCAGGCTATAGAAGAGACTTCCCGTCACGTCGGTGGTGTACAACTGGCACATTCTTTCCAGTGGCAGAACGCGCTTCAGCCGATCCCCCAGCTTCCTGTTCAGGTACTGCTCCAGGTCGATGGCCACATCCAACATTTGGCGGTACATGACATCCCGCATACGGCCGCTGGTGAAGAGCTGGGACATGCACTGCCGACTTTCCTTCCAGTGATGGTACTTAGCCAGCGGTAGCGTCAGTGCACCCATGGGATCTCCGGCGTCCGCCGATTCGAATCGGTTGAGAAAGTTGTTGAAATTCTTAATCAACACCTGGCGGATTAGCTCCGGATCCCGAATCATAATCGCCGGTGTTTGGAAGATAAAGAAGCCAACGATCTTCGCCTGACCATTTCGTGGATCTGCGTAGAGCTGCCGAAAGAGATCGCCAAAAGAAATGCGCAGGAATAGAAGTTGTCCCAGATTGCCCATTGGTGACCAAGAGGAGGGTGGCAGGTGCGGAATCCCACGACTCCTGAAGTAGTCGTACTTGTGTCTCAACCAAAAATTAAGTGTCACAATGGTGAGCAATAGCAGCCAGATGAGCAGCATGGTGTCTATAAGATATAAGTTGGAATATTATTACTCTGAAATATATATAATGCTGGTAAAGATAGCTAAAATCCGTAAAGTCGTACTTTTGAATGAGGAGACCTTGTACGCGACCGCCAAAAAACCCATTTCCATATGCATGATTTGAACCTGACCCACTTAGTATCTCGACGAGCACTTCCATTCACAAATAGATTCATTCACCGCACTCAGGATCATCTTGATGATCCCATACTAGAGTTTCCGCTTACCCAAAGCTTTAACCCAGTTGAGCTTGCAATTTTTGAGCCAGTTGGACACTTCGTTTGGTGGCGTTAGCATGGAACTGGTACTGTTGATCCTCGTGGGATCCCTAATAGGGATTGCCTTTCTGGCGCTGCAGCAGCATTACTCCTATTGGCGGCGAATGGAAGTACGTGAAATCAGCCCCAAATGGATAGTGGGCAACCTGATGGGACTGCTCAACATGCGGATGAGTCCCGCGGAATTTATATGCCAATTGTATAATCATCCCGATGCGGAAAAAGAACCCTTCGTGGGCATCCATGTGTTCCACAAGCCGGCGCTGCTTTTGAGAGACCCCGAAATGGTGAGGAATATCCTGGTCAAGGACTTCGCTGGATTCTCCAACCGGTACTCGAACTCCGACCCCAAGGGCGATCCCTTGGGATCCCAGAACATATTCTTCCTGAAGAATCCCGCCTGGAAAGAGGTGCGTTTGAAGCTATCGCCCTTCTTCACCGGCAATCGACTGAAGCAGATGTTTCCCCTGATCGAGGAGGTGGGCGCCAGCTTGGATGCCCATCTCCGCCAGCAGCCGCTGCACAACGAGCGGATGCGCTGCTTCGACTTGGAGGCCAAGGAGCTGTGTGCTCTCTACACCACGGATGTGATAGCCACAGTGGCGTACGGAGTGAGTGCCAACAGTTTCACGGATCCGAAGTGCGAGTTCCGCCGCCATGGACGATCTGTGTTCGAGTTCAACCTGCGGCGTGCGGCGGAGATCACACTGGTGTTTTTCCTGCCCCACCTGGTTCCGTTACTTAGGTTCAAGGTGGTGCCGGCTGAGGCCACTCTTTTCCTTCGCAAGACCATCAACTATGTGATGTCGGAGCGAGAGAAATCCGGACAGAAACGCAACGATCTCATCGACATTCTCATTGAGTTCCGTAGGAGCACGCAGATGGCGAAGGAATCGGGGATCAAGGATCAATTTCTGTTCGAGGGCGACATCCTGGTTGCCCAGGCTGTACTCTTCTTCACCGCCGGCTTTGAGTCCTCCTCCTCGACCATGGCATTCGCGATGTACGAGTTGGCCAAAGATGCGGACGTACAGCAGCGCCTGCGCGACGAGATCAAAGACGCACTGGTCGAAAGTGGGGGTCAGGTGACGCTAAAGATGATCGAGTCACTAGAATTCATGCATATGATTCTGCTGGAGGTGCTGCGCATGTATCCGCCACTCCCGTTTTTGGATCGCGAGTGCACTTCTGGGAAGGATTACTCGCTGGCGCCGTTCCACAACAAGTTCGTGGTGCCCAAGGGCATGCCCGTTTACATACCCTGCTATGCCCTGCACATGGATCCCCAGGTGGGTTGAGAGGATACTCATTCTTTTGGATACAATATGTAGGGATTTCCCTTTTCCAGTACTTTCCTCAACCGCGAAAATTCCTGCCTGAAAGATTCTCCCCCGAGAATCGCAAGCTCCACACGCCCTACACCTACATGCCCTTCGGCCTGGGTCCGCATGGCTGCATCGGCGAACGTTTTGGTTATCTCCAGGCGAAGGTGGGTCTGGCTTACCTGCTGCGCAACCACATGATAACCACCTCGGAGCGCACACCCCATCGCATGCAGCTGGACCCCAAGGCCATCATTACCCAAGCCAAGGGCGGCATTCAAATTAGACTGGTTCGCGATCCTTTGGGCGTCTAACTCACCTGGATATGGGATATGGGATAATCTGGATACTTCTTTCCTGGGTGGGGAGCCTATGGAGCCAACAACAACTGAATGGAAACTAAGCACCGGAGTCGCGTGTTTGGGGGTTAAAAATTGAGCTGGTGTCGCATCTTAAAGGCAATTTGATTGGCAAATTGCGTGTTCCATCGCCGGCGAATATACACATATAATACATCTTTAGATCCAAACTCATCTGTATAGACTCTACTTATTCCCCAGATGGGAGCTATTGGTTTATTGTTACATTTTGGAGATGCCTTTGCACTGGATTTATAATCGTGAAGATTGCATTTATTGCATTTATTTATTGGTGGCGCAATTGAGTAGCTAGCTGCTCAGCACGCAGATTAAATGTAATTAGATAATGATTTTGTTTTTATTTAGTAGACTAGGCTGCGCTGCTGACACACGGATTATTGTATAATGTGCATCATAACTCAGGCGAATGCCAGCTGTCAGAAGGCGATTACCCCATCCAACTAATCACTTATTCCATATATGTATGTATCCATACGTGTACTACAGATCACACAGTTCAGATTCATTGGATCGATGGAGCGCTCTGCTCGTAGAGGCGATCGTTTACTATCTCCAAGTGGATGCCACCATCCGCCTGGAGCACGAAACCCTTGGGATCGAATTTCATGTCCTTCATGGTGGCCTTGCAGCTGCGCACCGAGTGATTCTTCAGCAGGCTGACCAGGCCCAGCTTGCTCTGGAGCAGGCCAATCCGGCTGCCAATGCAGTTGTGTGGCCCAGATCCGAAGGGTTGATATGCCATGGCCACTATGTTCTTGCGGTTCGCGGGTGAGAAGCGCTCCGGATCGAACTGGCGGGGATTGGTCCAGTACTAGGGATAACCAGATAGTTAGAGGGGGGGGGGGTCTTATGAACCTATCAATAGGATGGAATACCTTTGGATCATGATGCAGTGCATAGATGGGTATGAACACAGGGGTTCCGTTCTCGAGGGTATAGTCGTAGAACGGCTTCAGGCTCAAGTCCGGCTGTCCCTGCATACTCTCGTACTCGCGGTCCAGGAACGGCAGCACCGGATACATGCGCAGCACCTCGTCCACTACCATGGCCAGATACTCCAGGGACTGGATCTTCTCGTAGCTCAATGACCCACCGCCCTCCACCAAAGCTTCCTTGATCTCCTCGCGCAGGCGTTGCTGCATCTCTGGATGCTTGGCCAGCTCGTACAGGGCAAAGGACATGGTCGAGGAGGAGGTCTCGAATCCCGCCGTAAAGAACACGCCTGCCTGGGCCACCAGGAAGTCCTGGTTCTTGGCATAGTGAGGCTTCGAAGGCTCGGCAGCCGCCTCTTTGCGCAGAGTCACCAAGACATCAATCAGATCATTGCGGAGCAGGCCCGATCGCTCTCGCTCCTCCATAACGTGGCCAATGGTGCTGCGCATGAAGTGGGAGAAGTCCGGCGTAAAGAACTGAATGCGCATCAGCGACACCAGCTTGGGCAGGAAGAAGGCCACGAAGAAGTCCTTGGCACGGGCTACAGTGAAGGTGAACAGCTTGCGTCCGTAGTTACGGAACTCCGCGTTGGGATTCTGCAGGCTGTTGGCACGGATGCCAAATGCAATAGTAGCTATGCTGTCCGTGGAGAACTGGGCGCAGATCTCCTTAATCTCCGTAATGAAACTCCCCGAGTTATTCTCGCCTTGCCTCTGCAGTGCCAGCTCCAGATCGTTTCCAATCTGCACAGCATATATGTATGTTTAATCCTCTATAGGAATAAAGAAGTTCCAAGACAAATCCTTACCTCCTGCATCAGGGTATACATCTGCTTGACCTTGCCGCTGGTGAAAACGGGAGTGAGCTTGGTGCGAATGTCCTTCCAATGGGCATCCCTGACGAAGAACAGGTTATTATAGCCCAAGGGATCGCCGTGTGGATCGCAGCGGGCGTATCGGTTGTGGAACCGATTGAAATCCTTGATCAGAATGGATTTGATCAGCTCTATGTCGCGTATAATCAAGCCTGGCTTGTTCATGGAGTAGATGCCCACCACAGCCTCGTCCTTCAGCCGCGGATCGTTGTATATCTCCGACAGGTGCATGCCAAAGGAGTTCTCCATCTTGAAGACCACCTTGGTGTTGCCAATGATCGGCGTGGGCGGGATATAGGGGATGCCCTTGCGCTGCCAATAGCTATGGTTGCGTTGGAACCAGGTATACAGCGCCACCAGGGCGGCGACCACCACGAAGAGGACCTCGGTCAACACCATCTTGGGTATGTCGATGTAATGGGAATAGCCACTCTGAAATAAATCGCTTGAACTATTAATCAAGTGCCAGTGCCCTCCTCAGCATTATCTTATCTCGATCGCATTTCAAATGGTCGATGGTTTCAAAGTAATCTAGAGTGTTTTGCTACCCATTTTTACCTAGATTCTATTAAACCAGCCGCCTTAATTATTTTTAGCAGCCATTATCCATTTCCAACGCGAATTACAATTAGTTATGATAGTGGGAGCATTACAAGGACGGTTTATGATACGCTTATAGTAATTCCCACCATATCTGCACCCAACTAAGCTGCTTGTAAAGCCAAGTAGAATACCTTTTCGGCCAGCAAATATGACACTAAAAATTGGCTAGCAAAGATTTTTATATTAAGCTTTATGAAGACTACAATTTCTATATAGCAAATATCCAAAATATATTTCTAGTTCTTTTGGTAATAGGATCCCAAGTAATCTTAATTTTCACAACGCCCCTCAATTCTATAAGTGGGGTTCTTTCAAGGACATCTGACTATTTCAGCTTAAAATATCAAATTTTTTAGCCCGAATTTCACAACTTACTTTGAAAATACACAGGTTTTTTAGTCACACAACTTATTTGCAACTGGCCTAATTCGCAACCAGTTTTTCAAGCGATTTCAAGGAAACTTTTAGTGAATCTAATAATTCTGAGTTCCCGCGCACACAACCGACAATTAAAGCTCTACGCAACGCACTTGGGGCGATTTGAAATGTTGTTTGCATTTTTATACTCGAAAGTCTCAAAAGTTCTGAGATAGCATCAAGTGCATACTTATAAATTCACCTGTGTGGTGAAAAAAGCTTTAAAATACGACAAACAAACCAAAGCAAATCCAGAGGGATTCTAAAATAATTACAAGTCATGATTAGTTTCAACAATCTTATTTACCTTTTGTGTGTTATGGTCTAGTTATATTTTTAACAGCGTTAACGCAATACGTATACGATATGAAAAGTATTGCATGCTAATAATCTAAAAATAATTAAACACAACCGGCTTTTCCGTCAAACTTTTGATGCATTTGTAAATGCCATTATTGTTGCGTTTGCGGCTTTATAGAAACAATTGCAAAATGCCTGGGCGAAATGACGGGATCAAATAAATCTATCAGATAGCTGCGTTCATAGCCAAGTTCCTTGAGGTAGAGCAGGCGATCCAGGAGAATTAGACTCTCCAGCACCGGAGCAAAGGACATGCGCAGCAGATAGAACAGATCCAAAAAGTGTTTATCCAGAGCATATTCCTGGAGCAGGGATTGAAGTTCTTCTTTCTTGACAGATGTCAACCAAGGAGCATCCAATTTGGTGGCACACTTTTGAATGTACTCCTCGAAACTCTCGAATTTCCGTACCTTGCCCACCTGCAGTTCGTTCTTCAGCTGTGGCGCATGGCGGTTAACTAGGACCTCCAAGAGAGCTCGGTAGTAGAGCGTTACATTTGGCAGCTCCTTGGCGTCCACGGTGCGTTCAATTGACTGGGCCGCCAGCATCCGTGCATTGCGACCCATGCGCACTTGTCGCTCCCGCAGGTACTGACTCAATGGGAATCCATAGTCTGTTTGCAGCTCCATCAGGGCCTTATTGCCAAAAAACTCCTGCTGCGAGTAGCGCTCCCGCAGCAAATGATAGCAGCAGCCAACATTACAAAGCAACAGGCAGTCCGATTGGGCGTGGAAAACCTGAAGACAGGTGGCGGCCAGGTTGCCACAGGTATGCAATCCAGTAAGGCAAATGTTTGGACTGTCGTCTGGTCCAAGCTGAGTGAAATGCTCCGCTAGCAGGGCGCCAAAGTTAAGTTCGGTGGTTATAAACTTAGCCGTTGTCTTATAGTTTTCCAAGGCAGGCGCACTCTTGCTGCTCTCTCTGGCTGACGACTTTTTACCACGTCTCTTGGGCGTGATTCCCTGGACTTGCAGCTGCGCTCGTTCCGTGAGTCCATTCCAAGCGCGCTGAAATTAAATTTGAATTTTAAATTTGGCGCTTTTTAATGGTTTTCCAATACTGTTCTGCTATGCCATTCTTCTTCTTGCTCTGGCATGTTTTCACAGCGCAGCTGCGGTCACACTACACAAAAAAACGCGAAAAGCCGGCGATTTTCAGCACGCTTGTTGTAACTTTTTCCAAAAAACGCAAAAAAAAAACAAATAAACAGAATGTCGGCTGGTATGCCCATCAACCCCAAGCCCTTCCTGAACGGCCTGACTGGAAAACCGGTGCTGGTGAAGCTGAAGTGGGGCCAGGAGTACAAGGGCTTCCTGGTCTCCGTCGACGGCTACATGAACATGCAGCTGGCGAACACGGAGGAAGTGATCGAGGGCTCAGTGACTGGTAATCTTGGCGAGGTGCTCATCCGCTGCAACAACGTGCTGTATATCAAGGGCATGGAGGACGACGACGAGGAGGGCGAGATGCGCGACTAGCCAATGGATTCACATACACACCTTACTTCTAAGTCTACAAACGTAAAATAAAGCTAACTTTATTTTGTAAGCCCGGCCTACCTGCAGTTTGCGATTCCTATTCAATGCGTTCTCGGTGTTTGCCGCGTTCGCGTCGATGCCGAGCACGCGGTGACCATACTGGAGCGCCAAGCGCGAGGATAGATACCCTTTGCCATCGCCCGCGTCTACAATGAAGCATTCTTGACCGGAGTTCTTGACAAGCTGGTCCACGAGAGCGGCTGCTAGTTCCACCTGATCGGAGTGATTTATCAATTCCTAATATACTATCATTTAAATGTTTGGTCGGCCTACCTCATGGCACTTTTTGGCGCTCATAAACTCCCGAATGCTTAGCTGCGTGGAGTTCTCCTGACCCTCGATAAGTTCCTCCACGCTGGTTAGCAGTTCCGGATGAAGAGCCAGGCGTTCTTGTTTGCTTTTGCCGAGGAATTCGCGCCATGCCGGAAACCTTACTGATTCATCAGTTTCCCAAAATAGGTCTTCTATGGCCAGAGCCACATCTTCCTTTCCGGCGATCTCACTTTTTAGCGTTTCGGATAGAAAGCCCTCCCAGTGGTGGTCCGTCAAGTAGTTTACCATGTGGCAATTGACAAAATCCCAGTGCGGATTAAGGAAGGCCAGTAAGCCATCCAGACGCCTCTGTAACTGCACAACTCCCACCTTGGACATGCTAAAAGCTGTAGTCCTTGTGCTCGACAGAATTGGGCTCTGCAGGCGCTGCACCAGGTGTTTTCTTGGATCCCAGCTGGGCGCGAAGACGACGGTGGAAGGAGCGAATGTCCTGCACAGCACCCACTATATCCGCCTGCGGATCGTTGGTGCGGGGAAACTCCTCGATGAGCGAACGCAACTGTTCCAAGCTTCGACGCACCTTGTCCGTGTGTTTTAGCTGCTGCTGGGCCACCACCTGCCCCAGAATCTTTCCGAGCTCCTCGCCTAGGGATACGCCCTGGGCGTAGCCTAATTTGTAGCCCTCTTCGTTGCCCTGCTCCTGGCCGTCCTTCAGTCCCTCCTCGTAGCCCAAACGTGCCTCCTTCTCCTCGGTCAGGACAATATCGTCAAAAAGATCGTTTATATCCCGCGACGGACTTGTCATTATATGTGGTTTCACCGGATTGCTTGTAAAAGCTCTCCTCCAGCGTACAAGTAGTCCTTGTCCTTATCCCTAATTGTAGCTCCAGATATTTGGTAGCTTTAATATTTAAATTCGGTGGATATTTCAACTTGTTTTTACCCGAAATGTGATTCCACTGCGGTATTTTACAGCACTGGCAGAGAGCAATACAACAGCACTGTTAAGAATTTAACAGGGGAATTCGTTTATTTCAAATAGGAAAATAACTTTTATCTTAAACTAGAATTTAGTGTTTTATTATAATTATTTTTTTAGGTATTTAATATCGAGTGTATTTTAGTCAGTATAAAGAATTGTTTTGTTTCATTTGGCATCACAAAATGTTTAATTGTCGAGTAATTTTATCAATAAAAGTTAGCCAATGTTTTAAATAAGAAATTGCACACATTTCTGCTATTGTGTAGTTTTATTTAACTTTTTGACTTTGACCTAATTTGACATGCTCGCTTGGGCACAGAATTTGGAATTCGTTCTAGAGATTTGTATGCTTTAAGCTACAGAAGCTAGATTGCTAGTGCTTTAAGCCAGCCAAGGCACTTAAACCGGTGCTAAAGCTAAATAAACTATGATGATACCCGATGGCGACCGCATTCACTAGTTCCACCCATCCTCGTCGTCCTCGGAGTGTTCTTCGCCGCTGGACTGAGATCCCTTGCGGGGCTGCACCGGCGGCGGAATGACGCGGGAGAGCTGCTGCATCAGGGGATTGCCAGCAGTGGCCTCCGCGGGATTCTGGCTCCCAGAAATTCCCTTGCGTCGAAGCATTAGCTTGTTATGCAGGTCCGCCATCAGATCCCCCGTGGCAGCGCCTCCCGCCTTGGAGCGACTGTTGTCCACCACGTCGAGCGGAGCAGCCGCAGGCGACCGCAGACGACCGCCATGCACTCCACCGGCGTTTCTTATGGCGGCCATAAGTTCAGATCGCGGATCTTCAGTAGCTGGAGGCGGCTGCGGCATATTAAGAGGTGTTGCTAACGACGGGGAGAGCGGTTTCACAGCTCCTTTGGTGGGAAAGGGTGGCGGTGATGGAATTGCGCTCGTCTGCGGTGGCGGAGGAGGTGGAGGCGGCGGTGGTGGCGGAGGAGGCGGTGGTGCCGCCGTAACTGGCGATGGACATTGTCCAACACTCTTCCTACGCAACGGTCCCGGAATGTGCGTCTGTGCCGCGATGGCCTGCACTGTTATATCCTGCTCCTCGAGCCCCAAATCCGGAAGCTCGGGTAAATCACCGAACTGCTGGGAAGGCGCTATTGGTGTTTGCTCCTCCACTGGCTCATACTGCAGATCATTCGCTATGCCCGGTAGGTCGGGCAGGTCCAGCGGAACATCAATGGCGGGTGCAGCCAAGGCAGCAGGATTATAGCGCAGGTCCCCAGCTGGAGTGGCCAGTTTGGTGGTGCCGTGGGCCAGCGAATGAGGTGCCGGAGCCAGCTGCTTATCGACCGTGAGTTGGGTGGACTGACTGGCAACGCGTCTAGCACTTTGCGGCGGTAGGGATCGCTTCCAGGCATTCAGATCCTCCCCGTAGGCGAACTCATTGGTGTTGAATCGCATGAGCGAAGGTATGGAGCGCACTCCACCCGCAGGCAGGCTGCCCAGGCCAGCGGTCCGATTGGTTATCTTCCGTTCGGCGACCAGTGGCGATT
This sequence comes from Drosophila sechellia, assembly GCF_004382195.2. Lineage (NCBI taxonomy): Eukaryota > Metazoa > Arthropoda > Insecta > Diptera > Drosophilidae > Drosophila > Drosophila sechellia. Next base: position 8,337,448 of record NC_045950.1, on the reverse strand, counting down.
CCTGCTCCCGATCGCCACGTACATGGAAAAAGATGTCCGCATCATCTGGCTTCTGCTCCGCAGCACTGTGGCTGCTGTACGGTCCCTGCGGCTGCTGATCCACCGGCTGCTCCATCATGGGATTGGCTGCCACCTGTGGAAAGGTGGCTGGCAGCGGTGCCAGGACGTCGCTGGCCGGAAAGCGGGCGGGTGCAAAAATTTGGATGGCCCGCTTGGAGCCAACGAGCGCATCGATTTTCGCCTGGGCGCGCTTCACACGATTGTTTATGTCCTCAACCTTTGAACCATTTCTCGCCAAGCGGGCATCGATTCGCTCGAAAATCGAGTTTATGGTTTTGTGTAGACAGTCCAGGGACTGGGCTGCTTGGATTATGGTATCCTCGTGGTGCAGGTCGGTGGCTATAATGGCCACCTGGTAGGGGCTGTGCAGGTAAGGTGACTCCTCCATTTATCGCCAAATAATTACATATTTATTTGCAATTTTACTGCTGTTCTTGGTAGTGTGACCAACGCTAAAAGCTATACATATTCTTATGAATTATTTCTAAAATGATTTGGTTCAAAGTAATAATTGAATGGATTTCTTTTAAAATTAAAATAAAAATTAATTACAAATGTAGATTCACTTATATTTTTAACATTAAAAACAATTTTGAAACAACCCAAAGGATACGTTTACTTTTAAACTTCTTTTTTTACTTACTTCTACTAGAGACGGCGGCTTTTTCAAATACTTTTCAAACTGCTCCCACTGTTAGGCCATTTTTTTAAGTCTTTGTATATTTCAAAAATAAATAAATAAAAAAGGTCCCCATGTTCAAAAATCCACAATCCCTCCATCGACGGTAATTTTTCAGTGCAGTGTGCCCAAATCAAATGTTAAAAACAGTTCATAAAATTATTTGCTTCAAAGTAATAATTGAATGGGTTCAATTTAAATTAAAACTCTAAATAAATGAAAAAATTCAAATACATTTAAATTTTTAGCAAATATTTTAGAAACAATTAAAGTAAAGGCGTTAATTTTTAGTATGTTTTCAGCTGACCAACTTGGTAACACTACAAGAAGCGACACGGCAGCAAAATAAATATCAATTCAGTTTACTGATAATTCTTGGTTAAATACTCGCAAATCCAAAATGGACAAGGTTGTCAAATTCGCCGAACCCGGACGCGCCTTCGCCAAGGACTCCATTCGCCTGGTGAAGCGTTGCACGAAACCCGACCGCAAGGAGTTCCAGAAAATCGCCATCGCCACCGCCGTGGGCTTCGCCATCATGGGCTTCATCGGCTTCTTCGTCAAGCTGATTCACATTCCCATCAACAACATCATCGTGGGATCCTAGAGATCGGCAGGTGGCCCCCGGACCGGAAAGAGATTACATGTAGTTCACGATTCCACGCGCATCTTTAGCGAAATAAAAGCCCCTTTTTCGATTATACACACACAATACAATGTATCTTTAGCTTGGGTTTGAGATAAGAAAGTCTGGTTATAAGTTGGGTGCTTGGAGGGTTTTTTTTGTGGTCAGAGGGTTGTTAATATATTTCCGAAGGGAAGTAAGGCAAAATTCAACTACATTTGAGCTTAGCATTCAGCAACAAAATTTAATATATTGTACTATTTTATTCATTTAGATCAAGTTGCTTATTTTAAATCGTTGTTCCAGTTGACAATGTTTACATTTTGTTGTTTTAATACGGAGATGATTTAACATTAAGTTCTACATTTTACAATGGCATGTTTTTTGGTGTGTCTATTATTGCTTTATAATTTTTGCAGCACTCGAAAGAGGAAGATTTAAATTCTCTTATAAAAATCGTTCTTTAACCTTAAAAATACAATGACATATATTGTATGCCTTTTTAAAATGACTGTTTAGCCTTCATTTTGTTCTGTAACGCTATTGTTTTTCTTAAAAATCCCCAATATAAAGTAGCAACAATATTTCTTAAATTCCCTGATCACACGCAGCAATCGGATATCGAATAAATTTTGAAACGTGGCAACGCCTACTATATGCTTTGATTCTGAACGCGAATTTTGTACGATGTGCAATCCGTGCATATATTTATGTCTTTCACTGTAATTCGTTTGACCACTATAAACTTTGGTCACACTAAAGTACCTGAATTGTGCAATAGCGGTCGTTATCTGGTCGTTTTGTACAGATTTTTAAATAAAACTGCCAAAATGAGTGCTCCTCGAGTGGGTGGCATATTAGCTCTGGGTGCCACCGCCCTGGGCGCCTTTTACCTGGGCTCACACGTCGAGCGCGAACGCCGGCACGATGGCTCCACAAGTGGCCTTCCGCGGCTGCCTGGTCTGCCCACCTTTGGAACTGTTTCGGCTGCCAGTTTAATTCCCGCCCAAGAGAACAATGTAAGCCTGGCGGCAACTCCGTCACGGATCGGCCAGATCATGAAGTACGGATTTCCCGGACTCGATCACGTGCGCTCCCACTCCGACTACGTGCTGTCCTACGATCGGAGGAACCGGGTGCCCCACTGGGTGTTCGAGCACCTTACGGCAGAGTCGGTGGCGAAGAACGATGCCGTGGACAGGTCGAAGTGCGATTTCAAGCAGGACGAGAGCATCCATCCGTTCTTCAGGTCACAGAACACAGACTACCGACGATCGGGCTATGATCGCGGGCACATGGCCGCCGCTGGAAATCACCGACTGCACCAGAAGCACTGCGACGAAACCTTTTACCTATCGAACATGGCGCCACAGGTGGGCCAGGGCTTCAACCGGGATGCCTGGAACACGCTGGAGGCACACGTGCGCAGACTGACCAAGACCTACTCCAATGTGTACGTCTGCACGGGTCCACTGTACCTACCGCACAAGGAGGACGACGGGAAAACGTATGTCAAGTACGAGGTCATCGGCGCCAACACCGTCGCTGTTCCCACCCACTTCTACAAGGTCATTGTGGGCGAGTCCGCGGACCACAAACTCCACATGGAGTCGTACGTGATGCCCAACCAGGTGATCAGCAACGACACTCCCATCAGTGTGTTTCAGGTGCCGCCAGAGAGCGTGGAACGCTCGGCTGGATTGCTCTTCTTCGATCAGATCAATCGCAAGCAACTGACCACCATCAATGGCAAGAAAGTCTAGTCGATGTCTTAGTTTCATTTTAGTGTATTTGAACAGGGATAGCCCCTTGTTTAATGTAATTTTCTTCTTTTCCAAAGAACTTGTGGATTAATAAAATTAAACAATTAATACAGATGTACATAGAGATGAGGCTTAACGCGGGTGTTGTTTGTGAAGAGATAGCGAAGCGTGGGTATGTGAATCTGAAACTAGATCTGATGTATGGTGCTGCTGCTGGGCGGTCGTTACATGCCGCCTTCGTTCTTGGAGCGCACGTCGTCGATCTTGAGTATCATCTTGACGAGCTGCGTGGAGAGCAGAATCTGCTGCTTCTTCGAGTGCAGCGACTCCACCACGTTGTGGCTCTTCATGTCCGAATCACCCGACAGCATGCAATCAACACCCAGGCTGGACTTCTTCTCGGCCACCTGTCTGGCCTTCAGCTCCGACAGCGTCTCGATGGGATGCAGGCCGCTGTTCTCCGCCAGGGCCAGCGGAATGCTCTCCAGGGCCACGGAGAAGGAGCGGAAGGCGTACTGCTCCAGCGTGGACAGTTGGTCGGCCTCCTTGGCCACAGCCAACGAGCAGCTAATCTCGGCAGCTCCACCACCGTAAACAATACGCGAGTCCTTCACAAGCGAACGCACCACGCAGATGGCATCGTGAATGGATCGCTTAGCCTCCGCAATGATCATGGCGTTACCTCCACGCAAGAAGATGGTCACGGCCTTGGAGTTTTTGCACTCCTCGATGACCAGCATCTTGTCCTTGGATGTGCCGAATGCTGAAAGAATCAAAGTCGTTTAGGAATGAACTAGATCCAACTATAAAATGAAAACTTACCCATTTCGCGAACGAGTCCTGCAACACCCAGTTTCTCAGGCGTGAGCTCTTCGAAACGCGGCACGATGCGTCCACCGGTGGCGATGGCAATCAGCTCGATCTCCGGACCGCCAACCCAGCGCACGGCGGGCAGCTCCTGCTGGAGCAATAGGTGGTTGGCTTCATCATCGAAGCCCCACTGGCAGATGGCAAGGGTGGCGCCGGCGTCCTTTACCTGCTTGACCATCTGGGTGAACTTCTCCTGCTCGTACTCGCGCAGCGCCCTGTAGTCGTCCGCGGAGGTAACATCGAGCTTATGCTTAGTCTTGGGCTTCGGGGGCTCAAACGGGCAGGTGAGGATGGCCAGCTTGACATTCCTTAGCTCCTTGGGCATCTGCGAATGGCTGAGGGTCTTGTCAACGATGACACCCTTCACCAGCATCGAGTCCTCCATACGACCGCCCACCTTGGTCTCGATCTTGATGAGCTCGAAGTTCACGTCCTTCTTCTCAATGTCGGCCACATTCAGAACAGCATCTACAGCCATCTCGGCCATCTGACGATGGCACTTGTTCACGATCTTGCTGCCCAGAGTGGTCATGGCGATCTGGATCAGTGGCTCCTTGTTCTTCGGGTCCACGGGGAAGGGTTGGGCGATCGCGTCCAACTGCTTGATGGCGCACTGGGCGGCCAATTCGAAGCCATCGGCGATGCGAATGGGATGAATGCCCCTATCGATCAGTCCCTCGGCCTGCTCCAAGAGTGCTCCGGCCAACACGACAACGCCGGTGGTTCCATCGCCGATCTCGTCGTCCTGCGACTGCGACAGCTGCACCATCAGCTTGGCAATCTCGTGGTCAACCTCCATCAGTTTCATGATGGTGGCGCCGTCGTTGGTCACAGTCACGTCGCCGTCGGGGCTGACCATGATCTTGTCCAGACCCTTGGGACCCAGAGAGGTCTTCAGGGTGGACGCGATCTGGCGAGCGGCCATAATGTGCGTCTGTTTGAGAAAAAATTGATAATTTAGTAAGTACTTAGGGTAGACATGGATACATCATTTTACATTTACTTTTCAATAAGATTGTAAATGTAAATTAGTTGTTTCTCAAGCGTAACTGTTTCTTTCAAATTTAAAGTTTAAATCAACTTGGTCTAAATTGATATTTTAATTGGATTCTAGAATATACCAATAACGGAATGAAGTCTGGGATGAACATATGTAGATAGTAGGTTTCATACAAGAGCAGTAGAAACTGCATCTGTCGAAGGAATTGTTGGACTTTTTAAGCATTTCGGTGGCTTTTCATCCGGACTTCCATACTTTTCGATGTGCGCGTGACTCAGCCGGCAATGAAAGGAAAACATCTGAGCGGCGTTTTAACCTCAAAATCGGCCAGACAAATTGTTTTTCCGAAATGCATTGTTTATGAGTGCAACTAAAGAATGAAAGCTTGTTCGGAGGAATAGCTCACTACCAATGAAGGATATATTCAGCATATTATTGAATATTAGCAGCAGAGAGTCTATTTAAAACCGGCTTTTTCGAACATCTGGAATGTTCCGCAGACGATGCGTCACAACGGAGACTCATTGAGCACACCAATTGCAAGCAGAGCATTTGCCTGCGAATCTGATCCTGATCAGCTCGTCCAGGATGCGGAATCCAAGGCCATGAGATGATTAATCGCAGTTTCATTTACCTTTATGGCATCAGTTCCTGTGATGCGCTTCTGGCGCTCCTGGTCGCGCAGAATGATGAAAGGCCGACCATATTCGTCGAACGCGAACGTACCGGGAAAGGCGCTCATGGTTTTTTAGTTGAAAGGATGACGGATTCGCACGTTTTTCCAAGATTTAATTCCCGAGTTTATTTTATTCCAACGAACGAACGAACGACTGATCCTAAATTTGACCAAACGCGTTGTGACTAGGGTTGGGAGAACGACAAGAATGTTATCGATATTTTCTAAATTTTTTTTTTGATTATTTTACACTAGTAAGTGGGATATTCTCTTAGTTGTTAAATGCTTTATATAAGTTTTATTTAAATTTCATCGATTTGTCAATCTGATAGCTTTTAAATATTTAAAAACTTTAACTGTCGCTTTACTTTATTGCAGATTTATAATTATTTACTATTGCGATTTTCATATCTTGACATAAGCTTGGATCGTTTCTTATGTTTTTTAGGCTTATCAAAATTAACAATTAATGACACCTGCTTAGGAAATCGACGGAGCAATTGCATCCTATATCCTCAAGTGATTTACAATTGTAAAAGCAGAAAAGGTGCGTATATATAAAAAATTTAAACCCATCAATTAGCTTTAAGAATCCCTCAAAGAAGTAACTGTTCTTTGCTTCCATCCCTTGCTTGAGCTTGCTGCTAGTGTGACCAAACTGAACCGTCCTAAGATGCACCGAAAAAGTCGTGGAAAAACGTATATAAGGAGTATCGCGTTGGTATTTTCCTCAGTTTTATACTAACTTTTGACGACATCAGATCACAAATTGCTGGGAGGTTTGCACCCCAATCAAAGCCAGTTTTACAACAAAAGTCAAATTTCGTTCGACTCGATTTCTTCTCAGTGCGTTAAGTTGCAACCATTAAGTGTGAAAATGCCATCCAATATGAATAATAAACTGTAAGTAATGGTATCCAAAGCGGTTGCCATACACGACGACAAAAAGTGCAAAGTCGATTTTGTAGTGCGAAGAATAAAAAAAAGAAAAAGAGAAATGAAATGAAAATAGTGCGAGGGAGTCCACGACTCCTTTCCTTTCCAATTGGTGGCAAGTAGGCTTGGTTGTAATGGTTTGTAGTGCAATAGTTTAAGTGTAACATGCTAACAAATCTGGTAACGGTGTTGGTTGATTTTCTCACGTACGCATACGCACATACGCACACATCTAACCGTGTGCAGCTGTGTGGGTCAGTTTGTTTTTTTTTTTTACTGTAAAATCATCTGTGACGCACACAGAGGCAAATACAATGAGAACGACGGAAATAAATAATGGAAATTGTGGCCATGTATGTGTGGTGGCACGATTCGTAAGTAAAGTAAATAATTGATTTCAGTCGAGATATATGAAATTTAATTTTTTACTTTATTATGCCTTATTTATTTACTGTTTTGTCTTATGTTCAAGATGGCCGACCCGCAGCGTTACCACTTTCTTTGCGCTGCTTTATTACTTTTGTTGATTGTAAACACAAGTCTATAACGATAATCTGCTTGCATAAATGCCTTATTAATACTTCTGTTTGCAGGCAATGTTTATTACTTAATTAGCGCAAACGACACATCATATTTGCGCATCCGGCAACGCCGTAACCCATCATTTATTTACAGTTTGGACCTCCTTCCAATTGGAGAACCCATAACATCTGTGTGCGTATGTGTTTTCGCTATTCTTTGTTTACCTGTTTCTTTTCCATCGGAAATGGCATTTTGAAATATTGCTTTAGCAATCCAATTGGGAAGGTACTCGTTAAAAACTGGTATTTATTCCGTTACTTTTTAGTTCTTCGCGATTTACCAGCGTTTTGTTCAAGTTCTTCTTTATTTTTTTTTTGTGGGGGGGGGGGGCTTGCATTTTGGGCGGCTTTTATTATGTCATACAACAACAAATACAAACACGCACACAAGCATATTCGTTGTAAACAAGGGAAAATTCCACTCGCCATTGCAGTTTCGCGTTGTTTTTGTGCGGCAAGTGAGATAGGAGAAAGAGGGATGGATATATGTACTGCATATACATACATATGTGCTCATGTATGTAGAAGAGCGATATTGGGTCATCGGCACTATTCTAGCAGCTTCTTTGGTGCCTCCTTCCACTGTTTCTACCCCTCATTCGCGTTTATCTTATCTTGGGGAACCTCACAAGATCCTATCCCTTATCTCGCCATTGTTCTGGTTATAGCATATGTATAATAATTTCCAGTGCCCGTGTTTGCTTTATGACATCTTGATTTTGTCTAAAAATCCTGCTTGCTCTTTGCTTAGTACACTTCGTCTTTTACGATTGTTTTTCCACTGTCGAAAGATTGTACCTGATCCCCCAATATTTGTCCAAGCAAAACGACAAGTTTTGATGTTGATTACACAAGCGCACCAATTACGTTATCTTATCGCCCACTTTTTATTTATCTAGATCTAACCTGGATAGTGATCTAGATCTGCTTTGCTTTTTTCTACTACAACTGAGCTGCATTGCAGTTTCAGGAAGCAGTTGAAAAGCTTTACACATGGTTTTCCATGTGTTGACCATCGTTGACCCATTAATTAGGGTGGTTCTTTGCTTATCGCTTTCGTCACGTCGAAGACACGTGGTCAATGATGAAAGACTAGCCAAAGTACAAAGCGATTACCGTAAGTTGCTACACCAAAATATGGCAACGGTACCGTACACGTTTTTCTGGCAAAAATGTGTTCACACAGCTAAGGGCACAAAAATAAAACCTGTGTGTATTAAGATTCTATTTATCTTCATATTAACCTGAGATTCTTTTTGTTTCTAAATCTGTATACATTTTCTATGGAAACCACCTGTGAAATAACTGAGGTTTCAAAAATCTTGTTTATACAATTTTTTTACCTTGTTAATTGAGCTAAAGATATTTGTTATTTGTTTAGACTGAAAAATATGGATAGTTTGTCAATCGAAACTGCGAAAAGCAAAGAAACCTACGTCAGCAATTATAAAGTCCAGTTTATTGCCAATAAATGGTATTTTTATTAGTATTCGTTTGTAATTATTGAGAGGACCTCTGCTGTTCGTTTACATACATATGTATTAATAATAAAAACTCTTTACGTTGATTTCTACCCCGCTTTACCTCGATGCCCCTGCTTATATTAAGCCCAACTATAGACTTTTATTTATGGCATTTATCGCCTATATTAATAGCCATTTCATTCGTTTGTTTTGCTACATTTGTTCGAAAAAAACGGAGACACGTGCAGCCTAAAAAATGTGGTGATGTTGACTGAATTAGCGCATCAAAAAAAAAAAAATAATAATTTCTCTTAGACTTTGTATATTAATTTGTATGGATATTTATAGCCGCAGCTTTCTTCGTTTATTTTGTTTGCCCATTACGACTTTGTAAATGCAAATGCTACGTGTGCCGGCATTTTTGCTTATAGTTATTTGCGCCTTATTTGTTTAGCGATTCACCCGCATTTTGTGGGAAGTAGGGGGCTCCATTTAACCTTGGGGCTCTGACTCACCCCGCACCCGAATTCAGATCCATACCTCCTGACCGACCGGTCGACTGTACCCGTGCTCTCCGGCATATTTGTATATCTCTCGGATAGAACTAGGCTATTATACATTTGTATGTATGTAGATATATCGTGGGGCCTCCTAGTCGCTGCTACTTAATCAGATAGATAAATGATGCCGCCACCGTTTGGATGTCGTCAGTCGCCAGACAAACGCCCAGAGCACAGCACCACACAGATCAGCAGCGAGCAGTCTCCACATCGCCAGTGGAGGAGAGGCACGGACACCGGGCCGCCACATTACACACAGATATCCAATAGCCACATCTTTTCAATGTGAGTTCCAAGCTCCGCCGAAGGACTAACCGACCGAAGCAACGCAATCTGTGATAGAAGATAAAGAGCACATACCAGGAGACAGATAGTAGACTGCAGCTGTGATAAATCTCAACCGGAGACCAAATATTTAACTTGGCAATGACGACGTCTAGCGATATGGTGGCGCAGCCAGATAGCCAGAAGATTCAGAACGAGAACCAGAACATCTTGTGGTACGTCAGCAGAGCCCCATCTTTTTTTTTATTAATTGCGAAAGCATTTTCAATTGCCCTGCACACGTGCCATCGATTCGGGGAATTATTACTCAGCCCCCCCCTCTATGCAAAACCATAAATTGCATCCATTAGGCATTGAACCACATGCATCGGCTGTTGCTGGTGGTCACTGTTCCCATTCAGGCCTCTATTTCGCTCAATTCACAATGCTCTGCCAAGTGCGCAGTTTGTTGATTTAATTGGCTTGGCAGAAAGGAAACGAACAGAACAACAAAATGCCTGGCATATTTCGCACGTAGTCTGCCGGCAAACAATACACAAATGTACATATGTGCAATATGTGGAAAGCGTTTATAATATATAGGTATATCTGTATGTATCTGTGCCGTCCTCATTGAATGTCTGATTAACACCTAGAATCGAATCCAAATGCGAATAAGTGAATAAAGAGAGCTGTCCGTCGACAGTCCAGAAACCATTTAATATCACTGTCATGGAATTGCTCTCTTTGTATAATATTCGACGATGCGCTGTGATGCAATGAGACTAACCCAACCACTAAACCCAGTTCCACTTCCAGTTCGTCTGGCCTAACCCTGTGTCCTGTCCGTTGAGGTGCTAGCCCAGCTTTCCACTTTCAGATCCTCCGCGAATTGTGAAATGAAGAGAGCTATCCGTCGACAGTCAAGTTAAGACCGATTGTAATACTGTCATGGAATTGCTCTCTTTGTATAACATTCGAAAGGCGACGATTATAAGATCGAATTAATCGAATTGGTGTGCTTAATTTTAAGCCAAACTTTGTGAGCGTCCCCCTGGTTATGGTGTCTAATCCCTTCCCACCTTTCAGGTGCTTACTTTACTTAGACAACAAACAAAGTCTGCGTTTTCAAATTCAAGTTTCTGTGTATTCTTGGCTGCTCGCCCGGTAAATACTTTACAAAAAACATCTGGAGAAGTTCGACCCGCCCGCTAATAATATGGTGCCCGCAACTTAGAGAATAGAAATGCGTTGTTCAGTGGCCAGTTCCTACAGGCCGCCGCGTCCTCGACCGCCGGTGGGTCCGCCCTGCCATGCTCCGCGTCCGCCACTGCCGCCGGGAGCACCTGGCGGTCCACCAGTGCCCCTTCCGCCGCCCGGAGGTCCGCCTCTTCCTCTGCCACGAGCTGTAAGGGAAATTTCGTTATTAATAATTTTATTTCGCTGAGGGCATCACATACACTGCACGACTGTCTTTAAAAATACAATTCCTTTCTAGATTTCACGGCACATGACTTTCTATAATTTTTTTAAAATTTTCCTTTCTAAAAATAAACTTCTACACAAAATGACTACCATGTTTCTTTTTTAACAATACCTTAATACTTAAAACTCTGAATGTTATGAATTAAATGGGATCGATATGATTGAACGATTTAAAACCTAAAACCCTAAACCCTGCATTAATTTATTTTTTGTATAACAATTTTAAATATATATTAAATTCTAGAAATTTCACTATCATATTTTTTTTCTATTATACGAATTTTATGTTATTTGGATTATTAAATTGGGATAGGAAATATTTTATTTAAATTGTGTGGAACTTTAAAAGTTAAAAGAGAGCATTGAATATATTGTTGTTTTTAAAGGCAGTCGTGCAAAAAGTGCATGTGTATGTGTATGTGTGGGCCAAAGTGCCAGACTCACCCTGTGCGCGCAGAATGGCCGCCTTGCCCCGTCCCGCCGTCCCGCCAAGTCCCTTGCCCGTCTGCTTCTTGAACATCGGGGCATTTTTCAGCATGTCGGGCAGTATGAGGAATCGGATCTTGGAGCCGCGAATGTACACGTTCTCCAGGTTGGCGGTGCGTCCGTCGCGGTAGGTCACCGTGATCTGGGTCATCTGGCAGTTCATGTTGTCCTCCGCCTCGATGAGTTTGCCGCGGTACACCTCGCCGGTGATGGTTTCGCAAGTGATTATGTGCCCCTCGGCCTCGTGCAGAACTTTAATGGGCACTCCGATCGACATGTTCGCTAGCTTGGTATGTTGCTGTCTGTTCTTGTTCGTTCAACTATATATTTTTCACTGTTTTTTTTTCCACCGAAACCGTTAATTTTTTCTCCGCTTTTCTTTATGCAAACGTTTATGCCGAGTGTCTGTCTGTGTATGTGTTTGCATGCTCGCTCCCGCTTTGACAGCTGCCGGCGGCCATCTTGTGGTGAAATTGGTGGTGCGTGAGCGCAGGGCTGCATGCGCTGCGTGACTATCGGACACAGCTTATCGGTGTACCGATAAGACGCGCGCGCGTATCTTATCGCTTTAAAATAAACAACTGCAATTTGTTAGCGTCATAAAAGCGAAATAATTTAATTGTCGCCGCTTCGCCGATAAGCCTTTTGTTCTGCCTTCGTGGCCATCAGTTTGTTAGCAGCTTTTGCGACGTTCAGTTACCAATTGAGTTTTACTCTACACCATGTTGTGGTAAATAGTTAGCAAGATTTCGGGTTTTTAAATTCAATTCATAGTTCACATAAGTAATTTGTAAATGGGAAATCATCTATATAAAAACCTGGGAATATTCGTTATATGTTCGCTATTAAAAAGGGAATATAAACATTCCAGCAGAGGGAGGGGCGCTACAAAATCGAAGAGGCACATCGCAGTTCGATATGGGTTTTGTGACTAAATATCCTATTGTTTTTTCCACAGCGACCCAGTGTTTAGTAGTGGCTTCGTTAGAAGAGAATTTAATGACAGCGGAATTGCCGACGGTAAGCTCCGCACCATCTCGACTTCGTCTTGCGCCACGACCATGTCCTCGGATTCCTACCGCATCTCTCTCGGCGTAGGGCCTCTGTGGTGGTCCTGATGTCCCTGTCCACCACAGAACAGATCACGATAGGGCATCGCTCTTAACGGGTGAGTAATAGTAACTAATCATCCAAGTACTATTATGCTAAAATGTGTTAATTCTGTATAGGCTACAGCCGTAAGTCTTCGGTCGACTCGGCTGGTGGCAGCCTGTACGAGGCCAGCTCCCGGGCGTCGTCGTTGTCGTCCTCCCAGTCGGATTGCTCCGACTTGGAGTCGCAGCCCGACATCCACTCGCTGTGCTCGGACGATGACTGCCAGGAAGTGCTGCGCCAGATCTTGCAGCACGACCAGCCGGTGCAGATCACTATCAAGCTGCATGTCACCGAGGACCAGTACACCAATTGGAATACGATTCTGAACCCAGTCAACAACTTGTTGTATGTCGCTCTGCCGAAGGACCTACCTCCGGCCGGCTCCAAGCAGACCTTCATCTCGCTTCTGGAGTTTGCCGAGGAAAAGCTAGAGGTGGACGGCATCGTTATGGTCATGCCCAAGGATCAGCCGAATCGGGCTCGCCTCATCGAGGCGTTCCTCTTCATGGGCTTCGAGCCGCTGTCCAGGAAGGCACCGCAGGCACCGCCGGCTGCCATTAACGACAACGAGAACCACTACTTCCTCTACACCATCGAGGAGTAGTTCGTCGGCATGGGGACGATTTTCGCCACAGAAACGAAACAAAGGAAAAGTAATATCAGCAGCAATCCAATATTATGTTTCGTGGTTTCCGCAAATAACTTTTATTAGCCAACCGTAGATCCAATGACATATTGAGCCCAATATGTGTTCAGTGAAAATCAGCAAATCAACCCTTTTTGAATCTTCGCTTTGTTTATGTAGTGGAAAATCGTTTTGAAAATTGTCTTCGGAGCGGCTTCATTTTTGGTAGACTTTCAATTATGGCCAGCCACGTTAAGAGCCTGATCGCAAATTACTATATTAAACTATATCCAAAAAAAAAAAAAAGAAATCGAACGAAAACGTAAAAAAAAAGTAGAAAACTAAAAAATGTCAAAAAAACAAAACAAAGGAATGTATTAATCCTAAGTTTATTCGAGAATCAATATTTTGTATTTATGTTTATATATATATCAACATATATATTTTCTTCATGTTTTTTCTATATTTTGTGTTTAAGCTTATATATGAAGTATTGTAATTCCAATTTGTTCGCACTAAAAAATATCCACTATATTTTTATTCACTTTTTGTACGCCGAGCGCGACGAGAATGGCGAGGTAGAAGTTTTGGAGGATAGAAAGGGAAACGCATATGCATAGAAGCTAATTACATAGATCAGCAAAAATGAAAAAAAAAAAGGATCCACATACACTCTATATCCAATATTAATAAACTTATTAATCAATAGATTCCAGTTCTATTATTTAAACCACTTTGTATGTATAATTTTCTTGATTCCAATAATAAAACATATGACTTAACAAAATTATTGAATTGTCGGCCTGATTATTACAATATTTCGCTTATGACGCCCGCGTTTAGTGCGCATTATTATTGTTTATTGAAAGTATCTCGAGTGGAACTTGGTCGAGACTAAATGATTAAATTAAAGACCCCGATTGCCTCACCTTCCTTTTGCAGATAAGGGGGATTTCATATGTATTTAGTCTACTGTTCAAGAAGTGATCCAATACGATTGTTAGAGAGAGATAACAATTAAAGGCTGCACAGTTTGTCTTTTGAAGATAAGTAGTTTCTAAATTAATAAAAAGAACGTGAGATTTGACATCATCGCCATTATCAATTGGAAATCAGTAGTCATTCATTGAAATGAAGAGCCAGCTTAACAAACAAAGTGTCATGCTCACATTAAGCTTTAAATGTAATTATTGCACTTTTGGTTTCATGATTCAAGAGCAGAGCTACATTTCTAAAGAATATTAACAAGGTGATAGCCTTATATTAACTAATCCATATATAGTAACTTTTACAGTAAAGTAACAAGAAGTGAATATGCTTAGTATCTGTATCTATAGATACTTACGCCCGATTTGATGAGCCTGATAGATAGTATCTCAAGTTGACTACTGTTTCCTATTAAATTGTAAAGTTTAATGTCATATTTTGGAAAGAACGGTGAGGTTTGAGTACTTTCCCAGCTAATCTTGGCCCGAAAATCATCCAACAGCTGTTCACTCCACTGTGCGTCTGTCTGTCTGCCCATTACATGAACGATAAAACTTGCCGAATATATATGCCCCCATCTATGTGATATGATGGCCAGGGGCTGTGGGCACTCGCATGAGGAGATAACGATATAAACGGCGGCGGAAGAGTCTCCGAAAAACAGTCGAGACTGGAGCGTCGCCGGGTTTACACGATCCGAGAGCTTTGCAAGGCAGAAGAAGGAGGCACTGAAGTCCATATCCTATACCGGAGTTACCATGTTGAAGGCGGTGAGTGTGTGGTTCCAAGGGGCGGACCTAATCTTATCGCCGGTTGAGATATGACAGTGGCTTCAATTTAATTTACTATCAATCCCCGTCGATTCGCCTTGATTGCTCCGGATGTTTGGCCCGCTGCAGATTATCGTTTTTGCCACTATCTTGGTGGCCGTGGCCATGGCCATGCAGCCACTGGAGGACAATGAGCGGACCCATCATCTCAACCACAAGCGCCAGTTGTCCCAGCAGCAGCACCACCACCAAACCAAACCCCAGGAGGTGAGGCATTCGGCACACGATAGTCTGAAACATGGCGGCTCCCACGTTAAGGAGCATCTAACGCATCACTCTGAGCGGAAGGCCAGGCAGAGCCACAAGGAGCCGGGCCACAAGAAGAGCCACCACCACAAGGAGCACCCCCAGCAGCAGGACAACCACTCCCGCAAATCCCGATCGCATTCCAAGGGCAGCAAGCAGCATCACAAGCGGCACACGGGATCGCGTCGCCACTAGGATGATGGGACATGTGGCCAGGATATATTCTATTTAAACTCTAGCCTATGGATTCCCTATGCCAGGATTCAATTCCGAATACAGTAAACACTCGTATTTTTGCATGTATGGCGACAGTAAAGCCAATCTATTTAAATGTTTACAAATCCAATGTGAAATATAAGCCATGACCAAATAAACACACATTTTATAAATGATATTAATATCCAGAAGCAGCTTCAACTTTTAATAATTTGGAACACTTGATTTAGGAAATGCATTTAACTTGGATTTAAAGTTGAAAAACAGGTAGTATTTCAGAAAAATTGTATAATTTTTTAATCGTCACTACATTATTATGAGTTTTAAATAGTTTATGGCCATAATAACTATGATTTTATTTTGAAATTGTACAAAAAAGTTTTATATACTTCAAACTTCTGGCTGATATCCACTGTATAGACCAGCTTTCTTTGTGACCCCGTTTATGACTCGAAATTTGGCCATGTGGATCGTTAAAGATAGGTCCAACTAAAGGTTCAGATGTGTGTAATTACTCGACTTGGCCAACTCGGAATTTTGCTGGCCAGCGTATGTTACGTTAGCCGCCTCAATTTCTTTGGAAGTTAAAAAAAAAAAAAAACAAAAAACCAATCCGGTTTTGGACAATTGAAATTTGAAAATAATAAACCGCACATGCGAGCGTAGTCGTACGTAAAGTTTTTTGTTTTTTTGTTTTTATTGCAATAAAGCCGGTGTTAATTGTGCTCTGGGGTCAAAAACTGCCGCTGACGTCATCAACTCGTGGTTGCAAGACAGTGAAAGGGTTGCAATTTCAAAACTGGGGGGCTTGCTTGTATAACTTCTTTGGTCACTAGTGCGATTACTTAGGATTTTTCTGGGTTAAGGAACGTATGTACATATGTCTGGAACTTCTTGCTTAAGGAACGTTTTTTGATCTGTCATCTTAGTATTGCGTCACTTAGCCCCAAACTGGGTAAATTCGGGGACGATAGAAGCCGCCGCCGTAGGACCGATAACCGCCGTAGCCGCCGTAACCGGAATATCCGCCGTACTTGTAGCCACCTCCATAGCCGCCGTAGTAAATGGGCGATGGTGCTGCATAGTAGCCGTAGCCAATGGAGTCTGCTGTGGAGAGATCAGCCTCCTCAGCGGGTTTCTTGTCCTGCCAAGCGATTGGATTTCGTGGGTTGGTTGCGAAATGGAGAAACTAAAGATACGACCTACCTCTATAGCAGCTGCGCTGATGAATCCGATAATAGCCAGGCACAAAAGGATGGAAAATAACTGAAAATGTTCACAACATTTACTTATTGTGATAGAAACACTTTTTGTTTGTGTGTAATACCTTTGCCATTGTTGCTTTTATTTGCGAAATTTCACGGGGATGCACTCTAGATTTAATGTTTTTCTCTCAAATTAGCAACTTTTCCCGATCGTGTTCTGACCAGAAGCGTTGTTGTCCGTAATCTGCGATCCACAGCGGACCCGCCGACAATATTTATAGTGGCCCAAAACATCCCGGAGATCGATTTCGCACATGATCATTGATTGGACAAACATTCGGGAGTCTGGGGATGTCGTTACCCGATGCGAAATGAAGATCGCAGATGACTCGATGGGATTTTCTAATTCGGTTATTTGAATTTCTAAGATACAGTGAGCATTAGTTAATGACTAAAAGTTGAGTTATAATTTATCTTATTTAGTGTTTTACTTTCGGCAGTTTGTTTTCAGCTAAAGTCTACTGTGTGTTCTTATTTTTACCAGTCATTAACAATAATATTGACACACTACACTAATTAAGTTCCTAATTATTTCTATTAACACATTTGTTGACGAGCTGATTCATTTGATTTAATTACAAGGTTTTACCCTAAATTAAATATGCTAATATCGAGATATTGTTTACTACTACAATACTAAGTGAATAAATCGTCGATGTTTTGGGTTAAAGATTATTGTTGATGAATTTGGTTGGTGAATATGTAATATTTGCTCCAATAACAGCGTTATTTAAATTTTAAAAATTTGAATATTTGCTCGCACTCTGCGTAGTTATCTTGACTAATTTTCACCTCTAGACAATTCACCTAAGCTGTCGATAGACGATAAATTTCCAATCGATTGAGCGGTGTGACCGTTCTACTAATCTATAAATGGCTGCCGCATGAAAAAGTAAACCTCTCGTTTTGCGAACCGGAAAAATTGTGAATTGCGGCCAAAGAAAGGCAGAAAAAGTTCCAAATAGGTAGTACAGTTACAAGTTAACTGCCAGGTAAGAAATTCAAACCAAGATTAGCTGGGGGAAAAGCGAAATATACGCTTTTTCACGGCGTGGTGAAATTTGCAAAAGACCGCGACGTCGGCGGCGGCATTTCGATTTCTCCCCCTTAAACAAAACGTGTCTGTGTGTCGTAAAGTGTATGTTTTTCGTCGTTTATTGATTAGGATAAGTGCAGCGGAACGATGTCCATTCCGCCGTACATGATACCGCAGAATGCGTGGGCAGCCCAGCTGATGGCCCAGCAGGCCTACGCGGCTGCCCATGCTCAGCAGGCTCAACTGCACGCCCAGCAGCAGATGGCCAACCAGATCCAGCAGATTCCGCCACCGGGTGCTCCGCTGCCGCCGGCCGGTGGCCACCCCAACGGGATACCGATCCCGGCGGGAGGTCAGGGACCCGGATTGGGCCAGATTCCCACGCCCAAACCGGACATACTCACCGAGGAGAAGCTGCAGGAGAAGGCGCTCAAATGGCAGCATCTGCAGTCCAAGCGATTCGCTGAGAAGCGCAAGTTTGGCTTTGTGGATACCCAAAAGGAGGATATGCCGCCGGAGCACATCAGGAAGATCATTCGCGATCACGGAGATATGACGTCGCGCAAGTATCGTCATGACAAGCGAGTCTACCTCGGAGCCCTGAAGTACATGCCACATGCTGTGCTCAAGCTGCTGGAGAACATGCCCATGCCATGGGAGCAGATCCGGGATGTCCAGGTGCTGTACCACATTACGGGAGCCATCACCTTTGTCAATGAGATTCCCTGGGTTATTGAGCCCGTCTACATAGCACAATGGGGGTAAGTTGACTTCAGCTTTTCCCAGTGGACACAACTGACGTCAAACACTTCCGCAGAACAATGTGGATCATGATGCGGCGTGAGAAACGCGATCGTCGCCACTTTAAACGTATGAGATTCCCGCCATTTGACGATGAGGAGCCGCCTCTAGACTATGCCGACAACGTGCTGGACGTGGAGCCCTTGGAGGCGATTCAAATTGAGCTGGACAATGATGAAGACAATGCCGTATACAAATGGTTTTATGACCATCGACCTCTAGTGGATACACAGTGAGTTTTGATTTGTCATTTATATCTGATCTCGTTTTGATTCATTTATTACCAACTAAGGTTTGTAAACGGCACTACTTACCGAAAGTGGAATCTTTCCCTGCCTCAGCTAGCCACGCTGTATCGATTGGCCAACCAATTGCTCACCGATCTAGTGGACAATAACTTCTTTTATCTGTTTGACCCAAAAAGTTTTTTCACCGCCAAGGCTCTTAATATGGCCATTCCAGGTGGACCCAAGTTTGAACCCCTCATTAAGGACCACAATGTTGGGTAAGACAATGCATGCCCTAAATACTGGTTAAAATGTAATTCCTGCTTTTATTTAATTTTAGGGACGAGGATTGGAACGAGTTCAACGACATTAACAAAGTCATTATCCGGCAGCCAATTCGCACGGAATACCGCATTGCCTTCCCTTACTTGTACAACAATATGCCGCACTTTGTGCATTTGAGCTGGTAAGAGCCCACATTCTTCGAAAATTACCATTCTAAAATCTTATTTACGTGGTTAGAAACGTTTCCAAGTGAACAGCCTCTCTGGAAATGCTTCATGCCGCGTTAGAAAAACGACGAGCTCCCAGGTTACTGCCAAATTTGCGATAAAACGGGAGCTGCAATGAATATGTTCGTGGCGATTGTTAAGAATTAATCGTGACTGCTGATAGTTGCATACATTTAAACTCACTTAAAGCTTAAAGGATCCACATGACCGATGTACTTTGTCTTTTTCAGGTATCACACTCCCAACGTGGTCTATATCAAGACCGAAGATCCCGATCTGCCTGCATTTTACTTTGATCCGCTCATCAATCCCATATCCCATCGCAATGCAAACTCGAAGATTCAGGAGCCGCTGCCTGATGACGATGAGGACTTTACTCTTCCGGACGACGTGCAGCCGTTCCTGCAGGACACTCCCCTGTACACTGACAATACTGCAAACGGAATCGCCTTGCTATGGGCACCCCGCCCCTTTAATATGCGCTCTGGTCGCTCCCGTCGTGCCATCGATGTACCGCTGGTCAAGTGCTGGTACAAGGAGCACTGTCCACCTGGACATCCGGTTAAGGTGCGCGTTAGCTACCAGAAACTGCTCAAATACTATGTGCTCAATGCCCTAAAACATCGGAAACCAAAGCCACAAAAGAAACGGTGAGTTCTATTCAAGTCGAACTATAGCAACGTTTTGAATTGTATCCTTACTTTGCAGCTACCTCTTCCGTTCGTTTAAGGCCACTAAATTCTTCCAGACCACAACTCTGGATTGGGTTGAGGCTGGACTGCAAGTTTGTCGTCAGGGATACAATATGCTGAACCTTTTGATTCACCGAAAAAATCTTAACTACTTGCATTTAGATTACAATTTTAACTTGAAGCCCGTTAAAACTCTGACCACCAAGGAGCGTAAGAAGTCGCGATTCGGAAATGGTAAGCAGTTAAATGTCTAACGATTTCCCTTTTAACAAATCCTTTCATTCATATTATTATATATTAGCTTTCCATTTGTGCCGTGAGATCCTGCGTTTGACCAAGCTAATCATTGACTCTCATGTTCAGTATCGGCTAAACAATGTGGACGCCTTTCAGTTGGCTGACGGACTGCAGTACATATTCGCTCATGTTGGCCAGCTGACTGGCATGTATCGCTATAAATACAAGCTGATGAGGCAGATTCGAATGTGTAAGGATCTGAAACATTTGATATACTATCGCTTCAACACGGGGCCCGTTGGCAAAGGACCCGGATGTGGCTTTTGGGCACCTGGATGGCGAGTCTGGCTGTTCTTTATGCGCGGCATCACTCCGCTACTGGAACGCTGGCTGGGCAATCTATTGTCGCGTCAGTTCGAGGGTCGTCACTCCAAGGGTGTGGCCAAGACAGTGACTAAGCAGCGTGTTGAATCCCACTTTGATCTGGAGTTGCGGGCCTCCGTGATGCACGATATTGTGGACATGATGCCCGAGGGCATCAAGCAGAACAAAGCTCGTACCATTTTGCAGCATTTATCGGAGGCATGGCGTTGCTGGAAGGCGAACATTCCGTGGAAGGTGCCCGGTCTACCCATTCCCATTGAGAATATGATCCTGCGTTACGTGAAGATGAAAGCCGACTGGTGGACGAATACGGCTCACTATAATCGGGAACGTATACGACGTGGAGCAACTGTGGACAAGACAGTGTGCAAGAAGAATCTGGGGCGACTAACACGCCTTTATCTGAAGGCGGAGCAGGAGAGGCAGCACAACTACTTAAAGGATGGTCCATACATATCACCGGAGGAGGCTGTGGCTATTTACACAACCACCGTCCATTGGCTGGAGTCACGTCGCTTTGCGCCCATTCCCTTCCCACCACTTTCGTACAAACACGATACCAAGCTGCTGATTTTGGCTCTTGAGAGGCTAAAAGAGGCGTACAGCGTTAAGTCCAGGCTTAATCAAAGTCAGCGTGAGGAGCTGGGCCTCATCGAACAGGCCTACGACAATCCTCACGAGGCATTGTCCCGCATCAAGCGTCATCTGCTCACGCAGCGAGCGTTCAAGGAGGTGGGTTATCACTATTTCTATCTGTATTTGTACTTCATGTTAAAACTTGTATTTCTATTTTAGGTGGGCATTGAGTTCATGGACTTGTACAGCCATCTGATTCCAGTCTACGAGGTGGAACCCCTGGAAAAGATCACAGACGCATATTTGGATCAGTATCTGTGGTATGAGGCTGACAAGCGTCGATTGTTTCCGCCATGGATCAAGCCCAGTGACACGGAGCCACCACCATTGTTGGCCTACAAGTGGTGTCAAGGTATAAGTTTGAACAAGCTGCTAGAGAACATTTTTGATGGCGGTACCGGGCATTTTGGGTGTGTGATTTGTAGCAAAGTGATATGTATTTGATCATCCCCTTGTTGCAAACCTCACGCCAAAGATGATCTGCGAAATACACAGTGTTTTGGAACAAAAAGGAATATAAAACCCCTTTGATACTATCCAATCTCTTACTTAGTTTAAACGTATTGTTATCCCCAACAGGCATTAACAATCTGCAGGATGTGTGGGATGTGGGTGAGGGCGAGTGCAATGTGCTGCTGGAGTCCAGATTTGAAAAGCTGTACGAGAAGATTGACTTGACGCTGCTTAATCGTTTGCTCCGCCTGATTGTCGATCACAATATCGCCGATTACATGACGGCCAAGAACAACGTTGTGATCAACTACAAGGACATGAACCACACGAACAGCTACGGCATCATTCGCGGTCTGCAGTTTTCATCGTTCATCACACAGTACTATGGACTGGTGCTAGATCTCTTGGTTTTGGGTCTCCATCGATCCAGCGAGATGGCTGGTCCACCCCAAATGCCGAACGACTTCCTCACGTTCCAGGACACAGTTACTGAAACGGCACATCCTATTCGATTGTACTGCCGCTATGTGGATCGTATTCACTTGTTCTTCAGATTCTCGGCGGAGGAGGCGCGCGATCTGATCCAGCGCTATCTTACCGAGCATCCGGATCCGAACAACGAAAACATTGTGGGCTACAATAACAAGAAGTGTTGGCCACGCGATGCGCGCATGCGTTTGATGAAGCACGATGTGAACTTGTAAGTCTCCATTCACTCAATATCCACTTTGAATGTGCGTAACGACGAAATTCTTTTGTTTTAAAGGGGTCGTGCAGTCTTCTGGGACATTAAGAACCGACTACCTCGCTCTGTGACCACCATTGGTTGGGAGAGCACTTTCGTTTCGGTGTATTCCAAGGACAATCCCAATCTGCTGTTCAACATGAGTGGATTTGAGTGTCGCATTTTGCCAAAGGTTCCTTTAGCCACTAATTCAACTTAAGATCAGTTTATAATTCATTGTTTTTCCCCCACCCCACAGTGTCGCACCCAGAATGAAGAGTTTACCCATCGTGATGGTGTTTGGAATTTACAGAACGAAATCACAAAGGAACGCACTGCCCAGTGCTTCCTGCGGGTGGATGATGAGTCATTGGGTCGTTTCCATAATCGTGTTCGACAGATCCTGATGGCCTCTGGGTCCACTACGTTCACAAAAGTATTTTATAAACATGTCTTTTAAGGATTTAAAAGTAAAACCCATACTTTCGATTTTAGATTGTGAACAAATGGAACACAGCGCTCATAGGCTTGATGACCTACTTCCGCGAGGCTGTAGTCAATACCCAGGAACTTTTGGACCTGTTGGTCAAGTGCGAGAACAAAATTCAGACTCGCATCAAGATTGGCCTCAACTCTAAGATGCCTTCCCGTTTCCCGCCCGTTGTGTTCTACACTCCCAAGGAACTGGGCGGTCTGGGAATGTTGAGCATGGGTCACGTCTTGATTCCGCAATCCGATCTCCGTTGGTCCAAGCAAACTGATGTGGGCATAACCCACTTCCGCTCCGGTTGGTGTTAAGGAAATCCGATTACTAGTACATAATGCTAAGTAGCAATTCATACTTCTTACAGGTATGTCGCACGATGAGGATCAGCTTATTCCCAATCTGTATCGATACATTCAGCCGTGGGAGAGTGAGTTTATAGACTCGCAGCGAGTTTGGGCGGAGTACGCATTGAAGCGTCAGGAGGCGAATGCCCAGAACCGTAGGCTCACACTGGAGGATTTGGAGGATAGCTGGGATCGCGGTATTCCACGTATCAACACATTATTCCAAAAGGATCGTCACACACTGGCCTACGACAAGGGCTGGCGCATTCGTACCGAGTTTAAGCAATACCAGGTGCTTAAGCAGAATCCCTTCTGGTGGACGCATCAGCGTCACGATGGCAAGCTGTGGAACCTGAACAATTACCGCACGGATATGATCCAGGCGTTGGGTGGAGTGGAGGGCATACTGGAGCACACGCTGTTCAAGGGCACCTACTTCCCCACGTGGGAGGGTCTTTTCTGGGAAAAGGCTTCCGGTTTCGAAGAGTCAATGAAGTACAAGAAGTTGACCAATGCTCAGCGATCGGGTCTCAACCAGATTCCGAATCGTCGATTCACACTTTGGTGGTCACCGACTATCAATCGAGCGAATGTGTACGTCGGTTTCCAGGTGCAACTGGATCTGACTGGTATATTCATGCACGGCAAGATTCCGACACTGAAGATCTCGCTGATTCAAATATTCCGTGCCCATTTGTGGCAGAAGATCCACGAGTCGATTGTCATGGATTTGTGTCAGGTGTTCGATCAGGAACTGGACGCCTTGGAAATCGAGACGGTGCAGAAGGAAACCATCCATCCACGTAAGTCCTACAAGATGAACTCGTCGTGTGCCGACATCCTGCTCTTCCCCGCCTACAAATGGAATGTGTCGCGACCTTCGCTGCTGGCCGATACCAAGGACACCATGGATAACACCACCACTCAAAAGTACTGGCTGGATATCCAGTTGCGTTGGGGCGATTATGACTCGCACGACGTGGAGCGCTATGCCAGGGCCAAGTTCCTCGATTACACCACTGACAACATGTCCATCTATCCCTCACCGACGGGCGTGTTGATTGCCATCGATTTGGCCTACAATCTGCACTCGGCCTACGGCAACTGGTTCCCCGGCTGCAAGACCCTCATTCAGCAGGCCATGGCCAAAATTATGAAGGCAAACCCCGCGCTCTATGTGCTGCGTGAGCGCATCCGCAAGGCGTTGCAGCTGTACTCTTCGGAGCCAACGGAGCCGTACCTCAGTTCGCAGAATTACGGAGAGCTGTTCTCGAACCAGATCATCTGGTTTGTGGACGACACCAACGTGTATCGTGTCACCATACACAAGACGTTCGAGGGAAATCTGACAACGAAGCCCATTAACGGAGCAATCTTCATCTTTAATCCGCGAACCGGTCAGCTCTTCCTTAAGATCATCCACACCTCTGTGTGGGCTGGCCAGAAGCGTTTGGGCCAGCTGGCCAAGTGGAAGACTGCTGAGGAAGTGGCCGCTTTGATTCGATCATTGCCGGTTGAGGAGCAGCCCAAACAAATTATTGTGACGCGCAAGGGCATGTTGGACCCGCTGGAGGTGCACTTGCTCGACTTCCCAAACATTGTGATCAAGGGCTCTGAGCTTCAGCTACCGTTCCAGGCTTGTCTCAAAGTCGAGAAGTTTGGTGACCTCATTCTAAAGGCTACCGAGCCACAGATGGTGCTCTTCAACCTGTACGACGATTGGCTAAAGACCATCTCTTCATATACGGCTTTCAGTCGACTTATCCTCATTCTGCGCGCTCTCCACGTCAATACGGAGAGGACAAAGATCATACTGAAGCCGGACAAGACCACCATAACGGAGGCGCATCATATTTGGCCCACTCTGACCGACGAGGAATGGATTAAGGTGGAAGTGCAGCTGAAGGACCTCATTCTCGCCGATTACGGCAAGAAGAACAACGTAAATGTGGCCTCGCTAACTCAGTCCGAGATCCGTGACATCATTCTGGGCATGGAGATCAGTGCGCCCTCAGCGCAGCGCCAGCAGATTGCTGAGATCGAAAAGCAGACCAAGGAGCAAAACCAACTGACGGCCACGACTACGCGTACCACAAACAAGCATGGTGACGAAATTATAACCTCCACTACATCCAATTACGAAACGCAGACGTTCAGCTCGAAGACAGAGTGGCGAGTAAGAGCTATCTCAGCCACCAATCTGCACCTGCGAACGAATCACATCTACGTAAGCTCGGACGACATAAAGGAGACCGGCTACACCTACATCCTGCCCAAGAACATACTCAAGAAGTTTGTCACGATCTCGGATCTGCGGGCCCAGATAGCTGGCTACTTGTACGGTGTGAGTCCACCGGACAATCCGCAGGTAAAGGAGATTCGGTGCATCGTAATGCCGCCGCAGTGGGGCACTCACCAGACGATCAACTTGCCCAACACCCTGCCCACGCATCAGTATCTCAAGGACATGGAACCGCTAGGATGGATCCACACGCAGCCCAACGAGCTGCCCCAATTGTCACCGCAGGACATTACGACGCACGCGAAGATCATGCAGGAGAACTCCAACTGGGATGGCGAGAAGACGATCGTGATCACGTGCTCCTTTACGCCCGGCTCCTGCTCCCTTACGGCCTACAAGCTGACGCCTTCGGGCTTCGAGTGGGGCTCCAAGAACACGGACAAGGGTAACAATCCCAAGGGATACCTGCCTTCGCACTACGAACGCGTTCAGATGCTGTTGTCGAACAAGTTCCTTGGGTTCTTCATGGTGCCAGCGCAAAGCAGCTGGAACTACAACTTCATGGGCGTGCGCCACGATCCCAACATGAAGTACGAACTGCAGTTGGCCAACCCGAAGGAGTTCTACCACGAGCTGCATCGCACCTCGCATTTCCTGCTCTTCTCGAATCTCGAGGACGGCGGCGATGGTGCCGGTGCGGATCGGGAGGATGTGTACGCGTAGGCGGTGCTCATCTGAAGTCTTAGGGTTCTCGTTTTAGTGCATACAAACAATTTTATAAGCCTGTTTTCAAATGCTAGCATGTAGGTACATTTTGTAATAAAAAAAACCATTCTTTTCCCAACAAGTCGCATGGTTGCCAGGGTATTTATTACTCCGCCTCCGATACTAGACTTAATATTTATAACATTCGTTAACTACGGTGAGTGTTCTGTTTGTATGACTAAATTAATGCTAAATTTTTGTTTGGTTCGGTTTTGGTTCCAGTTTCGGTTTCTAGGTACGTTAGTGTAACTGCTGACCCGAATTCAGGAGCACTTCCACAGCACGATGGCCAGGTTGCCGGCGAAGAACAAATAGAGAATGTTCTCCGTCTCGTAGGAGACCTCGAAGCCGAACCCTTCGCCCACGACCACATGCCAGTAGATGCCGAACTTCTTGTCCATGTTCTCCTTGATGATTCTGGCAGCGTGCTGACGGTAGATTAAAAGTATTTAGTTGAGTTTTTATCCTCTTTCGTTAATTTATAAGTAAGTAATCATAAAAGGATTTAAGGTCGACCAACTTGATAATCTTTTGAGATCTTTTTAGATAAAAAGTATTTAGTGGAGTCTTTATCCTTTTTGTTTAATTTATAAGTAAGTAATCATAAAAGGATTTAAGGTCAAACAACTTGATAATCTTTTGAGATCTTCTCAATGAGAATGTAATGTAATAGCCCGTTCAAAGTGAAAGGATTTTATTTTAATTACCTCGTAGTTCGATGAGTATTTCTCGCAGGCGGTAATGGACAGTTCAATGGCCTCTATCCGCATCTCCTCGTTCATGTCGGTGTGCTTAAATCGGGAGTGGATTCCATCAGCAAATAGTCTGGAATGTAGTTAACTCTATACTTAACCAACCTTCACCAGAGGATAAACGTGCACGATTTTCTTCTCGCCCTCCTTGCCGGCCTCCTCGTCCGCCATGTCTGCGATTCACCAACGACTGATGGAAGGACTATCAACCAGGCGAGCAAGCACTATCACGGAGCCACGCTAATGTAATAAAAATCGAGTTAAATTCCTATTTACGTGTGACACACAAGTCAAGGTAAAGGCAGCACTAGTGTAGCTAGGTGAATGTTTATGAATCCTTCCTTTTTGCGCTATTGTCACGGCAGTTTGGCTGCTATGGCAATTTGGTTTCGGGCACACGGTTTCGCTTTCGATTGGCCTGCCAGCCTGTCAAGAGCGAGGTTGACTTACAACTAACGATGGCTCCGGATCCGCCGGCTCCGTGCTGACGCCAACTCCATTAACTGGCAACCACAGCCGGGGCAGGAACTTGTGTGAGCTGAGGGAGTTAATGGCTACACTGCTCGGTGTGCGCTGCGTTTGCGCCAAGTCTGCATGCTAAGGGACCCATGACTCCTGCTCCCTCCCTGCATCCTGCATCCCCTGATTCAGTTGCAAACAAAAGCTATTTCCGTGCGGGTGCCACAGCGAGACAGACGACGCGGCGTCATAGTCATCATCTTGGCGGCAAGGCAACCCCAATTTTCGCAGCGATTTGTGCACTGAAAGTAGTCAGCTGGGGGAGGAGTGGTCACCCATGTTCTGGGAAACCCACCCGCACCCCCGATGATGCACTCAAAATGTCAACAGATTGTCAGTTAACAGAACTTGTGGGTATTGGTTTATTGTAAAGTCTTAAAAGGAATTAATGACCCAAAAATAGAGGCAGAAGTTAGATGATTTGCAAATGTTATTCATAGTCCAAAAGTATTAATAAAACGAGATCCTAACAAGATTATTGTAATATTAGCTTGCAGTTCTTACACTTCGCACATTGAAATATGGGTTTTTATGCTCACTATCGAAATACAACCGTTTAACTTAAGCTTAGTTGATGTTAGTAAATCTAAATCCTAGACATAATGACTAAAGTTTGAATACCGATCTTCGGTTTGTCAAGAATTCATTATTGTTAATAAAAAATGATTTGGAAATTTGTAATGCACAAACGAGAGTTCGAAATGCTGTTATTAATTTGGTTAAATATATACTAGTTTTAGGTATCGTATCTTATGATTCGGGTTCTTGATCCCAGCATTCCTCCTCTCGTTCCTGGTCGACTAAAGCAGCATCCTGGGAGGAACGATCAGAAAACTCGTATGGCTCAGACCACTCCGATTCCTCATCGGAACTAACTATTAAAACACACTCGTTCTCTACTTTTAGATTATTTTCCAATAGCAGTTCCTCGATAAGTTCTTTGGTGGCACCCACGTGTTCTAGGCGATCCAATAAGACAGAAATAGGCATATTACAAGTGTCCTGGTAAGTATCCTCCTCTATCTCTGAGGATTTGAAATGTCTTTTGAAACGCTGAAGCTCCATTTGCACTTCGGTCCAGAGCTTCTGCGTCTTGGTGCGCGTATCCACATAAAATGGATATTCCACGGCATGAATTAGCTTATAGGGAGTTGATTCCTTATCGATATTGGGTTTGCTCACCAACGGGTTAACCAACTGCATCTCCAGCATATCCTTGCGAACGAATATGGCTATCTGTGAAACGTGGCCCACGGACTCGTATTCCTTGGGCGGATTACCCACTCCCGTAAGGGAAAACATGTAGTTCGGGTACTTCTCCACAATGCCCAAACACCAATTCTTGAACTCATCGCGTGACCACTCGAACTTGTGATCCTCGTGGCGAAAACCATTTGGCAACAGCGGATTGAACCGCGTAAATATAACGTTAAAGTCCGAGTTTGGCGTGCTGATGACTACCAATTTCGGCTGCATGAAACCAAAAATATTGACTGGAATTTTGGCCAATACATCGTCGTAAACGTGCTCGATTCTGAAATGAAAACATTAAATACATATAGAGTTGTGTTAAAATGTAAAAAGTAATAATTTAAAATGGATGGGGTTTAAACAACAAGGAACTTACAGTTCGATTGCGATAACAGCGTCGGTGTCCCTCAATTCTTCCGAAGAATCTGCCACATTCCCCTGCATAATTTGAACTTTTAGAGGTCTCGCACGACTCCGTACATAATCGGAAACAAGTGGATTAACGCTGGTTAAGTTTCTCCTGAGCAAGGACTCGTCGATGTCCACCTGCGAGTAAATGAAGTATTTAAAAAAAACCGTCATTTCAAGGAAACAAATGGGACTGGAACGAGCAAAATTTATGATTTTAATTCAGCACAGTACTGAATATTATATTGATAACTTTTGAAGGTGTAAAAAGGGTTTTAAACTATTTAAATGGTGAAATGTTGTATTACTTTAAATTAAAATAAGTTAACTTCGCTTTTTATATTAAATAAAATACAATTAAGTTGATAATGCACCTTTCTCACAATTAAAGAATACGGTCACTCTGAAAAACAGCATTTACATCTCTCCCTATGGTCACACCACAAAACTGCGTGTCTGTGTTGTGTGTCCGTAGCAGTGCACAGGAAGAATGTGTAATTGTTACGAAAAGCCAAATGGATGCGAAATTGTACTGCAAAGCCTGTTGTGAGAGTGCAATAATACACCGTTGCACCAAGTGAAAAGTGTAAGCATTGCGAATCAAGCGCCCAACCAAACGCAAACAGTGAAAAACATTCAAACACTTGGAACGGGTCAAAAGAAAACGTAGAAAAACAAGAAGAAGAGAACTAGTAATACGTGAGAAAAATACATACTGAAAACTCAATTCGACTTTTCAGCCCATTAGCAAATGATTGGCGCACGAAAAGCGTTGAATTCAAAGGGAGAACGTTGAGCAACCGAATAAATGTGTCAGCATTTAATTCTTTGCTTAATAATGCCGGCCAGATAATCGATTTTTTTCGGGACCTCGGCATGTTTGTATGTCGTGTTGTTTGTGTTTCGAGACATGGTGGTGCGTTCGCGATTGTTTGTGTTTGTATTCGTGCCCCCGGACGCGCACTAGGCTAGTTCACTTTGCAACACTGCAACATAGCAGAAGAACGAATATATGCACATGAATTTTAGTAAAAACAAGAAATGAAAGAATCACTTATTCCAATAGTGCAATTTGCAATAAAAAAGTACTCGGTCGTACTCCGTGTAATCGTTGAGGCGTTGCCTAACACTGCACGGCAAACAATTAAAAATAAGTTTGATAAAAACGGACTTGAGGCAAACGAAAAAAAAACAAAACAACGAAATTCCCTCGCATATTTATCAATTTTAGTTTGAATAGATGCCACAATACTGGACTCATAACCTAAAAATAGATATCTAACACCCATCAATCTTCTTCTTTCATCAGCAGTTGAATAAGAATCACAGTCGAAAGCGGAATCACACAAAAACAAAAGACTTTGCATACAATAAAATCAAACAAGATATCCTAAACGTGAGTATCAAATCCCAGAAACTTTCGAAAAGTGCCACCGAAAATCGGCCAAGGATCCTCGCCAGCTGCCGCGATGGGCAAGCGCCTCCAATTGGAGCGCCCCACCACGGATCGCAGTGCTCGCAAGCGAAAGCGTTCTGCGGTCAAGGCCGCCGAGAAACGCCAGCGCTTGAGTGGCGGTTCCAGCAGCGCCAACGGCTTCGAGTTCCACGAGAACGACGATGAGGAGTCCTGTTCCTCGGGAGGATCTGCTGCCGGCACTGAGGCTGATCCCCCCACACTACTGCACACCCCGCAAGCCCGAAGTCTGCTCTTGACGGGAGCCAGCATTGCCAGCGATCACAACAACTC